>NW_028324159.1:0-1205000 GCF_054372755.1 Phalangium opilio | reverse complement strand
AAATAGCTAGTACAATAAGCATATAATTATAAGTCTGAAAAGAAAATACAAATTTACAGATAAAAATTTTTAATAACATAAAGTATATACAATAACTAGCAAAAAGACATGTATAATAATAACAAAGATATTTACAAAAGAACCCACCACCATTAAAAAATGACTAGACACCAGTCGAGCCAAACCCCCCACTCCCACGAAGCGTTGGAGTTAGATTCTAGAAACAATATATAAAACGTGTTACACGCTGAATCCTAAATTAAAACTAAAGTTATTTACCGCTGCTTCCACCGGCCTTAACAATAGCACCGGTGTAACTAGTAATTGGGCAACTCTATCGCCTCGCCGGACAGTGTAGGGGGTTTCCCCTACGTTGGCTATGACCACTTTCAGGGGGCCCCGATAGTCGGCGTCTATTGTTATTCTTTAGAAATATTATATTGTTGGGCATTATAAAATAGGTAATAAACATACCTATAGTCCCTTCGGCGACAAACAGCCCTTGGACCGTTAAGCTACTACGGCCGACAATGCGACCGTAGCTGTTCGCCGGTAGCATAACGGCTAACCCGGTCGACAAGATTTTGACACCATGCGGTTCAAGCATGGTATCTACTGGACAATATAAGTCCAGTCCGGCCGACTGGGGAGTGGCACGACGAGGAGTAAGCGCTGCCGGATGAATTTTGACAAACGACAGGGCGGGTAATCGAGGAGCGGTAGAGAAAGACATCTTAAAGTTGTTGGGATTGGTGTTTAAGTAACAGAAGTTAAACAACTGATAACTCTTACCTTGAAACACGGGGCTTATATAGTAAATTATGGAGGTTAAATCTAATAGTGTCTAGCTTTCAAGATTCTTAAGAAACTATTTTTTCGATAATAAGGAAAAAAGTTAATTAGGTATATATTCATAGAATGAGAAATGTCTCCAAGGTCTAGGTTTATTTTTCTAAATGCAAAACTTGTCTAGTCACGATTTAAATAATTCAAATAAGATCGTGTGATATTAAAAATTTATGCGCGAAGGTTAAGAAGGAGTTACCTTGACAGAAGGCCGAAGGGTTAGGTTTTTTATTGGTATGCAAAGTTTGTTTGAGCCTGTCTGGGCGTGATTTGAATAATATATTTTGAATAATATGTATAAGATTTCCTTATAGGAAAATTTTTTGATGAAGGTTAAAAGTAATTATTTTGGGAGGAAGTGAAATTATTTTTAACATGATTTAAATATGAATAAACGTATATTAATATTAAACTATAGAGGTGTTTTTTATATGCGTATCTACGCTAATATCCTTCATAATCTCCAGTATCAACTCGTCAATAAAAAATGCATTTAAGGTTAAATTAACAAATCGCTTGTTGATACACTTAATAAAAGTAAAATTAGGTGGTTTTATAAAAAAAAACCATATCTGGGCCTGTATTCTAAACAAAATGGCCCTGAGATTTTGGTATAAAAGCTGGAGCATCGGCAGTAGATTTTCACAATCGAACTACCAGCAATGAGTCACTATCAAGAATCGCAATCGCTCTCTCAATCACTTCTTGAGTCTCCGCCGTCTTCTCCCGGGGATCGACCAGGCCCTAGTCGCGGTCGCTGCGCATTAACCCAATTTGTAAGACCATCGCCGCCGGAAGTTCTTATCGACTCCGACGACGATAGCTTTGTACAGGAGGTACTCCAAAAAAATATTGTCGGATCCAGCGGGATCGAAGGCTCTTTTCGCCTTCGAAAAGACGGTCAATACTACGAGACCAAAGTCCCCCCACGCCAGGGGGATTTCTACGTGGATCTTGCAATCTACAAATTCTCGGACATCAAAAACTCCCAGCCCGATAAGGTCTGGGAGTGTGACCACAAGAGGCTAAAGACAGTCCTCAAAAAAAACAATAGTGAAGGCGTTAAATTGATTAACGCCTTCCACAAGCTGGTGGAGGCCGTCAAACAGGACGAGGAAGCTAAACAGCAGCCCCCCAGTAAAGTACGTATCTATTTAACAATAAATCTGCAAACCAAGTTTTTTCTAATTGTTTTATTTCTGATAGAAATTCAAAAAATGAGTTCGAGCAGCAGCAGCGGCAGCGACTCGGAGGGTAGTGAGAGGGAGGAACACGCGCAGGTAAACCGGTACTACACAATTGAGCGGCAGATTGACAAAACGAGTCGCAAATGGCACTGTAAACAAATCGATTTGCGTATAGCTTTTAAAAATTTGGATGACATCCCAACGAGAGATTTTTTTCGAATTTTTCGAAAAATTCTCGACGAAGTTATACGTAAATTAGTAACCGAGAATCCCGGGTATAATCGGGTTCGATTTGTTTTAAGTTCCCCCGGATTGACGACCCCCGTTAATATTAAATTTATAAAAATTGACAAATTCACCAGTAAGCGAACTATGCGCACCATCTATAGAGTAACGCAATCTAGTCGTGACTTTGTCTTTAATGGCGAAGATTTTCAGTTTGACATTATTTTTTTAAACCTCGATGCAAATATAGGGACATTGTACAAATCCATTAAAAATAGAACTTTGGTTAATTTGGATTATTTCGTTAAACAAAATAACCAATTTATTTTTATGGAGAACAATGATAACCTCTGTTTTGCTCGGAGTTTAGTTCTGGGTAAAGAGTTGGCCGATCGCAATTTTTATCAACAAAATAAGCAAGGCCCTCCCTTTAACCAGAACAATTTTAAAAAACTGAAACGCAATAGTGCCCTTCAAGGTGATATTGCGAAAATCTTGCACCGAAAAGCCGGCGTCCCCGAAGGTTTCGTTACTCTAGAGGATATTCAAAAATTTCAAAATTATTTAGCTCCTCATTATCGGATCGTGATAGTTGATGCTGCGAATAATTTTACCATATTTTTCAAAGGACCCCAAGCTCCTAAATTATATAAAAAAGACTTGCTTTGCCCAAGCCTTAAAAACAAAACGATAAGAGTTTTTCCAGTTGTCTGAAGCACGGATATTTTTTCTATTGAATTTTAAAGACAATCCGTATTTTACTACTCTTTAGAATTTAATTCAATCACCTGATTTTACTGCTAATGGACTAGTTTCCTAAAAATTAATTGAAATAAAATAATTACTTATCTCAGATTTTTCAACAACAATTCCATTTTCCTGAAACATTTTATCATGAATTTTCTTTTCTTTTCAATGGAGAACGTACTTTAATTTTCAAATAATATTCTCATTAATTATGTATTATATGCGGTCTTTTCGAATACAAAAGGGGGCTGTTATCACCTTTCTTATATTTGATAAAGAGGTTCGTTTCTTCTTTAAGCACAGTCACAATTATTGAACTATATATCAGTACTTGTGGGGAAGATTTTAGAAGTGTTGGTTGAGTTTACACGATATCCCTCAAAATAATAAATGCATGATTAAATGTTTCAGGAAAATGGAATTGTTGTTGAAAAATCTGAGATAAGTAATTATTTTATTTCAATTAATTTTTAGGAAACTAGTCGATTAGCAGTAAAATCAGGTGATTGAATTAAATTCTAAAGAGTAGTAAAATACGGATTGTCTTTAAAATTCAATAGAAAAAATATCCGTGCTTCAGACAACTGGAAAAACTCTTATCGTTTTGTTTTTAAGGCTTGGGCAAAGCAAGTCTTTTTTATATAATATCTGTTCCTTCAGCCTTAATTTGTATTAATCTATTATAAAAATAATAATATGCTTGTCAAACGTCATTAATTCGATGTTCCAGTTGGCTCACTCCAAGTGCCTCTCATTATTTTATGGGAAAGATTAAAATTTTAAATCATTTGGCAGGGAAGTGGTAAATTAATTCACAATTGGTAGAAGGGTGGTAAATTAATTCACCATATATAGGCGGGTGGTAACTTATTTCATACAAAAAGGCGGTTGGTGACTCAATTAAGTTTAGTTGACCTTTTTGTATAGGTTTAAAAAAAACGTTATTTCTAAACCACGCGCCAGCACGCGCCTATTTCATTGAAAGTTTGTTATTTAAGAATTTTCCCTTTTATATACTAAGATTCTTCATCAAAAATAGACAACGCGGTTTCCAAGACTCGAACCTGCAATGTTTTGCCTCGAATGCAAACGCGTTATCCATTACGCCACAAGCCCTTATTTCGTGACAAAAAAAATTATCCAAACATTGTATTTATAGGATTATTTCGTTTATGTTGAATACAAGATCTGTAAAAATAAACACCGAGCTTGCCAGGACTCGAACCTGCAATGTTTTGCCTCGAATGCAAACGCGTTATCCATTACGCCACAAGCCCTATTTCGTAACAAAAAAATTATCCAAACATTGTATTTATAGGATTATTTCATTTATGTTGAATAAAAGATCTG
The DNA here is from genome assembly GCF_054372755.1 of Phalangium opilio. Classification (NCBI taxonomy): domain Eukaryota; kingdom Metazoa; phylum Arthropoda; class Arachnida; order Opiliones; family Phalangiidae; genus Phalangium; species Phalangium opilio. The sequence goes on along the minus strand of NW_028324159.1, from coordinate 1,200,645 downwards.
TAAAAATAAACACCGAGCTTGCCAGGACTCGAACCTGCAATCTTCTGCTCCATAGGCAGACGCGTTATCCTATGCGCCACAAACCCGACGAAGGCTGAATAAAATGCTATGCAAACAGTGTAATATATGTAACGGTTTTACCATGATTTATAAATTAATTAAAATAAAATACTTAGAATTAATTGTTCTTAATCAAACTTCAGAAGTTCAACATTCAATAGTTGCTTGATAATTCAAAAGTGTTCCGAACCTTAACTTCGAAGTAGTTTCTGAGTTATTCGATGGAGTGGACCACCAAAAATCCCATGCTTTTTCTATGGGACGCGAAGCCTAAAATCTGTGAATTATTTCTTTAACATTACGGGAGGGTGTGGGTTCTTATCTAGAAGGGCCTACCGGCCCTCTAGAATTTATCTATCTCTTAAAAATTGGCGACCATATCCACCCCGCGAAAACTTGGCACGGCATGATGGGGGGTTGTATCTCTTGCGATTTATGCCTGAAATCTTTTTAAAAATATAATTTGTTAAAAGAGCATAAATGCCCCGAGGATACAAAACCCTATATATGTTTTCGGTGTCAAGGAGAAGCTTTTCATTTAACCAGCGAGGATGTTTTAAAACGTTGCGACGAATGCCACCGCTACTTTTTCCCTGGGCCTTGCTTCGAAACTCATTTACTTAATGGCACCTGCGCGAGTCAAAAACGATGTTTAGAATGTGGGCGGCTTATGGGCGAGGACCACGACTGCAATCCCGAATGCTCTCAATGTAAAATAGTTCATCCGCCAGGCGAGCATTTTGTTATGCCTTTGGAAACAAAAATGAAAGCCTCGCGGTTTATTTATTACGACATTGAGACTATTCTGAGAAATAATATCCACGTCCCTATTTTACTAGTTTGCGACGTAGAGATGGAAACTGGCTTTGAAACTAAAATTTTTTACGGCGCCAATTGCGTCGAGCAATTTTTAAATTATTTATTTAGCGTAGAGCAGGTAGTTTTGACTGGACAGAAACGTAACACGTACCAACCGCGCTTTACTAACACTCAAGTCGTAGCTCATTACGCGAAAGCTTTCGATAACTTTTTAATTCTCAACGCTTTAGTCCATAGACACGTCACCCCTGCCGTTATCTTTGACGGCAGTAAAATTTTAAGGATTCATCTCGAGGGACCTCAAATTAGATTCCTCGATGGCTTTAATTACATTAGTCAACCTCTGCTTAATTTCACCAGCATGTTTAGCCTCGGCGATGTGGCGAAAGGATTCTTTCCATTTGATTTTCATACCGAAGAAAATCCTTATTACATTGGCGTCATCCCTGAAGCTTCGTACTTTAACGTGGCTCAAATGAAAGCCAATGATTATCGGGATTTTCAAACTTGGTACGCGTCAATGGAAGGATCTATTTACAACATCAAAGAGCAGCTTATTAAATATTGCATTCAAGACGTCAAAGTCCTAAGACAAGGCGTCGAAGCTTTTAGAAAAATTTACGTAGATCTAACAAAATTAGACCCTTTTTGCTTAAAAAATATTACTTTAGCGGGTGCTTTAACCACTATTTATCTTAACAATTACTATAAACCTTACAGCATGGCTATTGTTCCTTCTAACGGCTATAACGCAAAATTTAACCACAGTCAGATTAGCTTAAAATATCTCGCTTGGGTGGAGAGAACGGAAAATATAAAATTGCGAACGGCTTTAAGCTATGGGGGTGAATATCGGGTGGGTCGCTATTTAGTCGACGGCTATAGCGAAACTCCGCCCAAAATCTACGATTTCCACGGTTGTTACTTTCACGGTTGTCCATGCCAAAAACTTAATGCTTACAATACCCAACTTAAAGCCAGCAACAGATTTCTGTACGAGCGGACTCTAGATAGAGAGCTGTTTATTAAAGAGAAGATGGTCGGGTATGAATACACTTCCATCTTTGAGTGTCAATTTGCTAAGCTTTTAAAAGAAAACGCCGAAGCAAAGGCTTTCTGCAAAAGTTTAATTTTTCGACCTCAAATATCAGCCCGTAGCGCTCTCTATGGGGGACGAACGGAAAATTTTGTTCTTAACTGCCACGTGCAAGGTGAGGAGAAAATTTTCTACAAGGATATTATTTCTTTGTATCCGAAAGTTTGTCGCGATTGTCCGTACCCTAGCGGCCACCCCATAATCTATAACAGAGATTTTGACAAATCGCCAGGGTGGTATTTTGGCGTTATGAGTTGTCGTCTGCTGGCCCCTCAAGATCTCCACATCCCCTTAATTCCCTTTCGCAGCGGTGGTAAATTAGCCTACGCCCTCTGTCGCACGTGTCTAGAATTGCGAGCGGAAATCTGCGATCACACTGTCAATGAACGGGCTTTCGAATCAGTCTGGCCAACGGTCGAAGTCTATGCCGCTATGGAGCATGGTTATAAACTCCTCGATATATTCGAGGTTTACCATTATCCAAAAACGGAATACTTCTTCGCCCAGTACATGACTGATTTCATCGCCTTGAAAGTGAAGAATTCCGGATTTCCCGCTCACGCGCAAACGCCTCTGCAAAAAGAGGCGTAAATCGCTGATATAAAAGAGAATGAAAAGCTCTCGCTGACGGTGGCGGATATTCAATCAAATCCTTCCCTGCGTAATATCGCAAAAATTAATTTAAATTCTCTTTGGGGTCGCATGGCGCTAAATACGGGAAAGATTCGCAGCATCTTTATCAACAATTATTACGAATTGATACGATACGCGAGCGATTACACTCTGGAATTAGTCGACTTACGGCAAGTTACGGAGTCGATCGCTCTCTTATCGTACAAAGCCAAAAGCGATTACATTCTAGACTACAAACTGGGGTCTGCCATCGTGGGGAGCTTCGTTTCTTGCTACGGGCGACTCGAATTGAACAAGATGCTGCTTCAATTGGACCGCGCAGCTTTGTATTGTGACACAGACTCCATAATCTACCGCCATCTACCGGGAGAGTTTGACATTCCAACTGGCAATCATATTGGTTGCTGGGCGGACGAACTCGGCGGTGATTATATAACTTCCTTTTTTAGTACCGGTGCCAAAAGTTACTCGTTTCGCACTAGCAAAGGAAAAGAAGTCAAGAAAATTAAAGGGTTGACGTTAAATCGAGAAAATCTGGAAAAACTTGACTTTGAAACCTTTGAAAGTGTAGCGATGAATCCGGAAAAGGAAGTTACAGTCAATGTCCCTTTTAATTTTAAACGGGATAGATACAAGCTGCAGCTAGAGGCCGTTAAAATCACCAAAAGATTTCGCCAAACCTCGAATAAGAGATTGTTGAACGCCGATTTGACAACCAGTCGACCCTACGGTTTTAAAGAGGCAACACCCGCTTCAACATCTCTTTTGCATGAATTACGAGGCTAGGCGAAGACATACTCTCGAGGGCTTGTGGGAATCTTGCGTTCCCATCGAAGCCCTGGCCAAAGACGGTTTCTATCTTGCAGATGTAGAAACACAGACGACGCGCTGCGCCTTTTGCGGCATCACCTTGTATTAGTGGCGTTGCACGGACAGTCCATCCAGGGAGCATCGCAAGCACAGTCCATCGTGCGCGATGGTTTCCAAAAAGCCGTGCAACAACAAACCACTGCGGCAAGGGTTTCCCGACTTCCCGACCAGCGAGGGCACGGATGTTTGCGACCATCTGGTTCAGACATGCCCAACCACCAAACAAAGAGCGGTCGGGAAACGAAAAAGTGCGCGTGCGCATCCATCCGTCGTGTTCGCTACTGTAGTGCGTGTTTACATCCTACCACCCTCCGAGTCGCGCGTCAACTTTAACCTCCGAGTCGCGCGTCAACTTTAACCTCCGAGTCGCGCGTCAACTTTAACCTCCGAGTCGCGCGTCAACTTTAACCTCCGAGTCGCGCGTCAACTTTAACCTCCGAGTCGCGCGTCAACTTTAACCTCCGAGTCGCGCGTCAACTTTAACCTCCGAGTCGCGCGTCAACTTTAACCTCCGAGTCGCGCGTCAACTTTAACCTCCGAGTCGCGCGTCAACTTTAACCTCCGAGTCGCGCGTCAACTTTAACCTCCGAGTCGCGCGTCAACTTTAACCTCCGAGTCGCGCGTCAACTTTAACCTCCGAGTCGCGCGTCAACTTTAACCTCCGAGTCGCGCGTCAACTTTAACCTCCGAGTCGCGCGTCAACTTTAACCTCCGAGTCGCGCGTCAACTTTAACCTCCGAGTCGCGCGTCAACTTTAACCTCCGAGTCGCGCGTCAACTTTAACCTCCGAGTCGCGCGTCAACTTTAACCTCCGAGTCGCGCGTCAACTTTAACCTCCGAGTCGCGCGTCAACTTTAACCTCCGAGTCGCGCGTCAACTTTAACCTCCGAGTCGCGCGTCAACTTTAACCTCCGAGTCGCGCGTCAACTTTAACCTCCGAGTCGCGCGTCAACTTTAACCTCCGAGTCGCGCGTCAACTTTAACCTCCGAGTCGCGCGTCAACTTTAACCTCCGAGTCGCGCGTCAACTTTAACCTCCGAGTCGCGCGTCAACTTTAACCTCCGAGTCGCGCGTCAACTTTAACCTCCGAGTCGCGCGTCAACTTTAACCTCCGAGTCGCGCGTCAACTTTAACCTCCGAGTCGCGCGTCAACTTTAACCTCCGAGTCGCGCGTCAACTTTAACCTCCGAGTCGCGCGTCAACTTTAACCTCCGAGTCGCGCGTCAACTTTAACCTCCGAGTCGCGCGTCAACTTTAACCTCCGAGTCGCGCGTCAACTTTAACCTCCGAGTCGCGCGTCAACTTTAACCTCCGAGTCGCGCGTCAACTTTAACCTCCGAGTCGCGCGTCAACTTTAACCTCCGAGTCGCGCGTCAACTTTAACCTCCGAGTCGCGCGTCAACTTTAACCTCCGAGTCGCGCGTCAACTTTAACCTCCGAGTCGCGCGTCAACTTTAACCTCCGAGTCGCGCGTCAACTTTAACCTCCGAGTCGCGCGTCAACTTTAACCTCCGAGTCGCGCGTCAACTTTAACCTCCGAGTCGCGCGTCAACTTTAACCTCCGAGTCGCGCGTCAACTTTAACCTCCGAGTCGCGCGTCAACTTTAACCTCCGAGTCGCGCGTCAACTTTAACCTCCGAGTCGCGCGTCAACTTTAACCTCCGAGTCGCGCGTCAACTTTAACCTCCGAGTCGCGCGTCAACTTTAACCTCCGAGTCGCGCGTCAACTTTAACCTCCGAGTCGCGCGTCAACTTTAACCTCCGAGTCGCGCGTCAACTTTAACCTCCGAGTCGCGCGTCAACTTTAACCTCCGAGTCGCGCGTCAACTTTAACCTCCGAGTCGCGCGTCAACTTTAACCTCCGAGTCGCGCGTCAACTTTAACCTCCGAGTCGCGCGTCAACTTTAACCTCCGAGTCGCGCGTCAACTTTAACCTCCGAGTCGCGCGTCAACTTTAACCTCCGAGTCGCGCGTCAACTTTAACCTCCGAGTCGCGCGTCAACTTTAACCTCCGAGTCGCGCGTCAACTTTAACCTCCGAGTCGCGCGTCAACTTTAACCTCCGAGTCGCGCGTCAACTTTAACCTCCGAGTCGCGCGTCAACTTTAACCTCCGAGTCGCGCGTCAACTTTAACCTCCGAGTCGCGCGTCAACTTTAACCTCCGAGTCGCGCGTCAACTTTAACCTCCGAGTCGCGCGTCAACTTTAACCTCCGAGTCGCGCGTCAACTTTAACCTCCGAGTCGCGCGTCAACTTTAACCTCCGAGTCGCGCGTCAACTTTAACCTCCGAGTCGCGCGTCAACTTTAACCTCCGAGTCGCGCGTCAACTTTAACCTCCGAGTCGCGCGTCAACTTTAACCTCCGAGTCGCGCGTCAACTTTAACCTCCGAGTCGCGCGTCAACTTTAACCTCCGAGTCGCGCGTCAACTTTAACCTCCGAGTCGCGCGTCAACTTTAACCTCCGAGTCGCGCGTCAACTTTAACCTCCGAGTCGCGCGTCAACTTTAACCTCCGAGTCGCGCGTCAACTTTAACCTCCGAGTCGCGCGTCAACTTTAACCTCCGAGTCGCGCGTCAACTTTAACCTCCGAGTCGCGCGTCAACTTTAACCTCCGAGTCGCGCGTCAACTTTAACCTCCGAGTCGCGCGTCAACTTTAACCTCCGAGTCGCGCGTCAACTTTAACCTCCGAGTCGCGCGTCAACTTTAACCTCCGAGTCGCGCGTCAACTTTAACCTCCGAGTCGCGCGTCAACTTTAACCTCCGAGTCGCGCGTCAACTTTAACCTCCGAGTCGCGCGTCAACTTTAACCTCCGAGTCGCGCGTCAACTTTAACCTCCGAGTCGCGCGTCAACTTTAACCTCCGAGTCGCGCGTCAACTTTAACCTCCGAGTCGCGCGTCAACTTTAACCTCCGAGTCGCGCGTCAACTTTAACCTCCGAGTCGCGCGTCAACTTTAACCTCCGAGTCGCGCGTCAACTTTAACCTCCGAGTCGCGCGTCAACTTTAACCTCCGAGTCGCGCGTCAACTTTAACCTCCGAGTCGCGCGTCAACTTTAACCTCCGAGTCGCGCGTCAACTTTAACCTCCGAGTCGCGCGTCAACTTTAACCTCCGAGTCGCGCGTCAACTTTAACCTCCGAGTCGCGCGTCAACTTTAACCTCCGAGTCGCGCGTCAACTTTAACCTCCGAGTCGCGCGTCAACTTTAACCTCCGAGTCGCGCGTCAACTTTAACCTCCGAGTCGCGCGTCAACTTTAACCTCCGAGTCGCGCGTCAACTTTAACCTCCGAGTCGCGCGTCAACTTTAACCTCCGAGTCGCGCGTCAACTTTAACCTCCGAGTCGCGCGTCAACTTTAACCTCCGAGTCGCGCGTCAACTTTAACCTCCGAGTCGCGCGTCAACTTTAACCTCCGAGTCGCGCGTCAACTTTAACCTCCGAGTCGCGCGTCAACTTTAACCTCCGAGTCGCGCGTCAACTTTAACCTCCGAGTCGCGCGTCAACTTTAACCTCCGAGTCGCGCGTCAACTTTAACCTCCGAGTCGCGCGTCAACTTTAACCTCCGAGTCGCGCGTCAACTTTAACCTCCGAGTCGCGCGTCAACTTTAACCTCCGAGTCGCGCGTCAACTTTAACCTCCGAGTCGCGCGTCAACTTTAACCTCCGAGTCGCGCGTCAACTTTAACCTCCGAGTCGCGCGTCAACTTTAACCTCCGAGTCGCGCGTCAACTTTAACCTCCGAGTCGCGCGTCAACTTTAACCTCCGAGTCGCGCGTCAACTTTAACCTCCGAGTCGCGCGTCAACTTTAACCTCCGAGTCGCGCGTCAACTTTAACCTCCGAGTCGCGCGTCAACTTTAACCTCCGAGTCGCGCGTCAACTTTAACCTCCGAGTCGCGCGTCAACTTTAACCTCCGAGTCGCGCGTCAACTTTAACCTCCGAGTCGCGCGTCAACTTTAACCTCCGAGTCGCGCGTCAACTTTAACCTCCGAGTCGCGCGTCAACTTTAACCTCCGAGTCGCGCGTCAACTTTAACCTCCGAGTCGCGCGTCAACTTTAACCTCCGAGTCGCGCGTCAACTTTAACCTCCGAGTCGCGCGTCAACTTTAACCTCCGAGTCGCGCGTCAACTTTAACCTCCGAGTCGCGCGTCAACTTTAACCTCCGAGTCGCGCGTCAACTTTAACCTCCGAGTCGCGCGTCAACTTTAACCTCCGAGTCGCGCGTCAACTTTAACCTCCGAGTCGCGCGTCAACTTTAACCTCCGAGTCGCGCGTCAACTTTAACCTCCGAGTCGCGCGTCAACTTTAACCTCCGAGTCGCGCGTCAACTTTAACCTCCGAGTCGCGCGTCAACTTTAACCTCCGAGTCGCGCGTCAACTTTAACCTCCGAGTCGCGCGTCAACTTTAACCTCCGAGTCGCGCGTCAACTTTAACCTCCGAGTCGCGCGTCAACTTTAACCTCCGAGTCGCGCGTCAACTTTAACCTCCGAGTCGCGCGTCAACTTTAACCTCCGAGTCGCGCGTCAACTTTAACCTCCGAGTCGCGCGTCAACTTTAACCTCCGAGTCGCGCGTCAACTTTAACCTCCGAGTCGCGCGTCAACTTTAACCTCCGAGTCGCGCGTCAACTTTAACCTCCGAGTCGCGCGTCAACTTTAACCTCCGAGTCGCGCGTCAACTTTAACCTCCGAGTCGCGCGTCAACTTTAACCTCCGAGTCGCGCGTCAACTTTAACCTCCGAGTCGCGCGTCAACTTTAACCTCCGAGTCGCGCGTCAACTTTAACCTCCGAGTCGCGCGTCAACTTTAACCTCCGAGTCGCGCGTCAACTTTAACCTCCGAGTCGCGCGTCAACTTTAACCTCCGAGTCGCGCGTCAACTTTAACCTCCGAGTCGCGCGTCAACTTTAACCTCCGAGTCGCGCGTCAACTTTAACCTCCGAGTCGCGCGTCAACTTTAACCTCCGAGTCGCGCGTCAACTTTAACCTCCGAGTCGCGCGTCAACTTTAACCTCCGAGTCGCGCGTCAACTTTAACCTCCGAGTCGCGCGTCAACTTTAACCTCCGAGTCGCGCGTCAACTTTAACCTCCGAGTCGCGCGTCAACTTTAACCTCCGAGTCGCGCGTCAACTTTAACCTCCGAGTCGCGCGTCAACTTTAACCTCCGAGTCGCGCGTCAACTTTAACCTCCGAGTCGCGCGTCAACTTTAACCTCCGAGTCGCGCGTCAACTTTAACCTCCGAGTCGCGCGTCAACTTTAACCTCCGAGTCGCGCGTCAACTTTAACCTCCGAGTCGCGCGTCAACTTTAACCTCCGAGTCGCGCGTCAACTTTAACCTCCGAGTCGCGCGTCAACTTTAACCTCCGAGTCGCGCGTCAACTTTAACCTCCGAGTCGCGCGTCAACTTTAACCTCCGAGTCGCGCGTCAACTTTAACCTCCGAGTCGCGCGTCAACTTTAACCTCCGAGTCGCGCGTCAACTTTAACCTCCGAGTCGCGCGTCAACTTTAACCTCCGAGTCGCGCGTCAACTTTAACCTCCGAGTCGCGCGTCAACTTTAACCTCCGAGTCGCGCGTCAACTTTAACCTCCGAGTCGCGCGTCAACTTTAACCTCCGAGTCGCGCGTCAACTTTAACCTCCGAGTCGCGCGTCAACTTTAACCTCCGAGTCGCGCGTCAACTTTAACCTCCGAGTCGCGCGTCAACTTTAACCTCCGAGTCGCGCGTCAACTTTAACCTCCGAGTCGCGCGTCAACTTTAACCTCCGAGTCGCGCGTCAACTTTAACCTCCGAGTCGCGCGTCAACTTTAACCTCCGAGTCGCGCGTCAACTTTAACCTCCGAGTCGCGCGTCAACTTTAACCTCCGAGTCGCGCGTCAACTTTAACCTCCGAGTCGCGCGTCAACTTTAACCTCCGAGTCGCGCGTCAACTTTAACCTCCGAGTCGCGCGTCAACTTTAACCTCCGAGTCGCGCGTCAACTTTAACCTCCGAGTCGCGCGTCAACTTTAACCTCCGAGTCGCGCGTCAACTTTAACCTCCGAGTCGCGCGTCAACTTTAACCTCCGAGTCGCGCGTCAACTTTAACCTCCGAGTCGCGCGTCAACTTTAACCTCCGAGTCGCGCGTCAACTTTAACCTCCGAGTCGCGCGTCAACTTTAACCTCCGAGTCGCGCGTCAACTTTAACCTCCGAGTCGCGCGTCAACTTTAACCTCCGAGTCGCGCGTCAACTTTAACCTCCGAGTCGCGCGTCAACTTTAACCTCCGAGTCGCGCGTCAACTTTAACCTCCGAGTCGCGCGTCAACTTTAACCTCCGAGTCGCGCGTCAACTTTAACCTCCGAGTCGCGCGTCAACTTTAACCTCCGAGTCGCGCGTCAACTTTAACCTCCGAGTCGCGCGTCAACTTTAACCTCCGAGTCGCGCGTCAACTTTAACCTCCGAGTCGCGCGTCAACTTTAACCTCCGAGTCGCGCGTCAACTTTAACCTCCGAGTCGCGCGTCAACTTTAACCTCCGAGTCGCGCGTCAACTTTAACCTCCGAGTCGCGCGTCAACTTTAACCTCCGAGTCGCGCGTCAACTTTAACCTCCGAGTCGCGCGTCAACTTTAACCTCCGAGTCGCGCGTCAACTTTAACCTCCGAGTCGCGCGTCAACTTTAACCTCCGAGTCGCGCGTCAACTTTAACCTCCGAGTCGCGCGTCAACTTTAACCTCCGAGTCGCGCGTCAACTTTAACCTCCGAGTCGCGCGTCAACTTTAACCTCCGAGTCGCGCGTCAACTTTAACCTCCGAGTCGCGCGTCAACTTTAACCTCCGAGTCGCGCGTCAACTTTAACCTCCGAGTCGCGCGTCAACTTTAACCTCCGAGTCGCGCGTCAACTTTAACCTCCGAGTCGCGCGTCAACTTTAACCTCCGAGTCGCGCGTCAACTTTAACCTCCGAGTCGCGCGTCAACTTTAACCTCCGAGTCGCGCGTCAACTTTAACCTCCGAGTCGCGCGTCAACTTTAACCTCCGAGTCGCGCGTCAACTTTAACCTCCGAGTCGCGCGTCAACTTTAACCTCCGAGTCGCGCGTCAACTTTAACCTCCGAGTCGCGCGTCAACTTTAACCTCCGAGTCGCGCGTCAACTTTAACCTCCGAGTCGCGCGTCAACTTTAACCTCCGAGTCGCGCGTCAACTTTAACCTCCGAGTCGCGCGTCAACTTTAACCTCCGAGTCGCGCGTCAACTTTAACCTCCGAGTCGCGCGTCAACTTTAACCTCCGAGTCGCGCGTCAACTTTAACCTCCGAGTCGCGCGTCAACTTTAACCTCCGAGTCGCGCGTCAACTTTAACCTCCGAGTCGCGCGTCAACTTTAACCTCCGAGTCGCGCGTCAACTTTAACCTCCGAGTCGCGCGTCAACTTTAACCTCCGAGTCGCGCGTCAACTTTAACCTCCGAGTCGCGCGTCAACTTTAACCTCCGAGTCGCGCGTCAACTTTAACCTCCGAGTCGCGCGTCAACTTTAACCTCCGAGTCGCGCGTCAACTTTAACCTCCGAGTCGCGCGTCAACTTTAACCTCCGAGTCGCGCGTCAACTTTAACCTCCGAGTCGCGCGTCAACTTTAACCTCCGAGTCGCGCGTCAACTTTAACCTCCGAGTCGCGCGTCAACTTTAACCTCCGAGTCGCGCGTCAACTTTAACCTCCGAGTCGCGCGTCAACTTTAACCTCCGAGTCGCGCGTCAACTTTAACCTCCGAGTCGCGCGTCAACTTTAACCTCCGAGTCGCGCGTCAACTTTAACCTCCGAGTCGCGCGTCAACTTTAACCTCCGAGTCGCGCGTCAACTTTAACCTCCGAGTCGCGCGTCAACTTTAACCTCCGAGTCGCGCGTCAACTTTAACCTCCGAGTCGCGCGTCAACTTTAACCTCCGAGTCGCGCGTCAACTTTAACCTCCGAGTCGCGCGTCAACTTTAACCTCCGAGTCGCGCGTCAACTTTAACCTCCGAGTCGCGCGTCAACTTTAACCTCCGAGTCGCGCGTCAACTTTAACCTCCGAGTCGCGCGTCAACTTTAACCTCCGAGTCGCGCGTCAACTTTAACCTCCGAGTCGCGCGTCAACTTTAACCTCCGAGTCGCGCGTCAACTTTAACCTCCGAGTCGCGCGTCAACTTTAACCTCCGAGTCGCGCGTCAACTTTAACCTCCGAGTCGCGCGTCAACTTTAACCTCCGAGTCGCGCGTCAACTTTAACCTCCGAGTCGCGCGTCAACTTTAACCTCCGAGTCGCGCGTCAACTTTAACCTCCGAGTCGCGCGTCAACTTTAACCTCCGAGTCGCGCGTCAACTTTAACCTCCGAGTCGCGCGTCAACTTTAACCTCCGAGTCGCGCGTCAACTTTAACCTCCGAGTCGCGCGTCAACTTTAACCTCCGAGTCGCGCGTCAACTTTAACCTCCGAGTCGCGCGTCAACTTTAACCTCCGAGTCGCGCGTCAACTTTAACCTCCGAGTCGCGCGTCAACTTTAACCTCCGAGTCGCGCGTCAACTTTAACCTCCGAGTCGCGCGTCAACTTTAACCTCCGAGTCGCGCGTCAACTTTAACCTCCGAGTCGCGCGTCAACTTTAACCTCCGAGTCGCGCGTCAACTTTAACCTCCGAGTCGCGCGTCAACTTTAACCTCCGAGTCGCGCGTCAACTTTAACCTCCGAGTCGCGCGTCAACTTTAACCTCCGAGTCGCGCGTCAACTTTAACCTCCGAGTCGCGCGTCAACTTTAACCTCCGAGTCGCGCGTCAACTTTAACCTCCGAGTCGCGCGTCAACTTTAACCTCCGAGTCGCGCGTCAACTTTAACCTCCGAGTCGCGCGTCAACTTTAACCTCCGAGTCGCGCGTCAACTTTAACCTCCGAGTCGCGCGTCAACTTTAACCTCCGAGTCGCGCGTCAACTTTAACCTCCGAGTCGCGCGTCAACTTTAACCTCCGAGTCGCGCGTCAACTTTAACCTCCGAGTCGCGCGTCAACTTTAACCTCCGAGTCGCGCGTCAACTTTAACCTCCGAGTCGCGCGTCAACTTTAACCTCCGAGTCGCGCGTCAACTTTAACCTCCGAGTCGCGCGTCAACTTTAACCTCCGAGTCGCGCGTCAACTTTAACCTCCGAGTCGCGCGTCAACTTTAACCTCCGAGTCGCGCGTCAACTTTAACCTCCGAGTCGCGCGTCAACTTTAACCTCCGAGTCGCGCGTCAACTTTAACCTCCGAGTCGCGCGTCAACTTTAACCTCCGAGTCGCGCGTCAACTTTAACCTCCGAGTCGCGCGTCAACTTTAACCTCCGAGTCGCGCGTCAACTTTAACCTCCGAGTCGCGCGTCAACTTTAACCTCCGAGTCGCGCGTCAACTTTAACCTCCGAGTCGCGCGTCAACTTTAACCTCCGAGTCGCGCGTCAACTTTAACCTCCGAGTCGCGCGTCAACTTTAACCTCCGAGTCGCGCGTCAACTTTAACCTCCGAGTCGCGCGTCAACTTTAACCTCCGAGTCGCGCGTCAACTTTAACCTCCGAGTCGCGCGTCAACTTTAACCTCCGAGTCGCGCGTCAACTTTAACCTCCGAGTCGCGCGTCAACTTTAACCTCCGAGTCGCGCGTCAACTTTAACCTCCGAGTCGCGCGTCAACTTTAACCTCCGAGTCGCGCGTCAACTTTAACCTCCGAGTCGCGCGTCAACATTAACCTCCGAGTCGCGCGTCAACTTTAACCTCCGAGTCGCGCGTCAACTTTAACCTCCGAGTCGCGCGTCAACTTTAACCTCCGAGTCGCGCGTCAACTTTAACCTCCGAGTCGCGCGTCAACTTTAACCTCCGAGTCGCGCGTCAACTTTAACCTCCGAGTCGCGCGTCAACTTTAACCTCCTCAACGCCCAACGCTTCCGCCAGCGTTGTCTGGAATTAGAAGAGAAACTTTTTAAAAAAACAATTACTTAATAGGGGAATTTTTTTTGGGTAAAAGGGTTTCGTTTATATTGTTTAAATATTTTCTAATTTGTGTTTATTAAGGGTCTTTGGGTTTTGGGTTAATTGTATTTTTGATTATATATATTATATATATATATATATATAAACTGTTAATTAAAATAAAAATGTTTATTAATCAAGATGAATCCAGCCGAGTCAGTCTCGCATTCTTTAAAGTTCCAAACACCCGCCCAGTTTCTAATCGTGGGGCCAACGCAAGCGGGGAAGAGTTTTCTTTTAAGTAACTTATTGCAAAATCATCAGCTTATGTTTGATCCACCGCATAAAAAGGTTATTTATTGCTACGCGGCCTGGCAGCCAAACTACGAAAAATTGAAACAATTGATTCCGGGAATTCAATTTATTCAAGGCTTACCAACGGCTGATCCAGACTTTTGGGAAATGAATCGCGATTCCTACTTGATACTAGACGACTTAGCTAGCCAATTATTTAAGCAAACCCATATTGCCGATTTAGTGTGCGTGACGTCGCATCATTTAGGGTATACGGTCATTATTATTACTCAACAACTGTTTCCCAAGGGTAGCCAATCGCGGATAATTTCTCAAAACTCTTCCTATTTTATAATAATGAAAAATCCTTGAGATGTCGCCTCTATTAGATATTTAGCGCAACAAATAAGTCCAGATAACCCGAAGCGTATTACGGATGCGTACAGGCTAGCCACTAAAGAACCCTATAGTTATATGTTAATTGATTTAAAACAAGAAACTCCGGAAAATTTACGATTAAGGTCGCGTGTTCTACCTCACGAATCACCTATGTATGTCTATGTCGATTAAATTTAATTGTCATTTGAATAATGGCCCCACGCGTTAAACATCGATCAGGAAAACGCACCCGACTCGTCGTAGCCCGTCCCTCGACAAAGTTTGCCAAATTTGTCCCTTATTTACGAAGTTTGCGTCAAACTAGCTGTAAACAACGGCGAACCCTCTTAAACAATAGTAGCACGCCCCAATTAAAGAGCATTCAGACAATTTGTAAGAATTTAAAGGGCGGGGGCATTTATTTGAGTAAAGACCGTAAGAAAAAGCTAGCAAAGTACAAGAAAATTATTAGACAACTCGGATCAAGTACCTTGTCGCAGAAAAGCAAAAAAAGCTGTTGTTGCAGCAATCAGGTGGCTTTCTTACGACGTTGCTTGCAGCAATTTTGCCTTCAATTGTAGAAGCCATAGCTGCTAAACTATGAAACAAATGGTGCTAGTGCCGGCTAGCGCCGTAACTTCAACAGCTGCCCAAGAACACTCGGCTTTGGACCGAGAGATTGATGATATTTTAAAATCGCCATTGAATGCCTACGATAAATTATATAAATATTTAGACTCTTTTAAGAAATATTTAAGTATCGAGAAACAAATTCCTTTACCTAAATTTGAGGTCGTCAGTCCTACAATTGCAATGTCACCCACGCCGCCATTACCGGTCACCCCTAAAATGCCGCCGCGATAAAAACAATTGTCATGGCCGAGCTATGCCACGTCATCACCGACAACAAGCACGTCGGGCAGTTCTTTTACTACGCCTAAACGAACCGAGCCTCGACAAAGGGTTTTTAAAAGCGAAACGGCTGCGGGGACACCAACACGAGAAGATTTTTACCAACAATTTGGGCCGACCTATGTTGGAGATATGGTGAAACGGCAAGCCGAAGTTCTGGCAAATCGTTTGCAAAAAACATTTTTTACGCCAAAAAGAGAGCTAGAAGAAGGGGCTGTGGGTTATGCAAATCCCGACGACGCTTTTCAAGAAGAAATTGCCGATGAACAAGAGGATCTAGAGTAGGCGGAAGCGGACAATTTAATGGACTTGGAAAACCTGTTTGAGACGGCCTCCGCTAAACAGAAGAACAAGAAAAAACAGAAAAAACCTCGGAAAAAGAAAGACGAGCTTCAAAATCTCGGTCCAGTAGTTCCATCTAACGAACGAAGAGCTAAACAACATAAATGGCGTGATATTGATTAAATGTAATATTAAGACATTTGTCTTAATATTGTTTTATTGTGAACAATATCTGTGTACATGTTTTTTAAATGTAAAGATAAATATAATAAGGCGACATAGTCGTTAAGTTTAAGGTTATTAGCGTAAATGGCGTCTAATATCGTCTTTCTAGCCACGCCCTCGCAGCGGAGTGCTAGGTACAGACTACAATGCAGACCGCACAGTTGAAAAAATGGATGTTGAATTTGTTGTTTATTGTAAACAACTCGTTACCCGTATCGTTTTAAATTAACTTTATAGGATCGCGGCGACTTTCCGCAAGTGCAAAACATTTCCACCGTGTCATTGTTAGAAAAGCACGCTATCCAATGTTCTCCAGCCTCTCCAGCAGCTTCATTATTGAATATAAAGCAAAATTTGGGCCTTTTAGGATGTGCTGGGAGTCTATCTACGGGGAAGCATCCTAAATAGTAGGGTCGTGTTCTTTTGTCGCAAGTTAAAAGAGCGTTTATTTGCGAAGTGTTCATAATTTAGTCTTGACAAGACGCCATAAAAATAACTATTTTCGAGTCTAAATTATCGACCCATCTTCAAAAATGGTCGCTGAAATATTACTATCCTAAATTCTGCCATATTACTCGGATTTTGGTTAGGAAAAACCATTTTTATGGGGTATAAACATTCTAAGGATTAGATTTAAGACACATTTTTAACATTTCGTTCATATTTATCGTCATCCTGAAGATTTTTTACTACGGCTAATACCTTGAAAATGACCACACATTGCCCAGCAAGCTAATACAGATCGTCTACATTCACAGTTCTTTATACAAGATGTTCTGCAGACTGCAGGTACAAATAATGAGTGGAATAAGTTCATCTGATGCCGGAAGGAGAATGGTGTGAATGGGTCTTCGACTTTCGCGATCGCTAACCAATCCCCACTTTTCGGGATTAAATCGTTTCCTAGCTATTGTTGGACTTGAAGATACGCTCGGAAAAAATGTAGTTTTGCTGCGTCGGTTGTTGGATGAAGCTTAGCGAGATCAAATGAGGACTTGACAGTATATGTGGCAACGGTTCCATTATACGTGTAATATCTACATAAATGAAGCATAACGTGTCAATTATCACCCTATAAAAAGCGAAAAGAAATCTCTCTTCGGCAGCAGCTATGGCTTCCCTAGATGCAATATGGTCATTAAAAAAGCGCAACAAATTTGTAAGATGTTGATTATCTGTCGTTACTTTAAACCACGCCTTATCATAACCACACCCAATTACAGCACGTAAATGAAAGAAGTGTTCTCTTAACCTTTTTAATTCAAAGGACTTGTCGTGGCGGAGGGGGCCCGAGTTCGGTGTGACGGTTCGGGAGTTCCTTGGGTTCGCCCTTGGTTCAGACCGTTCCTTGCCCCATTCCGTGAAGGTTTTGCTGGGCCGTTTCGCCCCCACCCAGGTGTTGCCTTGGCTCGCCCCCGCTATTGGCAACCCTCTAGGGGTCGCGGATACACTATTTGTTTTGGGCCGTATGGCACTGTTGTGCTTGGAAAGAACTTCCCCGTCCCCTCGAGTCTTCTGCTGCCTTAATCCTTCCCTGTCACCGACCACCTCCTGACTGGGCTCGCCGTGACCTGCTCAAGTGGGGTTTTTCGGGCCCGCTGGCCAATCCAGTGTGCCATGACGGCGGTTCCGCTGGTTCAATTTGGAATATGATGGGGAGGTGTAGCGCCTAATCAAGGGTTCTGACATGCAATTATTATGAAAAATCTTCAGGATGACGATGAATATGAATGAAATGTTAGAGATTTGTCTAAAATCTAATATTAAACAACACTAGAATGCATAAACCCCATATTAAATCATATTCTCTAATCAACAGCATTGAATAACTTTTCTTTCTTTCAGAATTTTGGGCAATTATTTTCGTGTGGGCATTTTTAAAGATGGCGCCGATAATTTCAACTTCGATATATCCATTTTTTGTTGTTTATTACGTTAATTAAAATCATCTATTCAAAATAGGAATTTCAAAAATATTTATATATTTGAAATATATTTGGCATTTCCAGCAGTCATTTTCCAAGATGGCGCCCAAACTATCAGTAGCATGTCTTCAATATTCAAGTATGATGTTTAGACGGTCTTCAACATAATTATTACCAATTTTCATAACTTTTGAACCACATACTGTATCTAAATGACATTGATGGCGGCCATTTTCCAACATGGCGGCCAAACTATCTGACTAATGGCTTCAATATTTTACTATGAGGTTCACACAGCTCTGATTACAATACCTATCAATTTTCATAACTTTCCAACAACATGGTGAAATATACTGTACCTAGCATTTACGGCGGCCATTTTCCAATATGGCGACCAAACTATTGAACAAAGAGCCGTAAAATTTTGCCATGATGTTCATGTGATTCCAATCATAATGTGTACCAATTTTCATAATTTTTGAAGAAGAACGTGGAATACATTGTAGCTGGCATTCCCGGCGGCCATTTTCCAAGATGGCGGCGAAAGCTCGCGCTCTACAGCTGGGGACTTTTAGTATATTTTTTGTTGGGTCAAAAACAACACATATACCAATTTTCATCTTTATGTTCAAATGTTCTAGGTCAAACCCTAAAAGTCCTGGGCTAGAAGCATTCCAGCTTGAGGCGCTCTTTGACGGGCAACCAAATATGATAGCGAGGTATTTTTCCGTCAAAAAAGGACGTGAGTTCATTTTGAAACCGAAACAAAGCGTACCAGGCGTTAGGTTTTAATATAGTTTTTGTACGCGTATCCGATCTTTGAATTAATATTTTAGGTTCAATTGACTCATTGACGCAAATGTCGAGCTTTGGCGTGACGGTGTGTACTGGGTGCATATTGGCGCGCGACTCATATTGTATTTATAAAGTTTTAGTCTTTTATACGTTGGGGTGATTATAAATAATTTCTCTGTTTTTAGATATTATTAACTGGTTGTTTGGAAATTCGGCCATGACAATGCACGTGACGATTTCGGTTAGCGGCGAGCTAAATCTTAACGATAATCTCAAGTTACCAGTCTGGGGCATGGAATTTAGACCTAACGAAGCGAGATGTTCTCTACTCAAATCAAAAACAACGACAAAAAAGCCTTTTTTATATAAATCGTAAGAAATTATATTTCCCCGGTCAAGACCTAATATCTCGAGACCCTCGAACAAAGAATTGTAACATCTAACGTATTGATCATCGTCAAAATTAGGCGTAAACGGGATATCGGGATAATTTTGTGAATTTAAAGAGAATTGCATGAAATCGAGTTTGAAATGTTGGAGATCCAGGGGGTTGGAAGTTGCTTCCCCTACAAATTTTTTATTAGTAACGAAAGCCACGACAGTTCGCGAGGGTAATTGCCCCGTAAACAAGCTGTCCCTAATAAAATGTTGCGTTCCGGTGGTTATTAAGACATTTTTCATAACAATAGAGTTTACTTCGTAGCGAGCGTTTATTCCCGAATTTAACATCTGAGCGTGAGCTAGTTGCAGTTCGGGATTAACCTCAATTTCGCGCGTAAACAAGGTGCATTCCGTTAAATCAATCTTATACTTTTTGCCCGCTTCATTGTGAATAATAGCGAAATCCGTGGAGCTTCGATGAAGTCTAATTCGCACCTCGATATTATCTAGTAAGAATTTGGGCGTTTTGAACATATCCAAAAATAATTCGCCAATTACATCGCATGTCTTTGATTTTGCCACGCGTTTAGCGCGACGACCAATACCATTATCTTCTTTGTTAATATTGGCGTCTGCTAAAGCCGTCGCCGGATCGATAATGGTATCCAAATAATATAACATAGAAGTTAACCAGGAATTGGCCGCCGTTTGTCCATAATTTAAAAGTATTTTAAAATAGGCCATGTATGGGTACATATTGTTAGGTTGCTGGATGGCAACGCCATTAAGAAATAATTCTACTTGACAAAATAGCGAGGCAATTATTAAATTTGTTACCGAGACGTTCTTTTCCGCATCTGGAACGGCCGTGCCGTCCTCGTGTAAAACGCGAAATTTTAATCTCAGAAGAGTTTTAGTCAAATCATGATAATTGTTAGAGGGAGGAATGATAAATTCTACATATTTAGCATTAGCTAGTGGAGCAATTGGATAATGAGCAGTCGTTTTAGTCCCAACAATATTATTATTCACCACTGGCTTTTCAAATACTTCAAATTTGGAAAGAACACTTTCGTAGGTCGACATGTTTAGTCTAGAAAATCGCGTTTAGTGCGTCGCTTAACACGTTTGCTCCGGCTTGTTTTAGCAGTCCTCTTTCGTTTTCGGCCCGTCCCGCTTTGAGTGTTGACGAACCGGTCCACGCCTTTATGTAGTAGGGAATTTATAGATTGTTTGACATTTCGTTTAATCGATTCTCGAGGTGATATTCCGGGTTTTGTGCATCGCTAATTACTCTACTCGTTAACCCAACAGCTTCGGACGCTAAAGTACTAATGGCCGGCCTAATAAAGGGTGTAATTTTGCGCAATAAAGAATTGAAGATACCGCCAACAGTAAAACGACCCCCCGATTGGAAAACGTTTGCGTGTAAAGCCGGAAGGGACGATCCTCTTTGGAAATACAGGGTATATCTATTGGGTACCATTGCTCAAGTTCTATTGACGTCGACGCCTAAAAAACAGTTTAATATATACTTTACCCACATTAAACGGGATATTTTCCCCGTAATCGGTTTTCAATTCAATTTCAATTTCTTGTATATCGCTGGTTGAAATTGGATAAAAATCGATATTATTAAATATTTCCTGGTTCTCCTCGTCTAGCAGCGAAAAAGCCGGCATTTTTATGAAACGTAGCAGAGGGGCTTGACCACCACCCACTACTTGTTGACGGATAATATTGGTATAAACAAACATGGCATCGACGCCTCTCATGATATCCGCGGGGTACTCCGACGTTTCGTTATTAAGATACCGATCTAATTGATTGGCACTAAAGCCTAACAGCCTCCCGAGCCCTCTTCCGGGTGTTGTTTTGGGAAACAAAATTGAAACCGTATCGGTAAGTGTTGAAACCGTGACGCTTCCGTCTACATTTTGCGTAAAATTAAAACTTTTCCTATGCGCCGGGGACATGGCTTCGCCCATGGCACTTAAAACATCGCTAATATGATAATAAACCCCGGGAGGAATTTCACATGCAAAATTGTCAACTCGTTTGCCTTGAGGGTTATCCTGTTGATATCCGGGTAGGGACGGCTGGTCAGCCATATTTGGATCTTCTGGAAATCTATCAACATCGTATTCGCTAGTCCAAAAATTATTAGCCTCTGTCAGTGTCATTGATCTCAATCGGGGGTTCACCAACGCTACACCCGAGTGGCTATGTTGCAAAACTTCTCCCTCTTCGGGAATGTTAAATAACTTGGCCATCGGTCCAGCTACCGATACGCGAACACCTCGCTCTATTTCGAGACGCGTGTAGTATCTATTTTCTGGCGCCGTTTTGAGAATAAAGATTTTAAAATGACGGCGAGTCATAAATTGCTGAACTTCCAATAATTTGTTAATCACTTTCAAATGTAGCGAAAAGGGGATTACCGCACCGGTCGGGGTAAGATCACAGGTATATTCACGCGCCGGTATTTTGATTTTCGTTGTCTCCGTCTTTGTAAAAAGATACATTAATGAAAAGTGGACGCGATATGATACGCATGTACTGTTAGTAGTTTTAAAATGCGTAAAATTACGCTCTAGAGGCCTATTGGATAGAAACGTCCCCCCAACGTATTCATTTTCTAAATTTAATATATCCTGCAAATCCGGCGAAAATTTCATTTCAATTTTTGCCGGACAATGGACTCTAAAATAATGCTCCGCTCCTTGTTTAATAACGCTAAATTCAGCATTGTGCAATCTTAAAGGATCGTGGTTGTTCGAGCTTATTTTGAGCTCTTCGGCGATTTCATAATATATTTTAAAATCATCCTCCAAAGATTGTTTCGCTTTAAACTCGCCTGACACCGAGAACAATAAATAAATCCATGGCTCCTCCCAGGCGGTATAATGCTTAATGGTTCTATTGACTCGATATTCTAGATAGGCATTGTTTTCATTTATGGTATATTCTTGTATCGTGAGGCTTAAGGGGTTCAAAGGTAGAGGGTTTCGGAACCTCGGGCTTCGGTAACTCCGGCTTTGGTGGCTCGGGAGCAGGAATCTCAGGGGGTTCTGGAGTAGTTAGCTTAGTTGGGGTAGTGGAGGGGGGCTCAGCTGCTGATGTTGCAGTGGAGGGGGGCTCAGCTGCTGATGTTGCAGTGGGAGTGGGCTTAGCCGCTGTTGTTGTTGTTGTAGAGGAGGCGGGCTTAGCTGTTGTTGTTGTTGTTGTAGTGGAGGTGGGTTTAGATGTTGTAGTTGGGATGGGCTAATCTGTTGTTGTTGTTGTTGTTGTTGTGGGTTTAGCTGTTGTAGTGGGGCTCGGCTTAGCTGGTGTTGTTGTTGTTGTTGTTGTTGGCTTAGCTGTCGTAGTGGGGATTGGTTTAGTCGAAGTTGGCGGTATCGGTTTATTCGAACTTGGAGGTAACGGTTTACTCGAAGTTGGAGGTAACGGTTTATTTGAACTTGGAGGTATTGGTTTAGTCGAAGTTGGAGGTAACTGTTTACCTGAAGCTGGCGTTTTAGAGGGGTCAGGCCCTGAATATGTTGGATAATAAGGCATTGGAGAGGTTTGTTTTGGAATAGTTATTTTGGGTGGTGGTGGTGGGGGAGGGGTTATTTTGGATGGCTGTGGTTGTACAAATACTACGGGTTCAGTCGTAGCAATAGGTATCGGAAGAAAAGGCGTAGTTCGCGGTAAAATAGGTATAGATGGCGGTAGAGGTTTATATTCTGGTTGAGGTTTTTTTCTTATTGGCGGAACCTCGTGGCTTGTTATACGTTTAATACCTGCCTTAGGAATGTACTTGTAATCAAATTTTTTTTTAAAACTATCTCCAACATTATCAATTTCGATTTCCACGTAATTGTTAGTGTAATTTAAACTTATATTTTTAGCATGCTTTGATACAGGATATTTGGATATATAGGGAACATCTTCGTAATTATTCTCCTTAAATTCAAATAGCGTGGCCAAGGGGGAATCAGCTGGTATTTTGAACCGTATGTTTTCCTCTCCTAAAACTTGCAGGTAAACGGGAAAGTTTGTATCTAACTGTTTTCCTAGGGCCCCGTCTTTATATTTATTCACTAATTTAAAAGATAATTTGCCTTTTAAATACGGATGACTGTTTACATCATCACTTAACAGCTCGACAAAATTTTGGGGTAGTTCGTACTCTTTGGTCTTGGTATAACGATTGACAGGTATCTCTATTTTTTGATTTTGAACAGGCTCTCTAACAGCTGCATAGTTGTCACGGTTTGGGTCACTTACGACCTGAATTTCAAACTTGTTAAACTCTTCGCTTATATTCACCCAATGATTTGGAAATATGATTTCTGCCAACCCAACTTCATGATCACTAGTCAAGTTCAAAGGTTGATGCAAATAATTTTTAAAACTTGATTGGGTATTGTTTGGGTATATATCTAGACACGTATTAGACGCTAAAGTTAAAAAAGTCGTCATTCATGACTAACGCCTGTTTATCAACTAACCCCAACTTCTTAAACTAACCTTATTTTATACATAAAAAGATCGTCCATGGCTCGGTGGCTTGGCCAGGATTTGAACCTGTCACCTTTTAGGTATCACCATAGTAAACCCTGCCTTTACCCATTGAGCCATGGACGATCTTGAAAAACACTCAGTTTATTTTCATCAAAACAACAAAATTGTTAAGCCTTTAAAGTCGCTATCCTTGAAACATCTACGTGAATAGTTAATTAAGCCCGACCCGCTTCCAATAAAATATTTTCCTCAAAACAAGGAAAGTTTTAAGTCGTCATCCTTGAAACATTTACGTGCATAGTTAATTAAACCCGACCCGCTTCCAATAAAATGTTTTCCTCAAAACAAGGAAAGTTTTAAGTCGTTATCCTTGAAACATCTACGTGCATAGTTAATTAAACCCTACCCGCTTCCAATAAAATATTTTCCTCAAAACAAGGAAAGTTTTAAGTCGTCATCCTTGAAACATCTACGTGATATTCTAGTATATAAGAGTCGTGTTTTAAAGAGAGAGTTACCAGTTACCTGGCTACGCTCTCCTGTTTAACCGTGTTCAGTACCATCTCTACTAAGATGACTTTACCCGCCGATCGTGGACTCACACAGCTTTTGCTGTGTGAGAAGAGACCAAATTCGATTTTTCCATCCGTCTTGTCTCAGGAATAGCCTGGGAAGAGACCAAATTCGATTCATGTGCCTCGATTTCCTTAACTTGTTTTGTAATCTTTACTGGCTACATTTGGCTGCGCAAAAGTTGCGGAAATTTGTGTGAAGTCGCATTTTTGCGGCCCACCACTAAACATTGATCATGGTTCCCTTGTCTTCAGGAGGTTCATGAATCGACCTTCATTGCAGTAGTCAGTTGTGTGCACGCAAATGACACTGCAATGAGGGGAGAAGTTCCGGCGCCAACAACCAGGCCAGGACGAGAAGACCAGGCCCCACAGTGGCTCGAATGCAACTTCCTTCGGGAGATAAAGGGTCAACGAAGAATTTTATGGGACATGGCCCATACAACCCAACAAGCCCTGCTACCGCATAAGGTTCTGCGTACCCTGCACCAGTTGGAGCACGTTCTCTTCAGTGAGGCCTTGACTTCGATGTCCTTCTCAAACTTAACAGCTGTTCGCCCGATCAACGTGGATTTAAAGAGCGGCTTTCAGTTAAGATTTCGACTAAAATATCAAGTTTTGAAAATCAAATTGTCACTTTGAACAAGATGCTTTTTACACTAGAGATAAGAACAATTACCTTCAAAATTACGATTTAAAGAGTGGTTTTCATTAGCGGTAAAAGTGGCGGTAAATATTTTTGGTTTTTTAATTTAGAATTCAGTATGTAACACGGTTTTTTTATGTGGGAACAAGCCACAACTCAAAGAAAAGAAGTATTGACCTTCTTAATGACAAACAAAGGCAATATCTTTGTTTCTATTTATATTCTTGTTATTCTCTATTTTATTGTATATATTATTTGGTATTTGTTATTAAAAATCTTTATTTGTATATTTGTCTTTGTTTCTCAGACATGGGCTTATGGCGGGAAATTCAAACAGAAATCTGGCAAAATGACACAAGTCTGGGTTGATCCATTAAAAGGATCATAAAGGGGGCATAGCATGGTGGAAGGCAGGGTATATCAGGTAACATAATCTTTGCAAGTTTGGTTCGAGTTGGTTGGATGGCGGCCATCTTGGGGTGGCGGCCATCTTGGATCCATGGCTATCTGAGTGGCTATCACTACTAATTCCGACTCTTATCCAACTTTAGTTGCCAACTCCGTTTTGCAGTCGGCCGTGAGAACAATGAAATAGTGTTGGGTGATAGTTGTATTTTAAGTCGGTTAATGTAATGAAGGATTAGGTCGGCTGCTCGACTCGTTACCAACTAACATGCGTTTCTATCAAATAAGGGATAACAATATGGGTCTAGAGGTCGACATATCCGACGGCCTGCCGATCACACTGAACATTTCAGATTTCATTGTAATGAAGCTTCTTCCGCGTTTGAGTCGGTTCGAGGTAGATTCTTCGCTTTAAGACCTAGTCAGCACTTACGACTAAAGTCCGCCTCTTATCCAACTTCAGATTCCAGCTTCGCTTTGAAGTCGGACGTGAGAACAAATAAATAGAGTTGGCTGATAATTACATTTTATTTCGGTTGGTGTAAGAAAGGATTAGGTCGGCTGCTCAACTCCTTACCATCTAACATTGGTTTTTATCAAAATAACAACAAGGGACGAGAGGTCGGCATATCCGACTACCTGCCGATCAAACTAAAGATTTCAGATTATGAAGCTTTTTCCGCGTTTGAGTCGGTTCGAGGTAGATTCGTCGGTTTATGGTCTAATCGGCACTTACAACTAAAGTCCGACTCTTATCCAACTTCAGTTACTAGCTCCGCTTTGAAATCGAACGTGAGAACAAACAAATAGAGTTGGCTGATAGTTACATTTTAAGTCGGTTGGTGTATGGAAGGATTAGGTCGGCTGCTCAACGCATTACCAACTAACACGGGTTTTTATCAAATTTACAACAAGGGTCGAGAGGTCGAGATATCCAACTACCTACCGATCAATACTAAACATTTCAAATTTCGTTATTTTAAGCATAAGAAAATAATATATAGCTCCCTATAAGTATGAAACCCTCCATTTAAGCCATGTAAACAGCATTTTCTTCCATTGCAATTTGTAAAAAGTTTCTAATCCCACCTATTAAGAGCTTTTGGCGTTAAAAAGTTGAAATATTTGTTTAGAAAATTTTCAAATTTTATATCGCATTTAAATAGTTAAAAGTCTTGAAATTATTATTATGATAATTATAACTGATTAAGTGCATTGCAAAATTATCATAATAAATTAAGAGATGGTGCGAGATTTTGACGAACGAGGCTAGCGCCTACACTGTTACGAGGTAAGGAGTATCTTGTGTCTCTACTTGCGCGGCGATATTTCCCCGGCCCATCGTGTCTTTCGCGGGCACCTTAGGTGGCGGCGATGGTTTCGCCCCCCTTTAATCGTAGTACCGAAACTTCTCCCACGGGGCGTAAAAGCGTAAGCGCGCCAAATTTGGGAGCAAATGCTGTAGTATGAAAATGTACTACGTTTCATACTTATAGGGAGCTATATATTATTTTCTTATGTTTTAAGACAAATAAAAGATACTTGGATTTGTATTACAAACAAAACATAAAATAAAATTTTAGAATCAACAATATAGTGTAATATGTTTATTCACATTGATTTAAATATAAATCTCTCGTTTTAAGTATCATTTCAAAGTAACATTGAAGAAAATGTTACGGTTTACGGCCTATTTTAGCTTTCCCGTAAATTTACATAAGCGTTTAAAACCGTTTCCACGGTGAACTCATTGGTACTTCGTTTTTATCGGAGATAACTGCAGTGTACACTAACGTTAAGTGCAGTCATTCATGACTATCTCCACTTTTCGTAAACCGCCCAAGGTGCGGAATTCGGTCCAATGGGTCCTCCCTTCTTTGGTTTCGGTTGAATGGGATTTCGGTCCAATGGGAGAGAATCATCAGAGACACTTCGCATTACCTACAGTAAAAGATCTCTAAACCGACCTTTAAAATATTCTACAGCTGACCATAAACAAGTCTTAAAATCGACCATAAACAATCCATAAAGCCGACAATAAAAAAGTCGTAAAGTCGACCATAAACAAATCGTAAAGCCTACCGTAATCAAGTCGTAAAGCCGACCGTAAACAAGCCATGAAGCCGACCCTAAACAAGCCATAAAGCCGACCCTAAACAAGCCATAAAGCCGACCCTAAACAAGCCATAAAGCCGACCCTAAACAAGCCATAAAGCCGACCCTAAACAAGCCATAAAGCCGACCCTAAACAAGCCATAAAGCCGACCACAAAAAAGCCATAAATCCGACAAATAACAGTCGATAAAGCCGCCCGCAATTAGATTAATAATCCGACCTTAACCAGATAACAAAGCCGACTTCTTGTTTGATAATGTAAGAGCTGGCCACGCTTACTTTTCAGAGTCGGTTAAAGTGCTGGCAAAATTTCTATCCCGACCTCATTTTGGAAAATTTTCCGTGCACGTTTGAAAAGGTGAATCTCGAGCCGACTCCGTTGGCCCAACGTCGATTTTGCTACTGGGGTGGGAATATCCGGGATTTGATACCTGCCGTTGAGGACTGGGAATATCCGGGATTTGATACCTGCCGTTGAGGACTGGGAATATCCGGGATTTGATACCTGCCGTTAAGGACTGGGAATATCCGGGATTTGATACCGCCGTTGAGGACTGGGAATATCCGGGATTTGATACCTGCCGTTGAGGACTGGGAATATCCGGGATTTGATACCTGTCGTTGAGGACTGGGAATATCCGGGATTTGATACCTGCCGTTGAGGACTGGGAATATCCGGGATTTGATACCTGCCGTTGAGGACTGGGAATATCCGGGACTTGATACCTGCCGTTGAGGACTGGGAATATCCGGGATTTGATACCTGCCGTTGAGGACTGGGAATATCCGGGATTTGATACCTGCCGTTGAGGACAGGGAATATCTGGGATTTGATACCAGCTAATGAAAACTGGGAATATCTCGGATTTGATACCTGCCGTTGAGGACTGGGAATATCTGGGATTTGATACCTGCCGTTGAGGACTGGGAATATCTCGGATTATCTGGGATTTGATACCTGCCGTTGAGGACTGGGAATATCTGGGATTTGATACCTGCCGTTGAGGACTGGGAATATCTGGGATTTGATCCCTGCCGTTGAGGACTGGGAATATCTGGGATTTGAAACCTGTCGTTGAGGACTGGGAATAACTGGGATTTGAAACCTGTCGTTGAGGACTGGGAATATCTGAGATTTGATACCTGCCGTTGAGGAAAGGGAATATCCGGGATTTGATACCTGCCGTTGAGGACTGGGAATATCCGAGATTTGATACCTGCCGTGAAGGACTGGGAATATCCGGGATTTGATACCTCTCGTTAAGGACTAGGAATATCCGGGATTTGATACCTGCCGTTGAGGACTGGGAATATCCGGGATTTGATACCTGCCGTTGAGGACTGCGAATATCCGGGATTTGATACCTGCCGTTGAGGACTGGGAATATCCGGGATTTGATACCTGCCGTTGAGGACTGGGAATATCCGGGAATTGATACCTGCCGTTAAGGACTAGGAATATCCGGGATTTGATACCTGCCGTTGAGGACTGGGAATATCCGGGATTTGATACCTGCCGTTGAGGACTGGGAATATCTGGGATTTGATACCTGCCGTTGAGGACTGGGAATATCCGGGATTTGATACCTGCCGTTGAGGACTGGGAATATCCGGGATTTGATACCTGCCCTTGAGGACTGGGAATATCTGAGATTTGATACCTGCCGTTAAGGACTGGGAATATCCGGGATTTGATACCTGCCGTTGAGGACTGGGAATATCCGGGATTTGATACCTGCCGTTGAGGACTGGGAATATCCGGGATTTGATACCTGCCGTTGAGGACTGGGAATATCCGGGATTTGATACCTGCCGTTGAGGACTGGGAATATCCGGCATTTGATACCTGCCGTTAAGGACTGGGAATATCCGGGATTTGATACCTGCCGTTGAGGACAGGGAATATCCGGGATTTGATACCTGCCGTTGAGGACTGGGAATATCCGGGATTTGATACCTGCCGTTGAAGACTGGGAATATCCGCGATTTGATACCTGCCGTTGAGGACTGGGAATATCTTGGATTTGATACCTGGACGTCCACGATCCACTCCTTGAATCAGAACGCTTCCGGTTGCCCGCAATCTTTCCTGTGTTCTTGATACTAAGCGAGAATCTGGGTGACGCCTATTTGGAAACGATTCCGCGTAACGACACGATGCGGCTTCGTAGTTTCCTTCACAATAGCCTAAAGCTAGTATGATATTGGTTTATTCACCGGTTGTATAAACTGCCATCAGTCGTTCTAGGCTCAAAAAGCGGTTTTCTAAAACTCGGTTTTTAAAAAAGCCGGTGGGTTTCGTTCACTGTCTGCGCTGTTTAAAATCTAATTTGAAATAGGCTTAAGAATTGTTGCGAAGATCGTAGTCACGAGACTTTAGCACAGTAAAAGGCTACACGTGGCATTACAAAATATTTAAATAATGGCGCGCGACGGCAAATATCAGTTTGAAATTTCAAGAAAACCAAGGCTTAGCTCAAAAACACAATAAAAATGAAAACAGCTTTAATACCCTTCCAAATTCCAACTGACTTTACAGTTAGTATTTTAAATCCGGCCACGAAAGCAAACAAAAGCAAGTGATTCATCAAGTTTTGAGAATCGAATCTGAGAGCATCTAGTCAGACTCTCATTCCATGAGGCAAAACACGCTACACCGCTAAAAACTGACATTTAGTTGATTTCTTAATTTGGCTTCTGACTTTACAATTTTTACGTTACATTGCAGTAGAGCCCATGTGTTCCGTACTTCTTACTCCATTGACGATCAAATTGTTAAAATTAAGTTTTGATCCGCTTTACACCAAAATACGTGTAATTTTGCTTGAAAAGCTTCACTTCTTTTGCGATTTTCAGAAGAGAGTTGAAATAAAACACTAAACCTTCTCGAACCTGCTTTTGGAAGGCCTTTAACTCTGAAATTAGGATGTAGTAGCTATAAAAATCTACTAGAAAGTCACGCTTATTGGTTAAGAGACGCGAGTTAGCGCTCATTGAGTAGTTTGATCAGAATGCCAGTGTAATGTAGTAGGGAAGGAGCTCCTAGCTGATTCAATAGTGGAAGTAAAAGTAATAAAATAAAGTTTAAGGCGCGTTGGCTATTATTATTATTATTATTTTTATTTTATTAATTTACTTATTTTTTTTAAGTTCAGCTTAGTAATGTTCGTTTGGGAGTTGCTCGATGTATAACAATGGCTAAGAGTGACTTCGGTGAGGAATGAGATTCCGAAGAAGATGTTAATGAGGAATAAAGTTTGTTAAATTTAAAGGGAATAAGACTAATACCGTCGGGAATTGTTTGAAGTAATTGTCGATGATCAAAATTACAATAAATGTCTATTATGACAGCGAAAAATTAACAGAAAGTGTGATAATACTAGAAAATCAATTCCATATTACTCGAAGAAAATTTTCCAACTACTCGATACTCGATTCGAGTACTCAAGACTCGGCTCGAAACCAAAAATTCAAGGCTCGCACAGCCCTAATTATCGGCCGCCGGTGCGTAGGCCTTGCCGGGTATAGCGTCGGGAACCCGCTCGTCGTCTGGAAAGCTAACGGCGTCGGAGATGTAGCCGGTGATAAAGTCGGACTCTAGCGGGGCCTCGGCGAGAGTAGGGCTTGATGGGATCATCGGAGTTGAAATGGAGGCGTCTGTTGAAGTTTCCAGCCGGCGTTGAAGGCGGCGGTCTCGTTTCTCCATCCGTTGAAGAACACGTGGGTGCAGCGGGCAGTAGTTGCTAGTTCGCGAACCAGGTTCCTAAAACGGTCATTGCGTCGCTGGGCCGAGGGTTTCATCACGGACGGTAAATGTAGGGCGATAAAATGGCGGACGGTAAAGGAGGAACGGAGGATACACGAGGGCGACGACGAGAGCGACTGGGATACATGGCCGGTTGTTTTTCTGAGGCGAGAAAAACAGGGTTAGTTGTTAGGGGAAAACGAATCTGGACTGGTTCGCGTTCGGGTCGAACGACGGAGGGAGGTTTTCTTGGACATAGGGGGGAATCAGCCGGGGGAGGTGTAGCGACCGGAGTGGACCAAACGTCCGAGAGAGGGGGTCAGAGCGCTGGCGGGAGAGAAGGTACGGAGGGTCGTCTGGCGAGTACTGTCGAATCGACGGGTGGTCTTTGAAGCGGATTTGATAACGGCTGTCCAAGGACCTTTCTCTCCTGAAGTAGGGCTTCATCCTTTCTACTGAAACAATATCGGCTGTACTGCCCTCTAATGTACGAACTTCGTAGTTGTTTTCGGCTGTTTGACGTAGAATTTGGTACGGACCCGCATATTGGTGGAGCAATTTTTCCGAAAGACCTGAAACACGACGGGGGGTTTTGATGAAAACGAGATCTCCCTCCTTGTAGTGCGCTTCCCGTCGACGGAGATCGAAGCGTTCCTTGTCTTTCTGTTGGGCGACGGCGTGGCGTTCAGCGGCAAGGGACCGAGCTCGTTGAGCGTAGAGGATGTGTTCGAAGCCGTGCTGACTCTGTATGGTTGAGGAGGGAAGTTGCAGGGCGGCGTCCAATCGCAGGTCTGCTTCGTAACCGTGCAGCAGTACGAACGGGGAGTAACCGGTAACCGAGTGTACGGAAGTGTTGTATGCAAAAACTAGAAAGGGTAGGAACCTATCCAATCTTTGTGGTTGGTTGAAACGTATTGTGCCATCATGTCGGCGAGGGTTTTATTAAACCTCCCTACGAGCCCATTAGTGTGAGGCTGGTATGCAGTGGTTCGTTCGTGGTGGACGGAGAAAAGTTTATTTATCTCAGTCATGAGTTTGTTTACATTTTCTGTTCCTCGGTCTGTGATTAATTCCCGTGGGGCACCGTACTTTAGGATAACATCCTTGGTAATGAGCTGTGCTATTTCTTCTGCGGTTCCCCGGGTATGGCCTTGGCAAGCACCGTGCGGGTGCAGTAATCGGTGCAGACAACGATGTGAACGTTTCCATCGTGGGATAGTGGAAATGGACCGAGTTTATCCAAACCAACTCGTTCGAACGGTTTAATTGTAGGCGGGATCGGTTGGAGAAGTCCGGCGGGTTTCCCAGGGTATATTTTTTGTTGTTGACACGGGATACAAGAGTGGACGTAGTTTGTAACACAGGCCAGCATCTTAGGCCAGAAGAATTGCTTCCGGATACGTTGCCACGTACGATGGAGTCCGAGGTGGCCAGCCGTGATGTCATCGTGTAGGGCGAACAAGATGGCATCCCTGATTTCCTTGGGTGCCACGAGAACGGACCGGAGACCCTCTTCGGTTTTGACTCGGCGAAGTAAGAGACCGTTGGACAGTTCGAAACAGCGGGCAGTTGTTTAGGGGTCTTTAAAGGCTTTTGTTCGAAAAATTGGATGATTTCTAACATAAATTTGTCCTTGAGTTGTAAGGCCGGAATGTCGTATTGAGTGACGTCGAGAGAGTCGGTAGCATCCCCAGTTAGGAGAGAATCGTGCACGGTTGGAAATTCATCGACTGGAGCTCGAGAGAGAGCATCTGCATCGAGGTGCTTACGCCCACTTTTGTACCGAATAGTGGGATCAAATTCTTGGAGGGCTAGAGACCACCGGACTAGTCGACCATTAGGGTTCTTTACAGAAGTCAACCAGCATAATCCATGATGGTCTGTGACTATCGAGAGTGGATGTCCGTAGACGTAAGGGCGGAATTTGTTGGCCCCGAAAACGATTGCCAAGCATTCTCGCTCGGTAGAGCTGTAGTGGCGCTCAGCCGCGTTTAAAGGTGCGTTTTCAAAGGCGCGTGTTGAGGGTAAAAATCGAGCAGGTGCGAGAAAAAATTAAAAATTCTCGCACCCGCTCCGCGAGCAACCGTTTTCATTAAAGCGATATTTTTTGCGGGTGCGAGTTAAAACCGCGAGCGGGAAAAAAATCGCTACCCGCTCCGATCAGATTCAATTAGATATTCTCGCTAAGCGTTTTTCTTTCTCGCTTAATGTTTGTGATGTCATATTTTTCGTAGCCAATAGAAGCGTCGAAAACTTTGGCGCGTGTTTTAAGTGCAGTGCGAGACTTAAAAGTCTACGTTTTAAGCCTAATTATTCCGAGTTTTAAAAGTGAATATAAAAATGGGTAAACAATTAATTATATGACTAATTCGAGGTGAAAATAAAGGAGCTTTAGATGAAAAGAAAGAAAAATTGATAGATTTAGTTAGAAAAAAAAGAGAAATTATATGGAGCTTATGGACACACAGATTTAAAGAGAATAAATGGATGGATGTAGCGACGAAAATGGAGATGAATAATACGTTTTTTTTGTGATATAGGCGTTTTTCTTCAGCTAAAATGTTTATTATTTAGAAAAAAACATTTACTGAAAAATTAGGCTTAACGATCTCTCTGTGCACGTTTATCGCACACATGTGCACGTTTATCGCGCACATGAAAACGGTTGGCAAAAAGTATCGCTAGCGCAAGCGATAGCGAGAAAAAGAAAATTTCTTGGCGAGAAAAAAAATCGCGCGGTCCGCTTCTCGCTAAAAAATACCCTCAACACGCGCCTTTGAAAACCCTCCTTTAGATAGAGTAGGTGCACTTCTTTTTCTACCTCGGCTTTGTTTTGACTCCGTTATTTTCAATGGAGGCAGATCTGGCCTATATTTTTGCGAAGCCTGTTATACTCCATAACGGCTCGTCCATTCGCCTTAATTTTAGTCGGATCGAACTGTAAAAGATGGAGCCCGGCTAAGGACTTCACTCACGATAAAGCCACATACGCCATGCCCGTTCCGAATAAATTCGGACCCAAATCCATAATGGCGCATTTTAAACTCATGCCTTGGCTTTTGTGTATCGTAATAGGGAAACTGGGAGCGTTTAACGCAGGGTTGGCAAAAATTGAGTTTTTTTAAAAAAACAAAAATTGTGTTTTTTATTGTTTAAAACACGATTTGTTGTTTTGAACTGTTTTTTAAACAAGTAAAAAAAGTAAAAAACACAAAAAACCTAGTTTTAAACATGTTTAAAATCACTCTTGCAGATCTAATAGCCTATATACTATACATCGCGGCTCTCCATTTAAGCCACTACTCCCGCTAGCGCAAGTCGCTTATTTTCACAGCCTGCTTGATTAAACAAAATGGTCTTGGTTTGAACGAAGACAGAAAAAACAAACGATGAGAGTGACGTTTATCAATTGACTGAAGACCCGATATTGCGATTTTTCCTTATTTATATTAATTTATTTCTTAATCACAATTTAATTCAATCAACTTATTTAATTGTTAATCGATTTATTCCCTCCAAATTAATTGAAAAATAACATATCTGAGCTTTTTCAAGAACAAATTAGATTTTCAAAAATTATTTTATGATATTAATTATTTTGAAAGGAGTGCGTGTTAAGCGATCAATACAGAATATGTGAAGTATTCTACTGACTTTAAAAAGAGCAACAGCTCCTTAAGTTTAGAATTTCAAGGTGTAAGAAATTGTCCGTGTGGAATTAGAACCAGGGACCACTTGAACCCAAAGCGGGTATCATACAGCTTGACCAACGGACCACGAAAACGTATTGAGAAGAAAAACACGAAAAGACGAAATTAAGAGCTCCTAAAATTTAGAATTTGAAGTTGTAAGAAAGGGTCCTTGCCACGGTTGGCAAAAATGTAGTAAAAAAGTTGTGTTTTTATTGTTTAAAACACGATTTAAAATTATATTTTCCGAAAACATTTTATTATGAAATTAATTATTTAAAAGGGAGTACGTGTTGAGGGATCAAATTTGAATATTTGAAATGTTCTACTGACTGTTTAAAAAGAGCAAGGGATCTTTTCTAAACGAAAATGTAATTTTTTAATAGCGCATACAAAATGAGTGTGATGGGTAAAATTGTTCATTTAACCCCAAATGTCCAAATGCTTGATTTCTTTTGTGGCCACTATTAAGGAATTTTCGCTTCCATACTGCAGAGTTTCTTGGTCAGAACTCATACATTTAAAACTTCACCACCACTTTCTACTTTGTAGGCGCTTCATTTTTTCCGTTTAAGGATTAAGCGTATTAATTTTAGCACTGTCAAGGGCCTGGCTTTGATTATTACGCGTAATCGCTTAAGAACAGAAAAATGTACCAACAGTGTAGAAAAACGTTGTTCCTTTACTTTAGGTAGACGACAAAATAAGTTATTCTTAATCAAATTATTGAATATCAGTCTTTAATACAGATTGGTAACGGATAACTCAACTGGTAGGGTTTCCAAACAATTAAACACTCATATGAAACAGTCAAATTATTGCAAGGTTTTGACTGAAGCTTATTATTTAATATTTTCGCTCATTTTCAAATAAAACGAGTTAAAAATATTCGAAATTCCTCTCCATAAAAAACATGTTTTAAACTGTTTGTTTAAAACGTTTTTAAAAAATTAATGTTTTTTTCATGGCTGTTTAAAACAAGTTTTAAACCAAAGCTTAAAACAATTTGTTTAAAACTTGCCAACCCGTTAACCGTTAACGTAAATGTTTGCCATGAGCAAAAATTTGACGCAAATTTCCTCAAATAAAAAGTCAGTGTTAGCGTCGTCGTTATTCGGTTCGCGATCTACTCTGAGAAAAATCCCAGTAACGTTTTCTTGGTCGTCCTTCTTGAACCCAGTTACGAAACCCATCGTACCATTTACAACGCCATTTTCAAACCTGAAATTCCTTCTGACCTTTATGCGGCAGCCAACGCACAGAACTAACTTGCTCTCCAAACCGCCCGGTTTGGACGGTTCGTTTTCTAGCCTTTGCAGCCTCCTGAGAATGTTTTATTCATTTTTTTGTCACAGTCAGCGAGTCTATCCTGACAAGGTATACTTTCAATTTTCTCTCCTTTTTTTCGCATGGCTAATATAGGCATCAAACAAATTGGGTGAAACCCTTCATTGGACAGCTTAATGAAAAAGTCCATAGCCACCTCAATGCTTTTTCCTCCAGCAACCAATCTACTTTCTAAGGTTGCAACATCATTTGGACGGTTTCGTAGTAGCGTTTTCAGATTCCGCAGGTAGATCTGGTACTTCTTCCGAGGGAACATAAGAGGATCCATCATCATCCTTGGATGAAGATGAGGTTTTGGAAGAGGTTTCTCCAGACGACTCAGTTTGTGCTTCTTGGTCTCTCAACAGTCGTTTTCTTCTTTGTCGTCGAGTCTCACGAAGCGTCCTGAAGTACAGGTACGGACCGTGACGAGGTAGAACTTGAAGAGGAACTGCTTGACGTTGAAGACGACTGGCTTCCTTCCGGTTGGCAGACATCTTTGTTTGACCAATACAGCTGTAAATGAGCGATATTCTCGATTCCTTTCTTTTCTCCGGTTTCTGGGTCTTCTAATTGATATCGCAATCTGTCGATCTTCTTAGCGATTTTGTAGGGACCATCCCATTTGGGACATAACTTAGCGGCGACATCACGTGCCGCTTGAGACAAGGGATGCGTCTCTTTCCAGACAAGCGCACCAACGGCAAATTCAATTCCTTCCCGCCTTTGATCGTAGTAGCGTTTCTGGTGTGCTTGCGCTTTCTTGGCAAGTTCTTTAGACAAAGCAAGTTGCTTCGCTAAAGCTGAGAGCGATGCGGACCTTTCTACAAAGTCCGCTACCTGTTTACCCACGTCCAAGTCCCAGGGAAATCTCGGTTCCCTACCCATGTTCAGGTAGAAAGGAGTTCTTCCTGTTGTGGTATGTGTAGTCGAGATGATGGCGAACTGAATGAATGGCAAGTTCTCGTCCCATCTACGGTGATCTCGACCAACGAACATCGAAATAATTTCGCCCAGAACTCTGTTTGTGCGTTCCACGATGTTACTCTGAGGATGATACGGAGTGATGTATCGTGGTTTGACTTTGAACATCTTGAGAATGTCTTTCCAAAGTTGAGAAACGAATTGTGTCCTGTTGTCGATTACGATGGCTTTCGGGCATCCGTAGCGAACTATCATGGAGACGAGTTTCTTCGCACACGTTCTGGCTGTGATGTTCTTCATCGGGTACAGTTCGAAAAATTTAGTGTCATAGTCCGTGAAAACCAGGAGGTATTTGTGATGGTGAGTTTGGTGACGGCTTCTTGGTAGGGGTCCCATTATGTCCACTCCCAGCAAATCAAATGGCTCAGTTATGGTCGTAGGCTGCATGAGACCTGGACGTTTTCTATTGCGGGCCTTGTGCATCCGACACAAAGGACATCCGCGGACGTACTCGGTAACTTCCTGCCGGAACGATGGCCACAAGTATCTGGCCCGTACTTTGTCGAAGGAACTGCAACTGCCAACTGACCCCCGTTACAGACGGAGGCGGGGGTTTTTATTCCCGCGAAAACGTTTTTTAGTTAGTTTGACAGCAAGGCGCCACTTCGGGACAATTTAACATTATACAAAAATAAATGTGATAAATGAACAAAGCAGACGAGGCGGTTTTTCCCCGGGAAGGAGGTGCTTGGTGTGGACGGTTACAAGATAAAGGAGGAATGCTTTTAAAAAATAAATTCATAAATGACTTAACAAAGGGTACCAGAGCAGCCATCGCCCACCAGGCTTCCACTGACAAATCCGTTCTTGCCCTAAAGAAAGATATACCGAACGCTCCTAAACACTGTTTTGGTAGTCATATTGAATGTGGGGATTTTTGCAACAAAATTGGGGAAAATTCGGGGAAATGGCAAGAAATACCATCGCCTTTAAAATCAGCTATAACGGCCACTGCCATCAAGATTGCTGATAAAGCAGAGTAGCTAATTAGCGGTCTCACAAGCAACATGGCCGAATCTACCATGTCCCTGGTTGCCAAACATGTGGGAGGGAAAGAGATAGACAGGTCGAAAAGATGGAGTTATAAATTTCGAACAACGGCGGCGTGTTTGAACAAAAAGGTTGGGTCTACAAAGCTCATAAAGCTATTACGGGGAAGAGCCCGAACTCTATACTGAAAAAATACGTAGCGGGAACCAAGAGGATGAGATGGATTGCGAGAACTTCGAGAGACACAGCCTACCTTAGAAACTAAAAATTGATACCTGAAAGTCCAAAGGCGAAAGACAATGGTATGACCCAATATGGCGATAACGCGATGCAGGATGACTGCTCGGATGAAGCTCTTGGAGAATTGCCAGAATTAAAACTAGCAGACGTTAGGGTTGATTCAAAAAAACAGAAGCAAATCGAGGAGCAAACGCGTGATCAAAGTCACTCCGATGCGTGGTTTAAAGAGCGACGTCATAGGCTTTCCGCGTGAAATTTCGGAAACGTATGCAAGCTAAAACCCTATACATCGAGCATTAAAACAGTCCAAAGCATACTTTATAGTAGAAATGTATCAGCAGCTATGTAGAGAACTTTTGATCATGGAAATGCAGGTGAAGAAAAGGCCAAACAAATCTTGCTAGAGAAGTTTAATATTCATGTTCGTGATTGTGGTATGTTCGTGGATTTAGATCACGGGTTTTTAAGCGCATCTCCTGATGGTTTCGTGGGGGAAATGCCATTTTAGAAGTAAAATCGCCTGTAGCTTATAAAAACATTTGCCCAATTGATATTCCCGCTCATTTAAAAAATATAAATCTTACACAGAAATGCAAAAAGACATTTTACTGCAAACTAGATTCATCAACTAATAAATTGACACTAAATCGAAATGATAATTATTATTATCAAGTGCAAGGACAGCTTCATATAACGAGAAGACAAATATGTCACTTTGTTATTTATACTGAAGGGGGGATTCATGTTGAAGACATTGAACGCGATTATGAGCTTTGGAAATCAAAAATGGAGCCCTATCTCATAAAATTCTACCGTAACGCGTTACTACCAGAAATAGTGGACTCAAGATTTCAGAGATCTAGATCGTTTAGAGAAACGTCTTACGTAGAAGCGGCTATTTCCAAGAGAAAAGCGGAAAAAGAACTCAAAACTATATCGGCTTGATTTTTTTTACTAAAAAATGTCTTTTTACGTTTCCATATTATATGCCATATTGAATTTTGGTTTACTTGTATTTGTAATTATTTAAGATTCTATGATATTTTTAGTCTAAGAAAAATTACTTATTCAACAAATTTTAAAAGTTGTTACAGCGCTGCTTTATAACCAAAATGGGGATATTTACTTTTTTCGTCAATTTTAAAAAGAAGGTATTTACTTTTTTTTCGATTAATGACAACACTTTCAACCTCCAGCAACCTTGCAGTGGGTCTCTTTTTCCAGAGGAAAGATCTGTTCCCTGCGTAGAGACTACCTGTTTTTTAGGTTATAATCTTGTTAAAACTCCTTTAGAACATTTGATAACTAAGCCTATGTTTTTTAATTAGTTTAATTTTAATTTTGTAATTTTCTGTATATTTGTAAAATTTAATTACTGCGCGCACATTTTATTCTTTGTTATTTTTACCAATTTTAGTGTTTTGCCTCTATTATTATTTTGTTGCTATTGAAAATTTAAAGAAAAATAAGATGTTTTTAAAAAGTTTGAATAGAAAAAGTGAAAGTGGCTCTGGCCCTCCATATTAGCACAGAAAATGTTATGACAATCAAGGAAATTCCCCCAAGATAGAAAAACAGCTAATTCGACTAAACAGGAATTTGGAAAACAAGTGTACCTCCGAAAATGTCACACAAGCTTGTAAAAAATAAATAAGAAAAAGTTTTGAAAAAGTAATAGAATATCAGTTGAGCTCGAGATATAGAACAGAAAAGATGACTTAGATCCCAAGGTAAGTTAGAGTAAAGTAGTTCGAGTTTTTAAGTCCCCGTTGAAACCATGGTGTCAGTAAAGTTAAGTAAACTTAGTGAAGAATTAATAAAGTATAACTTTTGTTTTGTCAAATCACGTTTCCTCAATAACACTTCAATAGGCTACCTAACCCCACGTGGTTTTAATAAAAAAGGATTGGAATGTTTCAGTTCGCTCCTATCTGAACAATTAAGACTCTCCCTGAGTAGTTTTGGATAAAAGTTATCAAATGTGGAGTCAAAATTCGATCCACATGTTATAAGGATGCTTCGAACTAAGGTCAGTCATAATAGAGTCGTGTGTATTTCAGAGGTTATTGTTAAGAAAGGAGAGGGCAGATACGTCAGTCGTAAACTCAGCAGGGATAGCGGTTACTTTCTTTCATGTTGTAGGGGGGGGGGGTCGAAAGCGCCCAACAAAACCTTTCATTTAGAGTGACATCTTTACTCCGTTTAATAACAAAAGTTTCAAAATTTTATTAGTTCCCCTCTTTAGCCGCATGGCACCGCTAGTGAAATTGCCCGTATTTTTAAAATTTTGCTTCAAAAGGAGCGAAATTAGTGGTTAACATCAACGGTTATATCTCGAAGGCTATTTCACTTAGCGTGATAATTCATTTTTCCTCGGGTCTAGGAAGGTTCGTTCTATAAAGTGTGAGTAAATTTATAAAATTAGAAAATCGAAATCGAAACGTTTAGGCCGCATGCTTGAGAGTCATTTAGAAACGTCAGTAACAAATTAACCGTTAGCACGATTTAAATTTGCACGATGATGCCCTAGTTTGAACATTTTAAAGTATATTAAAAAAGAGCCCGACCCTCGGGGAAAATCTTTTGGCGAATAGCGGATGTTTGCCCGAAGC
This sequence comes from Phalangium opilio, assembly GCF_054372755.1. NCBI lineage: Eukaryota > Metazoa > Arthropoda > Arachnida > Opiliones > Phalangiidae > Phalangium > Phalangium opilio. The sequence continues at coordinate 1,160,213 of NW_028324159.1, read as the reverse complement.
ATGTTTTCGCTTCTGGCATCATGTTTAAAATTAAATATAAAAATAACTAAAATAGGTACCAACGTTTGAACTCGATAATGTCCTGGCAATGGCACTCTAGATTAAGACATACAAAGTGAAATGAAGCTGCGATGCGTAGAACCCGAGTTATGGGCGCTTCAAAATCCTGAAATCTATGAGACTTAACCTTAATATTTGAAAATAATTCTTTTCTTAGTTTTTTTCACCAAAATACCTTCATTATCATTAAAAATATTTCATTATGAAATATCTGCATTGTTTTAAAAACATTACGCATCTGCATTTTACTTTCTATTAAAAAATATACAGTTAGGTTTGGGCATTCGGCTCTACGAGGAGAATAAAATGTAATAAAATCGTTGATAGCTGATAAAAAAATGTAGTATTGAAACCTAACAAAACGTGTTCGTTAATTTTAAGTTGTGCTTCGGATGTATGGGGTGTGTTCAACTTCTGTACCATCGTCCAAGACTTTAGTATAACGTGCTCGAAACAATATATTCCACTTTATCCCCTTTCTTTTAAACAATTGATGGCTCAAATACTTAAACTGAGGATTAGAGGGATAATAAAGAGTTCGAAGTAGGTGTGAATATCTTGCGGGGTATATCTAGCGCTAAGAACGGCATCACCCAGAGCTAACATCTCCTCGGCATTGTTATAGCGATTTCCACTGACTGCTCCAAAGAGTGCTCTCAGGGTTAGGATGACGTAACTGCCCTGAGCGAGTTTTGGAGAGAATAGTTTCGTCAGTGGAACACGATCAAGAGGTCCGAGCGCGCTCTGAATAATCAAAATTGGGGCCAGAAACGAAATTGTAGTAAAGTGTGTATATCTTGACGCAAATGGGCTGAAACCAATTAATAGACTTAACATTTCAATTAATTTACAAAATATCTATTTTAGATAATGATTGACAACGTCTCTGAAATAATTATTGGTTTTAAAAAGAGGCGTAATATCTTTAAAGTAATGACAAAACCTCGTATTCTTCATCTTCAGAACTTTAAGAAGATGATTCCAGAAATAAATAAGCATAAGCGAGAGCCTGTCTTCTATGAGATACCGTATGATCCGCCATTTTAATTTTATTACGTCATACTCGAGCACCCTCGCTCCGTCGAAGTTTTCAGAGCACGAAAGAGCAATTCTCGGGCAGTTTTTGGGGTCAGTGGAAAACGCGATTCTGGGCGAGTGTTGCACTCGTGTTCCCAGTGGGGGACGAAAACGCGCCGATAGTGCTCTAGTGCAGTCAGTGGAAGGAATTATCAGCGGCGGGCTCTTCTAGAGATGTTGCCATCGGATAATCCTCTGACGAGGAATCGTCAGCTTCGGTAGAGACGGAAGACCTTTGAGGTGATGGTAACGGATTTCGACTGTGTATCTGGGAATGACGGTTAAGATGAGTTTCGCGCATCTAACACACGAATATTTAGTATCGCCATGCTGTTCGCGGATGTGTCTTTCCAACGTATATTTTACCTTAAATTTCCGATCACAAATGCAGCATTTAAAATCGTCATGCTGATTGCATACGTGTTTTCACAGCATGGTTGCCCCTTTTATACCGCTTATCACAAGTGTTACACAGAAACATTTATACCAACTTTATGAAATACTACTACGTTTATGGAGGCTGTAACTCAGAGTAGAATAATGAGGAATATTTCGGGGGTTTATTTACTGACTTCACCTCGAACCACTTTGAGACTATAGAAATCTTGAACTTGGCTATCTGGGGAGTTAAAATGTATTCTTAGTCAAAAAATGAGATGGCAGGGTGAACTTACTCGTCGAACTGCTTTGAGACTTATGAGATTTCAATCTGTCTTATCTTTGAAGATAAAAGTGTGTTTAGTAGATAAACGAAAAGGGAGAGTGAACGTATTTTCATTTTTTTATTGTTTAGTATATAAATGAAAAGAAAGAGTGAAAAAAATTAATCCTTTTCAGGATCTGCCAATTTCTGGGAGGCTATTCTCTAAAAATCGAAAATCATTCGGATTTCTCCGAATCCTTATGATTCGGATCCGCCTCATTCGGAGTGGACCGAAAAAACCGTATTCTCTAACCCCAATCCTTATCGTCATTCGGATACTTCGAAAATTTTCTCTCAATCCAAATGGACGTTAGTTCCTCTTAAGCCACGTGGTACTTTTTGACGCCTCCTTTATCTTTATTGGACAATTTTATTTGGCGCGCTTTCAAATTAAAGGGATGGAAACTTTGGTTTTTCCAAAGGAGTGCAAATTTTGGGAAAAGGTCTTTGTATTGGGAACACATTCAATACAAATAAAATTTTCTCTTTTTCGATTTCTTTTCTTAAGAAAGAAACAAGTGCTTTTTTTCCTTTTTTATTTATAATTTTTTTTGATAAAAATTATTTGTTCTTAAATTGCTTCATAATATTCTTTTAAAATGGGTATTAAAGTACACGCTAAACAAATGTTAATATACGTCGAATTTTTGGAAGCGCATAGGAACTTCGTCCATATGAAACTTAGCGCAAGTTTTAGTAGGGTTAAATATGAGGCAATGAGAAACTAGAATAACAACGTTAATTAATCGCAAATTATAATCCAATTGTGTGGATCTCGTGAGATAATGATAAATTCATTAATGTAGATCATTAGCCCTCAATCAATGGTTACACACCTACCAAAATTTAAAAATTTAAATAGAAGCTAAACGAAATAACCAAATTTAATCTAGCAATTATAAATAATTGATGCAATTGGTCAAAAATAGGTGGCTCTAACTAACAAGCCCCGGTAGAAAAAATATTAAAATGAACAATTAAATCTGTGTTAAGTAATTGGATCTCGCGTAATGATCCCTTAAATGGAGGATAAATTCAATGACGCTTTTTACCTTTAAATCTACAGGAAAAGCCGTCGATCTAATGCCTTGTAGATTTCTCCAAGGCCCGCCAAGGCCTGACGCCATTCCCCGCTTTAACCTAAAATTTGGCCCACGCTTGATTTAAGTCTCGAAGAACCCCTTGAACTCATAAATCGCGAAGGGCAATGCGATTACCATGTTCAATCGCAAGCGATGAAGCTTGAGTTGAAAAAACAAAGCAGCCATACTAAATAAAAATATGAACCGCAGCGAAGGTGCCAGCAAAAAGGTACGGGGAAAAATACTAGAAAACTCCGGCAAAAGTTCCGCGAATCTAAGATTGATGGAGGGAAGAGAGGCGGTAAACTCTCCGAATGCTCGATTCGGCCGTCTCTTTCGGCTGCCGAATGATTCGGAGAGGCTATCATCGCATGATTAAGATAAGGTTCTTACAGAATACGTTTTATTTTCGAATGAAAAGATTCGGATCGAATTTCCTCCAAAAGGACCTTAGAGAATAGGGTCCCAGGGTCATTATCTCACCGAGATTGATTTGTTTTTGTAACTTGTCCGTCTCGATGATGGGCTTCACCCTCCTTTTCTTTTTAGATCTCTCTGAACCTGTAGACTGAGGTCTTTTCCTCTGACTGGCGGAACCTAATTCGGGGACAAACGAAGGTTCGGTTAGAGTCTCGACAACCCGGATTTCGTGTGTAGGGGGGGGACGGCACAGACAGCACGGCATATGGGATGGGTTGGAAGGATGGTAGATCTAACGTCAAAATGGTAGGTTGGGTGACCACTGCTAATGGAAGGGCAACTTCGAACCCTAAGAAAATTAGTATGTCCATCATGTCCGTCTCGCCGTCCACCGGCAACGGGATTTTCTCCACCTTAAGAAAAAAATAAATACAAATAGAAACAGAAATAAAATAAAGTAATTTCGGATAAATTCACTTTCTCCCGACTCTTTTTCAGTCCATTTTGCTTTATGTTTTCTAAAATCTTAATTGGTTGACCATTTACAACAGTATATCTTGGAAACCGCAGAAATACGTACTTACCGGCAGAAATCAATATCAATCGTTTATCAAATTCTCTGCGTTTACTTATAATAATAACTTTAATTTATTTGTCCTTTAAAACACAGTGGGATACAATTAGGTGAGGCCAAAACGCAGAGGCGTCTTTTAGGCCACGTTACTCATATTAACTTAGATGTTAGCCCCTATTAAGTTTTTCTATAGCAATTTAGCAAGAGGTATAAATTTGCTTTTAAATTAGAAAATTTGTTATATTTGTCTATTTAGGCAAAGACGATCTAGTAAAGATTGCTCGATTAGCTACAATAAATTAGTTAAAAATTGTCTGATAAGTTACAGTAGATTAGTTTAAAATTTGCCTGATTAATTACAACGAGTTAGTTAAAATTACCTGATCAGTTATAATAAATTAGTTAACAGTTATGTGACCAGTTACAATGAATTAGTTTAAAAAGTTGCCTTTTCCTAACAAGTTTACAAGTTTCTAATTATGAGATCATATTCAATGGATTAATTACTCATAGCAAACTCTTTTGATATTTTTTTAAATTGATTAAGGCTTAGAGATGCCGGAGGATTTAGGGTATTAAACAATTTTGTTCCGTGGCTAAAAACTGAATTTAGTTTGAGGGACGTACGAGCGGGAGAGACATCTAGAATATGATTGTTCCTAGTAAAATATCGGGACAGTTTACTGTATTCAAATGGGTTGTAAGAATTTCTCGTTAGTGATTTAAATATGAATAGCAAGGAACAGTAGGTTTTTATTTGATAGATGTTTAATATTTTAAAATTTTGAAATAAAGGGAGAGTGTGTTCTCTAAATGGCTTGTTTGCTATAATTCGTATGACCCGTTTTTGAATTATGTATATACGTTGGAGGTTGTATTCTGTAGTATTGGTCCAGATAAAAGCACAGTAATGGATTTGCGAGTATACAAGGGAGTAATAGAGTTGTAGTAGTACTTTCTTGTTAAATATTTGTCTACATTTAGATATTAGGTTCACATGGTAGCTTATCTTCCTAGCAATGCCAATGTTGTTAACATGCTGAGACCAGTTCAAATTTGAATCAAACATAAGTCCTAAATATTTGTAATGCTCTACTTCTTTTAATATAGTAGTGTCAATCTTTATGGTGCAGTTATAGCTACGGGATTTGTTTTTATTTGCGAAGGTCATGTAGACGGTTTTGTTAGTGTTTAATTCTAATGAGTTATCAGTTAATCATTTTTGTATTTTATCTAACTGCCTATTAATTTTAATTTCTAAAGTTGCTAGATTAGGGTCGCCCATAAGGATCGAGGTATCATCGGCGTATAGTGTGGTGGAGTCTAAATCGTCAGTTAGGGTTAGGTCATTAATATATAGATTGAACAGTAATGATGACAATATAGAGCCTTGTGGGACGCCCCTATTGACGATACTAGGACTAGATAGTACGTTATTTAATTTAGTTTGGCTGTATCTCTCTGTTAGATACGATTTTATCCATCCAAGGACGTTTCCTCTTAGCCCCAATAAGTTTAATTTATGTAGTAGTCTCTCATGTGGAATAAAGTCAAATGCTTTTTTCAAATCCAAAAAGACTCCAATCACATAGTTATTACTATCTAGCCAGTTTAGTATTTTCTTATATACCGTTGATAGGGCCGAATCAACACTACACCCCTCCCTAAAGCCGAATTGTTTGTCGGATAGTAGCTTGTATTTATTACTGAAACTCAGTAGCCTTGAGTAGAAAGCTTTGTCAAATATTTTTGCTAATATAGAAAGAATGGATATTGGTCGATAATTTGTAGGTTCATTTTCATCACCCTTTTTGTAGATAGGAATTATTATGGCTTTTTTTAAGGCGCTGGGATATTTAGCAGTGTCGAATGATAGATTAATTAGTTTTTGTAGTGGGCCAATTAAGTATTTGGCGCTTAGCTTTATGATTTTGGGAGTAAGCTCAACGAACCCTGGTGCCGAATTATTTTTTAATTTGTCTATTATTTCAGCGATTTACTTTTTGTCAACCGGTAGTAACGCCATTGAGTTAATAAGGGGGTTAAACCAGTTACCGTCCTTAGGCGGTGGTATGTAGGAGGGGTTGAAAACGTTATTAAAGTCATCAGGGGTAATGTTAGGATTGTCAGGAAGTATCTGTTCTTTTTTGGATTTCCCAAGTAGTTTATTTATTAAACGCCAAGTGTTTGAGATGTTAATGTGAAGACCTATTTGTTTTCTATAATAGCTTATTCTGGTGTTCCTAGACTTATTGTTACATCGATTGCGTTGAGTTTTATAGGATTGAATATTAGCTAAAGTCGGGTGGCGTTTCATTTTTGATCTTAATTTATTTTTTACTTTGATTTCATTTTTGAGGTCTTTTGTAATCCAAGAATGGGAGTCACTATCAATTACGTCAATGTAAGGGAACGAGCTATGAAATATGTTAAGAAGAGCATTGGAAAATATTCTGTAGGCTTCATCTATGTCATTAGGGTATAGTAATCCCTCCCAATTGTACAATTCCATGCTTTTACTGAAGGTCTTCAGATTGACTTCAGAATAGTTTCGCATTCTTATTGTGTTCTTTATTATCTTTGGAAATTCGATAGAGATCTCTATTGGATAATGATCTGTGATATCTAAGTCGTCGCGAACGATAGCAGAGAGGGGAAGTGAAGTGTAGCAGTGATCAATGATTGTAGATGATGTATCTGTGACCCTGGTTGGTTGATGAATTTTTTGTAAAAGACCGTAACTGAGGGTAACATCTAAAAGATGCATTATATTGCTATTATTAGACTCGTTGTAATTGATATTAAAATCTCCTATTATTATTTTTTTACTTGAGGGGGGCCCCATATTGCTAATTATTTGCTCTAGGCAATTGAAAAACTCTGCGATCGATCCAAAGGGGCGATAGAGAACACAGATATACGTTTTCACTATCCTAATAGTAAATGCTTCGCAGTCTAAGTTGAAGATACATGCTTTTTGCACAGGTTCGAAGCTAAGGTTATCTGAGACGTAGAAGCCAATACCACCACCTGTTCTATTTGACCGACCCATACCAGCATAAGTGTAATTGGGATAATAGTCATTGTTAGTATCACAGAACCAAGTCTCAGTCAGTGCATAAATATCAATAGGAACTGTACGGAGGGACATAGTACTAAAAAGGTGAGGGAAGTTGGCGCTAGTTAGATAGTATTAAATTTAACATTTTAGGGATTATTTATAGAGATTTACTAGAAAATTCTGAGTTAAATAAGTGGTCCGTTTGTACAATTTTTTGTGTTTCAAAATCAAATTTAAAGAATTTCCCATTTATTGTTATTACATTAGTTGAGATATATTTGTACTTAGCGTTACCTTGGGACTTAGCGTATTGTCTTAATTGATATCTGGCATGCAATTGACTTTGAGTATAGTCGTGTTCAATAAAGATTGACGTTCCTCTAAGTTTCATATTATTTTTAAGTAGGTTTAGTTTCTGATCATATGTATCCGCGCGAAATAGTACTCCTCTAGTTCTCCCTTGCGTAAATCCTCCCAATCTTTGAACTTGACTAGGGTTAACTGTCACATTATATCCCAATTTATTTGCAAATATGTCTTCCACAGCGGTAGCCAAGCCATTACGAGATTCCGTTTCATTATCGGGTAATCCTCTTATCATCAGATTGTTTCGTCTTAAGCTTATTTCTAAATTCTCAATTTTTAGTCTATTTTTTTCCGACGCGTCCCTCGCTCGCTTATCCACATTAGTCAGATCCTCCTCAATATCATCAACTCTTGATTGGAGGGGGGCAATTTCTTCTATACTTGCTTGCATTAACGTTAGCTTAGCTTCAATATTAGATTGTTTTACATCAATGGCCTCAACTTTGTTTTTAGTATCAGTGAGGTTCTTATTCATATCATCTATTTTCCGCGAGAGCCGTTTTAGCTCATTTAAAATTGGGTTAGGATTATCGCCTTCGCTATCAGAATCTACCAATTGGTCTGAAGTAGAGTTATTTTTGTCACGTCTAGTATTAACAGGCATGTTTCAATGTCGCTTATGATTAAAAGAACTAATAGGGCAAGGGTCAAATTTGTGAATTAATATACAAAACTTAGTAGCTAAAGAACATATTAACAGGCATGTTTCAATGTCGCTTATGATTAATAGAACTAACAGGGCAAAGGGTCAAATTTATGAATTACTATACAAAAACTTAGTAGCTAAAGAACATATTAGCAGAGAACAAGATAAAGGGGTCAAGAGTAAGAGTGAAACGCTCGCGGATCACGCAGTTTTTGGGGATTTTAGATTATTGAAATTTAATGTATATTTACCTAAATCCAAAATTAAGGAGAATTAGAATTTTTGCATCCAAGTGTTTCCTACGGGATCAGCGAGCGTTATGACGTTTGACGTTATTGTTGTAGTAGAGATCGTCTTCAGTAGATTAGATAAGACTGGTTTTTTACGGTCGGAGAAGTTCTAGCGCAGTAGACGGCGAATTTTCCGGAATTTTTTTAGGCTGCTGCGTTTGTTGAATAGAGTCCTCGTCAACAATTATATTTTATTTGGTTCATCTGTGCGGTCTATCATAAAGGTGAGATAGTCCAGATTTCCACGGGATCCGCAGATGCAGTATCAGTTGTTGAAGGTTTCTACGATCTTGAATTTAATCAACCAGCAATTCTAAATCCAAAATTAAGGAGAATTAGAATTTTTGCATCCAAGTGTTTCCTACGGGATCAGCGAGCGTTATGACGTTTGACGTTATTGTTGTAGTAGAGATCGTCTTCAGTAGATTAGATAAGACTGGTTTTTTACGGTCGGAGAAGTTCTAGCGCAGTAGACGGCGAATTTTCCGGAATTTTTTTTAGGCTGCTGCGTTTCTTGAATAGAGTCCTCGTCAACAATTATATTTTATTTGGTTCATCTGTGCGGTCTATCATAAAGGTGAGATAGTCCAGATTTCCACGGGATCCGCAGATGCAGTATCAGTTGTTGAAGGTTTCTACGATCTTGAATTTAATCAACCAGCAATTCTAAATCCAAAATTAAGGAGAATTAGAATTTTTGCATCCAAGTGTTTCCTACGGGATCAGCGAGCGTTACAAGTTTCGCATGCCAACATTGTTGGTCTCATCCTTTCGACTAATAGTTTCCAATAAATTTTATCGAGGTTTGGCAATGGAAGAGTGAATATGCAGCTTTGGATAATGTTTCCGGAACTTTTTTGAAGGTGACAACTGGGGCATGTGGTAACGTTTTGCGACTTTGTCCACAAGAGTTCTTGAAGAGCGTTACAGTCACAAGTTTCCATTTATTCGCTTAGTTTTGGCAAGAGAACCCATAAGAATTCACTAGCATCTTGTTGTTGGTTGTGGGTAAAAGGCAGACCAACAGCCGTTCGCAAATTGAAACCATCGTCGCCGGAACTCGAATTTGTAATTTTCAACATGCTCAATAGTGTTACGAAGGCAATTCAAAATAGGCTTAACGCTCAATGATCCTTTATGCCCTTTAATTATGTTTCTTAATTCCGGAATCAGTAACAGCAATTGTAAAACGCTATTTGCGTAGCACGTTACTCCATTTCCATTTTCAAATCCTTTCAAGGGAAAAATGTCTATACTCTGAAGACCTAGTCTAATCTTTTTATTTGGTCTTTCTTTTGCCGTTTCATCAGATCGCTCTCCTTCACCTTCTAAAACACTCTTCGACGCCGGCCTTTTTCTACCTATCTTTATTTTGGACTTTACTATTTCTTTAAGTGGCAGATCAGGTCTGTGTTTTTGACGCAGCCTTTTATACTCCACGGTGGCCCGTCCATCTGCCATAATTTTATCCGGGTCTAATTGCAAGAGATGGAGACCTGCCAAGGAAGTCACTCACGCCATGCCAGTTCCAAATAAATTTGATCCCAAATCCATAATTGCGCATTCCCTGGCTTTTAAGATATAGTAATGACGTATGCCAAGATTACCGGAAATTGCGTTCGTTTCACGTATAAATTGGTCATTAGCAAGAACTTGACGCTCATTTTCTCAACTAAACAATCGGGCTTATTTTTCTCGTCGCTTGGTCTACCCTGCTATGGATACCAGTGATGTTCCAACTGTCGTTCTTTTGGAATCCCGTTATAATGGCCATGGTGCAGTTAATAACACCTTCTTCCAAATTTATGTTTCTCCTAACCATTACTCGAGATCCAACGTAGAGATACAGCTTGCTCTCTAGACCTCCAGATTTTGACGGCTCATTGTCTAACATTTTGAGTCTCCTGACAATGTTTTTGTTAATTTTTTTGTCGTAATCAACGAGTTTGTCTTCGAATTCAACGCATTCAACTTTCTGACGGCTTTCCTCGAGTAAATTTTTCAGGTCTATTTGCTCAACATTTTTTAAAAACTGTTGCCCGGCATTTCGGTTACAGCCGTCTCTTGACAAACATTAATAAGTATCGGGATGTGATCAGTAATATATGATTGCAAAACTACACTAACAGTTTCTTGTTCACGTGCAAAGAGGTAATAATCCATTAGCTTGAAGTTCTAAGAAGTACTAATACATTACTGTGAAGTTCTTGGTGCATATTCCATCAATATATTACACAACGCACATTTGGTTGACCCTTGATGACGTCAGTTGAGCATTTTCAATGAATAGTTGAATTCTGAAGCAAATAAAGCTTAAGGTGATAAATTTTGAGGTTTGTGCATAACCTCAGAGCGATATTTTCCACTACTTTGAGTTAATAAACCCCAATAATTAAACTTCTTTTATGACAATTGTAGCTATGCTAGACTGCAACTATGACCAACTTAAAATTCATATTTTCATAATGAATATACTGATAAGATACTGCGTAATTAGCGCACACACTGAGATTAATCTCAACGCCGACATGTTCAATCAACGCCCTGTCGAGCTAGGTGGCGAGCTCGTACTCCTCACCCCCATTTAAGCTGTTGCGATAATCCCGCCTCCTTATCATGAATGTGAATATGGCGTTTTGAACACTGATAACAGTAAATAAGAGCAATAATTAATATCTCTCGTCGGGCTAAGGGGGTGGGGTTGACAAGGTATATTTAAAAATAATCTGAAACTTAGCTATATTTTCAATACACACCTTGGGCGTATGTAACCCGTAATAATGTCCTCGAGTGTGACCAAAAGAGCTCGGATCGAGGGGTGGTCAAACTCGGTAGTAAAAGGATACGGACGGGATCCATGATGCTAAACGAAATGAATTAGCGCTACTTATGGTGGGGTGTATAAATATGGATGTATTTACCCGTATCCGTCATAGTTTATGTTTAAGATTATCTCCTCGTTAAACCCATCGAAATCTCCCAGGTAGGCGCTAATTACATTAAAACAAACTTAATTATTGATACTAAACAACAATATATGTTGTTGTATTCACTTACATATCTCCGGGATGGATAATTGGAAACGTGCTTACGGAATCAATCCCATCATGATGTTCATAACTTCAGCTCCATCATCAAGCATAAAATCATCCTTCATTTCTTCTATTAAAAGCGGAGTAGCTTCTGGGATAATTACCCATGATATTTCGTCCATAGGGACGCGACCCGCAACCATTATTATGATTTATTTAGGTTTCAAAAAAATGGGACTCAACTTGACACTAAGACAGAAAAAATCGTTGTGAGTAGAAAATTCCTGTTCCTGGGTCCAAAGTGTAGTATGAACTTCTATCCATTACCACGAAAGATCAGCCTTGGAGTTACGGGAGTTATCAAAAACGAAAGACCAGTTGTTTCCACATTTCTGCAGCGGAAATGCTATGTAAAGAAGATCCTCCGAAAATATTTAAACAACATAGAGTCCTTCAACGTAGTGATCTAAAGAAAAAAGGAAGCTGGGTTGCTCAATCTGTTCAAGACGCCTCTCATAAAGTACAGTTGATTCCATCATTCCAAAAAATATGCAGACTTCCCGGGAGGAAGACAATAATGAAGATACATTTACTTCTGTAAGAAAATATCAGGTTTCGAAACAAAAACATTACTTTACAAGAAACAAATGACGATCCAATTCGCTTTTAAATAGTGGAAAAATTTTGACTTCCACTCCCTTTAAAACAGAAGTGCTAAAATATGTGTAGGAAATTGATAGAGAACATAAATCCGTTACACTTCAAGAAAAGAATTTTTATAACATAGACAAAGTTGTCTCCAGAGAAATAAATTTAATAGAAATGGGAAGAAATATTCCACTTCGTTGTCTGAGGAATATATCTCAAACTCTAGATTGCACGATTCTATGTTTACATTTTTAGTTTTAGTGAGCCAATAAGATAGTTTAATTTTTTGGTTACGTGTTGAAGGAAGGGGCTATATACTCGTCTATGAGTCGGACTGAAGTAAAGGCCAAACATTGTTTATTCCGTCTTAAAAAGTCTATCTATCCCTGTTATTACCAAAGTATTTACATTAATTGTGTTATCCCGACTTACTTGTTATTTAGATGGGACGTGTTATGCCCTGTTCGAGTGGACCTCCTCTCTTCTGCTATTTCAATGTCTCTACGCTCTCTGTCTTCAATTGATCTCAGATTTCGTGTTTTATATACACAACGTTAGCTTAAGAATCGAAATTGAAATTTTTTTACGTATTTACTTGCAAATAACCATATGCATGGAAAATTCGCCCTGAAGTCCCTGTTCAACTGAGCGTGGAATGACTCCACATCGTTGTTTGTTCGCCTTCGAACCTCGTAAACGGAAATTGCGAAAGGTGTCACAGTATCTATCCAATAATCTTGAATGTAGCTACCCAATGTATTGATACTATTCAGGTCGACTAAAAAAAATTAAACATTTGTCAAATAATGGCAATAAAGCTCAGTAGTATAGGGCTACATTTCGTACCACGGTAGAGGTATAAAGTAGGTGCGTGGGAACTGGGTCATGGGAACTGGGTCATTGGAACTGGGTCATGGGAACTGGGTCATGGGAACTGGGTCATTGGAACTGGGTCATGGGAACTGGGTCATGGGAACTGGAGCGTGGGAACTGGAGCACGCCGCCGCCGCCGTGGTGAATCTTCGCGAGTTCCCCGCGAGTTCCTTCCCCCCTCACCCCCGCGGGGTTCCCCGCGCGCGCCGCGAGTTCCTTCCCCCATTTTAACTCCGCGCGCGGCGCTAGTTTCGTACTATTCAATTCCAGGAAAAATTCTATTGTTAAATTCTTACTATCTACGTAGTGATTAATGCTTTTGGCATATATTCTATAGACCCATACTTATAGAGAGTATCATAGACTTATGGTGATAACTTATAGCGTATGAATACAGTTGTATTGTTATAGTGAAATCAATTCTAAATAAAGGAATAGGGTAATAGAATTTAAGCTTAGCAATAACAATGGAATCAAAATTAAGCCGAGTATATTACGATTCTGAAAACCCTCTTAGTTACGGAAGCGCAAATAAATTGAAACAAGGAGTAAAAAGTATTTCAAAGAAAAAAATTCACTATTCATAAACCAAGGAGAATAAACTTCCCTCGAAATCAAACTTATGCTACAACAGCTGATGAAGTATTTCAATGCGATCTAATTGATCTACGACGTATCAAAAAGCATAACAAAGGATTTCAATACATTTTGACTATAATAGACGTATTCTCAAAATATGCCTGGAGTTTTCCTATAAAGAATAAAACTAGTAGAGAAGTTTTAAGCGCATTTCAGAAAGCGATCAAAGAGAGAAAGCCTTTGCGTATTAATGTTGACCAAGGCAGTGAATTTCTATTAAAATTGTTTAAAGAATATTTGAAGAAAGAGGGTATTCAACTCTATACAAGTGTTGGAAGGATAAAGTGCGATGTTATTGAAAGATTTAACAGAACGTTAAAGGATAAAATATTCAAACTATTTACAAGAACGAAAAAATATAATTATATTGGTAGTTTGCCAAAAATCATGAAGGCCTATAACTCTAGTACGCATTCAAGTATTGGTTTCGCTCCAAAAGATGTTAATATCGAAAATGAACATTTAGTATGGCAGCGTTTGTATGGCAATCAAAAACCTGCTAAACCCCCAAAGTTAAAGATTGGTGATTTTGTCAGACTGTCATATAAGAAAAAGAAAAGGCCCAACGAATCCAAGGGAAATTACTCTGCAAATTCAACCCGGCCAGTATAACCACATTGAAAATGTTATTGAAGCAATGCGCCACGCAATTCCTCGAGAACACAGTAGTAATTTTGTAATTAAGCTTAATCCCGACGGAAAAGTAAACGTAAAATGTGAAAATAACTATTATTTGTGTTTTAACAAAAATCAGTCTGGTCTAGGTAGACTATTAGGGTTTCATATGGACCAAATGGATAGACCCCTTATGGATGAAACTGGAAAAAGTGTTGCCGATATAGACAAGGGTACGGCTAGTTTGTATATTTATACAAATCTAATTCTACCACAAGTGGTTGGTGACGTTTATGCCCCTCTTCTGAGGGTTATACCAATAATAAATGATAAATATTCTAGCTTAGCTGTACATAGGTTTCAAAACATTGATTATTACCCTTTAAGATGTCCATCATTTGAAATGATCGAAATTGATATGAGGACAGATTTCGGAGAAAATATTATGTTTAAATTAAACAAGTCCGTCATAAAACTTCATTTCATTCTCAAGCATGTCACGAAGTGACATATATCTAAACTTCTACTTAAGCCAAACCGGAAATGGTCTTAATCACTTCCGGGGGCCTGTATTTCAAAGAGGAAACGGACTCGGAAGCATCTTCAAAAGTTTAATTAGATATATTACACCGATATTTCGACCAGCAGGTAAAGTGTTAGGTAGGGAAGCTCTCAGAACGGGGTCGAGAATAGCAGGGGATCTCGTAGCAGGAAGAAACCTAAGAGAATCATTGAAATCAAATTTGAGCGAAGCAGGATCAAATTTACTACAAAAGGCTAGCCAACACTTGGCTCAACAACAAACGGGCCAAGGACTTCGCAGAAAGCTGAAGCCTAAAAAGCGATCAAAAAAGAGAAAAAGAACGAAAACCGATTTTCTCGATTAAAAATAACAATGGTTGAAGGAATGATGTCTGAACTGGATTTGTTCGCGGAGCCACCAACAAATTACAACATAGAAAATAGTGATTATGCTATGTATAAAGCTTTGGCTTCGCTTTCTGATGATGGACCAATTGAATTTTTTATCCCTGGATCTAATGACGTCTTTATGGATTTGTCTAAAACCTTATTGCAAGTTCGAGTCAAACTAGTTAAGGAGGATGGATCTTCTTTAACTTCCCAAGACAAGGACGTTGGTCCTACAAATTTATTACACGCATCTTTATTAAGTCAAGTTGACGTATTTTTTGGAGATACGCAAGTTAATACACCAACGAATGCCTACCCATATTTGGCATTTTTTGAAACACATTTAAACTATGGTACAAGTGCCAAAAAGTCTTATCTTTCTTCAAAAATGTATTACAAAGATGACCCTGTGGACGCTAGTAAATGGTTTTACCCGCGTCAAACAACGACAAGAATGGAATAATGAAACGAAGAGATCGGGCTGCCCTATCGAAACGCATTGATATGTTGGGTGATTTACATTTGGATGTATGTCGAATGAGTCGATTTCTCATTAATAATATTGATGTACGGTTTCGCTTCATAAAGTCAGTTAATGAATTTGCAATTATATCTACAGCAGCACTTAATCCTAAATTTAAAATTAAAATTGACGATGTTACATTATTTATAAAAAAGATTAAAATAAATAATGAGATTATGTTAGCTCAGGCGATGGTACACGAAAAGCACAATGTAATTTATCCAATTAACAGAACAGTGTTGAAATACTTTTCCATCAGTAGCGGTTCCACTGACATTATACGAGAAAATGTCTTTATGGAAAGACAACCATCACGCGTAGTTATCGGCTTAGTTAGAACAACGGCCTTTAATGGAGCCCTAGATTTGAATAGCTTTGAATTCAATCATTTTAATTTAAGCTACTTGGCACTAACAATTGGAAATCAAACATATCCCAATCCTCCGTTTACACTCCACTATGCCGTTAACGAGTATTCCAGAGAGTACCTCTCAAACTATACGGCCTTGGATTTGTTCAAAAGTAATAAAGGAAACTGTATTACCTTCGAAGAATTTAAAAAGGGTAACGCTCTGTACGCGTTCGATCTTACACCGGAAGAACAAGCGGGCGCTGAACATTTGTCAAGAAACAAACAGGGAAGCCTAAGAATATCTATGAAGTTCAAATCTCCGCTAGTCCATAACGTAACTGTAATAGTGTACGCCGAGTTTGAATCTGAAATTATTATTTCTAAAGATCGTACCGTGATTTATAACCCATCGGGATAAGGAATACGGTGGAAATAATCGAAATTTTAACGTGTGAACCTGTAACAAGACCTTTTTTCCTCGGTGTATTTGCTTTCGATCAAAAACCATTACCGCCAAAGCAAGCTAAATATTGCTTTTGTCTAAATACGGAACCTTCATCGAGTACAGGACTTCATTGGTTAGCTATATATGTAAATAATAATGTAGGGAACTTTTTTGATTCTTATGGAAATGATCCCTCTTATTATAATCTTAGCGATCTTTATGTCTACGCTAAAGAATGGTTTATAAACCCTGTACCTGTTCAATATCCATTATCTTTAACATGCGGTTTACATTGTATTTTTTATCTAGTTAATGCGTGTTTCGGTTATAATCTAAACGTTATTATTCAAGATTTATATAAACCAAATGATTTAATGTATAATGAAGCTTTGGTTCTATTGTTTTTATGTAATCATTTGTTGAAACATCAAAATAAATATTGCAATCAATAAAAAAACGTTTATTTAAATTTTTCTTTCCATAGTGTAGTGGGTACAACAGTTTTTTTATCTTTTCTGGTTTTACGTTTAGAATGAAGAGGCGAATATAGTTCTTGAAATTTTTTAAATTCATCTAATGATTGAGCCACGCTGTTTTTACGTAGAGTTTTTTTCTTTAGGGTGGTGGAGACTTAGCCGCTATAGCCGTAGCCGTAAATGGCTGCCATGTCAAGGTGGACCCGCTAGGTGGTGCTTGAAAAATGGTGGAACTCTGTGCAGAAGCGGTAGGCATAATGGGGGTAGTTGCGTGTATTCCTGTTAGGCTCGGAGTAATGGGTAAAGTAGCGGTAGAAGTAGAAACCACCGGGGTAGAAGGTAGCGCTGGATAAGTTGTAGGAGGTGCCGATACAGTTTTTATGGTAATGGGTTGTACTAGTTTCTTCATATTTAAATATTTTTGCAGGGTTTCCAAGTATTCTCTAAGTTTAGTTTCTGTAGACCCGGACTTTCGAAGAATGTTATGCATTTCTTGATCTAGCTCAGATAATTCTTTATCCACCGGGTCCAAAATGGTATTGGCAGGCACCAAAACCATTTTCTTCATGTTAAACTTTTTATAGCTGAGATAGCACTAGGGATAATACTAGCCAGTAACATTGGCCAAAAGGCTCCGCCTGATTGATTAATCATCAACTGACGCTTCTTACTTAATGGCAAAGACTTTTGAGCCAATAGCCTTATAACTCTCCTGTGACGTTTTAAATGATTTTTTAGTTTGGAGGTCAAAGGTATCCCGCCGTGTGTAATGTTAAAACAAATATTACAAAGCGTCTTTAATTGATCTTTGGTACTGTTTTTTAGAATGTGTTTTCTTTGAATTTTATTGCTTCGTTTAAGCAAAGTTAGGTAGGGGTATTTCTTACGAAGTGAGACCGGCAGAATCATTGTATTAAATAGATTAAAAATGCGCCGTCACTCTTTCTTATTCGTCGATAAATACGTACATATTTCCTTCTGGAGGGAGGACATTCGTTCTAACTCGTAGACATTCATCCGTGGCTTGATGACAGTCAATCAAAATGTACGAGTGCGGCTTTTCAGTAGCAATGGCGTAGGCCTTCACTAGAAACTAACTTTTTCTAGGAAAAACTTGCCTACTTAAAAATTGTATTGGCGATGAATCCCTGGGACATTTGAATATTAAAATATAAACGCAATTTAGGCTAATCAATCTGAACTCTTTATTTTTACTAAATAAGCTCTGTGTAATTAAAATTATGCTGATATTATAGTGGTGACTCCCCTTAATAAACATATCAGCTAGTTCTTTACTATTACCACATTCTGAAGCTAAATCATCCAACACCAGGAGGTTATTTTGATTTCTATTCCAAAATTCTTCGTTATTCGGAGGTAACCCTTCCAAAAATTCTATTTCAGGGATTTCCCTTTTCTGATCATCAAATTTATTTTGGTAAATTGAATAGCAATAAACTATGCGATCTGGTTTTGGACTAATCATGCATGTTCTATATCTTAATAAATTAAAAACCCACGATGATTTACCACACATGCTAGAGCCTGCGCATAACATCTGAAAGGGCGCCACAAATTTTATTCGACACGCCATGGTTAATAAATGTAATTAAAATGACACAAAAAATTCAACACTCGAATATTTTATTGCTCAGTTCGAATTGTATATATTTTGAGTAACATTTTTTCCACCTTTCGAATACGATCTTTAAACCTTAGCGCATCGTAAAGGGCGTAATTACGTCTATCTTCGATAGGTATTTCAAACACAGTTACATTTGGTGAAAAATGTACATTCTTTTTAGATCTACTCATCCTGAGTTGTCTCTGTTAAGTAACCATATGCAAATGTATTAAAACCCTTAACTACGCGCTTCTTAAATGTATATCCAAATGTCTTTTCCATTTTTTTATTTATTATTGTTGCCTTATATTTATCTCTACGTACATTAAAAGGAACGGCTACTTTAATTCTTTTCGATTGATTATGAATACTTTCAAATATGGAGTCAAAATTTACAATATTTTCATTTATTCGATTTTGAAGACTTAAGCCCTTTACTTTCACGATAGTTTTGTTGTCTGTAGTTTTCAGGGCGTAACTTTTTGGAGCATTGCAAACAAATTCTAAAATTGATTCCTCTCCCAGTTCGTTTACCCAACACCCCAAGTTAATACCGGTGGGGGGTATGTAGTCCCCCTCTTTTGCAACAAAGATTACGCTATCAGTATCCATATAAAGTACACGCTCATTCAACTTTGCAAGTGTTTCATAAAGAGTTAATCTACCATAACATGAAACAAAGCTGGCAACATATGGGTTCCCCTTATAATATGTGGGTTGAAACTCATCCTTAAAACTATACGTTAACAAACATAGCTCTTCGTTTAGGGGCCTTAAATCTATAAGTTCTTTTGTGTCGTCTACTAAAATGCCAATTAGATCTTTATAATCATCTATTATGATAGACTTTGGTTTGTTAGTATTTAATCCAAATTTTCCCCATAGTAAGTTCAAACAAATTTTTGAGATTGCTCTCATAGCAGGGTTTTTAGTTACCTCATCCATTTCGATTTTGATTTCTTCAGTCTCATAAATTGAATCTAAATATTCCCTCTTTTCTTCGAAGGTTTTAACTGAGGAGGGGAACCCCGAGTTGGCCTGCTTAATCTTTAAAAATTTATTTACGTAACCACCGAAAAGTCCGTCGCTTACACCTTTTTCATATTTGAAAGTTTTTTTATAATGATGCACTTCTGATATTTTTAAAAGTTTGTAACCCATTTCCATAGCTTTATAAATTTCTGGGGTACACCACACGCCCGAAATTGACCTTTCACCATCGCTATGACTACAAAGTTCAGTATTTTCTTCGATTACACAAGATTTACATAAAGGAAAATACAATCGCCCATTATGTCTGTAGGGTAATACAGGAATGTACAGACCATATGGGGGTAACAATGTCGCCGACATGATTCCAAAATAAGCGTCTTTCCGATAATCAAAATTGAATTGAATCACCTCAGGGAAATGCTTCGGGTAAATACCATATTTATTTTGACTAGGGTATAAAGACATAATGTCAAAATATAAAATACGTTCATTTTTACTTGGATCTGCTTTATAGTATAACTTTAGGGGTTCGCATCTTCCTCCATAAAGCGCTGATCTTGATAAGATAGGGTCACACACTTCGACTGAATTACAAAATTCCCTAAAATCTGAATTTTCAGCCATCAGTTTATCGTAATCACATTCCCACATAGTAATGATCTCAGCCCTAGGATGAAGCTCTTTAATGTATTGTATTCTATCAAGTCCTTTTTCGTAAATAACTTTATTGGTTTCCTTAACTACGCTATTCCACTCACTTCCTTTGTAACACTTTTTACACGCGTGATATAAACAGCCCATGAATTCTAAAATTATTTCCGGGTCACTACAATAACCATCAACTGCATATGGTCCAATTTTCTTTTCTCCTGATGCTGACATTACAGTTTGAATCTCGACGTTTCTTTCCTTACTTACCCATGCCATCCATTTTATGGCTTTCTTGCTCTGGTTACCTGAACCACGGAATCCAGGGTTTGGAACGACACCAAGGGTATTCTTCTGTAAGTATGTGTGAAGATACACCGAAGTACAAGCTCCAGCTATGGTTATCGCACCGCAATTCATTGGGTCTAAACCCGTTACTGTTTTGAAATGGTTACGAAAACAGTCTACACCCTTCTGAAGGACTTGGACATCAGCCACGCAATATTCTTGTAACTATAACATGGCATTATAAACGGGTTGTTTTGACTTTTCACTATACCACTTTTCAAAAGCTATGTTATCATCTTTTTTCATAAACTCTGGCTGAAAATAAGATTTATCGGGAATTTTTCCACAATAATCTAAATTGTTTTTGTTTAAAAAGATATATGGGAAAAACTGCTTGCAGGTTGAACCCAACTGAAATGTCTCCGAAAAAGCCCTTAATGGTATAGCCAGAAAGGAAAAACTACATATAAATTTTAAATTTTGGTTTTTAACAAACATTGCTAGCAGTTTTGCTCCATCGAATATAATTTCTATTTTTCCATAATTATGGATTAACCATTGTAAAATGAAAAACCCGTCATAGGCTCTCAGGTTATGAGCAACAATAGTAACATTTTCAAACCTAGGTTTGGTTACTCTACGTCTTTTGTTGTCTCTTGTAAAAACAATTTTTTCATCTACTTGGGTTAGGTATTGCATAAATTTGTCTACGCAATCTAGTCCTCTAAAAATGTTATAATCGTAAACATTTTCCT
Source organism: Phalangium opilio (assembly GCF_054372755.1). Taxonomy (NCBI): domain Eukaryota; kingdom Metazoa; phylum Arthropoda; class Arachnida; order Opiliones; family Phalangiidae; genus Phalangium; species Phalangium opilio. Next base: position 1,139,111 of record NW_028324159.1, on the reverse strand, counting down.
CTATTTGCAAAGCAGAAACTAGAAGTATTGGGGTATGAAGGGAATTATCTACTATACATTCGGTATCGAAATAACAATAAGTTGTTTCCTTATACTTTTTAGTAAGGGGTTGGACATAACAAAGCCTAGGCGGGTGTTCAATTTTACATTTTGGGCATACTTTACTACATTTGTGATTTTTTTCAATTTCCTCGCAGCAAATTTTGCATATTTTTACTTTTTCACAAATTTTATTAGTTCTATGTATTTGGAAGCATTCGGGACCTTTAAAATACCTATTACAATCTGGACATTTCACGACGTCCAAGGATGGGCTCTCGTGGAATGTCTCAGAGTAACATCGCCAACATTTTGTGGGTTCATTATAACATTTATGATTTGAGGCCCTAAATACATTACTAAATGTTACTAAGCATTTTTTACAATAAGAAACACATCCGAACATGGCTGCTAAACTTTTAATAACATGCATATGTGTATCTACAAGCAGAAGGAAAATTTTTTTTTCAGCGTAAATTTCACCTTCATAAATTTTCTTAAAATTATTTTCAGCGCTAAACACTATAATTTGGTATTCGGGTTCTAAGATTTTTTGAAAAGCCGAAATCCGTTCTATACTAACGGGTCCTACCGGTAAGTTAGCTTCATGGTGAAGTTTTAGGGCCTCTTCCCTCTGTAGCGGTCTGTTAGGTGCCTGTATTCTACGGTATCGGTTATAGTCGAAACCAGATCTATCTTGTTTTTGTTGTTTTAAATAGGTTAAGTCCGCAACCATTTTTCCGCACACTATGCTTCGAGCTACGCAAAGATCGTCATCGTTTAAAATTGGTAAAAAAGTCCTCCCGTTTTTCATGTAATGTTCTAGTGATAACATCGATCTATTTCTGACTGATTTTCTACCCGATATTGGAATATCAGTTTTTAGAAAAATTGCATCAATTCTAATATCACCGTCTAAAATGAAATTACGATTTGATTGACTTATAGCACCAAAAAGCCTATCAACTGTCAGTTCGTTCAACGCCATAAATCTTAAATTTATGGCATTTTCCAGCTGGTCACTTCTAACACAAAACCTGACTCTGTTGTAGTCTCTACCCGCGTTGATAATAGTCGCAATGATTGATTGAAATATGAGTTTCAATTTTTCATATAATTCCGTCACACATATTTTATCAAGGTTTTTAAAGATAATTTTGTATTCGTAGGATAAACAGTTAAATTTCCTAGATCTGGCTACATTTACTTTAACTAATTCATAAAAGTTTTCTGCTCTAAAAATAGAAATGTCTAGTGGTTCATCATCAGACATTTTACTACTTCAACGTAACCTTCTTCAAGATGCTCGATATTAGTTCTACTACTTCCGGTATATCGACGGCCTTCAAATCCAGTTGCTTCTCGCGCGCTTGGCCCCTATATTTCGTTATTAGACAACCCTTTTCTTTTATTTTCTCGATTTCCAACATCCCAGGCAAACAGGAACTTTGCGGTAACTTATTCAGAGATGCTAATTTCAAAACCTTAACTAAGTCGTCTACTATTTCAATGGGTATGCATACCCCCGATTTAAGGGGTATTCTGGGTACAGCGTACTTTCTTATGTCTACGTATAATTTATTATTAAACTTGCATAGTTTAACTCCTATTTGTTCGGATTGACTAAACTGTAGTTGAAGAGTCTCCCAAGGGTTGCTGCTTTGAGCCTAGATAACATAAAACTATGGGGTAGTAAGAAAAAGTACCAAAAATATATATTTATATATATATTACTTACCATTTTGAAGAAATTATTAATTTTAGCAGGTAGATTAAGCGAAAGCAATGAGGATATTTTGTAGTTTGCGGGGCGGTGGGTGCGGTATTTATATTGTTCAGACTTCTTAAAGGGAGTGTAAAAGGTAATTTATGTAGTTTATCATGCCTACCGCTTTTGTACGTGAAAGCAGGGGAAAATTGGCGCTACATACTTAAACGAATAGAGAAATAAAACTTAACAACCATACCTTTAAATAAAATTAAAATTTCATGGAACTCAAGCCTTAGAAACAATGACGTTTTAGTTAATTCGAAGTTCTGGCATAGAAGGACTTTTCTTGGAATTATGACTCAACGCAACAATTAACTTTGAAGTCTAATGAGCCTTATATATGCTTTACTATACTTAAACTACCTTTGCCAAAAAATCTAATATCACCTCCGTCATACATTGTATAAATAGTAGTTATTGGAAAAATAGACTTATAGTTTCACACTCAAAGATCACAGGTAACATTAGGTCGATTGGTAGCGTCTTGGCTGCTAAATATGGAATTCGAAAGATCCTGGTTCGATTCCAGTTATCGGTAAGTAACCTTTCAATCGACCTAATGTTACTTTTGGCGAATATTTTTATCTAATTAACAGTAGGTATTTAAGGGGAAATTTAAAACTTAAGGGCACATACAACATTCAGTTATTAACTTTAAAGCATCTCTTCATATATTTAAAATCAATATGGAATCTCGGTCACCCATGTCTTTGAGATCCATGGCCATTAGAGCCATGGTAGTAACAATGGAATTCGTTTTAGCTAATACGGAGCAAACCTTTAATGATATTAAGAAAACAATTCCACGCCAACTTTGGGGAGTATCTGAACAGGTATTTTGGAAAGCAGCTATTGGTGAACGAGGGAACCTGGGCGAAGAGGATCTATACCCCGAAGAAATGCCAAATTGGCTTTGGATCACAGAATCAGAAATTGAATTCGAAGTGGATAATCGCTTGACTTTTGCTCAATTTCAAGCTACGCAAAGGAATAGAGTTACCATCCCTTTCTTTTTATTGGATGGGTACCACCACATAGAATATGACTATTTTTTAAAAACATGGAGAAAAGGTGAAAGGAAATGCAAACGTAGAGTTTGCAGAGACTGTTTTGTCTTTTTTAGCGATATGGACGAACCAAATACGAAATATGTAGCGGTAAAAACTCATACAGTAGTGCATCGAGACGACATGATGGTAGAAGTAATTTGGGACGTTCAGAAAAGTTTCTGTAGTAATTGCATAAAAAAACCTTTATTTAATATGTATAGTGAGGAATTTTGTTCGCATAATACCGGCTGGCATACTATTAGCAATCGTAGATCATTTACATTTAGAGACCAAGAAGAGGTAACTCATACTAAAGTGGCTCGTGTATCTTTTTTACATTAATTTTTTTTTTATTTATTGTAAATTGTAGTATAATAAACTTAAATTCTCAGTCAGATACATTGTTTTCATTTCTAGAGAAAAGGGTTTTACATCTCGCATTCCTAGCGAAAGGGTTTTACAGCTACCATTTCCAGTTAACAGGATGGTATGACTTTTGATTCATAAGAAAAGGGTTGGATTTTCTGCCGTTTAAGACAACTAAATAGATGAAGCTCTATACGCATTGCTAATTTAAATGAAGAGTAGGAGGAGTTCGTTTATTTTTCGTTCATTACCCATTTTTGTCATGTATATTGATTTTATTTTAGTGGCTAACACCCTGTCACGTTTATAACTCATAACGATAGTTCACTTTTAGAATATATTTCTTGAAATTTATTAAAGTGCACATTTCAAAAACTAGGCACCCCAAAACTAATTTAAATATAGCAAAAAATGTTACCTTTCAATGTGAATATATGTATTCCTTATTTAAGTTGATGATCACAAAAACAGACGTGGTTTTTTACTCGAAAATTACACGCTTGAAACCAGTATATCCACACAAATTATATTTTGCACTCGTACTTAAAATCATTTTCATCAAAAACTTTAAACCAAGTTGAAAACCAAAAGCCTTTTTTAAAAAATTTTGACCATTTTTCTATTGAAATTTTAGATAACTTGGTAAGACCTCTAAATGACCGTCTTTAGCTGATTTCTAAGAAACATCCGATTCCAAGAAGTGCTTGTAACAGTAAAATCACGTGCTATAAACGTTCTACTACATAATTTGTAAATGGTTAGTTTTTTAAACCTTCTACCCAGATGGTTAAGTCAGCCAATAAGCTTAGCACTTCTTAATACAAACAAAGGTCTTTCCATTTATATTTTATATAGCTGACTTGTAAATATTCCATAAGAACAGGACGTGACTTTGTAAATATCGCCTTAATTCTATGCCATTAGAAAATGCTTATAAAAAAATAATCTAACTTTAACAATAGAAGTTTGTAACAAATAGTCCCAATGTAACAATAAAAACGTTTGTATCATTAGAGTAAAACTTAAGGCAAATATGACGTCATTCGTCGAACTGTTATAATAGACGTCATTCGTCGAACAGTTATAATATAGGCGCATTGATTGGTTGAATTAGATATGACGTCATTCGTATTACTCTTTTTTTGGAGATCACCTGAACTTTGAGGAAAAACTATATTAGGTAGGAACTCAACGTCGAAATCGTCATTTCCTAACCGCTTTAAAATGAACCAAGTTCACAATATTTCGGAGAAAGTAGAAGTTTGGGTTGGTAATGTCACGACCCCAAAGGTATATTTTAGACGTACCGACACTCGTGTACAAATATCATTAAAGAAACACGTTTGGTCTAATATTTGGGAGTTTTCCAACGAAATCGACGCTTTCTTCAAAGGAAATTCGCCGAGGTTTTCCGTCTGGCTACATCCAACTACTACCAATTTAAAGCTAGAATGCTTCGTAAACCGGAAAGGTCATAAATTTGACATTAGAAAATACACGAGAGGATGTCGAGAAAAATACAACATTTTGTACGCTACAAGCAGGGGCATTTCCTTTAACCAATCTAGTTGGGATTATTTGAAGAAAATCAAAGCCCTCATAGACTTAGAGCTACACGAAAAAACAAGAGCCGTTGAAACTATGAGAGAAGCGATTCTGAAAAACGTAACGGAAATCTTATTGGAGATGACCCAATGCTGCGACAATACCTCTTGCCAAAACAAAATAGCCCACGATATTATGTGCGAGTCCGAAGAAACTGACTGGAACGAAAGGGTCGAAAAAACCTAGTGAAAGCTTTAAAAGTAATTAACTACGATAATGTCATTGAAAAGTTTCGCAAAGATTTTGGTACTAATCTACCTATTGATGAACCATTTCTTTACAACTACATTGTAAACGATGTAAATGATTTAAAAACTAAACTGATATATATTTGAAGGCATTGAATAAAACGTATTATAGCCAGTTCGTGTTGTTGAATAAATAATCCCTATTACTGATTAGTCACACGCAAGGTATGAAAACAGAAAGGTTTAGGTTTGATGTTACCGAGGGAAAACACCTCTTAATTCTTTAAAAGGACAGTCTCAGGATAAAAAACTAAAGGGATAGTCTCAGTATAAAATCTCAGTAAATAGTAAGAATTTAACAATAGAATTTTACCTGGAATTGAATAGTACGAAACTAGCGCCGCGCGCGGAGTTAAAATGGGGGAAGGAACTCGCGGCGCGCGCGGGGAACCCCGCGGGGGTGAGGGGGGGAAGGAACTCGCGGGGAACTCGCGAAGATTCACCGCGGCGGCAGCGGCGTGCTCCAGTTCCCATGACCCAGTTACCATGACCCAGTGCCCATGACCCAGTTCCCACGCACCTACTTTATACCTCTACCGTGGTACGAAATGTAGCCCCATACTACTAAGCTCGACCGAAAATGTTCTGTAAACTTTTACCGCATGGTCACGAAAAGGTCTACCAATGCCATCCCATATTACGTCCATTCCCTCTTGAATTTGGACTGCTGGCAAAAGAGGCAACGCCATCATCAATTTGATTAAATCGCGGATGTTGTCTGTTCCCGTGGCAAGTTCCTCTCTGGCCCATAATGACGGTGAAGTTCAGGGCTCGTGGCGACTCTGCGATAAATCGCCTGAAGAAATATTCTAGGGGTCGGTATTTTTCAATTTTTTTGAAATGGAATTTTCAAACGATAAACTGTGTGTAGTGGAACCAACACCCACGTAGCCTCGCCAAAGGGAAATGGTCATGCAAACTCCTTTGAATTCCCATTTACAATTCAGCCATGATGTAAGTAGACAAAATGGAGGTTTTCTTGGCATAAGAAATCAAGAACCTCATCATACGCCCCCGCTGTTTTTCTGGTCATGAAAGCGTACACAAAAGGGAAAACCTATTTAAAAAATAATAAGAATAAAATCCTGCTATCGCGATCGGAGGGAAAAATCGCTTACTTAATGTTTTGGTGGGCCGCTTTCAAAATAACTTCGAAAGTTCCATCTGAGAAAACTGATTTCATATCCACCATAAAATGCTGCATCATATACCATGATACGAAAATCAAAGTATTCCACACAGGTAGAATGCCCTGCAAAAATAGATTTTGATTAAGAATGTTCGTATCATACCTGTATTGTTCCGCTTTGGGATCGTTGTTTTGCGCTTGAACATGGCCTTCAAAAGTATTGACACCGTTAGGTTTGTTCCTTTCCATGGCGCGGTGCATCATTGAACGACAACTTGTGAACGATACACCCATCACATGGTGCTAAATTTGTTTTAACGGGGTATATGGTCAGTAAAATTCAGTGTCGTAAATTATGGATTAATACTAGAACGAAAAATTGCTAGGCTCCAATATGATAAGATAGTAAAGCTGGCAGAAGGTGCTAAGGTCTCTTCCTCTATTCTATATATATATGATTCTAGTTGGCGGAGGAGGGACACTGATAAAAAAAATCAATACTACTCCGTTCGGAGAAGCGCAATTAGCAAGGAGGGGTCGGAGGGAAGTTCGGTTTTACCATCTACCTGAAATAGTCAAACATAAAGCCTATGCAATGGGGTTTTTAGGTGGGGAGGGGGTTTATATCACAGCACAGGGTTCATATAAAACTCGCAACACCAATTTTCATGAACCTACCAGGTTTTCCATGTTCCTATGAACACTGAAAGCGCTCCTTGATTTGTCAAAGCGAAAATCTTTTTCGTAAGCAACTATATTATAAAATAAGATAAGTTGCTTCTGAAATGGTCTGGCACAAACTATACTTAGTGAAACCCACCATAAGAACCAATCTTGTTAAAAGTTGCTTTTCTAGATAGTTTTCACGCGCAAGAGATAATTCCTCTTCTTCCTCGGCTTTAACTCTGAATTAGCTAAGTACTGATTGAAACTTATATCTTTTCTCTGTGTATTTTCTTGGCTCACCAATGGCTAGTAGCTCTGAGGTGAAAAAGGTTAATCGTTTCACATGGAACCATATCCATTTTAATTACTAAACCTCTAGGTTTCTCTAACTTTGTATGTTTGTTATGTTCACAGAGAGGGCGTTATATTCATTTCAACGGACCATGAGACGTCCTTCAAAATGCATATCATGCCGGTAACTCTGTGATCATAAGAAAGATTTTGAGTTCGAGAACTTAGTTTCATTTGATAAAGTTAGGGATCTACAATAGAGAGCTTTCAGTTGGAGGAGGAGCTGAGACTCGTAACATAAATTTACGCCGCCATACTGGTTGGTTTATTGCACGAATGAAGCCTAAAACCTAGCAATTTGGCTGCCAGAACAGTGATAAGACCTTGGAGGGTGTGACGTACGACTACTATCCCATATGAAAGCTTTCTACACCCCGAAAAGGGGGATCTCTTGAACCCCTGTACATATGCGATACAGCTGATTTCTAAATCCGGAAACAATTTGGTTGGTGACACAATAAGGCCGTGGGATGAAGCATCTTTGGTGTTATAAAGCACTGATACACACCAATTATTGAGATCAACAATAGTATCGTGACCTGCGACGGTGCGTTGATTGATTTAACACAACCTAACTTCTTTATTGCGACTTTCCAGGGCCAACTTGAGATAATCTGGTAATAAAAACGGCTCACCTGCGGGAGCCGGCGCCTTCTGCCTGGATTTCATCACACCGCGTGGTGGTGGGTTTAATGGGCCGGGGATGAGGTGTTGCAATGTCAATAAATCCCGGTGACCTTGCCGTCAGAAAGATGGCTGGGAAAAAAGGTTTGCGCATTTGGAGCTTGACCTCGGACCTGCGCTGACCTTTTATGGAATTTCATGATTTCTTGGGGATTTTTTCCGAAAGAGCCTTTTTACTGTACAGAGTTCCAATTCCAACTCGGCCCCCTGGAGGGAAACAGGGGAAACATCTCTTAAGACCATCTTTTTTTGGTAACGCTCGGTACAAATACCTTCATTATATTTCACCATATGAGCGAAGAGTCTATGTATCCCAGGTCCACACTTCGAGCTAAAAGCCCTGAAGCAGATATCGCATCGATAAAGGTCAACAGCAATCCCGCTTGGAGTGGGTTGAATTTCGGCAGCAGTATTCTCAGAGGACTCAGCCGATTGCACCGAGCCCTATCTTTCAATTTGGCATGGGTGCTGAATGCCTGATTTGTTTATCCCGGCAAGATGACCCCCCACCAGGATAGGGCCGAGTACGGACTCCCTGAACCTCGTCCGTGAGTAGTCTGCTAAGCCATAAAAACTCTCCCCTCCTTCCCTTGAGCACGAGCACCGCGTACCCCAAGAGAAATCATGAGGGACATTATTTTACAGTGCCTCCCTTCGAACGGCCCTTCCTGCCCGGAAAGTAATTTTCTGTGCCTCCGGCGAGTATGGACACCTGCGTGATACGTTAGCATAACCCGGCTCATACCTGTGAACAACAGGAAACCACACGTCGTTTAAAGGTTGCCACTGCTTCATCGTAGTTGTCGTCAGTCAACATTAACCCTCGAAATTCGGTTTCCGCATTCCCTCTCAAATAAGATTTTAAATAAATTAACTTATCTTTCTTGGTGTAGTCATTGTCCAGATGAATAGTGTTCATGAAGACTGTCTAATATTATTGCCACTTGGCGTGATCTCCGTAAAACGGTTCTATTTCTAGCTTACTAAACGCACTGTTTTCTGTACCCTAGTTGACTGAGGGTTTCCGTTGCTTGCGGTAGCTGATACATTGCTCAGACTGCCGGTGTTTCTGTCCTGTGAGCCCGCACGGTTGTTGGTCCTTTCCTTGATTCATCTCCGCGCCCTGGACCTGTCAAGAACAGGTTTTTCGCTCATACAGGTTTTTCGCCTTACTATTTTTCGTCTCTGTAAAAACCCCAAAATCTCCACCGTCATGTATTTTTCAAGATTTGTTTGACACTCCTAATTTGTTTACATGAATTTACAAAATATAAGTTGCGAAAAATAGTACAAAAGCGTTGTGAATTAACAATTGAACTTAAAACAACTGAAATAGAATTAAGACATAAACCAAATTTAAACCCAATTTTAGGATTTAAACATAAAAAGGGACTGTATTTTGACATGGACGCGTTGTTCGTTCCTTATAGGTTCATGAGACGTAATATTTTCTGATCAATTTTTCAAAGCTTTTCTCCATAAAATTCAAGGAACAATAGGCTGTCGCTGGAGATAGATCATTTGGGACCAGGTAGTTTATTATATCCAAAATAAGAGACTTTAATTCAATGACGTGATTCGCGTTCTGTCCCTCTTTCTGATCTTCACTCGAAATTCCTAATGAATTTTTGTATTTGAGAAAACACATTTGAAAGACTTCAAGAGACGTAACCGTAAAGTTAACTTTTAATTAAACTAGAAGTTCCCAAGTTTCCCGTTTAAAGGACTTATTGTCCAAGATTGAGATAAAAATCATAATTACCAAAAGATCCATGACTGATAACGAAAAGATTTATTTTTTCAAAATGTAGCGCGACTTTGTACAGTGAGAACAGGAGAACGAGTGCTGAGAAACAGAGACCCAGTGTGTCGTTTTACAATTTGCGGGGTGTTTTTATCCCGCTGGAACAAGTTTTGAATATTTTTAACAGCAGTGGTGTTTAAGGCTCCACTTCAAGACAATTCAGCATTATACAAAAATAAGTATAGAAAATTAAAAATTAACAAAGCAGACGACGCGGTTTTTTCCGGGGAAGGAGGTGCTTGCTGTGGACGGTTTCATCCTCCCCCCCCCCCAAAGAAAAGTCGTCTGCTGCGGCACTTTTGTTCCCAATGGGTTAAGTCCCGGACCGGCGACGCGGAGGACCTCCTGGCCTCGGCAGCCAAATGTTGCTGCTCCTTCAGTTGGCGTCCCGAATAAATTCCCATGGTTCTCACGAGATTAATTGACGCGTAAAGTTAAAGTCACTAGAAGTCACGTCCGGCCTATAAAGGTACACTTCACCGGATTTTTGGAAGAATTGGTGGTCGTTTAAAGATGCATTTGGATATTTTCAAAGATGAAAATTTCTTCACATTGTTCACATTTAACTGTTTTGAACGTTTTCGCGTATGTTATTTTCAAAATAACAATATCATTTTCCCATGGAAGATCTCTTTAATCAACAGGTACATTTTGCATTTTGACTTTTCCATACGTGTTGAAAACAGTTTGAAACTTGAAAGTGTGAACGCGGCTTAATTGATTCTTCTTTGGGGAGGGAAAATTGGTGAGTAAAAGCCAAGCCAGTAGTGATAGCTATACAAATACGCATGGATCCAAGATGGCCGCCACCCCAAGATGGCCGCCATCCAACCAACTCGAACCAAACTTGCAAAGATTATGTTACCTGATATATCCTGCCTTCCACCATGCTATGCCCCCAAACAAGTCTAAACCAACCCAGACTTGTGTTATTTTGCCAGATTTCTGTTTGAATTTCCCGCCATAAAACCTTTAAATATGTCTGAGAAACAAAACCAAATATATAAATAAAGATTTTTTAATAACAAGAGAACAGTATCAGACAATACAGATTAACAAGAATATAGATATAACCAAAATATCAACATTGTTTGTCAGCGTCATCAAGAAGGTCAATACTTCTTTTCTTTGAGTTGGGAATGCTTTGTTCGGCATCCCCATAAAAAAACGCGTTACACGCTGAATCCTAAATTAAAACTAAAGTTATTTACCGCCGCTTCTACCGGACAACAACAAGGTTTCTAGATCCAAAACAGGTTGTTTTTGGCACTTCTTGATCTCAAAATGTAGGCTTTACACGCTGTGTGGTCAGAACAATCGAATTTGGTCTCTTTTCACGCCGCAATGCCGGATGAATTTTGATGAAAGACAGGCCGGGTGGTTGAGGATTGTTAGAAAACGACCTTTTAGGTGAAACTCTCCATCGGTTCTCGAAGATCTTCGGCATCTCGACAAGGTTGGGTTGTTTTCGACGCTTCTTGTGTCCAAAATGTATCCTGCGCTGAGGAGGACCACGCTGATGTCGTGAAATTGTTAAGTTTAAGAAGGACATCGAAGTCAAGATTGAAATTAGAGCCCCACTGAAGAGAACGTGTTCTAACTGGTGCAGGGTACGTAGAACCTTACGCGGTGGGGCTGGATTTGTCAGCTTTTACGGGCCATGTCTCGTAAAATTCTTCGTTGACCCTTTACCTCCCAAAGGAAGTTACATTCGAGCCACTGTGGGACTTGGTCTTCTCGTCCAGGTCTGGTTCTTGGCGCCAGAACTTCTCCTTCATTGCAATAGTCAGTTGTGTGGATACATATAACAATGCAATGAAGTTAAAGTTGATCCCTCTCGACAACGATTCATGAAGCTCCACATCATCATTCGACCTGGTTTAATGGAAGGTCCGGGACCAAATTTTCCGGATTTTGGACATAAATATCCTGCATTTGGTCTCGAACCATGGTCGATGTTGTGTTGTGGGACGCCTCGACTCCACACAAATTTAGACAACTTTTGCGTAGTCAAATGTAACCAGTAAAGATTACAAAAAAAGTTGCCCAAATCCAGCTCATGAATCGAATTTGGTCTCTTCCCAGGCTATTCCTGAGACGAGACGGAGGGAAAAATCGAATTTGGTCTCTTCTCACACAGCAAAAGCTGTGTGAGTCCACGATCGGCTGGTAAAGTCATCTTAGTAGAGATGGTACTGAACACGGTTAAACAGGAGAGCGTAGCCAGGTAACTGGTAACTCACTCTTTAAAACACGACTCTTATATACTAGAATATCACGTAGATGTTTCAAGGATGACGACTTAAAACTTTCCTTGTTTTGAGGAAAATATTTTATTGGAAGCGGGTCGGGTTTAATTAACTATGCACGTAGATGTTTCAAGGATGACGACTTAAAACTTTCCTTGTTTTGAGGAAAATATTTTATTGGAAGCGGGTCGGGTTTAATTAACTATGCACGTAGATGTTTCAAGGATGACGACTTAAAACTTTCCTTGTTTTGAGGAAAATATTTTATTGGAAGCGGGTAGGGTTTAATTAACTATTCACGTAGATGTTTCAAGGATAGCGACTTTAAAGGCTTAACAATTTTGTTGTTTTGATGAAAATAAACTGAGTGTTTTTCAAGATTGTCCATGGCTCAATGGGTAAAGGCAGGGTTTACTATGGTGATACCTAAAAGGTGACAGGTTCAAATCCTGGCCAAGCCACCGAGCCATGGACAATCTTTTTTATGTATAAAATAACGTTGGCCTAAGAAGTCCGTGTTAGTTGGTAAACAAGCGTTAGTCATGAATGACGACTTTTTTAACTCTAGCGTCTAATACGTGTCTAGATATCTACCCAAACAATACCCAATGAAGTTTTTAAAAATTATTTGCATCAACCTTTGAACTTGACTAGTGATTATGAAGTTGGGTTGGCAGAAATCATATTTCCAAATCATTGGGTGAATATAAGCGAAGAGTTTAACAAGTTTGAAATTCAGGTCGTAAGTGACCCAAACCGTGACAACTATGCGGCTGTTCGAGAGCCTGTTGAATATAAAAAAATAGAGATACCCGTCAATCGTTATGTTAAGACCAAAGAGTACGAACTGCCTCAAAATTTTGTCGAGCTGTTAAATGATGATGTAAACAGTCATCCGTATTTAAAAGGCAAATTATCTTTTAAATTAGTGAATAAATATAAAGACGGGGCCCTGGGAAAACAGTTAGATACAAACTTTCCCGTTTACTTGCAAGTTTTAGGAAAGGAAAACATACGGTTCAAAATACCAGCTGATTCCCCTTTGACCACATTATTTGAATTTAAGGAGAATAATTACGAAGATGTTCCCTATATATCCAAATATCCTGTATCAAAGCATGCTAAAAATATAAGTTTAAATTTCACTAACAATTACGTGGAAATCGAAATTGATAATGTTGGAGATAGTTTTAAAAAAAAATTTGATTACAAGTACATTCCCAAGGCAGCCATTAAACGTAAAACAAGCCACGAAGTTCCGCCGATAAGAAAAAAACCTCAACCGGAATATAGGCCTGTACCGCCATCTATACCTATTTTACCGCGAACTACGGCTTTTCTTCCGATACCTATTGCTACGACTGAACCCGTAGTACTTGTACAACCACAGCCACCAAAAATAACCCCTCCACCCAAAATAACTATTCCAAAACAAACCTTCCCAGTGCCTAAACCCTACTATCCAGCATTTCCGAAAATTGATCCACCTAAAACGACCACTTCGCCATCCACTAACCCAACCCCTCCAAGTTCGACTAAACCGGTACCTCCAAGTTCGGATAAACTAATACCTCCAAGCTCAACTAATTCAGCCCCTACTACAACGATTAATCCAGCATCTACCACAACAACTAACCCAACATCTACTACTACAACAACAACAACTAGGCCAACCCCGTGTACTTCAGATCCCTCAAAGATTCTGACTACAGAGCCACTAAATTCTGAACTACCAAATGTCAAAGCCGGAGACAACAAAGTCCGAACTACCAAAGTCAAAGCCGGAGACAACAAAGTCCGAACTACCAAAACCAAAGGCTGAACTACCAAAGTCAAAGCCGGAGCCAGATCCCCTGAAACTTCCAGATCACCCCAAAATTCCAGCTCCGGACCCCCCTAAAATTCCAGCACCAGAGGCTCCGAAACCCTCTACCTTCGAACCACTGACGCCGACCCCCTCGCCAACGGAGGTTGAGGAAATATATATATTTCCAGACCCCTCAAAACCTGACTTACCGAAACCCGACTTACCGAAACCCGACCTATCGAAACCCGACCCATCCAAGCCTGACCTCTCAAAATCTCCAGAGTGTACAACATCCTCTACTTTTGAGCTACCCGTATTACCGACCCCCTCCCCACCACCGGTTGATGAAAAACCCTTGTTTCCGCAACCGGTTGATTCGCCAGAGAAAAAACCCGAGCCAATTATCTCTGAAAAGCCTAAGCCAATTAACCCTGAAGATTATGATAACTACACAGTATTGTTCTTACCTCAAACTTTTAAAGCCAGTAAAACGCCAGAGAAAAACGCCGAAGGGCTTTATCGAGCCGTAGCCAACACTTTAGAAAAATTAGTATTTAAAAAAATTCAAGTAACATACCACACAGTAGATAATTGGGGGGATGCTATCGTGTATAATTTCAAAACACCGGAATGGGTGGAAATTAAATTTTCTCCCCAAGTAGCTAAATTGCTTAACGCTGACCCCGATAGATATTATTCCGGAAGACACCAGCTTGGTCCCTTGAGCATGACGTTAGAAGAATATACTATAGACAAAGACAATGCATACGTAGAATATCGAGTCAATAGAACCATAAAGCGCTATACCCCCTGGGAGGAACCGTGGTTTTATTTCTTTTTTAAAATGTCAGGCGTTTAGATCGACAGATGATTATAAGATTTATGAAGAAATTGCCGAAAACCTCCAAATAACTGCGCCCAATTTTGACCCTTTAAGATTGCAACAGGCCGAATTTAACGTTATTAAACTAGGAGCGGAACGTTATTTTAGAGTCTATTGTCCGGCAAAAATTGAAATGCTCTTCCCAAAGGAATTGCGTGATATATTAAATTTAGAAGCTGAATACGTTGGTGCGACGTTTCTATCCACTAAACCTTTAGAGCGTAATTTTACGCATTTCAAAACAACTGATGACACATTCGTAAATTATCGCGTTCATGACTCACTAATGTATCTATTTACTAAGACTAGTTTTACAAAAATCAAAATACCCGCGGGCGATTATACCTGCGATTTTACGGCAAGCGGGGCCGTAATTCCCTTCTCTTTACATTTAAAAATTATAAACCAGTTATTGGGGGTTCAAGAATATATGCCTCGCCAGTATTTTAAAATGTACATTCTTAAAACGGCGCTGGAAGATAGATTTTATGTTCGTCTCGAAATAGAACCAGGTGTTCGCGTCTCGGTAGCTGGACCAATGGCTCAGTTATTTAACATTCCCGAAGAGGGAGAATTTTTTAAACACAGTCATTCGGGAGTAGCTCTGGTAAATCCTCGATTAAGAATAATGACCCTGACAGCGGATAATAATTTTTGGACTAGCGAATACGATGTGGATAGATTTCCAGAAGACCCAAATATGGCTGACCAGCCGTATTTACCCGGGTCTCAAGCCAGACGAGTTGATAATTTCGCGTGCGAGATTCCTCCCGGGGTATATTATCATATTAGCGATGTTTTAAGTGCTATGAGCGAAGCCATGTCGCCGACGCATAGAAAAAGTCTAAAATTTACGCAGAATGTAGACGGAACCGTCACGGTTTCAAAACTGAACGATACGGTCTCAATTTTGTTTCCCAAAACAACACCCGGACGAGGACTGGGACGATTGTTAGGTTTTAGTAGTAATAAACTGGATCGGTATATCAATAACGAGACATCGGAGTATCCCGCGGATATCATGAGAGGCGTCGATGCCATGTTTGTTTATACCAATATTATCCGTCAACAAGTAGTGGGTGGTGGTCAAGCCCCTCTGCTACGTTTCATAAAAATGCCGGCTTTGTCGCTGCTAGACGAGGAGAACCAGGAAATATTTAATAATATCGATTTTTATCCAATTTCAACTAGCGATATACAAGAAATTGAAATTGAATTGAAATCCGATTACGGGGAAAATATCCCGTTTAATGTGGGTAAAGTATATATTAAACTGTTTTTTAGGCGTCGACGTCAATAGAACTTGAGCAATGGTACCCAATAGATATACTCTGTATTTCCAAAGAGGATCGTCTCTTCCGGCTCTACACGCGAACGTTTTCCAATCGGGGGGTCGTTTCAGTGTCGGCGGTATCTTCAATTCTTTATTGCGCAAAATTACACCCTTTATTAGACCGGCCATTAGTACTTTAGCGTCCGAAGCTGTTGGGTTAACGAGTAGAGTAATTAGCGATGCCCAAAACCCCGGAATATCACCTCGAGAATCGATTAAACGAAATGTCAAGCAATCTATAAATTCCCTACTACATAAAGGCGTGGACCGGTTTGTTAACACGCAGAGCGGGACGGGCCGAAAACGAAAGAGGACTGCTAAAACAAGCCGGAGCAAACGTGTTAAGCGACGCACTAAACGCGATTTTCTAGACTAAACATGTCGACCTACGAAAGTGTTCTTTCTGATTTTGAAGTATTTGAAAAGCCAGTGGTGAATAATAATATTGTTGGGACTAAAACGACTGCTCATTATCCAATTGCCCCACTAACTAATGCTAAATATGTAGAATTTATCATTCCTCCCTCTAACAATTATCATGATTTGACTAAAATTCTTTTGAGATTAAAATTTCGCGTTTTACACGAGGACGGCACGGCCGTTCCAGATGCGGAAAAGAAAGTCTCGGTAACAAATTTAATAATTGCCTCGCTATTTTGTCAAGTAGAATTATTTCTTAATGGCGTCGCCGTCCTGCAACCTAATAATATGTACCCATATATGGACTATTTTAAAATACTTTTAAATTATGGACAAACGGCGGCCAATTCCTGGTTAACTTCTATGTTATATTATTTGGATACCATTATCGATCCGGTGACGGCTTTAGAAGATGCCAATATTAACAAGGAAGATAATGGTATTGGTCGTCGCGCTAAACGCGTGGCAAAATCAAAGACGTGCGATGTAATTGGCGAATTATTTTTGGATATGTTCAAAACGCCCAAATTCTTACTAGATAATATCGAAGTGCGAATTAGACTTCACCGAAGCTCCACGGATTTCGCTATTATTCACAATGAAGCGGGCAAAAAGTATAAGATTGATTTAACAGAATGCACCTTGTTTACGCGCGAAATTGAGGTTAATCCCGAACTGCAACTAGCTCACGCCCAGATGTTAAATTCGGGAATAAACGCTTGCTACGAAGTAAACTCTTTTGTTATGAAAAATTTCTTAATAACCACCGGAACGCAAGATTTTATTAGGGACAGCTTGTTTACAGGGCAATTACCCTCGCGAACTGTCGTGGCTTTCGTTACTAATAAAAAATTTGTAGGGGAAGCAACTTCTAACCCCCTGGATCTCCAACACTTCAAACTCGATTTCATGCAATTCTCTTTAAATTCGCAAAATTATCCCGATATCCCCTTTACGCCTAATTTTGACGATGATCAATACGTTAGATGTTACAATTCTTTATTCGAGGGTCTCGAGATATTAGGTCTTGACCGAGGAAATATAATTTCTTACGATTTATATAAAAAAGGCTTTTTTGTCGTTGTTTTTGATTTGAGTAGAGAACATCTCGCTTCGTTAGGTCTAAATTCCATGCCCCAGACTGGTAACTTGCGATTATCGTTAAGATTTAGCTCTCCGCTAACCGAAAACGTCACGTGCATTGTCATGGCCGAATTTGCAAACAACCAATTAATAATATCTAAAAACAGAGAAATTATTTATAATCACCCCAACGTATAAAAGACTAAAACTTTATAAATACAATATCAGTCGCGCGCCAACATGCACCAAGTACAAACCGTCACGCCAAAGCTCGACATTTGCGTCATCGAATCGATTGAACCTAAAATTTTAATTCAAAGATCGGATACGCGTACAAAAACTATATTAAAACCTAACGCCTGGTACGCTTTGTTTCGGTTTCAAAATGAACTCACGTCCTTTTTTGACGGAAAAATACCTCGCTATCATATTTGGTTGCCCGTCAAAGAGCGCATCAAGCTGGAATGCTTCGTCAACTCGAAAGATGAACGTCTAATCGATCTTCGATACTATGAACGAGGCAGCGGCAGTCGTTATTTCCTGAACTTTAGCACCAGCGAAGGATTCAGCCTGAACAAAACAGGATGGCAGACATTGATCGATTTAAAGCCGTTGATTGACGAGGCTCTCAAGGCTAAAGGGATAGCTGTCTGTCGCATGCGCGAATTAATTTTAAACGAGCTCACTACCACTTTGTTTGACGTCACTTCCACTTGAGCCAACGTCGAGTGTCGAAAACAAATATGCCACTCTCAAAGCTGCTCGGAATTTGACACAAATTTCAGTGATCGAGTCGAACGTAATTTGCACGAAGCGCTGCCTCAACTGGATCGTGAGAAAATTTTGCATCAATTTGAGACCGACCATGGATGGATCGAGGATCAAGAGGATATTTACGCTTATTTTGTCAACAGTTTTGCCGATTTAAAGAATGCCTTGATTTATGGCTATTAAAATAAATGTACTGATATATCGTATTTGTTTAACTGATATTGTTTTTATAAAATACCTTTGTGTGTATTAAATAAAGTTGTTTATTGGGAAACTATTTAGTCGTTATTTATACTTGTTAAGACATGGACGCTAAAATTAGAAAAATTTATTACGACGTGGCTAATCCGGCCTCTTATGGGTCGCTAGCGAGATTACAAAAGGCCTTACCGCACGTGCCAAAAGCAAAATTAGTCGCCTTTCTCGAGAAACAACCCGCCTACACGAAACACCGATTTCGACGTTTCCGATTCAAAACCAATCAGGTGTACGCCTCGACTATCGATGACGTTTTGGATCTACCGAAATTAAACGTTTTAATAAAAATGTTCGCTATGTTCTGTGCGTCATTGACGTCTTAAGCCGCTACGGATGGACAGTACCTCTTAGAAACAAAACATCTGGCGAGGTTATCGAAGCTTTTAAAAAAATATTTCGAGAGAGGATTCCTTTAAAAATATACACCGATTACGGGGGCGAATTTAGTTCGCGCAACTTTGATTCCTTTTTGAAACGTCACAATGTGCAAAAACATTTTGCCCGGAGTCAGCATAAGGCCAGTCTAGCGGAACGCTTTATTAGAACAATTAAGGAACAAATTGCCCGGGTTATTACGGCCACAGGGAATAAAAATTACGTTAAATATTTACCTTTAATTACTCAAGCCTATAATGAACGGGTTCATTCAACTACTGGAATTGCACCGGCTCATGTTAATATAGATAACGAATCAATCATTTGGAATAAACTCTTCGGGAAATCAAACGGAATTAATCGATACGCACCGAGGCTTAAAGTTGGCGATCACGTGCGTCTATCTATAGCTAGTCGCGTCTTTAGAAAAACTAGCTCGGGAGGCACGTTTACTGACGAAATATTCCGCGTTGTTGACCTCATACCCAGGTCACCACCCGTCTATCGCGTAGCGGATTTAAAGGGGGAGCAAATTTTTGGTGTTTTCTACGGCGCTGAACTACAAAAAGTCTTGTTACCCGAGACTAAATTATGAACTCTTCGCAAATAAACGCTCTTTTAACTTGCGACAAAAGAACGCGACCCTACTATTTAGGATGCTTCCCCGTAGATAGACTCCCAGCACATCCAAAAAGGCCCAAATTTTGCTTTATATTCAATAACGAAGCAGCTGGAGAGGCTGGAGAACATTGGATAGCGTCTTTTCTAACAATGACACGGTAGAAATGGTTTGCACTTACGGAAAGTCGCCGCGATACTATAAAGTTAATATAAAACGATACGGGAAACGAGTTGTTTACAATAAACAACAAATTCAACATCCATTCTTTCAACTGTGTGGTCTGCACGCCGCCATGTTTTTAACACTCCGTTGCCAGGGCGTGGCTAGAAAGACGATATTAGACGCCATCTATGTCCAGAATCTTAAACTTAACGACTATGTCGCCTTATTATATTTATCTTTACATTTAAAAAAACATGTACACAGATATTGTTCACAATAAAACAATTTTTTATTTGTCTTAATATTACATTTTTTTATTAATCAATATCACGCCATTTATGGTGTCGAGGCCTTCGTTCGTTAAATGGAACTACTGGGCCGAGATTTTGAAGCTCGTCTTTCTTTTTCCGAGGTTTTTTCTGTTTTTTCTTGTTCTTCTGTTTAGCGGAGGCCGTCTCAAACAGGTTTTCCAAGTCCGTTAAATTGTCCGCTTCCGCCTCCTCTAGATTCTCTTGTTCATCGGCGATTTCTTCTTGAAAAGCGTCGTCCGGATTTGCATAACCGACAGCCCCTTCTTCTAGCTCCCTCTTTGGCGTAAAAAATGTTTTTTGCAAACGATTTGCCAAAACTTCGGCTTGCCGTTTCACCAGGTCGCCAACATAGGTCGGTCCAAATTGTTGGTAAAAATCTTCTTGTGTTGGTGTCCCCGCAGCCGTTTCGCTTTTATAAACCTTTTGTCGACGCTCGGCTCGTTTAGGCGTAGTAAAAGAACTGCCCGACGTGCTTGTTGTCGGTGATGACGTGGCATAGCTCGGCCATGACAATTGTTTTTTTCGCGGCGGCATTTTAGGGGTGACCGGTAATGGCGGCGTGGTGACATTTCCCATTGTAGGACTGACGACCTCAAATTTAGGTAAAGGAATTTGTTTCTCGATACTTAAATATTTCTTAAAAGCGTCTAAATATTTATATAATTTATCGTAAGCATTCAATGGCGATTTTAAAATATCCTCAATCTCTCGGTCCAAGGCCGAATGTTCTTGGGCAGCTGTTGAACAAGCACCATTTGTTTTATAGTTTAGCAGCTATGGCTTGGACAATTGAAGGCAAGATTGCGCCAAGTAGCGTCGTAAGAAAGCCACCTGATTGCTGCAACAACAGCTTTTTTTTGCTTTTCTGCGACAAAGTACTTGATCCGAGTTGTCTAATAATTTTCTTGTACTTTGCTAACCTTTTCTTACGGTCTTGACTCAAATTAATGCCCCCGCCCTTTAAATTTTTACAAATTGTCTGAATGCTCTTTAATTGAGGCGCGCTACTATTGTTTAAGAGGGTTCGCCGTTGTTTACAGCTAGTTTGACGCAAACTCTGTAAATAAGGAACAAATTTGGCAAACTTGGCTGAGGGACGGGCTACGACGAGTCGGGAGCGTTTTCCTGATCGACGTTTAACGCGTGGGGCCATTATTCAAATGACAATTAAATTTAATCGACATAGACATACATAGGCGCCTCGTGAGGTAGAACACGCGACCTTAACCGTAAATTTTCCGGAGTTTCTTGTTTTAAATCAATTAACAAATAGCTATAGGGTTCTTTAGTGGCTAGTCTGTACGCCTCTGTAATACGCTTCGGGTTATCTGGACTTATTTGTTGCGCTAAATATCTAATAGAGGCAACATCTCGAGGATTTTTCATTATTATAAAATAGGAAGAGTTTTGAGAAATTATCCGCGATTGGCTACCTTTGGGAAACAGTTGTTGCGTAATAATAATGACCGTATACCCTAAATGATGCGACGTCACGCACACTAAATCGGCAATATGAGCTTGTTTAAATAATTGGCTAGCTAAGTCGTCTAGTATCAAGTAAGAATCGCGATTCATTTCCCAAAAATCCGGATCGGCCGTTGGCAAGCCTTGAATAAATTGAATTCCCGGAATCAATTGTTTCAATTTTTCGTAGTTTGGCTGCCAGGCGGCGTAGCAATAAATAACCTTTTTATGCGGTGGGTCAAACATAAGCTGATGATTTTGCAATAAGTTACTTAAAAGAAAACTCTTCCCCGCTTGCGTTGGCCCCACGATTAGAAACTGGGCGGGTGTTTGGAACTTTAAAGAATGCGACACTGACTCGGTTGGATTCATCTTGATTAATAAGCATTTTTATTTTAATTAACAGTTTATATATATATATATATATATATAAACAAAAATACAATTAACCCAAAACCCAAAGACCCTTAATAAACACAAATTAGAAAATATTTAAACAATATAAACGAAACCCTTTTACCCAAAAAAAATTCCCCTATTAAGTAATTGTTTTTTTAAAACGTTTCTCTTCTAATTCCAGACAACGCTGGCGGAAGCGGTGGGCGTTGAGGAAACGCTGGCGGAAGCGGTGGGCGTTGAGGAGGTTAAAGTTGACGCGCGACTCGGAGGGTGGTAGGATGTAAACACGCACTACAGTAGCAAACACGACGGATGGATGCGCACGCGCACTTTTTCGGTTCCCGACCACTCTTCGTTGGTGGTTGGGCATGTCTGAACAAGATGGTCGAAAACATCCGTGCCCTCGCTGGTCGGGAAGTCGGGAAACCCCTGACGCAGTGGTTTGTTGTTGCACGGTTTTTTGGAAACCATCGCGCACGATGGACTGTGCTTCCGATGTTCCCTCGATGGATGGTCCGTGCAACGCCACTGGTACAGGGCAATGCCGCAAAATTCGCAGCGCGTCGTCTGTGTTTCTACATCTGCAAGATAGAAACCGTCTTTGGCCAGGGCTTCGATAGGAACGCAAGATTCCCACAAGCCCTCAAAAGTATGTCTTCGCCTAGCCTCGTAATTCATGCGCGAGAGATGTTGAAGCGGATGCTGACTCTTTAAAACCGTACGGTCGACTGGTTGTCAAATTGGCGTTCAACAATCTCTTATTCGAGGTTTGGCGAAATCTTTTGGTGATTTTAACGGCCTATAGCTGCAGCTTGTATTTGTCCCGTTTAAAATTAAAAGGGACATTGACTGTAACTTCCTTTTCCGGATTCATCGCCACACTTTCAAAGGTTTCAAAGTCAAGTTTTTCCAGATTTTCTCGATTTAACGTCAACCCTTTTATTTTCTTGACTTCTTTTCCTTTACTAGTGCGAAACGAGTAACTTTTGGCACCGGTACTACAAAAGGAAGTTATATAATCACCGCCGAGTTCGTCCGCCCAGCAACCAATATGATTGCCAGTTGGATTGTCAAACTTTCCCGGTAGTTGGCGGTAGATTATGGAGTCGGTGTCACAATACAAGGCTGCGCGGTCTAATTGAAGCAGCATCTTGTTCAATTCGAGTCGCCCGTAGCAAGAAACAAAGCTCCCCACGATGGCCGACCCCAGTTTGTAGTCTAGAATGTAATCGCTTTTGGCTTTGTACGATAAGAGAGCGATCGACTCCGTAACTGGCCGTAAGTCGACTAATTCCAGACTGTAATCGCTCGCGTATCGTATCAATTCGTAATAATTGTTGATAAAGATGCTGCGAATATTTCCCGTATTTAACGCCATGCGACCCCAAAGAGAATTTAAATTAATTTTTGCGATATTACGCAGGGAAGGATTTGATTGAATATCCGCCACGGTTAGAGAAAGCTTTTCATTCTTGTTTATATCAGCGATATACGCCTCTTTTTGTAGAGGCGTTTGCGCGTGAGCGGGAAATCCGGAATTCTTCACTTTCAAGGCGATAAAATCAGTCATGTACTGGGCGAAGAAATATTCCGTTTTTGGATAATGGTAAACTTCGAATATATCGAGGAGTTTATAACCATGTTCCATAGCGGCATAGACTTGTACCGTTGGCCAGACTGATTCGAAAGCCCGTTCGTTGACAGTGTGATCGCAGATTTCCGCTCGCAATTCTAGACACGTGCGACAGAGGGCGTAGGCTAATTTACCACCGCTGCGAAAGGGAATTAAGGGGATGTGGAGATCTTGAGGGGCCAGCAGACGACAACTCATAACGCCAAAATACCAGCCTGGCGATTTGTCAAAATCTCTGTTATAGATTATGGGGTGGCCGCTAGGGTACGGACAATCGCGACAAACTTTCGGATACAAAGAAATAATATCCTTGTAGAAAATTTTCTCCTCACCTTGCACGTGGCAGTTAAGAACAAAATTTTCCGTTCGTCCCCCATAGAGAGCGCTACGGGCTGATATTTGAGGTCGAAAAGTTAAACTTTTGCAGAAAGCCTTTGCTTCGGCGTTTTCTTTTAAAAGCTTAGCAAATTGACACTCAAAGATGGAAGTGTATTCATACCCGACCATCTTCTCTTTAATAAACAGCTCTATATCTAGGGTCCGCTCGTACAGAAATCTGTTGCTGGCTTTGAGTTGGGTATTGTAGGCATTAAGTTTTTGGCATGGACAACCGTGAAAGTAGCAACCGTGGAAATCGTAGATTTTGGGCGGAGTTTCACTGTAACCGTCGACTAAATAGCGACCCACCCGATATTCACCGCCATAGCTTAAAGCCGTTCGCAATTTTATATCCTCTGTTTTCTCCACCCAAGCGAGATACTTTAAGCTAATCTGACTGTGATTAAATTTTGCGTTATAGCCGTTAGAAGGAACAATACCCATGCTGTAAGGTTTATAGTAATTGTTAAGATAAATAGTGGTTAAAGCACCCGCCAAAGTAATATTTTTTAAGCAAAAAGGGTCTAATTTTGTTAGATCTACGTAAATTTTTCTAAAAGCTTCGACGCCTTGTCTTAGGACTCGGACATCTTGAATGCAATATTTAATAAGCTCCTCTTTGATGTTATAAATAGATCCTTCCATTGACGCGTACCAAGTTTGAAAATCTCGATAATCATTGGCTTTCATTTGAGCTACGTTAAAGTACGAAGCTTCAGGGATGACTCCAATGTAATTGAGATTTTCTTCGGTATGAAAATCAAATGGAAAGAATCCTTTCGCTACATCGCCGAGGCTAAACATGCTGGTGAAATTACGCAGAGGTTGACTAATGTAATTAAAGCTATCGAGAAATCTAATTTGAGGTCCCTCAAGATGAATCATTAAAATTTTACTGCCGTCAAAAATAACGGCAGGGGTGACGTGTCTATGGACTAAAGCGTTGAGAATTAAGAAGTTATCAAAAGCTTTCGCGTAATGAGCTACGACTTGAGTGTTAGTAAAGCGCGGTTGGTACGTTTTACGCTTCTGTCCAGTCAAAACTACCTGCTCTACGCTAAATAAATAATTTTAAAATTGCTCGACGCAATTGGCGCCGTAAAAAATTTTGGTTTCAAAGCCAGCTTCAGTCTGCACGTCGCAAACTAGTAAAATAGGGACGTGGATATTATTTCTAAGAATAGTCTCAATGTCGTAATAAATAAACCGCGAGGCTTTCATTTTGGTTTCCAAAGGCATAACAAAATGTTCACCTGGCGGATGAATTATTTTACACTGAGAGCATTCGGGATTGCAGTCGTGGTCCTCGCCCATCAGCCGCCCACATTCTAAACATCGTTTTTGACTCGCGCAGGTGCCATTAAGTAAATGAGTTT
This sequence comes from Phalangium opilio, assembly GCF_054372755.1. NCBI lineage: Eukaryota > Metazoa > Arthropoda > Arachnida > Opiliones > Phalangiidae > Phalangium > Phalangium opilio. The sequence continues at coordinate 1,113,875 of NW_028324159.1, read as the reverse complement.
CGAAGCAGGGGCCAGGGAAAAAGTATCGGTGGCATTCGTCGCAACGTTTTAAAACGTCCTCGTTGGTTAAATGAAAAGCTTCTCCTTGGCACCGAAAACATATATAGGGTTTTGTATCCTCGGGGCATTTATGCTCTTTTAACAATTCGTATTTGTAAAAAGATTTCAAGCATAAATCGCAAGAAATACAACCGCCCATCATGCCGTGCCAAGTTTTCGCGGGGTGGATATGGTCGCCAATTTTTAAGAGATAGATAAATTTAGGAGCTTGGGGTCCTTTGAAAAATATGGTAAAATTATTCGCAGCATCAACTATCACGATCCTATAATGAGAAGCTAAATAATTTTGAAATTTTTGAATATCTTCTAGAGTAACGAAACCCTCGGGGACTCCGGCTTTTCGGTGCAAGATTTTCGCAATATTACCTTGAAGGTCGCTATTGCGTCTCAGTTTGTCAAAATTGTTCCGGTTAAAGGGCGGACCTTGCTTTTTTTGTCGATAAAAATTGCGATCGGCCAGCTCTTTACCCAGAACTAAACTCCGAGCAAAACAGAGGTTATCATTGTTTTCCATAAAAATAAATTGGTTATTTTGTTTAACGAAATAATCCAAATTAACCAAAGTTCTATTTATTATGGACTTATAATAAACTCCTATATTTGCGTCGAGGTTTAGAAAAATTATGTCAAACTGAAAATCTTCCCCATTAAAGACAAAGTCCCGACTAGATTGCGTCACTCTATAGATTGTGCGCATAATTCGCTGACTGGTGAATTTGTCAATTTTTATAAATTTAATATTAACGGGGGTCGTCAATCCGGGGGAGCTTAAAACAAATCGAACCCGATTATACCCGGGGTTCTCGGTTACTAAATTGCGTATAACTTCGTCGAGAATTTTTCGAAAAATTCGAAAAAAATCTCGCGTTGGGATGTCATCCAAATTTTTAAAAGCTATACGCAAATCGATTTGTTTACAATGCCATTTGCGACTCGTTTTGTCTAGCTGCCGCTCAATTGTGTAGTACCGGTTTACCTGCGCGTGTTCCTCCCTATCACTGCCCTCCGAGTCGGTGCCGCTGCTGCTGCTACTGCTGCTCATTTTTTGAATTTCTATCAGAAATAAGAAATTAGAAAAAACTTGGCTTGCAGATTCATTGTTAAATAGATACGTACTTTGCTGGGAGGCTGTTGTTTGGCCTCTTCGTCTTGTTTGACGGTCTCCACCAGCTTCTTGAAGGCGTTAAGGAATTTAACGCCTTCTTTGTTGTTTTTTTTTTAAACTATTTTCAGTCTTTTGTGGTTACACTCCCAGACCTTATCAGGCTGGGAGTTTCTAATATCGAAAAATTTATAGACTGCCGCGTCTATAAAGTAATCCCCCTGGCGTGGGGCGACTTTAGTTTCGTAGTACTGCCCTTCCTTTCTAACGCGAAAGGAGCCCTCAATACCACTGGACCTGACAATATTTTTCTGCAGGACGTCCTGCACAAAGCTTTCGTCGTCCGAGTCCAGCAGTATTTCGATGGGTTCTGGCTTCAGGAACTGGGTGATGGTTCTTTTTCCACTGCTGGTAGAAGGGGCTGCAAAATCTTCTTGCGACGACGGCGGTGAATTAAGGAGCGATTGTGATAGAGACTGCGATTCTTGATACTTGTTCATGGTGGCAAGTTAGATTGTGAAAATCCAATGCCGATGCTCCAGCTTTTATACCAAAATCTCAGGGCCATTTTTCAGAATACAGGCCCAGACATGGGTTTTTTTTATAAAACCACCTTATTTTACTTTTATTAAGTGTATCAACAAGCGATTTGTTAATTTAACCTTAAATGCATTTTTTATTGACGAGTTGATACTGGAGATTATGAAGGATATTAGCGTAGATGCGCATATAAAAAATACCTCTATAGTTTAATATTAATATACGTTTATTCATATTTAAATCATGTTAAAAATAATTTCACTTCCTCCCAAAATAATTACTTTTAACGTTCATCAAAAAATTTTCCTATAAGGAAATCTTATGCATATTATTCAAATTATATTATTCAAATCACGCCCAGACAGGCTGAAACAAACTTTGCATACCAATAAAAAACCTACCCCCTCGGCCTTCTGTCAAGGTAACTCCTTCTTAACCTTCGCGCATAAATTTTTAATATAACACGATCTTATTTGAATTATTTAAATCGTGACTAGACAAGTTTTGCATATAGAAAAATAAACCTAGACCTTGGAGAGATTTCTCATTCTATGAATATATACCTAATTAACTTTTTTCCTTATTATCGAAAAAATAGTTTCTTAAGAATCTTGAAAGCTAGACACTATTAGATTTAACCTCCATAATTTACTATATAAGCCCCGTGTTTCAAGGTGAAAGTTATCAGTTGTTTAACTTCTGTTACTTAAACACCAATCCCAACCACTTTAAGATGTCTTTCTCTACCGCTCCTCGATTACCCGCCCTGTCGTTTGTCAAAATTCATCCGGCATCGCTTACTCCTCGTCGTGCCACTCCCCAGTCGGCCGGACTGGACTTATATTATCCAGTAGATACCGTGATTGAACCGCATGGTATCAAAATCTTGTCGACCGGGTTAGCCGTTATGCTACCGGCGAACAGCTACGGTCGCATTGTCGGCCGTAGTAGCTTAACTGTCCAAGGGCTGTTTGTCGCCGAAGGGACTATAGGTATGTTTATTAGTTATTTTATAATGCCCAACAGTATAATATTTCTAAAGAATAACAATAGACGCCGACTATCGGGGCCCCCTGAAAGTGGTCATAGCCAACGTAGGGGAAACCCCCTACACTGTCCGGCGGGGCGATAGAGTTGCCCAATTAATAGTTACACCGGTGCTATTGTTAAGGCCGGTGGAAGCAGCGGTAAATAACTTTAGTTTTAATTTAGGATTCAGCGTGTAACACGTTTTATATGTTGTTTCTAGAATCTAACCCCAACGCTTCGTGGGAGTGGGGGGTTTGGCTCGACTGGTGTCTAGTCATTTTTTAATGGTGGTGGGTTCTTTTGTAAATATCTTTGTTATTATTATACATGTCTTTTTGCTAGTTATTGTATATACTTTATGTTAATAAAAAATTTTTATTTGTAAATTTGTATTTTCTTTTCAGACTTATAATTATAGGCTTATTGTACTAGCTATTTAAATATCATTTACTATTGGAACCCTCCCAATATGCTGTGCCGCATTAAGTTTTGGTTTGAGTTAAGAAGATGACGTCATGGGGTTTGAAAATAGCCTGTAAGAGCTCGGGCCAGTCCGGACTTGTCTGAAAACTTTGGTTTGAAACCAATCTAGGGTTGGAAGTTTGGTTGGAGTTGGGTGGATGGCGGCCATCTTGGGGTGGCGGCCATCTTGGATCCATGCGTATTTGTATAGCTATCACTACTCAAGCCAGCATGCCAACTGCACCAACGGAAACTTCATTTGCTTCAAAATTATTTCCCCAGCCATTGGACACATGCTGCAAAAGCACAAATCGCAAGTTCCTGCCCTTACACACTTTTCTCAGAGTGGAACGATTTGAGAGTTGATCTATACATACAGTGTCTTCGGATAAATATGAAATTTGCTCGGTGTCATTTGCAGACATTTTTGGTATTTTTTCTGGGTGTAATTCTAAATCCGGATCATATCTTTTTCTCTAATTTTAAACGATTTCAGATTTACATACACAGTCCATGTCATTTAAATACAAAATAATTCAGTCGGTTTTCTATTTTTTACCTTTAATATTATCGTTACTTTGCTTTTATTTTCCAAAATAATATTCGGTTCTAGATTCGCATATTCTTCATAATCTTTATCATACACCTATCATAAACAATAGCGTGGTTAAAAATTGTACGTCAATATTAACATAAGTTTATTAGATATGTTCCATAAGTATGACACTACCTATACCTCGTAATGCTACTGCTAGAGACTTAAACAGAGCTAGTTCGAGAATAACGCGGTTTTTCAGTCAATCTTGCTATTTACTCTGTACTAAGCTTTTGACAGAGGCTCATCAGGCGTCGCTTTATGAGAATGTATTACAAGCTCTCAGAAACCAGTGACAAAATTATGGAGCATATCTTATGAACTCTTGTAAGCAGACAATCGAGCAGACGACGTCTGTGGCGTCATCTGCTCGATCATTTGACGATTCTCCCACTATATATATTGGAAGGAGAATATAGAACGAGGCCAGGGTTGTTCTGAGTGGTACAATTGTACCTTTTCGGTACATTTTAAGATCTTCAGTACCGAAAGTACATTTGGCCTGTTTAAAGTACACTTTCAAATTTCATTTTTAACATTAGCGTCTATGGGACGAAAATTGCGCCACTAGGTGGCGCCAAAAGCCTTTCGTTGAGGGTGACGGAAATTTTCCTACCCCCAGGGGAGAAAAGTACATTTTACTATTGGGGAAAGTACCTTTCCAAAAGTCGAAGGAACAACCCTGAACGAGGCAGTTGCTACCGGGTATTCGCGGAGACCAGTCCGGCATTATGTTTAGTTAATCCTGGAAAAGTAATCTAGTGTGTGTGTTCATTGAAAATTGTTGATAGCGAATCTCGGAATAAAGAAAGAGTTATTACGACATAACAAGGTAATTAATTAGATTTATTAAAGCACGATGTACGCTCTAGCCTTTTGGTCCGTTACATATGGTGGCCCATGGGAGGAATGTCACTAAGCCTAGTTTGGGCCTAATCACCACGTGTCTATTACCTCGTCTTCCTTCGTTACCATGTATGGGTTATTTAATACCGGAACGTATGTGATTAAACTACCCTTGCTGCATGCAGTGCACATCTAATGGGTTGTTTTGATAGTAATGCGGTATGACACCACTTCCTTGCTTCACTTGTGGCCTGAGAGTGTTATGTTGCGGGCGCTTCCGTAATGGACGGGGGCTTCAGCGAACGTGGGGATCTACTTCTGTTCCTGGTCAGGCAGAGAACACTCTTCCACTTAATCCTCTGTTCCAACGCGTTCCAACGCAATCCACCGCGAATGACCTCACCACGGCGACAGAATGTCTCATCGTTATCGTTGATTACTTTACTCCGAAGTTGGCTCGAGTGGGTAGTATCTCTGATATATCGGACGCTACTGCCTTGGATGTTGTTAATGAAGATCCTGCACCTGAGGAACACGTCTCGGCACCTGTCGCCGCGTCTCCCCCTCAGCTTCTTCTGCAACATCCTCTTCTTACCGCTCGAACCATACGACCGTTTCGACATGGTAACACCAGAGAAGTGGTGCAGCGGCGGATAGTTCAGCCTGGTGGTCCGGAGCGAGATACATATTATTATGCATCTCAGCCTCACCGGATCAAGTTAAGATCACGTAACGACGTAGCGAAGTATTTGCAAAGTCACCCGAACCCTCTATTGGCCATTGAGGATTTCGACTATTCAAGACGAGAGATTTATGCGCCTCCTTGGGAACTAACCAGGATGGCTCGTTAAATTGCTCTTATTACTTCCATTTATTTACTTCCTTTATTTATTGTATTGTATGTATTTTATCTACAGCTTCGTTTTAAGATGGAATGCATAACACTAGAGACAGAAAAAGGGGAACAACTTGGTTTAATGGAACGGACCCTGGTCCTTTGGCCCCTAAAAACGCCCAAACATGTTTTTGCCTCAGGACAAAGAGTTTTTGTTCTTCTTTCTTCACCCTTATTCATTCCACTTAAATATTCTGTAGGACATACTGCAGTTACACGACGAGGAAGAATTGGACGAAGGACCCGTCTCCGTCATGACGAAAGTGCTAACGGTCGTAGCTCGACCAGCTGTTTCAACGAGGAACGTCGCCGTCACCACTTTACCTGTGTCGCACGTTGATGCCGTCCAGGTGGGACGACGCTACTCAGAGAATCGGCACCCACGATATCAATCCATCTCACCGCCAACCGTCCCGCTGGAAGCGATCCCCGTGACGACAACGGAACCAACGGCGCCTGCTAGTAGAGGTAGAGGTACGACCGTGGGTCCGGCATACGAGCCCCCCCCAAGTACGTCCCCGTGTCGCTCCAACCCTTGCTGGAGTGCCTTCCCGGGGTATTTCTCGGGGGCACTCCTGCGACGGTTGGCGACACCGTATCCACCATCTAGACCATCTACTTCTTCTTCCTCGCTATTGCCTACGCCTCCTCCTCCAAGCCAAGTTCGGGCCTTATTGCCTACCCCGACAATACCCTTCAACCTGACAGCCCACTTAACGCCCCGAACAACTTCGGGCGGGCTTGTATGCTATAGGTGTGGGTGCCCGCACCACGTGCGGGATTGCCCTTATGGGAGGCTGGTAGACCGCAAAAACGTATTTCTTCCCTCCGGAAGAAAATTCTTTGACCCATATTAAGCGTCCAGTAGGGAGTAAGAATGTCCTTTTTTAATGTGTAGGGGGATGTAGCGGATAGCTACATTTGGGCCTTCACAGACAACATTCTAATACTTAAAGACTTACCCATTCAGGCTCCAAATCATATGAACTTAACCCTAGACCTATATTTATTTTAATAAAATGGAGTCTCTAGCTAGAGGGAGCTCTATTGCACTACTTGAGCGCCCCCTTGTTTAGATAGGCGGAACTAGAGATAAGGGGAAGCCTAAGGAACAGAGTTAGTCCTTCATTGGTATAGTAGAGTTACTTTAATCAAGAAGCCAAGTCAGTAAGGAGTTCAGTTCACACCCGAGTGGCTAACACCTGTCATCGGCGAGATAGACGGTCGACTTTCCGACCCTCTAAAGATTCCAGTTTCTAAATTCGGCTGGGGGTCCTGCCAATTATTTTTAGGCTCGTTCGAGTTTTTCAATCCGTAATCGACGCTACGAGTGTTTCTTCGTTCGCCCACCCCGGCGTCAAGAACTTCCTGTGTCTCGCGGTAGTTTTACTCGACCTAACTTAATCCGAGAAATTAAACGCGCTTTTCGTGGCAAGTTTATATATTTTTTTTTGGATTTAATTTACTTTATCGGGTTTCGTTCCAAAACGTTTCTCTTTCTTTTCTCTTAGTCACTATGGATTCCAAAAAGGCGCAGGGCGCTATGAAATTGTTTTCAAACGACAAAAGAAATGCCTCGGAATATTTGAAGCTCACTATCGAACAACTCAACGCTCTTTTGAACGAGGACGTTAAAAATGGCGACATCACTCTCCATTCTAGCAACGAAGACGGCGACTCATTTGACAATGAAATACCAACCATAAGGTACGATCCATTAATCTGTTATATCCGCCAGCGCTTAGGACACTCGCTTCTATTCGTTTTCACTTTAAGAATGTTAAACTGGTATTTTTATAAGGTCAAAACCATCGGCGCATTCTTCCGACGATGATATTGACGAAGATAACGTTGACCACGAAGATAAGTAAGTAAAAACTGTATTTTAAAGGGCAGAAATATTTTTATAAGGTTTATTCCGTTAAAATTAATCTCATCTCCTTAATTTACGTAAGTATAGTAGTCAACCTATAAAATTCTTCCATAATTGGCTTAATTCGTAACACGGACTTTCTCGCTAGCACGTTTGTATTTATATTATTTTTTTTTAAGAAAATTGAGGGAAAAACATTCTCCGGAAGAGGATGACCTTATTTGTGAGCTTATATTTAAATTATTTACGGAAAAACGGATGAACCCTTCCGGTACGCGTACTGTTTTGAATTATCATATCTCGTAATTAGCCCAATTATATATTTTCTCTCATTTATTCGGAAATTTAAGTACCCAAAATGTTTCGGATGATGGCGCTTGAAAACGTTCTTCCAGGCCGTACCGCCAGTTCGCTTCAATCGCGTACTAAAAGATTTATGAAACCTAGAATTATGAAGCTATTGGGTAAGAAATAGAAATAAAAAAGCTAAACGCGAGATTAGCTTTTATCCTCTAGACTAATAACGTACTTTTCAACGCTCTTACTTCAGAAAAGGTCAAAAGCCAAGCAAAGGTTGCCTGCGCAACATCAACGATGAAACCCGTAATAAAAAATAAATAAACAACACTGTCGTAAACGCTTCTCAAATTTCGGTCGAATCCTCAGAACAAGGGTTGGTCGAAACTTCGTCATTCGTTTATTGAGAAATGCTCAATTTCAATTATATTTAGAAAACTTCAAGACAATGAACTAGAAAGATTAAGCCTCATTAAATAAAACCAAGAACCTTACGTCGTACTAAATCTTCCTTAGAGCTCGGAATCGGATATCCATAATCGTTTGTTATTCACGTTTATGTCTACAAATTGTTCGCGGTTAATTTACCCAGATATAAAATATAGTAGCTTCTATTTTATAGGTTGGCCTATGCGGTTGTAGGTTGAAAGATGTACTATTTGCAAGCCCATATCAATCAACTGTATCCATTCGGATAAACGTTGAGTAAGTTACATTACCTATAGATAAGCTTACATATTACGTAATGTGGTAATTTTTCTTAACTGAACATCAAAACTAGTTAATGTATAGCGTTCGTTTAAACTAAAACACTGCCAAGCATTAATATAATTGAGATAAGTCTGTTTGCCTATTAAACAATTATGAACCTGGTTTCAACATCTTATGTTAAAATAAGTATACAGTACAGTCATAACTTTATGATATTTGAATTTTGTGTCCTTGTTCATTGTTAGAATCTGAAGTTATAAAGGACGAGTAAAGTTCTATTCTCAATTACAGACGTACTTAAAAGTCATTTAAAGATACTTGAACATGTCCCTCGAAGTCAGTTGTGCAGACAATGCCTCGTTAGTTCCTTTTCTGGTTGCTCTTCATTGATTATTAATAATGTAATTGCGCAAACATCCAGTGAATTTATACATATTTATTTGGAAAAAAACATTGTTGGTTGTTCACACTAGAAATGTATTAATAAAAATATTCCGTTTCCACCACTATTATATACAAGTGAAATATAAAATTCTATCTGGTGTCATAGTAAAACGCTTCATTGGAATTCGTTAAGTGTCACAAGAAAAATGTCCCTCAAAAGCAATTGACGACCCTTTAGTGAAAAAATTCGCTTGCCATTTTGCTAACCGTTTGGTAAACTTATTTATTGACCTGTAATGGTACAGCTTGTTATGATATTATTCCACGACAATACTACCCTTAACCAGGTCTATACACTCCACCATTCGAGTTAGTCGGTGTGAGGAGGAAGCTGTTCATGCTTGTAGTACTTTAGAAGCACTGAGCCTTTGATTATCCTTCGAGATCTTTCGGATGGACGCTGTACAAGTCATCAACTCCAGCAAGAGCTCCATGAATATCCATTGTCGACTCTTCACTGCAATCATAGTATTCGTTAAAATCGTTCGGAGTATGAAATTTTGAATTTCTTAACTTAAGAGACAGGTGGCCAGCCTAATATCCCATTTGCTGAGCACAATAAGGTTTCTAGCCCGAGACCCACAGGGACCATTAGCGAACTGTTTCGTCTGTCTCTGGCCCTCCATATTATGCCAGAGCTGATTATTAAAGACGGTCAACCTGGCATGCAGACTCCGTCTAGCGTACCCGTACGGTATGTGGACGAACTGCACCTGTCCCAAGAACTTGGCCTCCGCCTCCTTTTAGCAAACCTATCGGCTTGCTCATGGCCATGATAACCGCTGTGACGGGCACCCAGTACAGCTGAACCCTGTTGCGGGCTGCCAGTCGGGCAAGCAGATAAAGGCAACTGCACACCAGTGGAGAAGTGATCTGACACTGGTTCAGTGCTTCCAAAGTGGCCTGAATGTCAGAATAAATACTTACAGTCCGTCCGGTATAACCTTTATTGACGCAATAGTCCGCGCAATAACAGATCATGGCAATCTCCGCCTGAAACACACTTGCATAGGTGCCCAGACTCTCAGAAAAACCGACCTTTGTGGTTTGGCAGTAGTAACCGGCACCAGCGCCGGAATCAGTCTTAGAACCCCGATACCAAGAGGCAGCAGGTTAGTCCACTCGGCCCGACTGGAAAAGTGGGTTCTGAATGGTTTTGAAAAATCAAAACTGGTAACGGTTTTGTCAGAGCGCATCGTCAGCGACGGCTCAAGTGCGCCATGCTCCCAAAAGAGCTTGGTATGGCTGTGATCCTAAAGTCTGGGTACCCAACAGCCATTATTATAGAGCCTGTAGGACCCCACGACGGCCTCCTCCTTAACGAAGAGATAAAGAGGAAGCTTTTCAAGGAGTATCTCCAGGGTCGATCTCATGGCCCCCGTGCCCCAATGCAGGCCAGCCGGTACCGTTTAAAACGTGTATAACAAATATAATAAAAAGAGACTAAGTAGATTATGCCTCTATATGTAATCTTTAAGTATTTTAATCCCAGCACTAGCTCAACTTTTTAAACTAAAGACGACAACCTAGAATAACTTGAATAACCGAACTTTAAGAGGTTATGTTCTTCTGCAATCGATTCGCGGAGATAAGGTTAGTCTCTTAAAATGCAAGGTAGATGGGGGTACATAGCACTTAAGCAACCGACAGAGAATATGATATCCTAATAGCACACTACATTGGTAAATCAAAGATTCAAAGGAACCTAAAGCTCAACTCATGTGCACGTCACTATAGTCAAATGTCAAAAAACCAATTCTATTGGTACAGAGTGGACACCGAGAAGATTATAGTTGCATTTTACTTTAGCTACAGTATTGACAATGCTTGACTCCAAGTTTGAAATCACAATGTCTTCAGGATCACACTTTTCTTCACTATTGCAAGAAGGCTGGGATTTAGGGTGGTCATGTGAGCAAGGCAACTAATTCAATTTCCAGTTCGGAATCTAAGTCCTAATTGTGGCCTTCTCTGGTCAAGCTCCTTCTTAAACTTTTTGTTATCAGAGGCTTTGTCCACTGTAATTGCTAACACTTGTAAAACATACTATTACTGAAGTGTGAACAAAGAGTGTTGAATAGTATAGTTTCTAATGAATGGGACCTATACATGTTGTTTCTGATTAGTCTGCTATAAATTAAAGCACATTTTTCTGGATAAAATTAAGTGGAAAGTGTCAAAAATATGGGGTCTACACTATTTAGTTACGGATATATGGGCTCCCAAAATATGACCCATAAATAAGGAAATAGTCCCACACGTGAAGCAAGACATCATCCTCGCCTTCTGATTTAGAAGAAATACAGCACTTCGATATCACCTTTTGCGCTACAGCGGGCCACTGCAAACTGGTCTTTGTTATAACCGCGCCTTTGCTAGTGGTTAAAAAGAGCAGCGTCACGTTTTTCCCCTCTCGCTACAATGCTATTGAACCTTTATCTTGTAGAAATAGACGGATTGCAGTGTGCTTAAGTAGGTTAAATGAAGCTAAATAAAAGTGTTGCAGTGTGTTTTAACATCTTCCAAAGACTTCCATCTCTTCTGAACAAGATGGGCAGGCTTGTACGTATTACTGCAAGTTTGAAACTTTTTCCTTGTTTTAGGGGCCTATGTTTGGGTGCCCGTATATTTGTTACTAAATATTGTAGGCGCCAGGTTCTAGGACATTTTGCTCTCAGTTTGACCGAACTAGTCGGGGCGACACCAAACCTGATCAATCGGCCCGAAAGACTTATCGCACTGTCGGTCTACAATACTTCATGTTCCTGCCATTTAGTAGGCAAGGTACATTCCACGTCGTGTAAGGTGGTTTGAAGACGTTTACCGAAAATTAACCAATTCGGACAACTAACCGCCAGTACCGACAATAAACCGACTACAAAACGGATAGAAAATGCTACTAGGGAAAGAACACACCTTAAAATTAGATCAAGAAGCGTGATCAAGAGATTTGAGATCCTGATAAACAGTGACATTGAAGGAGCTTTTGCAGAAACGCGGTTGGGTACAAACAAAACAACCCTCAAAAATGATACCTTGGAAACGGAAAAACGGGTGAAGATAATATGCGGGCTGTTGAAAAAATTGCCAAATTTGAAGTCTAACGTCTTTTGTTTTTAAACCTGTTTATGCACATGGACATGGACTTCTCCTGTATATAAAATTATGATTTCTATTCATCTATAGGTATTAGCTATTGCAACTCACTATTGATAATCGCGATCAGTATTATATTTGGGATGTTTCTTCTCAACGTGGTATTTTAAGTTCCCTGTGCTTAAGTTGGTCTTGAATCCTTGTGTATACGACGCACTTTCGTAAGAAATAGTTACTAATTTTGCATATATTATACAACAAATAAAATGTTGGTACTTACAAGTACAGTCATTTTGCAAATTGTTTTGCCATGGTAAGACTCTCGATATGAGATGTTGAAATGCCACCAACAGTCACTTCACGTTTGTGCAACGTCAGGTTACGACGATTCGGTAAACCGAATTCTGAAGAACAACCTGTATCCATTAACCAAGGTCTACATGCATTAATATTTCGAAACACTAGTACCACCGTCCACGACCACCCGAGTGACCCACCAGATCATTATAAACTCACAGTTGAAAATCCGTGTTAATGCATCAGCTTGCAGATAACGGATTAAGAAACGGTTAAAAATGGATAACTACAAAGCATTAACTTAACTCTGAATAAAAAATAGTATTGAAAAATCGGATTAGACAAGGTTGCTGGTTTTTTATCAAATTATATACACCTACTTAAATTGCAGATTAAACTATCCGGTAACAATATTATTTGTAAATAAAAAACGTATTTAATTGACGTTAAAAATTATTATTTAATTATTTTATCTGTTAAATAATGTTTTAAAAACGTATGCAAAAGATTATGTCAAGTCCTTTACGAATCCAAAATTACGCTACAAAATCATGAACGGATAAAATTACACATTTATGGTTTTGGTTTCGAATAAGGTTTTTGGAAAATATAGATAAGCTTAAATTATTTGAATGGATAGATCTGATTGATATTCAAGAGATCGTACCTAAGCAACAAAAGTTATAGAAATTCCGAGCTCTAATCTTCCTAAAGTCACCTCGACGGAAAAAATGCTCTGGAAGTTCCTCGTCTGATTAAGCTCGTACATACGGATAAAACGGGTGAAGCTGACCGTAGTTGCGGACAAGCGGTGAAAAGTAATAAAACCATCTAATTTTTAATTTTAAACCATGTTAATCGTAAAAAATAGTTCTGAAGGATACCGGGGTTAAATTAAAGAATATTAGGAATATTACGACGCCCGATATAGTTGAAATAGGCTAGGCTAAGTTCGATATGAAAAGTTACCTACAACCGTTTGTAGAAGAAGTCGTTCGCCTTAAACGTTTTGACGTTAACGTACCCTTCAAATGGGGTTATCATCGAGGATCTAACGTTGTAGTGGTCAACTAGGGATGACCCATCCTCTTTCCGAAAAAGAGTTAGTTCCCATTATCAAAAGTAATTTAAAGGACGAACTTAGAACTCCTCTCCTCTTTTTGCAATGGAACAATTAAGAAATTTTTGTAAGACAATTGAAAAGGATATAGAAGTAAGGAAGAGGAATGCTGAAAAAAGGGAAAAGAGGAAATCTCCCCCTAAACCTAAGACCATAACCAAGGCTGTATCATCTTGCCCTGCAAACTTGGGCCCCGAACATAGTCATTGTTCCCCTGGGCAGTGTCAAAGCCCTTCTAATCCTCCTAAATGGGAATATCCCTTACAACCTTTAGACTCTAGAGCCAAAGCTAAGGCTAACAACTCCTATAGAGGTCAAAGATCCTATAATAGATATAACAATCAGAGAACAAAATCTCCTGGTCGTCAATTGGCCTTGTCCTACCCCTCTACACGTACTAGCACATGTTATAATTGCCAAAAACGAGGTCATCTAGCACCCGACTGTCAAGAAAAAGATTAGCAAGTCGGGGGAAGCCCAGACGGGAGAGGTCCCACGTGGTCCCTCTCCCGGTGCCCAATAAATTCCCCTACCAAAAAGCGTGTCGCGTTTCCCCTGAGGATTGAATCCGTCAGGAAAGGTTAAGTTTATAAAAGGGTTACCATTCCCGTTACTTTTGAACACGCGACAGTTCACGCTAAGTTAGATAGTGGGGCCGATGCCTCTTTTGTCAGTTTAGATCAGTGGCAAAAGATTTGTAAATATAGAAACTCTTCAGAATTACCTGAAGATGAACAATTAGATTGTGTAGTTTGGGGCGATGGCCGATATACTTTTACAAAAGGTTCTCACGAACTAGAGTTTACTCTTAAGTCAAACGAAAGTGAGAAACAATTTAAATTTAAATTCTACATAGTGCCTTCCCTCAATAGAGACTTTATATTGGGACAAGATTTAGAGGACATGTTAGCTAGGGAAGGAAGACCGAAATACATTACAACACTTGACCTTAAATCTGGGTATTATCAAGTAGAAATGCACCTAAGAGTAGAGAAAAAACTGCTTTTGTGACTCACATGGGAAAGTACGAGTCTAATGTACTCCCTTTTGGGCTTTGTAACGCCCCTAGCTCTTTTCAGCGTTTAATTGACGAAATTGTTAGAGACGCCGATTATTTCCAGTTAATTGACTATTTAGATGACGTAATCTCTCTTAGTGAGGATTGGGATCAGCATTTGACGTATTTAGAATACGTCCTAAATAGGTTAAAGGAAGCGGGTCTCACGCTACAGTTAAAAAAATGTCGGTTCGCTCAGAAAGAAGCTACTATTTTCGGTCACATAGTAAATGAAAAAGGAGTGCATATAGATCCTTCAAAAATCGAAGCCATTGAGATATTCCCTCCACCTAAAAATGTTAAGGAAGTCCAGAGATTTTTAGGGATGGCAGGTTGGCATAATAGGTTTATTAATCACTACTCCCGAATAGTAGCCCCTATTAATAAACTTAAAAGGAAGGTTCAGAAATTTATTTGGGGTATTGAACAGCAACAGGCGTTCGAAAAGATAAAGGAAGAAATTTGTAAGGCCCATCCTTTAGCTTCCTTTAGAAGGGATTACCCGTGCATTTTAACTACAGATGCTAGTGATGCAAGGTTAGGTGCCCTTCTTTCCCAGATACAAGATAATATAAAGGTTCCTATAGCCTATGCTAGTACAGGACTTAAAGATGCGGAAACGAGGTACTCCACTAGCGAGAAAGAGTGTTTAGCCATTTGTTGGGCTGTTAAGAAGTTTAGGCACTTTCTAGAAGGTTGTAAATTCACTGTCCTTACTGACCATCAGGCTCTACAGTGGTTATTTAATATTAGGGAACCAAATGCTCGACTAGTTAAATGGGCTATGTACCTTCAAACATTTGATTTTACTATTAAACATAAGAAAGGAGTAGAGAATGTAGTAGCTGACGCTTAATCGAGGGCCCCGATAAACGTCTTAAGCATAAACTTTAGCTCCTCTACTTCTAATTCTACTAGTAATTTGGATCCAGCTAGTAGTAGCCCAAGTTCAAATTCTACCGGCAGTAGTAGTTCAACAACGTCCTCTAGTGATTCTGCTGAAGGTCAAATACGTCCCCCAGGTCCTAGAGCCCTATATTCAGTATTTACATTAGAAGATGTAAGAAAATCTCAACGGGAACACCCTTTCGCTTCCCCTATAATTAATTCCTTGCAAGGACCTAACCCAGTTAAGCATAAAATGTTCGAACTGAAAAATAATCTTCTATATAGTAGACCTTACAGGAACTATCCTGAGAAAATTTATTTACCACCCCTTTTAAAGCTAGAAGCCATGCGGTTATTACACGACCACCCTTTATCAGCTCACAGGGGCAAAGATAAGTCCCTGAGCAAAGTCACATTTAGATATTGGTGGCCAACCATTGTTAATGATGTCCAGGACTATGTTTGAGGATGCACACTATGCCAACAATTTAAGGCTAGGAATAGAAAAAAGCTAGGGCTAATGCAACCCTCTGAAATAACAAGTCCTTGGGACCAGATTAGTGTCGATATTATGGGACCTTTTCCCCAAAGTAGACACCATTGCAAATACCTTATTGTCTTTGTCGATTATATGACTAAATTCATGGAAATGATACCACTTAAAACTCTTACAGCAAAGGCTTGTGTACAAGCTTTCAAGTCTATTATTTCTAGGTGGGGAGCTCCTAAAGCTATCCTTAGTGATAGAGGGGTACAATTTACCTTGAAACTTTGGCTGCAAACTGGCAGAGCTTTTAGAATTAACCCAAAGTTTACCACCCCCTATACGCCTAAGGGAAATCGCACCGAACGAGTCAATAGAGTAATAGGCGAGCTTATATCATTTTATGTTTGGAATCATCTTGATAGATGGGATGAATCCCTTGACCTTCTTCAATTTCCAATTAATTCTGCACCCCATGAAACTACGGGAAGATCCCCCTTCTTTTTGAATTTAGGGCGGGAGCCACGTCTCCCTTGGGATTTAGAAATTAAAGAATCCCTTCAGGACCCTGATGACCCCAGTCGTACAAAAGCTTAATAAGTTCCTAAGGAACAATTAGAATTCAGTAATGAATTATCTAAGTTAGCCAAAGCTCACCAGAAGAAATACTATGACCTCCGTCATGACCCTCTAGAATTTGAGGTAGGAACACTAGTATGGATGGAAACATATCCTTTTTCAAGTTCGACAAGTCAGCTTATGAAAAAGCTCAGTCCCAAATGGGCAGGTCCCTTTAAAATAGTTGCAGAACATTCTCCCGTTGTCTACGAGTTAGAAGATGCTAACTCAGGACAAAATGTAGGGAAAGTCAACCTAGAGCATCTGAAACTCTACTGGACTAATGTAGCTGTCTTCGACAATGCCGAAAATGCCCCCACTTCACAATCGAACGTTGCAGATAATCCTGAGTCTAGTCCCGCAACGAACGGTGGTACCACGGACCACCATCCTACGGCGACTTCCTCAACTACTTCATCTGAATCATCATCATCTTCTACTTCACCGTCACCGCCTCAGGACGGTCAGGAAGTCGATCATTCCTGCTATTCCAGATGTCCCTCATACGTCGATATCAATTACTCTAGATGATCAAGCAGCGGATCAACAGATCCCTCCTGCAGTTCCAGATGATTCACATCAACCAACGGACTCTGATAATGAACCGGCATGGCCCTTTTTGAAGACCCTCCTCTCATACTCCATACCTATCACAATATGCGAGCTTTCCAGCTCAATCATCCTTCTACTGATAGTCCGCCTTCTGCGGCAGGGGAGGCTTCCCCGTCTGATCATGAAAAATCAGTCGCGGAACCAGAGCTACACAAGTCAACTTCCAGTTTTACAGAAGAAATTCTAACGCCGGAACACAAATCAACGTCTTCTGAACAATCAATATCGGAACCGGTGTTACACCATTCACCTACTTCTGGCTTTTCGGAAGAGATAGTACCTCGTGAACAAATTTCCCAAACGTAATCCCAATCGCTGCGTGCGTCTGATAGTTCATCGACCACGTTATCAGAGTCTATGAGAACTCCTAGATTAAACAGGGCTACCTTACCCGATAGTTATTTAGAACCTTTTCGATTGGGATGGCGACGAGAGGTGTGTAAGAGGGCAACGGTTATGCCGGGAGGAAACGAGGTCGATATCTATTACCAACCTCCCGACAATAAACGATTAAGGTCTCCTTATGAGGTCCAAGTTTACCTCCAAAATAATAAGATCTCGAACCTACCAAGGGAACATTTTTGCTTTTCCCGAGAGCCAATCTCTATTTTACCATGGGAGTTTATCTCCCAAGCTAATAAGAGACCTTATTAATTAAATATCTTTATAGATGGTAGAAGCTTCTTTTCGTGCCCCTTGGCTATTTGATATGCCGAAAGGAATTCAAAGTCACCCTACTCCACCGAGAAGGCAACCAAGTCTTACGGAAAAAAACCCTTACCGTATTAGAACGATTCTGTCCGGGAGATAATCGAAACGTACTCCAATGTGCCAATTGTGAGGAGAAAGGGCACGAGGCCAGAGATTATTACATGCCCAACCGTTTTCAAAATTCAAAGGCCACTTGTTGCAAGTGTTATACAAAGGGGCACTTGGCCAAAGATTGTCCTTTCGATGAAGATGAGAAGAACCACTAGTTTTACACGTCCTTCCAGAGGAAAGGGGAGAGTCAATGGATTCGTCAAAGAATAAATCTTCCGGGTCAGACCCTTCGACCGATCAAGAACCTGCCCCTTCAGTTGGCACGGGTTTCGACCAGTACTCCTTAACGCCTTACCTACTCCATCCTTCACGACGACAAATTCCAGCCAACCCGATAACCTCTTTTCATAAACTACGCGCCCTTGAGTCGTTGGAACAGGATTGTTCCGAGAGAAAAAACGAATTAACCAATATTCCTGCCGAAGCCGTCCAGAAAACCAAAATCTAAACAGCGTATAGTAATGGAGGAGCTCAGTGAGGAAGAATCCTTATATTGGGAAAAATTTGGAACTATGGGCTGGGTCCCTCGAGCTAGGTTTATAAGGAAAGTAATCGAATCTAATATAGCAGATTCAAAGCATCCCTTCATATGGAGCGATCTTCAATGCAAGAGGTGCAAGCGTTACGGCCAACATTCAGTTTCCGATTGCCCTGGAAAACGAAGTAAAGCCGCCTTAGAAAGAAGGGAAGCTCGTCGTCAATCCCGATTGGAAAACAAACGAAAGGAAATTGCTCCAGAATGAAATGATAATTGTGATATTCAAAAAAAAAACCCCTGCCAATAATTTCGGGGTCCTCGGCGTACCCCCTATTTCTTTCACATGTCTTTTATATAAAAACAGTTCCTAAAGAGGGGGGATGTAACATGGCTGCCAGATTCCTGGAGTTTCTATTCCTTGGATCTGGCAGGGTATTATGCCTCCATGTTGCATGCTCCTCCTCCCTACTTTACTTTAGTGCTTTTTTCGATGATCTCAACACAGAAGTCAGTCGTTTCTCAAAGAGAACTGTTTTGATTTTATGTGTCAGACAAAAACCGTAAAGTGTACGGGTTAAGTCGGGTTTATCCCTTCATCTATTAATAAAAATTATAGAAGTTTTCTTCTTTTTTTGGATTCAAAACGTAAGTTGCCTTAAATTCTTTTTATGGCCCTCGGGAGAATCTCCCTATTTAGTTAATAGCTATAGAGGGTTACACTATATTGCGTAACGTACAAGTGAATTATAACTTTAAATTGTGTTAAATGGTAGACCCTAAGAGTGGGCTACCATAAATTCATTTTGGCGGAAGCAGGGTATTTTCTTTGCTAAAACCCGTAGTCAAACAAGAGCATTTCAACTTTTGGATCCATTGGATCAGTTAGCTATCATCTTAAATCAAATGAGGGAGCCGCAAGAAGCTGACCGTTTGGCCAACAGAGAGATGTTAGAAATGTTAGCAACGGCATTAGCGCCGAGGGGAGGAGATAGAAATGATTTGTTTAGCATCAAGGAGAATCCATTACCAAAATTTGGGGGTAAAAGGGGTGAAGACCCTTTATTATTTTACACGAGGCTGAGAAATGCCTTAGAGCTAGAAAGGCTACGGATACCCAAGTTGTGGAATCCCATAGATGGAGGGTCGACTATCACGCGCGCACCGGACGCCTTTTTAAGCCTTCTTATAGTAAATTCCTTCTTGATTTAACAAAGAAAGGTGCCGCAAGTTACTAAAATAAACCAAACTCACGGTTCATGATTTAGATTCATCATGTATCCCGCCTTAACGCAGTAAGCCAGTTGATTTCTGCGAAGATAAAACGCGTGGAATATGAATAAGGACTCATATTCCACGCGTTTTATAAGACATGTATGGCCGATTTATAATCTGCATAAGCGGTGGCCCCACCTACTTGGCAGATGACTTTTTCAAGAACCTAAGGGTTAACCGAATTAACATACGCGCAAGCGCATATTTTGACAATTTGAACTGTTGATTCTCAATGTTTCAGAAGAATAATTATCCTTATATCTGCGGGCCACAAGTTCTTTGGTCCAACGATGGCTTCCATCTCCATAAGCGGATTTTTAAATATTTTCGACATGTTTTGATGACGATCAGAATCACTTAAAATTAAGTTGCACTACAAAATTTAAAATAGATATCCCCGAGGCCCGGCCGTTCGCGCCAGAATTATCTTTGCGTTCTACCTTATTGCTTTCTAGAAGTTTCTTCACGTGATTGTCACGATTTGAATGGTCAAAATGTCGTTTGATTGAGTCTTATGGTCCAACGATGGCTTCAATCTCCATAAGCGGATTTTTAAATATATTCGATTTGTTAAGGATTACAATCAGTCACTTAAAATTAAGTTGAACTTCAAACTAATGACACTTATTTTATGATAAGTTCAAACTTAAAATACAGTTCCCCGAGGCCCGCACTGTTAGAAAAAGACGTTCACAATTCGTTCAAAATAGATAGTCGCGTTCTAGATTGAACAAAACTCAAAATTTGTTCAGTGCACTGAATGGTTTGTTCAATGAATTTGAGTTTGTTCAATTTAGAACCAAAACCAGAAAATGGCGTCAAAGACTATAATAGTGCTAATTAGTCGTTCAATTTAGAACCAAAACAATAAATGACGTCAAGGACTAGAATCGTTCTAAATTGTTCGTTCAATATTAGAGGGCTGCAAACTGAAAATAGTCATTCCCAAAGCCTGCCAACTCCAATGGTAAAATTTTCACAAACGCCACTGCCATCCTAACGCCATTGTTATATTTTCAACTCCTCCCTAACGCCACACTAAAATTCATTTCATTATTGAATCCCTGCCAAAGCCAATTTTGAAGTTTCACACGAATTCCAATCCCTGCCAAAGCCGATTGACAGATTTAAACATCTTTCCAATCCCTACCAAAGCCAATTGATAAATACAATAATATTTCCAATCCCTGCCGAAGCCAAAGTGAAATTTGACAATTTTTCCAATCCCTGCCAAGCCAATGAGAAATCCGACAAGTTTTCTAATAATCCCTGCCAAAGCAAATGAGATATGCGACAAGTTTTCTAATCCTTGACAAAACTAATGAGATATCCGACAAGTTTTCCCATCTCTGCCAAAGCCAATGAGAGCTTCAACAAACTTTCTTACTCCAAACACAAAAGCATTTAACCTAACCAATTTTCATTTATATTTACCCCAACGTTTCCCAGCCGGCCGTGTGGTATATTATGAACTTATATTTTATGAAGGTTTTCCAACGTTATCCCACTGCATTTTTTCAATTATTTTTCTATAAACTCGAACATTGTTTAGAATTGTAGTTTTCCTTTTTACGTTTAATCTAAGTCGACGGAAAAATTTATGACTCTCTAACTTAAAAAGAACAAATAGTTTCAGTTTCGTTTTCTCTCGCACAGCAATGAATTTGATTTTTATTGCGGAGGGACGGCTGTACCAGCCGCGACCGTCATGTGCCGTCTGTGTGGGGTTGAACTTCATGCATCTCGCATGCGACAAAACAATCGCGTGGGAAATTCAAAGAGGAAAAATTGACTAATATCACTAATGCCACCCAACTCCGGTTGAATAAAATAAGGCTGGCTCTCAATGCCACCAACTCCATTTGGATACTATAAATGCCAACGCCAGCCAAAGCCACCTGAATCCAACAATAATCCAGTCCCGACCGACTCCCGTATAAGTTTTCGAAATATTTCCACTCCCTTCCGACTCCGTTCTATTTCAGGGATAATATTCCCAAAGCCACCCAAAGCCAAATTATTTATTTTACCCAATTCCAACTCCGACCAAAAATGAGGGAGTCCCGTGGCTTTCTATGGAGTTGGAGTTTTCCCAAAGCCTTTGCAGTCCTCTATTCAATATAGAATCAAAACAATAATAAATGATGTCATGGACTAGAATCATTCTAAATTGTTCGCTCAATATAGAACCAGAACAATAAATGACCTCAAGGACTAGAATCGTTCCAAGTTGTTCGTTCAATATAGAACCAGAACAATAAATGACCTCAAGGACTAGAATCGTTCTAAATTGTTAGTTCAATATAGAACTAAAACAATAAATGACGTCATGGACTAGAATCGTTCCAAGTTGTTCGTTCAATATAGAACCAGAACAATAAATGACCTCAAGAACTAGAATCGTTCTAAATTGTTAGTTCAATATAGAACTAAAACAATAAATAACGTCATGGACTAGAATCGTTCTAAATTGTTCGTTCAATATAGAACTAAAACAATAAATGAAGTCAAGGACTAGAATCGTTCCAAGTTGTTCGTTCAATATAGAACTAAAACAATAAATGATGTCATGGACTAGAATCGTTCAAGATTTCGATAACAAAATTTCGCTTTAAACTATTATTGTTGAACATGAAACGGTATTGTTTTTGTTCTGTGAACAAAGATTCTATCGAATATTATTTTTTGTTTAGTTTGGAACGATGTAACCAGGAAAGTGACGCCACAGAGTATATACGACCAAAAAAATTATTTTAAATTGTTTATTGACGTTATCAAATGTGGATGAGAGGGAAAGTATGACAATGACCAAAGAGCCTGTGTTAAAAAACGCGGACATCAAAGTTTCGCCAATAACTATTTAGTTTACTAATGACTGATGGACTTGCAAACTCGCGACTGAAAGTAGTTCAGGCATTTATGCTCCTTTGTTTAACCATGGCCCACTCGATAGAGCGCATCACGACGGAAGCTGCTCGCGCTATAGCTAAATAACCGAGATTGGTTTTAAACGTATCTAGTTTTATGTGATCTTCTATTGCTTCGAAAACCTTACTTAAATCCATATTATACCTTCAAATACCTTTTAAAACATTACCAGCTACTCTGTCCTGACTACAAACACAAATGGAGGAAGTTCTAGCATACACAATAGCAGACGACGGTAACCGCGTAACCGCGAATTAACACAAGACCTATTTTAAGGGAGTGAACAGGCCCAGTATAGCTACGCCAACAAAACGGTCAACTACGGCAAAATTCTGATGACTCGCGACTTTTGGCCATTTTCATACTTTTCCTCTCATCCACTATTGACGTTATGGGGTTTTATGGTGTGTTCAAATACCTTATTTCGTTCAATTTTTAGTCATTTAGGTGAGTATAATGACGTCATGTACGCCCCAAAGGCAGGATAACTTTTGCCATGGGTAAAACGCACATTTCCTTTATACTTACTCTTATACGCGTGTTAGTATAAGTATCAAAATCATTACACGTCGTTTAGTTTATTTAAAAGTTGGGAAACCTAAATAAACCTCTACGAGTCGAGACGCAATAAAGAACATATTCTTAAATAATAAAATAAATATAATTGATTTAATTATTTTAATCGTCATTAATTTATCTTATATCAAGTTAAACCGTTTTAAGAAAAATTATTTCTAAAACAAATTATAACATAGCTATTTGTTGACGTTTGAATTCAAGCCTATGCCTCCAACGATGTTGGCAAATTTAGGATATATAAGGCGATTTATTCACGACTAAAGATCAGGAAACCCGAAATAGCGTTAACCTTTGGTGTAAGCCTTGGTATTGGGAGGCTAGACGTTTCTCGTTGCCCTAGACAAACGCCGCGTACTTCTTAATCCTAACGGTGGGAGTAGAAGCCAAAATTCCTTTCTACGTAAACGTTTGCTCCTATTTGCCAACTGCGAACGCGGTGACAGACACACACGTCCAGTATAATACTTCTCCGTGACGTCATCGTCACTCGATGCTCAAGGTTATTTTTCACTATGACTAGGTCAGGTTACTAATTCAAAGGGCGTAATCTGACATGCAAGCCCTAAAACTGAACTATTCTAACTTATAAACCTTACGTCCGAGAAGACCTCTTATCAGTAGGCTAATGTATTTTTATACGTTAATCTTGCTTGACCTATTATTTCATTTTTTACATTCTAATTATCTAATTATCAAACACCAATTCTTTTATGAACGAATACCCGCGCGCCGTAGGACAGGGGTTAGTTTTTTGTTAATCAAACAAGAGTTCTTTATTGAACAACTTAACGTGCGGCTTAGAACTGAGAACATTTTCAGTTTTGAACACATGTTTAACGTTCAGTTTTGAACACATGTTTAACGTTCAGTTTTGAACATTCGTTTTGCGTTCAGTTTTGAACATTCGTTTTGCGTTAAATTTTGAACATTCATTTTGCGTTCAGTTTTGAACATTCGTTTTGCGTTCAGTTTTGAACATTCGTTTTGCGTTCAGTTTTGAACATTCGTTTTGCGTTCAGTTTTGAACATTCGTTTTGCGTTCAGTTTTGAACCGTAGTTTAACGTTCAGTTTTGAACAGTAGTTTAACGTTCAGTTTTGAACACTCGTTTTGCGTTCAGTTTTAAACACTCTATTTGCGTTCAGTTTTGAACACTCGTTTAGTGTTCTGTATCGAACAAAAAAACTTCATTATCTGTTTTATAATAGTCATATATTAACAATATCGGATATATTTAAGTCGAATAACGAAACGTTTACTAAACATTTATCGAAACTTTAACCAATTTTTAGTGTGTCTAAAATGAATTATAGACACTTCATGTCACTTTCAACCACTTTTTTAGTTCCTTGTGAAGAAAACTTAATCGGAATTCTGTCATTTGAAAACGTTTTCTGTAACGTTAATACCTATAAACATATTAGAAACCAAACTGCAATAATATCAAAACATAAATTAATGTTAATGAGGAGATGGTGTTTCATTGATTTTCTGTTATTTAGTCTGAACTTTGAAATCATCCGTTTTACACTACGTATCTTTCACCTTGAAAATTCGTTTTCCATATAAACTTTTGCAGTTGGATTAGGAATTTATCTGGAGTTCTAAATCTCACAATACTAAAGTAATTTAAAATCATAAATTAATGTATTCCGATTAAGAGTAAGACGTTTATATTCTAGGAATTCATACATTATTAGGTAATAAGGTATCACATTTATATCACATGGGAATTTTGGTTATGGAACATTGAAATTCGATTTCAAAACCATAGAAATTAGTAAAGCGATGTAGAATTTCGGAAAAAGGAATTAAATCGCCAAAATAATAAAAATTAGAACAGAAACATGAAAAGCTTGAGGAAAAAGGATAAATAAACTTGCAACAAAATAAGAAGTTTGAAACGTTTCAGCAGGAACAAGAAAAGTTTGAAAAGTAATAAAAAACGTATCAGCACAAATAAGAAAAGTTTGAACAGTAATAAAAAAACGTTTCAGCAGAAATAAGAAATGTATAAACAGAAACAGGGAAAAATTGAACATAAATAGTGAAACTTTGAACATAAATAGTGAAACTTTAAACATAAATGGTGAAACTTTAAACATAAATGCTGAAACTTTGAACAGAGAGAGTGTAACTTTGAACAGAAATAGTGTAACTTTGTACATAAAGAGTGAAATTTTGAACAAAAAAGAGTGAAACTTTGAACATAAAGAGTGAAACTTTGAACATAAAGAGTGAAACTTTGATCAGAAAGAGTGAAACTTTAAACATAAATGGTGAAACTTTAAACATAAATGGTGAAACTTTAAACATAAATGGTGAAACTTTAATCATAAATGTTGAAACTTTAATCATAAATGGAGAAGATTTGAACAGAAAGAGTGAAACTTTGAACAGAAAGAGTGAAAAATAGAACAGAAAGAGTGAAACATAGAACAGAACGAGTGAAACATAGAACAGAACGAGTGAAACATAGAACAGAAAGAGTGAAACATAGAACAGAAGGAGTGAAACATAGAACAGAAGGAGTGAAACATAGAATAGGAGTGAAACCTAGGACAGAAAGAGTGAAACCTAGGACAGAAAGAGTGAAACCTAGAACAGAAAGAGTGAAACCTAGAACAGAAAGAGTGAAACCTAGAACAGAAAGAGTGAAACCTAGAACAGAAAGAGTGAAACATAGAACAGAAGGAGTGAAACATAGAACAGAAGGAGTGAAACATAGAACAGAAGGAGTGAAACATAGAACAGAAGGAGTGAAACATAGAACAGAAAGAGTGAAACTTAGAACTGAAAGAGTGAAACCTAGAACAGAAAGAGCGAAACCTACGACAGAAAGAGCGAAACCTAGAACAGAAAGAGCGAAACCTAGAACAGAAAGAGTGAAACATAGAACAGAAAGAGTGAAACCTAGGACAGAAAGAGCGAAACCTAGAACAGAAAGAGTGAAACCTAGAACAGAAAGAGTGAAACATAGAACAGAAAGAGTGAAACCTAGAACAGAAAGAGTGAAACATAGAACAGAAGGAGTGAAACATAGAACAGAAAGAGTGAAACATAGAACAGAAAGAGTGAAACATAGAACAGAAAGAGTGAAACATAGAACAGAAAGAGTGAAACATAGAACAGAAGGAGTGAAACATAGAACAGAAAGAGTGAAACTTAGAACTGAAAGAGTGAAACCTAGAACAGAAAGAGCGAAACCTACGACAGAAAGAGCGAAACCTAGAACAGAAAGAGCGAAACCTAGAACAGAAAGAGTAAAACATAGAACAGAAAGAGTGAAACCTAGGACAGAAAGAGCGAAACCTAGAACAGAAAGAGTGAAACCTAGAACAGAAAGAGTGAAACATAGAACAGAAAGAGTGAAACCTAGAACAGAAAGAGTGAAACCTAGAACAGAAAGAGTGAAACATAGAACAGAAGGAGTGAAACATAGAACAGAAAGAGTGAAACATAGAACAGAAAGAGTGAAACATAGAACAGAAAGAGTGAAACATAGAACAGAAAGAGTGAAACATAGAACAGAAAGAGTGAAACCTAGAACAGAAAGAGTGAAACCTAGAACAGAAAGAGTGAAACATAGAACAGAAAGAGCGAAACATAGAACAGAAAGAGCGAAACATAGAACAGAAAGAGTGAAACATAGAACAGAAAGAGTGAAACATAGAACAGAAAGAGTGAAACATAGAACAGAAAGAGTGAAACATAGAACAGAAAGAGTGAAACATAGAACAGAAAGAGTGAAACATAGAACAGAAAGAGTGAAACATAGAACAGAAAGAGCGAAACCTAGAACAGAAAGAGCGAAACCTAGGACAGAAAGAGCGAAACCTAGAACAGAAAGAGCGAAACCTAGAACAGAAAGAGCGAGACCTAGAACAGAAAGAGTGAAACATAGAACAGCAAGAGTGAAACATAGAACAGAAAGAGTGAAACATAGAACAGAAAGAGCGAAACATAGAACAGAAAGAGCGAAACATAGAACAGAAAGAGCGAAACATAGAACAGAAAGAGCGAAACATAGAACAGAAAGAGCGAAACATAGAACAGAAAGAGCGAAACCTAGAACAGAAAGAGCGAAACCTAGGACAGAAAGAGCGAAACCTAGGACAGAAAGAGCGAAACCTAGAACAGAAAGAGTGAAACATAGAACAGAAAGAGTGAAACATAGAACAGAAAGAGTGAAACCTAGAGCAGAAAGAGTGAAACATAGAGCAGAAAGAGTGAAACATAGAACAGAAAGATGAAATTAGTTCACTTCTGCACTTATTAATTTAACCTTTGCTCGCTCGCGCTCGGAGGAAATTTACCGATGATTTGGAAATGAGTTTTACCCTTTAATCATTGTTTACTATGGTTTGAATTTGATTTTGTTTGTGTTTAGGTGATACAATTGCCATCTTTTCTATTTACTTTTAATCCATACTTTTAGGAAGATCAAATATTTGTTCATTTCCTCGGTATGTATGTGAAAGAATGGATAAATCGAGGGATATGCTTTTATCATTTCAAAATCATTATTGGTTCTCTTATCAGATCGAAAGTTCACTCTACTGTTGGCAATGTGAGACAGAGTTTTGGACATAGAGTTTATCTCCCTTATCATTTCAAAATCATTATTGGTTCTCTTATCAGATCGAAAGTTCACTTTACTGTTGGCAATGTGAGACAGAGTTTTGGAAATATAATTTATTTCCCTTATCAGTTCAAATAATAATATGTTATGATAAGAGAAATTTTATGTTTTTAATATTAAAAATTAATAAAATTAATATTTTATGGGTGTTATAAGATTAAAGATAAGCCAACCAAAAAATTAGTAACACATTAAGTCAATTCAATTTTTTGTATTAATCATTACAGTTTAAGATGTTCCCATTAAGAGGGGGCGCCTGATTCGCTGACGTCATAGGAAGACTGTGGCGCGTCATGTACGTTTCACTGACGTCACAACAATATTGGGGGAAAAAATGTGACGCCGTGTTTGATTCATTGACGCCATATTTACTGGTGCCATGTCTGATTCATTGACGCCATATTTACTGGTGCCATGTCTGATTCATTGACGCCATATTTACTGGTGCCATGTCTGATTCATTGACGCCATATTTACTGGTGCCATGTCTGATTCATTGACGCCATATTTAGTGGTGCCATGTCTGATTCATTGACGCCATATTTACTGGTGCTATGTCTGATTCATTGACGCCATATTTACTGGTGCCATGTCTGATTCATTGACGCCATATTTGCAGGTGCCATCTGGCACTGTCTGACGCCAGTGGCCCAAAAGCAATACTTTCTATCTACTCTAGTAGTTGCATCGTCAGCAATAGCATCCAAAATGCGCTCCTCTTTCACAACTCGAGCCCGATGTGGTTACCGGTCAATCCCTAGAACAGCGAACTGTCCTGTTTCACGAAGTCTTCTTTCAGCCGTAAGTATAACGCGGTAGTCCGGTTGGCGCAATCTGTTTGGAAAGCGTTTGGCGTACACACGGACGGCGTCTGCTGCATTACCTTGGGCAAATCCTACTGCTAACAACATATCTGTATACTCACTCAGTATACCTAGCCATAGTCAAAACAAATTAAATACGGATGGTTGAACAAGAAACTGTGAGAGAAATGATGGAAGTATCAAAGCATGCGAACGTTTTTATAGTGATTTGCAGACCACCCTAAAACTTTAGACTAATGACGTATTGACGTTTACTAACTGGTAGCAATCTACCAGCGTTGAGAACGACAGGAGACCTACGTGCAATGCGAGAGACAATGTAATTTACCCATAAGGAAATGTACATTCTTACTCCTTAGAATTATTCTATGAAAATTGCCAATAAAAACGGTAAAAAAGGTTATTTTAAAGGTTCAAAGTGTTTTAAAGCATGAAAAAATTATTTGCTAATTTAAAGGAAACAAGACGTCGCCGAATATGTACACAAACCAAAATGAACGCTTTTGCAACCTTTCGATTGTTTGAAGAATGAAGCAAAATGTCGGTGTTTCTTATTAATTTCCGCTACTTATCGCTGTCAGTTTCCCGTTAGTATCGGTCAGTTGTTTCAACAAACTAATCGCAACATGTTGTATTACAATGATGTTCGTTATGAGTTACCAACTTTACAACTTTCTACTTCTTAAACTTGACCCTATGGCTAAGAGGCTTTTTATGTTTTAGCTGGCAATCACTAATTTTCAATAATCATCCTTATCTTGAACTTAATTCCTACTAATTTAGACGAAGTCAACATGCTGTGATTTATGGAAACTAGCAAGTGTTAGGTTCAAGTAACATCCAAATTGGTTGGCGTACGACAAAATGTCATACCACAGTCTCGCCTTATATTGGCCCCAGGAACCCAAATACTTCCGCTCCTACGTCCATTTCAGATACAACCTGTATAAAGGATGAAATTAACACAATGGATATCGAAAAACTAAAAAAAATTGCTTCTTTGCTGGTTCAGCGAGTTATAGAGCAGGACGGACTATTAGAAGAAGGTATTGTGCAATGATATGATTCTCCGAGATGTGTCGCATATAGAAGAGGCCGAGTAACAAGCGCGCATACGGATCGAGCCATGATATACAAGCACATTTTACGGGATGGTACTTTTTGAAGGGCCATCCACTCAGTGTAATCGGTGTATGTACAACTCTGTAACTTGAAGCAAAATTATATAGATATACTCTATACTTTTGCTTTAACTCTCCTAAAGGGGTTACGCGTAATCTTTAAATGCCCTACCCTTGACAATACTAATATGATTACGTGTAATCCGTAATCGGGGTACAGGAAATCTGAGAGTGATTAGCACCTCGGTACTTTCCACCTAGGTGCAAATCGACATGGGAGGCAAAAAACCGCGTTTTTTTTCGCTTCGCGCCAAGAGACACCGCTAGATGAAAGAGGAGAGAGAGAGATGGGATAATCAGAATAGGTTGCGGTGATCCATGCGTCGTGAGGTGAGAAGGGTGGTAAATCTACGGTACGCCGAGGTAGATTAGCGCAAGGGATTACAGAGACTAGACGAGTAGGTTCCCGCCCCCATGTGCAGAGGATAGACGTCCTAAAACTAAACGTACTGAAAATGGTTTTTACTCCAACCCCCGTACCTATTTTCCAGCGGATTTTATAAAGCGCGTTTATTTACATCCTTCTCTCTCTCCTCTTTGGCTAGAGGCAACCCCACATATACTGAACTTGGGGTCCGTCTGGCGTTGAATCTCGCGGCAAAATAAAATAACTAACATGGAGGCGTTATTCTGGAAGTTCTAAATTAACATTAACCGCAGAAATTGATTTTCTATCCTCTAGTCTAGACCCCCAAACCTCTTGATATTCAGTGAATGACAGTGGTAATAAACACAATAAACCATTCTATTCAAAAGTTATCGATCGTGAAACCGAGACATGCGGATCAGTTTTTGAGGCGTTTAAAGTGCCTAGTACAATACAACACATGACTACGCCACACATAAACACAAACTCCCCACACAACACAGCCCTTAATGAGGCCCCCGAACAGGAAAAGGAGGCTTGCATTTCAGGGTCAATTGAACCTCATAGTCCTGTAGCCACAACTAGAGACTGGTGTGTGTGTGGGAATTGCAGAGAAATGCCCACAGCCGTTGAAAATGTCTGCTGCGGCTATCAAAATTTATGCATTGGGCGCCGCCCGATTTTTGAGCTACTGTGCCTTGAGCCAGCAGTGTTAGTTATGGTCATGAGAATTAGGCGAGAGATATACAATGACGGTGATGAGCTAAATGTCGCCAATATAAACATGAGGTACCAAGGGTATCAAAATCTATGCCTATTTCTTTATGAGAAATTAGGCATAGGAAATGGAACACTCCTGCCCTCATGTTGTGTTTTGGGCATAAGAAATGCGTATCCCTCTCCATATGGACATTAAGAAGGGTTTACCGAAGTGGAAAATATTAATGGAGGGCGTGGTCGTCGTCAGCCCCGTATTAGACGGGGCGCGTTTCATTATGGCCACTAAAATTTTCATTTTTTTAAATTTGTCTATTTTTGTTTTTGATGTATTTAATTATGTATTTTTGTTTTCAATGTATTTAATTTATGTATTTTTGTTTTCAATGTATTTAATTTGTGTATTTTTGTTTTTGATGTATTTAACTTGTGTATTTTGGTTTTTGATGTATTTAATTTGTGTATTTTTGTTTTTGATTTATTTAATTTGTGTATTTTTGTTCCTAATGTATTTAATTTGGGTATTTTTGTTTTTGATGTATTTAATTTGTGTATTTTTGTTTTTGATGTATTTAATTTGTGTATTTTTGTTTTTGATGTATTTAATTTGTGTATTTTTGTTTTTGATGTATTTCATTTGTGTATTTTTGTTCCTAATGTATTTAATTTGGGTATTTTTGTTTTTGATGTATTTAATTTGTGTATTTTTGTTTTTGATGCATTTAATTTGTGTATTTTTGTTTTTGATGTATTTAATTTGGGTATTTTTGTTTTTGATGTATTTAATTTGGGTATTTCTGTTTTTTATGTATATAATTTGTCTATTTTGGTTTTTTGTGTATACAATTTGTCTAGTTTCGTTTCTAATGTACATAATTTGTATATTTTTGATTCTAATGTATTGTGTAAATTGCTGTAATTAGATTCACTAAAATTTAAGCAGTAAAAAATAAAAACTAACCTCAAATATGCGTCCTTTCCAAAAACCTTTACATTAGAGTGACTGAAGTACTTCGCTATCTTTGTATAAAGATTACCAGAGAGAGGTATGCAACTGGCTAGCAAAAGATTTCCAGAATAGGTGTTCTGAAATAGTGTTTGGCTGGCCCATTGTCCCTAATTTTAAAGATGAGTGTTATACTTCAGCATTTTGGGAAATAGTACCATTTTTTCATTTACCTTTGTATGCTTGGCACCGTTGCTTTTAGGACAGACCCAAGAATAAACTATTGCCGAGCCTAAATTCTCTCTAAATCTGTAATCCAAAGTTTCTCCACAATGAGAGCATTTCTTTGAGTAGCAGTCTTTCACCAATTTCGTCAGAAAATCGAGGTTTACAAACACAAAAGACTAACTGAGAATCTCTTTCTGAGAAATAACATTCTTCAAAGCTGAAGCATGTTACAGAAATAAAGACAAGACATATCACAACCAGTTTGAATGTTACTTATAGCGAGTCACATGATCACGGGACACAACATTTATTCCTGGTAAAAATAGTAATAACAAGAGGCTACACTAAAAAAACACAAAATCCCATAAATCCTTGCATGAAGAGGATTAGTGATCTTTCAATCACCACTTGATATTACTGGTTTTTTTAACCATGAGATAAACATCTTTTTAGGAAAAACTTTCAATATATTGTTTTAAAAAAATTATTTTTCTTGTTACTTGGCAGTGGTTTTCCATAATTAGGCTATCTAAAGAGTCTTCATTGATTCCGAAAGCTTCTTCAAGAAAAGAACATAACTTTTAGTTCAAAATCAATGGAATTACGAATTTAAAATAATCATGAGATCAGCAAATCCGTACATCAGAGAGTTCGTTGGCTTCGGTACAATTTTTGAAATTTAATGGGAGTATTTCACCTTCATCACTAAAATAAGGCGTTTTGGGGATTATTAAACCACATTTGATGAATGTAATTAAAAATAATAAGACTTACTCGAAATTTTCTAGAGAACCATCTATTGACTCCAGACCTGTCCACTAGAGCCTAGGCTCAGCTCAGCTCACCTTACTTCATTTTGGTTCGTAATGAGCTCACCTCGGGCTCAAGACTGCCAAAATGGTAGTTTCTAGCTCGCTCGAGCTCGAGCTCAAAGGTGTATATTAAAATGGGTCTCAGCCTCGGGCTCACATTTCCCGAGTTATAATTCGGAACTCACCTCGAGCTCGAAGATTCATTTATTAATTTAAGCGGGCTCACCTCGAGCTCGAAGATTCATTTATTAATTTAAGCGGGCTCACCTCGGGCTCAAGACTGCCAAAAAGGTAGTTTCTAGCTCGCTCGAGCTCAAAGGTGTATATTAAAATGGGTCTCAGCCTCGGGCTCACATTTCCCGAGTTATAATTCGGAGCTCACCTCGAGCTCGATGATTCATTTATTTATTTTAGGGGGGTCACCCTAGGCTCAATACAATAAGTTATATCACTGTGAGCTCGCTCGGGCTCACTATTGTAGCTTTCTAGTGACCGCGCTCAAGTTCAATATTGTTAAAATGTTTGGGCTCACAAAACCATTTGTAATGTCAGGTGGCTCTTATTTTAGTGTTATTTTGTATTTATTTCCATTAAAAACTAATAATGAAAGCAGACAGGATTTGAAGTCTTTATTAACTATAAAGGTCTTGGAGAGTGTCAAACAAAAACTTATTATTTTGCTTATAACGGTTAAAATATCTTTCGATCCGCAATAATCCCTTCAAATTAGAAAATGACATTTCAAAATCAATGTTTTAACTTAAGCATTTTTTCTAAAATGGGCTTTCGGTTTTCTCTAATTAAAAGCAGTTCTTCGATTCGTCTTGGAATCATTGAAGCGCGCTTTGTTGATTGTAAGCCACCGGCCTCAGAAAACAATCTTTCGCAATCTCCGGAAGATGCAGGTATACCAAGAAATACTTGGGCCATTTTGGATAATACTGGGAACCTTGGTGCATTGAGCTTCCAGTATTCTAAAGGGGTATTTTTTCCCCAAACTTTATTCAAGGGCAAATCTGTTCCATAAATGTATTGGCTCAACTAAAAGAGAAAGTGAAATTCAGATCAGTACTTATTATTGATGGTGTTAAATATACTTTACTTCAGACGCCATATTCTGATTTTGAATTGGAACTTTGTCATTTAAATAGTCGTAATCCATATTTTGCTCCATAGAAGAAATGTTTGCACATTTTGGTTGGTTTGCATCAGAAAGTTTATAAGTCGTAAAATTTAGGTACTCTTTTTCGAGAATTTCCATTGCTGATTTTTTGTTTAGAGCACAGAAACTCGGAAAGTCCTTCGCCCAAGGAGGATTTGAAAATCTCTCTGTTGTATAATAAGTTTTGATATTTAAGTAGGCCTAGGATTTGTGAAGCAGAGAAGAGTATAGCCAAAATCATTTCGACTTTTCACAGTGCAAAATCAATGAAAAATAACTGATTTTGACCATATTTCTTATCTATAAAATGTTTTGTGTTATCGCTTTTGTCACCATGACATCCAAGTGAATTAGAGTACAACTTTGAAGAGATAACTGAAAATCGATTAACGTAAAAACATATTCCATACCGTGACACATTCGAATTTTTTGAATAGGATCCAAAATGGATGCTACCACATAATTTTTGTTCGAAATGACTGTGGAAAATCTAGCTTGAAGATTATCTAATAAAAACCCCTTTAAATCGGGGAAATGTATCGTTTGAAATGAATAGATTTCTTCGAATGTTTGAATGATTCTCATGATGACCAAGTTTGAAGTTGGATAGTTTCCTTGCAAAACATCTGTGGCGGTTTTGATTGGTTTTAAAACCGCAAGAAGGTCGCGGATTTTAGTTCTGGTGAAATTTGTTGGCGGATGAACATCTTCTCCTTCAGATGCAGCTTCAACAAGCAACTGTTGGACATGACCAAAGAATGCGTCCTGCAATGGGAATGGGTATGATAAGTATAAAAATACAAAAATTACGTCTGCAATAAGTTTTATCAGAAATTACATCTTGAAGTCTTTCTAATCCTAAGTACACACTATTCCATCTAACTCCTCCTGGTAAAAATGTGTCTTTTTTCGCCCTTTCTTTGAGTTTTTGGCCCCAATAGTGTTTTTTTCGAAAAAATACAATTATTTTGTTGCAGTAATTTATGAGTTTCTTTGATGTCTCATCCGCTTTTAAAGCTGCATTTACGGCAAGCTGTAGGAGATGTGCCAAGCAACCCAGTCTTTCAAGGTGTGACCCTCCTGCATAAGGCAAAAGGTGTCTGGTAGTTTCTTGGATTTCAGATTCTATTGCGTTTGCATAAAAACCCAATTAATTCTCAAGTTTTCTAATCAGATTGACAAATAAATACAAATACCGTCTATTTCGTCATCTAAGAAGTCGCAAAAGTCATCAAGTTCTTCAACACAGTCGTCCAATTCGTCCATTTCTACTGTGAGTTCCTGTGACTCTTCTTCAATTACAGATGAAAGATCAGCCTCGTCAAAAACATGGATCATGTTGCAAGCTTTTGTCATATTTGCAGCGTTATCTGCCATCATTATACCAATCTAATCATACCAAAAACCAGAAGTTAAAAACCGAAAAAATTCACGTTTCAAGGAGGCTCAACATAACCACTTACTTGGTTACTCTCTAAATTTCTTTCTTCGACAGCTTTTATAACCTTATCCGCTATTGCTTCTCCAGTGTGTCGAGATGGAAAGTGCACAAACTTTAATGTTAGGTTTTCGAGTGCCCATGCGTTGTTAACAAATTGGCATCGAATTCCCAATACCCCATCCCTAGTTTTGCTAGACCAGATGTCCATAATAAGTTGAACTGATTTGCGTGGTAGATCTTTCAATTTGCCGTTTAATTCAGGGATAACAGATGTTTTGTAGAATTTTGTTACATCTCTCCCAACGGTCGAACGCGACTGCACATTAATGTCTGGGACAAAAGTATTCATGAAACAGCGAAATGCTATGCCTTCAGTGAAACTAAGTGGAAGACCGTCAACCGCAACAAAATCTACCATAAAACGCTTGTATAGTTTTTGTCTATGGCTATTGATATCAATTTTGTGCGTTTTCTTTGCAGTATTGTTGAAAAAATATTCAATTTTCTGATTGCCATCAGCTCCAGATAAATTTTTCCTAAAATTCAAATATTTGTGAATTGTCTGAAAGAAAGAAATAATCTTTAGCTTTCCCTCATTAATATAAATCGTGTTGTATTATACATACAGTTATGTGGCGCTCAAAATTGTACAATTTGGATCCTTGCTTTAACTCGTGGCAATGCATACATTTCAGAACCAAAGTTTTGGTAACACACCCATCAACTTTCTTGTTTCCAACATAGATGTAGAAGTCTTTTATAAGCTTAATCCAGCTGTATCTATTCGGAGCTTTAACAGAGAGTTCTCCCGAAGAGAAAGCGGTCAAAATTTCAGGAATAGGAACAGTTTCAATATGGTCAATGGAGGTATTTTCTTCCGGGGTAGAGTCATGGTCAATCAAGGAAATATCTTCTTTGGTAGAGTCATGGTCAATAGAGGAAATATCTTCTTTGGTAGAGTCATGGTCAATGGAGGGATTTTCTTGTTGGATAGAGTCATATTCTGTTACTGTAACGGCATTGTCTGTCACGTCCCGAATGTCGTTTGTTTCCATATTGTTACTTCTATTTCTTCAATGGAGCAGGAGCTTGAGAACGATATATTATCTTGCAAGATTTCTTGTGAACATATAACAGTTGGTACTTCACTTCTAGCTACATGTCCTCCTCTAGTTCTGACTTTAGTTCTTCCTCTTGTGATTGTCTGGCAACTTTGCTTCGATTGAGAGCCAATTGATCATCCTCTGTTTCTAATCCTTCTTGCACCTTCTTGACCCCTAGAATACTGACGAGTTTCTGATGAAACTAACGAGGAAGTTTCAAAAAATTGTGGAGAGCTTTTAGGTCTTTTAAAGACATCTGATAGTGTTTTCTTCACTTCTTTCCTTTTGGATTTTCCAACTTTAACTTCTGTGGTTTTAGGAGTCACGACTGCAGACTTTATTTTGATGGAATGCTGTTTAGGGTCAGGTTTCGAATCAGCCCGATCTATTCCAGTTTTTCTTGTACTGGTTAGTTCAAAGTCTTCCACATCACGTAGCTGTTGGCTATCTAAAGTTTCTAAAATGCATCGGGACGTTGTGGAAACTGGA
Organism: Phalangium opilio; assembly: GCF_054372755.1. Lineage (NCBI taxonomy): Eukaryota > Metazoa > Arthropoda > Arachnida > Opiliones > Phalangiidae > Phalangium > Phalangium opilio. The sequence goes on along the minus strand of NW_028324159.1, from coordinate 1,076,859 downwards.
ACATTTGGCGAGACGGGCCTGGAAGTTGTAACACTCAGTCCCATGGTATCATTTGTTAAATTTATCCATGGTGAGCTATGTGGGGAAGGCGGTTCACACCTCACAGAACTAAAAAGGAAGAATTCATAATAAAGTAACTATTCATAAGACACTGGAAATCGTTAATACAAGAAACTTGCGTTTGTGATGAGTCAGTGTATTGAGTCGCTAGCAACTGTGATACAAAAGAAGGGCTACCTTTCTTAGTGCTTTCTTTTGCCTTTCTCATTGTTGGGACTATTTCCTTTAAATAACGATTTATTATAATTATTTATTATTATTATTATTACTATTAGAGTAGAGTAGATAAAACAATTTGTCTATTAACATAAGTGCAGAGGGCGATTTATTTGATTACGTTAATCTATACGTAACGTATCTTGCTATCTTTTATTGACTTTGCTCGTTTATGATCGATAACCTTATCCTTCCTATCAAACTATTAAACTACTGTACTGGTGACACTGGTACATAAGCCACGCACCCATAATTACGAAAAGAGTTTCAATAATCAATTTGATATGGTGGCCGTGAAAAAAAAAACTTAATTAAATATGAATAAATGGTTCCAATTTAAAATACTTGATCGTGTTTTTTTTTCTTCTGTCATTAACAATTTTACATTTAATACTAGGATTACTTAAAGAAACACAATCTAAAACAATCTATTCTCATGGATTCATATCACCACTAAATCTCGCACTGAATTTATTGTAATAAATATACATATCCTTAATAATTATAAATAAAAATGTACAACAACACATAAGTACGGTAAGTAACTTACCTGCAGTTACCACAGATTATTCATAAAGAAACAGCCGCCGTCTTGAAGAGTGAAAATTGAAACCAAAACTAAAACCATGCTAAAACTAACAAGGTTCACGAAAGAAACACGCGGCGACGCAGACGCGTAGTGTAAAGCCAAGCCGAGGCGGACCGCGGAGAGACTCGCGAAACCTTGTGATCAGTAACTGAACAATACGAATATACGATGGCGGGAAACTGACAAAAAATCTAGAAAATTCTAACGCTTTTCCCACGAACTAGAACTACCACTTATCACGTGTCACGGTCAGTTCAGTTCCTAACTTCCTATAGGTTAACTTTGGCCACAGCCAACTTAATCAAGCACGTATAAGGATTGTATGTTCGTTTTTGTAAACTTCGAGCCCGAGCTTAGGGCTCAAATTTATTATAGAAACAACATAGGACTCGCTCCAGCTCAAAGACTATAGCAACTCTATAAGTTGTCTCGGCTCAATCTCACTCGATTTTATTTATCAAATAATGGCTCAGCTCAATTTCACTGGTTTTGGTAATATATTATGAGCCCGGGTTCGCGCTCACTCGTTTATGTAACATACTATGAGCTCGGCCTCGAGCTCTTACAAATTTTTCATTAAATTTTGGGCTCGGCTCAGGCTCTCGAGTTGATCAATTATTCTGAAGTACCTCGCTCAAATCGAGCTCAATCTCACCAAAATGAGGTAAGCGCGGACAGCTATGATTGACTCTTCATTAACACACTCTAAACTTGGACTACACGCGGGAAAAGTTTTTATTATTTCGTAAATGCTTGTTACGCTCAACTATATACAAATAACATACACAATTGAATCATCACATAAGAGTCTTCTTTTTGAGGATGAGGTATACTCAACAGGTGTGGATTCCTCCTTTTAGTTACTTTAGGTGTTGGGGAACTGAAATCACATGGGGATTCTATGGCTAAACCATATTTGCTCCTTGGTGTTTTAGGAGATGGTTTTTCTGATAAAAAAGCTCGTCTTATTAAAATATGTAATAAAAAAAATTACTATACAATCCTACACACTTGTATGTCTCTATCTTTCATAAGTCCGTGGACTACGAAACATAAATTTTGGGCTTGTGGTTGCGTTGCTTAAACCAATGGACTCTGTCTAACAGTTTATGTTTCTTGAAAACATTTTAACATCCGTTTGGCATGTAAAATTTGAAGTTTTCAAATACTCTGTTTTGGGTGTGCTTTGAAACTGCCTGTGTAATAGGATCTTTACCGCAACTAATTCAAGTGAAGATGTTAATATTCATAGAAATACTTAAAAAGATCAAATAATTATGAAACTAACTAATTATCAATTAATAGCTTTGCTAACTACTCATTTGTGTTCCCTAACGTTTTTCATAAATCAACCCATTTCTCCATACTGCTACGAATATGAACTCTCTGATTATATACTGAAACAATGAGTTAAACTAAGACAGGTGTTGAAATACATATGCTTAAAATTAGATTTAAATTACCCTTTTTTGGTGCTGACATAAGTGACATTATAGGTACGAAGAAGACTTACCAGATTACAAATTATATAATTAACTAAAAAATTTTTAATTAATTAATACAAATTAAAATACCACAAAACTTTTATTAATTTTGTTGATACATACTATATATTACTATTACAGTAAAGTTTTCAAAAACTACACAAAAATATAAGAAAATGACGTGTTGACGTCTTTCTTTTTAAACGTTTGAATTTTGACGCCGACTTAAAGAGTAAGTAAAGACATTTTGATTACTCCTTAAATTTCTGTAGAAATCATACATTTCTATAGATTTCAACGTCCTCATTCAGAATAAAAAAAAATTTCACCAAAAATCCACCTCTAAATATTTAAAAATTAACTTCAAATATTGATAAAAAAAAGAGGTGCTAAAATTGCCACCAAATAGAATTGAATTTGTCTCTGCTGTCTGACGTCATAGCTTAGGGATTTAGACCGCTCTGATAGTAGTAAAATTGGTAGTTTTCTTTCCATATTTTCCTACCAGTTAGTATCTCGCCTCCTACTGATAGTGCTAGACTGCCAGTGCAGCCAGTCTCCTTTTTAAAAATATACGGTTGGCGTGATGGCCGTCTTATACTCTTAATTAGTGATATAAATTATATTTTGGAAAGTTTGAACGTGTTTTCGTAAAATAAACAGTTAATCTTACGTAAGTTTTGTGCAAGTGTAAAACTTACCACTATAGGCAATACGGCTGCCGCAATAGACAATTAGACAGTTTTTTTTGATGAAACCAAGGCCTAAGCGGTGTTATTAATATGTATATGAGAAAATCCCCAAATTGTCGATGTGTAGATGTGCTAAAAGATCGAAAGCTGATAGTATTTGAGTCCTGCCTACTGCAGCTTTTCAAGTTTTGTTTCCAGTGCGTGGCTCTCTGTTCCTTAAGCACACACATTCAAGGGTCCTGCATTACAATCAAGGCTGTCTGTACCAACAACCATAAATTTACATGGAAAATCAACCAGATATAGGAAGAAAGCCTGCAGGAAATGTTTTAATTGCGGTTGCAATTTTGTTTTCTGGAATGAATCCCTCTAAAGCAATTCGAATGTTTAATTTGGCTGGAATTCAAATGATTACTCGTGTAACATTTTTCTCAATTCAAAAAGCGTTTCTTTTTCGAGCGGTGAAAAGTGTGAGTTTAATCATAAGTTAGTTATACCAGAAGGTCTGATCTTTAATTACGTTGTAGGTATGGGAAATGTACCAGAAGAATAGTTTGAATTTGTTGAAAGGCAAGCCTTTAACCCTTGGAGGAGATGGACGATGTGATTCACCGAGATTTTGCGCCAAATATGGTAGCTATTGTTTTCTTGAGAGCTCATTGAAAAAAATAATTCACAACGTATTAACCCAGGTTTGCATAATTCAATAATGTACTTTTTTAAGAGAGAGAGACTAACGTTTATTTTACATTAAATAGAGCAATGAAGTCAAGAACAGTGTCGCTATGGAGCTAGAAGGATTAAAAAAGGGTCTAAAATTTCTAAAATCTAAGAAAATGAACATAGTTGCTCTTGTCACAGACAGACATGTACGGATCAGGGTTCAGCATCTTTTCGATTGTTGGCATTTTGTTAAATGTTAGGCCCGTTTTCTAAATAATGTATATTCCGCCTTGAGTATACAGTTGGAAGCCCTATTCCTAGTTCTGGTCTATAAGATACATTTTAACTCATAACTAGCGATACCGATACAGGTATAAAAATTTTCATTGGATAAAATTTGATACCCGCCAACACTGCTGTAAACCCAAGGTGGACTGCACTATAGAGAGAATTAAAAAAATTAATTTAAACCAATCTAAATTGCAGCTATAAAATCAAAGTTGGCTAAAGCATCCACAAAAGGGTGTGAAATTTTGAAAGAATGGAGTCGTAGCATCCAAAATCGTGTATACTGGATCGCTAACTCCAGTGGGGGAACCCAGAACTTATTGATGCTACGTGGAAATCTATTCTTCGCCACGTCATTAATATTCATAAAAATCATGGGGAACTATTTCCTGAATGCGAACATGATGTTTTGAATCCAAATGAGAGGCAAAAGAACTGGATGGATCCTGGTTTGTGCATTTTAAAAATATCTATTCTTCGAATTAATGCAGTTGATATTTACCAATTCAAAATATAGTTTAAGAACCATATCAGAAATTGGCTAAAATCATCAAGACTTATTCGAAGGATGTTAAGCTAATTTCTTCTACTTGTCAAACATCATCGGTGAGGCTTATCACGCCATTATAATTCTGTTTGCTCCCAAGAACACCCATTATTCTTATCATGGAATGAAAGCAAGATTGCAATTAGCTGTCTTGCATTACAATGAAAACTCTTCTAACATACAAGCAACAACTAAAGACAATAGACGTCGTTGGGCTGTATATTACCCTAAATTTAAAGGAGGTGAATGTTCTGTAAGGCCAATAATGAATGGCTCTACCTATGAATATGTAGAAATATTAATGGAGAAGGTGCTAAGCCTTGCTGAGGAATCTTATGAGGATGGGTTTAATAAATCCTCCTCAATTTTGGGAAAGGCACCATTGCCACTAAGTTCAAAATATAATCACCCAGAAAAAGAAGACGCAGTAGAAGAATACACTCATCGCTGTAGATTTACTAATAAATGTTAAAAGCTGGTAGAACTAAAGGGATAAATCTAAATTTATCATATCACATGTTTAATACTTTTAAACAACCATTGAGTCTTGAGATTCTTTGACTATAGTATTTTCAAATTAAAAAACTGGTCTGAAACCACAGTAAATGTCCGAGGGAAAAGCGTTTCTTATTCTTGTCACTACGCAACTAGCTATTGGCTTACGATTCCCTCTTCCTAAAATAATTCCTGGATAAAGCCATCTAATATATTTCCTATAAGCGAAATATCTGTAAGCTCTAGCAAAAGTAACCCATTTTAGATTAAAATAGACTATATAATGTAACCGTCCTCAGCCAGAACCTCCTTCCCGGGAAAAATCCGCGTCGTCTGCTTTACTCAATTTATATTTTTTACAATTATTTTTGTATAATGTTTAATTGTCCCGAAGTGGCGCCTTAAGCGCCACCGCTGTCAAACTATTAAAAAACAATAGTTCGCGGGGATAAAAACCCCCGCCTACAATCTGTACACAGCAGTCTAGTCAGTTTGTAATCGCGATAAAGTAAAGACGCGTTTTTTGTTTACTAAATAAACTGATTATTGTTCTATCACTTGCTGCGTTCTTCTTTCAAGAATGGACTACTTGGTAAATATTAGTCATGGACAATAAGTCCTTTAAACGGGAACCTGGGAACTTCTTAAAATGCTAGTTTTATCTTTGTGAGCCGTGAAATTAGGCCCCCTTTCCTAGTTTTAAATTTTACGGTCACATAAAGTGGCGAGCTTGCCAGGACTCGTTAAGACTGACAATTACCAATTGTGCTTTAACGCGTACTTATGACAATTTACTTGTGCCATTGCTTGAACTCATTAACTGTCGCGTCATGAATCCTGCCGATCCGCATGCTTTAATCGCCGCGATTAACGCGCAGTTACCGGGATCCCATACTCTCCCGAGAAGGATCACTCCCCCTCCAAGCCTCGGTACTAGTCCTTCGCAAGGACAAGCGGCTGGAGGACTCCAACCTCCGCCACCGCAAGGTGCAGCATCAAATATTTGGCTACAAACTATTCAAACTCTAGCAACTACGTTAGCGAATGTAGGCACTAGAACAGCTGCCAAAAATAGGCCAAAAACACCCCCTCACTTAATATTTAGTGGTGTTAAAGGTGAAAGCGCGCCGGAATTCCTTCGGACTTTGACGGAATTCGCGGATTATCACAGCATGTCAGGATCTGACATTATCGCGCTTCTCCCCCAATTATTAAGGGGTCGTGCATTAATTTGGTTTAGATACTTGAATAGGGCTAATCAAGCACTAACGTGGCGTACCGTGAAAGGCGCGTTTAGAGACTATTTCTTTTCGGTACGAGCGGAGGAATCCCTCCGCCTAGAAATAGCGCAATTTAAACAATCCGCCGGTGTGTCTTTTGACGCGTACATCGCGAGTATTACCGCGATGAATCAGAACCTTCGCGTTCCGTATACTGACTCTGAACTGGTCGGTATTTGCAAGCGAAATATCCTCCCCGAAATACGCATCCATGTCTTTCAAGATAGCATAAGGACAATGCGCAGTTTCATAGAGAAGGGCCGCGTAACCGAAGAAATTTTACGGGCGACCCCTTCTAGCACATTGTATCCTAGAGACAGTGCAAAGTCTACCCCGCGTAAATCCAGTGGGAGAAGAAATTCTCCTACCGCCGCGGTTTTGGCAAAACCGCCGGGGGGAGGTGCAACATCAAGGGTTCCGACACCAACCGCAAGAAATACCAATAGACCTACACCGGCTCAGACAGAGCAAAACGAATTAAGTCACATAGAATGCTATAAGTGCGGATGCTTAGGGCATTATGCTACCGCCTGCCCGGACAAACAAGAAGTCGCGCAAAGACTGGCTTCGGGAAACGCGAAAGCGGGAAGACCAAAAGGGGAACGTCCGCCCTATGGAAATTGGCTCTATGGATGTGCGTCGCTGTGAGGTTGATCCTCCCGTGGCCATAGATGCCGTATATTCGCATGGGACTTTCGCGACCAGACTAGATTCAGGCGCTGATGCTTGTTTTATCAGCTTATATCAGTGGCGTAATTTAGTCAGAACATTAAAACCCGACTTAGTACTTCCGGAAGAAGAAGAGACTCAAAGTATAGTGTTAGGCGATGGACGTTACACCTTTACAAAGGGACGCGCGCGAATAGACTTCCGCTTAGGACAGTTGAAACTAAAGCAAGAGTTTCACGTAGTTCCGTCACTTCCAAACGATTTTATTTTGGGAAATAATTTCCTGTATAAACATCGGGCGATTTTGGATTTTGGTACGAAAACGTGTGAAATTGACGGAACACCGTTTCCATTCGTGCTTAATCTCCCGGGGTTAAAAACTCCAACACCTCAGATTATCGAGGATATTGAACAAGCTGTCGCGTCGCCTACACTGAGTCCTAAACAGAAGGAAGACTTAAAAACTTTACTATTACGATTTCCAAAACTATTTTCGGAAAAAGCGGGACGTACTAACATAGTATATCACGAGATACATACTACCACCGATGTTCCCGTTAGTCAACGCGCGTATCGTGTTAGCGACGAGAAAAAGCGGATTATTGAAGATCATCTTCACGAAATGATCCGCGACGGAATCGTGAAGCCATCCGTTAGTCCTTACGCGTCGCCTGTGGTACTTGTCCACCAGAAGTGCGGAAAGATACGTTTCTGCGTCGACTATCGCGCTTTAAATAAAGAATAGAGGAACTATTAGGGAAAATGGGTGCCCCAAAGTTCATCACAGCACTGGACTTGAAGAGCGGCTATTGGCAGATAGATCTCCATCCGCAGGCGAAAGCGAAGACTGCTTTCATCACGCACGCGGGAAAGTACGAATTCGAACTACTTCCACTCGGTCTATGCAATGCGCCGTCGTCGTTCCAACGACTCATCCACGAAGTCTTCAGGGATGGACATCATTTTTCCATCTGTGTCTATCTGGACGACATAGTCATTCCATCCAGTACTTGGTCAGACCATTTGCAAGCCTTAGAATATGTCTTTCACCGACTGTCTGAAGCGGGCCTTACGCTTCAGACCAAGAAATGTCGCTTTGCGCAAAGCGAAGCGACCGTGTTAGGGCATATAGTTAATGAACGAGGGATTCACATTGATCCCTCCAAGACTAGGGCTATAGTAGACTTTCCAATCCCGAAGAACGTGAAAGAAATCCAAAGATTTCTGGGCATGGCGGGATGGCACTCACGATTCATCCCGCAGTATTCAAAGATCGTTGCCCCGTTAAACCATCTCAAGAAGAAAGACGTTCCGTTCCAGTGGAAAGAAGAACAGCAGAAAGCGTTCCAGTCCATCAAGGATGCGATCTGCATGGCGCCTCCTTTAGCGGCTTACAACCCTAAGTTGCCTTGTATCCTGACAACGGATGCTAGCGACGCCGCACTTTGAGCTTTCCTGTCACAAATTCAAGATGACGTCGAGGTACCTATTGCCTATGCCAGTAAACAGCTGACCGACATCCAGAGAAGATATACCACTACGGAAAAGGAATGTCTTGCCATCTATTGGGGAGTTGGAAAGTTCCGGCCATGCTTGGAGAACATACCCTTCACTGTGATCACCGATCACAAAGCTCTACAGTGGTTGTTCACCTTGAAAGAACCAAATTCTCGACTTGTTCGTTGGGCAATGACCTGCAGACGTATGACTTCAAAATCATACACAAGAAGGGAGTTGAGAACAAGGTTGTGGACGCATTATCAAGAGCGCCTGTCTCACTATTAGCCATGTCGTTGGAAGACATGACTTCACCGTCCTCGTCAGAAGGTTCCAGTCCAGCGGAGTCCTCTTCAATGACGTCGACTTCGTCCTCAACCAGTAGCGGATTAGCTCCTCCCGCCAATCACGTATTGTACCACTCTTTCACGCTGGAAGAAGTGCGGAATACCCAACAAGATGAACAAGCCACCAAGGACATCATAGTCCAGTTATCAGGAGATAATCCGAAAAGACATCGGTACTACGAACTGAAGAACGATGTCTTGTACCGAAAGGCCTAAGGTAGACAACCAGCGAAAATCTATTTGCCACAGCGGTTCCGGCGGGACGCCATCCGCTTATTTCACGACCACCCTCTATCTGGACATCGAGGTCGAGATCGTACCTTCGACAAAGTACGAGCCAGATACTGGTGGCCATCGGTCCGGCAGGACGTTACCCAGTACGTCCGCGGATGTCCTTTGTGCCAAATGCACAAGGCCCGCAATAGAAAACGTCCAGGTCTCATGCAGCCTACGGCCATTACTGAGCCATTTGATTTGCTGGGAGTGGACATAATGGGTCCTCTACCAAGAAGCCGTCACCATCACAAATACCTCCTGGTTTTTACGGACTATGCTACCAAATTTGTCGAACTGTACCCGATGAAGAACATCACAGCCAGAACGTGTGCGAAGAAACTCGTCTCCATGATTGTTCGCTACGGATGTCCGAAAGCCATCGTGAGCGACAACGGGACACAATTCGTTTCTCAACTTTGGAAGGACATTCTCAAGATGTTCAAAGTCAAACCACGATACATCACTCCGTATCATCCTCAGAGTAACATCGTGGAGCGCACAAACAGAGTTCTGGGCAAATTCATTTCGATGTTCGTTGGTCGAGATCACCGAAGATGGGACGAGAACTTGCCATTCATCCAGTTTGCCATCAACTCGACTACACACACGACAACAGGAAGAACTCCTTTCTACCTGAACATGGGTAGGGAACCGAGAATTCCCTGGGACTTAAACGTGGGTATGCCAGTAGCGGACTTTGTTGAAAGGTCCGCCTCGCTCTCAGCTTTAGCGAAGCAACTTGCTTTGTCTAAGGAGCTTGCCAAGAAAGCGCAAGCGCACCAGAAACTCTATTACGATCAGAGGCGGGAAGAAATTGAATTTCCCGTTGGTGCGCTTGTCTGGAAAGAGACGCATCCTTTGTCTCAAGCGGCACGTGATGTCGCCGCTAAGTTATGTCCCAAATGGGATGGTCCTTACAAGATCGCGAAGAAGCTAGACCGCTTGCGATATCAATTAGAAGACCCAGAAACCGGAGAAAGCAAAGGAATCGAGAATATCGCGCACTTAAAGCTATATTGGTCGAATAAAGATGTCTGCCAACCGGACGGAAGTCGGTCATCCTCAACGTCACGGAGCTCATCTTCAAGTTCTACCTCGTCGCAATCCGTACCTATACTTTAGGACGCTGGAGTCAGTACTGGTGACGAACGTCGTGAGACTCGGCGAGAACGAAGACAACGACTGTTGAGAGATCAAGAAGCGCAGACCGAGTCGTCTGGTGAAGAAACGAGGAACAATCAACCCTCCTCTTCATCCTCCAATGGATCCTCTTCTTCCCCAATGGATCCTCTTCTTCCCCATCCGAAGAAGTTCCAGAGCCTTTCCCAGAGGTCTCTGATCTACCTGAGGAATCTGAGCCAGACGCATTCGCCCTATTCTCCGATCCTCCCGCAGTCTTCCGAGTGAATCGGATGCCGCCAGACCTTTCTCCACCTTCCTCTCCTGATAGGCAGTGTTCAGCGATATTGCATCTATGTACAAGATGCTAGATAACAGATACATAGGTACGTCCTCAAACTTAACTGTTTCCACGAGTACCTATAGCAAATATTTCACAGATACGTTTCTTAGCTGTGCGATAAAAGTATCAAAGGTATATTTTTTTTTTGTATCCAATGATTTATATTTACATTATATTTAATACCGGCTATATTTCGAAACAGGTTTCGTGTAAATCGATCTTAACCTAATGTATTGATTAAAGCTACAAATATTAGTTAGTATTCTTGAAGTACCTGTTAAATACAAATCTTATTATGTCACTGAAATGCACGGAATGTTAACGAAAGACCCATGTTTTTAATGTTATTTTCGTCATTGATATCACTCACCTGACCACAACACACGCATTTAACGTTTATCACTGCAACTGCTGTGGTATTTAATTGTTTTTGTACACACTTATGTGTGGTCATGCATTCAACGACGCTTAATTAGGGAATTTGGCATCTGCTACCTAAGATCAACTTACTATTTACAAATTCACAATCTGTCATTTAACACTTGGGCTTCCCCAAGCTACTGTACATTATGTTTCTGCTTTATATTTATCCATGGTTGAAGCATGGATAAAGAATGCTCGTGAGGAAATTCGTTTTTAATTTATAGGATAGGCAACTCCCTATCTCGAACGACAGCGTATTCTGTATATACTATGTTACAACATCGGTTGTCACCACGAGCAAAGTCAGGTCTCTATGCAATTTAGCTTTGTGCGTGCTGACAAGAGAAAAAAACTCGAGGATCTTCAGGATTTCAAATATCCGCGAGTTTTTTAGCTCAAGTGCACGGACCTCTAGGCCTTAGTTTCAGATACGTGTAGTAGGCGGTAGGCAATTTCACACGTATTTGAAACAAAAGCCTAGAGGTCCGTGCACTCGAGCTAAAAAACTCGCGGATATTTTAAATCCTAAAGATCCTGAAGTTTTTGGTGTCTTGACAGCGCATACAAAGCTATGTTACATAGAGACCTAGGTTTGAGCGTGCTGATGATCAATTTTGCAACAGAGTATTTACAGAATAAGCTGTCGCCGAGATAGGGAGTTGCCTATCCTGTAGAGCGAAACAAATTTCTTCACGCGCATTCTTTATCCATGGTTTAAGTATGTTTCAAATCGGGGTTTATACAAATATAAGTACTGCGAGATTCTTTGATGTTCATGTTTTACAATACAAGGTCAGTAAGACATGTGGGGTGTTCTTTTGGCCCATTTGGAATCTAAAACATTCCGTGACATTTTGGAAAAAAAAAGCACACCACAAACATAATTCCTTTAAAACCTTCCGGAAACAAGGTGTATAATACCCAACCTTTGGTCTAAGACTCTTACATGATAAAAAAGTGTTTATCGGCATTCCTCAAGGCAAAAAATTTACCAGAACAAAGATATGTTTCGTAAACAATCGAACACATTGAATGTCCCTAGATTATCAAGGTACTTTATTTCTGCTTAATGGATACAAAAGCGGTTTTTACAATCAAATGAATAACAGTGTAGAAAATATCCTGACAATTATATATTTCGCCGCTTCTAAGTGTCCATTACAAAATTATTATAGATTGCAAAGTTGTAATATTATATATGTAAGGCTTTACTTAAAGTAGAATGTATAGGATTTACTAAACATTTACGCCAACGTATTTTGGTTATATTTTAACATCAGCATAGTTTCAAACATATCATCATCCAATCGATTACGCCTTGGGGTTTGAATTTGGCCTCCAGAACTAAAGGCCCGTTCTACTGCGGCTGAAGAGGGTAATATTGTGTTGTACTTGAGAAAGATTTCCTTCACCATCGGATATTGATTTAACATGGGGGGTCTCTGCGTCTGTTCTCCAAATAAGCAAGTATTTGCATGGTAATTTGATTTGTATTAGAATCATCCGAATTAATATCGTCGTTAGTGTTGAGGAACGAAAAGAAGGAGTCTGCTCCATTTGATGCATCTGGTAGGGGTTTCTCGGTTATGGTGCGTCGGCTTTCTAATGCACTAGTTTCATTGAACAACTTGGTAGCTTCCGACAAGAACAGTTGTTTCACGTGTTCTAGCTTGTCCTCTTTTTCACTTATGGATAGCCACTGTAGTTTGAACATAGGTAGCGATACTGTAGCTAATATATAGGGATTACTATTGGAGTTCTCTAATGAAATTATTTCTGAAAACCGCATATTTATGCCTTCAATGACGGCCTTTTTCAACGGGTGACATTTCTCTAACCCCTCCATATCAGACAATGTTCGCTTGATCTGATATAAAGTAGGAAGCACCAGACCAAGGTAACACTGTTTCTCTCCTTGAAGAAGATCTAATGCAACAGCAATTGGACGCATAACTGAGAGATATTCTGCGATGAACTCGAAATCTGCAGTTTTAAACTTAGGTTGATCTAGAATATCAGCTATGGCTGGTAGGTGTTCCTTCGCCTTATTTATTTCTAACAGGCAATCATAGAAAGCATTCCATCTAGTTGGACATGGAGTAGGCAGCTTTTTTGGTAGAAAATCATGAACGTAATCAGACGATTGCGACGACCTACTTAGTTTGTTCCAGATGGCGCAACATTTTCCTATAGCAGTATTGTACCTTTTTTTGTAAGTGGCATCACTGAGAGCTTTTGCGGCATCCGTGGTTGCAACCAAATTTAGGGAGTGAGCAAAACATTTGAAGTGTTGTGGTAGCTTAGACTCTTGCACAAATTCCATGGTTACCGAGGCTTCAGGGAACTGTTCAACAGCTATGGTCGTTCGATAATCATCGTCCAGAAAGGACGTATCCTCGTCAGATATATTGTCAGGAACACTAAAGACTCTGAACGCTTTTCCGAAATTCGACGCATTGTCCGTCACGGTACCTACTAGTTTTGGTACTGTTAAACCGTAGTTGGAATATACTCCGAATAACGCCGATGATATTTCGATGTAAGTGTGTTTATATTTCAACCTTTGGCATGCAAGTAAGAAGGATACACGCTTAAGTGATTCGGTATGGATGTAGTGTCCGGTAACTCCGATGGATGACTTGTGATTCGAGCTCCAAATGTCAGCTGTTGTACAAACGTAATTGGCAGTCGCCAATTGATTTCTTACGTCACATTCCATTTCCTGGCGTTTAGTTGCGAGTTTCCTCTTGAAACACGTGCCATAAGGAGGTTCAACACCACCAGATAAGCGTTGTACCATACGTCGAAATGTAGGCTTCTCAACAGTATATATTGGCCGCATTTCAGATACTATGTAATCCATTATGACTTCATCCACCTTCGAAAGTACAAATGTGTATCAGACATTAATATCAAAACAGATATAAGGACGCCTTTGTCCTTTATGCACAGCTGCAACCTTATATTCTCATTTTAAAGGTGTTCCATGTAGTAATTAGCAAAACGGAAGAACAGCAACGTAAGTACACATTAGGATAAAATAACCGCGTTTGACCTGTACTGGGCTAGATAAGAACGTTTTGCATTCCTTAAATTTTACGCCTTCCGAACCAGAAATTAACTATTATGTCGTTAATCACTTGCACCACTTTCTTATTAAATTTAAAATGTATAAACTCTTAGGTTGCTGGTCATCAACTAATCACGCATACATACATAGGTGAAGATATATCGTAGTACTTACTTGATCTTTGGAGGGAGGATACAAGCACAACCGCTTTGAATGTGTTCCAATAGAATCTACGTTCTTTCTTCTGGCAGCTTTCTTCTCCTCAAGCTGTTTTAAAACGGTAGGGTGTTTTCTCTGTATAAATATGCATAGAGATGAGAACATGATCCGAATAATATTTGTATTATAGGTAACCAATTTACACTCGTTTAATTTAGATATATTCCTAAAATAGACGATGTTTTCATGGACTTAAAGTATGTTATACAAGGTCATGATAACTCTAAATAATCTATTAAGCTTTGAATAGAAACCCCTCATTACTTAAGACTGATGTCAATACATAAGTAATCTTAAATGTGATTAGGTTGCAAATCGCGACGTCAATGGCAAGAACTACTTCACTAAACATTTTGTGTAACTTTATATACAATCTATAACCAAGGTTTCCTAACCATATGCACTATAGTGATAAAGATTAAGCTAGCCTCTGAAGTGAGCAGACGTACAAATTTTCGCTCTCGGGAAATACTGACTAGGCCTAGGCTTAGCTCCCTAGTGTACTAGAATAGTTCTATACTAGGGTTAAAGTTAAACCAACAACGTGTCTTTCTTAAGACTACTAATGACCAAATATTCTTCAAGAATATTTATCAAATAATGGAGACTTTCTGCCTGCCAAACTGTAAGTTCGGAGGTAAAAATGAAAACGCCGGAACAATGGCCATTTGCGATATATGCCTTAGCAGCTACCATTTAAGCTGTGTAGGTATAAAAGCCTCAGAAGCAAAACGCTTTTACTGCTGCCCAGTGTGTAGAGCCCATATGAAAGAAGCCTTCAAGATAACCAAGGAGATGGAACAAGTAAAGGAACTGATAAACAAAACCAACTCAGATTACGTAAGCCTTACCAAGAGAAAATGTACCTGTGGAGAACAAATTAACATTATAGTTGCTCAACTTGAGGCACTCACTGAAAATAATGACAAACTACAGGAAGCTATCACCAAGCTAGAGAAAAACATAAATGAAATGATGAACAAAATATCCGACTTGCCGAGAGCCACGGAACTTGAGAACGAAATCGAAATAATCAAAACGGATATCAATATAGTCAACGAGAAGAACCAACTAAAGGACTCAACTTTACAGGAAATTATCAACCTATCCGAAAGATTGAAAACAGTTGAGTCCCAGCAAGTTCAAAAGACAACCATTTCTGCTATTGACGTACCCGATTCCGCCGGTAACGCACCCGATCAAAGAAGAACCCATCCTGGTGCCGATGTACCTGATCTACGGACTGATCCCTCTGCCGACATACCCTACCTAAGACGGATTGATCCCTCTGCCGACATACCCCACCTAAGAAGGATTGATCACGCCGATGTATCCCTCCTTAGAAGGGTATATCCCGTTACCGATGTACACAACCTACGTAGGACTGACCCCGATACTATTGTACCCGATCCAAGAAGGATTGATATTCAATCAGAAAGGGATGACACTGTTAAGTCTAAAAAACTGTTCACTCATCTCTTTACTAACTCTCAACAAAAACAACTCCAACGTGCAAAAAAACCGGTACCCAGAAACCGGAAGGAATACTCTCAGGGACAAATGCCGCCAGAAATTACCAATGAATGCAAACTCAAGCCCACAGAGGAACTAGATGAGTACTTCATTTCAAATTGTTCCGCTAGAGCCACGGTAGAAAATATAACCAGCTACTTGCAGCAATTAAAGAAATCCCCTCAATTCATCAAGGGGGCTCGTAACTATGATGTTGATAAGAAGTCATTTATTGTTGGGTATCACAAAGATACACCGGATGTATGCAATGTTACCTTATGGCCTGCCGGGGTAGCCTGTGTCAAACTAGGAGGATCCAACCAAAAGAAAATATGGGGTCTTAACGATCATCCAGCGGCCCTTGAACTCTCTTCCGCACCCAACTCAAAGTTCGTGGTATCCAAATGCCATATCACCCAAACAAAGACAGATCTAGAAAATCATCTATACGAACTCGGAGTGGTCGGCCTTAATATAAAGGTCTTGAATGACAACGAACGAACAAGATATAATACGTTCTACTTTGAATGTAACAGGAAATCTGACCAAGTAGTTCTCGATATGCTAAACTGGCCTCGTCCAATCGGGGTCTCAAGATTTATCTCAAGACTATCTAAGAAGACATCCGCAAGTACTGAAGGAGGGAGACTCCAAAACGGGACCTCTACCCAACCACCCCCGAATACTCAAAACGACTGACATGCGGGCACAACACTTGGACCCATAAACGAAACGATTTTTAAAAACAAAGGTCAGAAAATAGGTCACCTAAATGTTAGGAGCCTCCTAAGACATATCACGGATGTCAATTACCTACTAAACGAATACTCCCTTGACATTCTTTGCATATCCGAAACATGGCTAACAGAATTGTCACCGGCAGCAGCCTTAAATATACCTAATTACACATTTTTACGCAAAGACAGATCCAAAAAACACGGAGGAGGTCTTGGTCTCTTCTTTAAAGATAAAATATTACTATCGGTCCTAAACCCCGACTTTGAACCAGTAATCGATTCTACTCTGGAAAGTTTGTGGTGCACACTCCAGGAAATCAACTGCAAAAGAACCATCATCGGTACATGTTATCTCCCTCCCAATGGGAATCATATGAAATGCTACTTGGACCTAAAAAACCAAATAGAAGTACTCTCCACTGATACCCAAAATGACGAAATTATTATCTTAGGTGATTTCAACACCGACTTACTGTCTGCAGCTAACACCAAAACTAGGTACCTAAAAACTGCCACACACGGATTTCAGCAGCTAATTACTCAACCTACCAGAATAACATTAACAACTAAAACACTCTTAGACCACATATACACCAATACTCAGTCTCGAATAACCGCAGCAACAAATATCGCGCATGGTATCTCGGATCACGATTTGATAGTCTGTATACGAAAAAGGAAATGCCCGAAAGTAAGAAAAACCGCAGTCAAAGTAAGAAACTACCGTAAATCGACTGCTGAAGCATTCGTGAAGGACGTCCAAGCAAAACTTCACTCTGAATTCGATAGTGCAACAGAAATTGACAATACTGTTATGAAACTCAACTCCATAATCATAGATACGCTAAACGCCCACGCACCTTTAATAACGAGGAAAATCAGCTGTAATGACCCCCCCTGGCTGAGCAGGGAAATTAAGCACGCTATGCACTTACGCGACGTGAGCCTCCGGAAAAGCCGTATTCCAGGCTACCAATTTTATGAAGCCCAGTACAAATCTTATCGAAATCAGGTAAACGAGAAAATACGGAAAGCGAAAGAGAACTATTTTGTCTCTAACATACACCTCGGACAGAAAGGTTCTGGACATGCATGGAAAATACTTAAACCCTTTCTCAAAGAGAAAGGCCACAAAATAACTATGATTGAACATAACGGAAAAATCCAAACAACTCCGAGTGACGTTGCCAGTGAATTTAATACCCACTTTACTCTCAACTGCACCATTGCTCACCCATCAGCTTACCCTGCGGATGCAGGTAGCCTAACTGGGTATACCTCTGAACCATTTCATTTCCAAAACGTTACTGAAAGCGCTGTGTTTCATTACCTAAGAAAAACTCAACCTAAGAAAGCAACCGGATCGGATAATATCCCAGCAAAGATCGTTCATTCATTGGCAGGCATAATAACCCCATACATCACCAAAATAATAAACAAATCCTTCAATGAAGCTAAATTTCCAACTGCATGGAAAACCGCGAAAGTCGTCCCAATTCATAAAAAGGGTAAAAAATCTGACATGGGAAACTACAGACCTGTCTCCGTTTTGCCCTGTATGTCAAAATCCTTAGAACATTTTGCTCATCAACAACTGTATGCTCATCTTGCTGAAAATAGCCACTTAACTACAATCCGGATTTCGCCCGGGCTACTCGACCAGTACAAGTATCTTCTATTTACTAGAATCAATAATAAGTTGCCTAGGCAAAGGACATTACGTCGGAGTAATATTTGCTGATCTAAGCAAGGCCGTTGACACTGTCGACCATTCTATCCTGCTCTCAACTCTCAAACGTAAGAACCTTTCTGAAAAGGCATTAAAATGGTTCCAGTCCTACATTCTTAACCGAAAGCAAGTAGTGGCTTTCAACGGCTGCACCTCATCGACCATGGACATAACCAGAGGCGTTCCTCAAGGAAGCATTCTGGGCCCAACTTTATTCAACACTTACACTAGCGATGTAAATAAACAGTTGAAGACTAGTATTTCCAATGAATACGCGGATGACAGCGCGTTAATACTTTCATCATCCACCACTGAACAACTACTGGAAGAAATGAGTTGTGAATTGGACCTACTTAAGACAGCACTAAGCTCCAGGAACTTGATACTTAATGAAGACAAAACCGAATTTATGATACTATGCCCAAATGGGAAGCCTCTCGCCTCTGGGGTGGCAAGCAAGTTAAAAGGATCATCTATAAAAAGAGTATCCCGCTACAAATATCTGGGTGTAATTATAGATGACACGCTCAAATGGAGAGACCATATAGACTACATCATAAATAAAACAAATCGTAGAATGGGAATTCTACGACCGCTACATCCGTCGTTAAGTACAAAAACGCTAAACCACTTATATAAAGCATTAATACTTCCAATCTTCGCATACGGTGATATATTCTATAATTCTGCAAGCAACTCTAGCCTTGAAAAACTACAGGTTAACCATAATAACGCAGCCCGCTTTGTCTCAAAAAAGAAAAAACGGACTTCTGCCTCCGAAACACTCAAGAACCTACAATGGACAACGCTAAAGGAAATGTACAAATATAATCTATTAGTCTTCATGTTCCAAATCGCAAAGGAAACCTGCCCCGACTACCTATTGGAATATTTCTCCAAATCAAATGACAAACATAATATTGGCACTCGTGGTAGTGACTCGAACTTTTGGGTCGAACACTTACAAACATCCTTACGAAATAAGAGTACGAAACAAAGAGGAATAGCCCTATGGAACTCTCTAAGCAGCGACCTGAAAAACCTGACTTCTAAGCAAATATTTAAAAATGAAATTATCAAAATTTTAAAAGATCTCAAATGAATGTCTATTAAGAATACAAATTTAATTTAATTGTTTTATTTTAACGACAATGGGACCACTTTGTAAATCAGAATCTTCTGAAAGTGTACTCCTAATAAAAGCCTTTTATTATTATTATTATTATTATTATTATAGTATGTTCTTCGTAGTGGCTAGCACCCAGTCAGATGTTAGTAAAACATGTCTTGAAAATATGTAATTATTTAAAAAAATGGATTAGACCTTTTCAAATCGATTTCAAAGAGTCAAGAGAAAACGCGGCTTAAGTGCCGTACATCCATGAACAACACAGTTGATGTGAAATGGAAGAATGCCTGACTTTATGCTATGAAACCAAGGGAAACCATATTGGCTCATTTGTTGATACACTTGTTAATGTAATTAATTATCGAAATGGTGCATCATGTTGTCGGCCGTTGAAAGATTCACACGATATCAGGGGTCCCCAAAGTTTTCGAAGGTGCTACACACTATTTTCACGATTATGAATTTATGACACACATTTCCATGTCTTTCTATTTCAAAGAACTTTGCCACAATTCTATTCGACTTAACATTATTACTTATTGTCTACAACAACTACTAGAAATCAGAAACCCTCCTAGAGTCAGTGAGTTAATTTATTGGGGCAATTTTGGGTTTTATTTGGGATAAACCTAGGCTACTATAAAAGTTTAGACATGGAGTTTTTCAAAGCTGATCTGAACGTCACACGACACAATGTATCGCGTCACTGCATTTGGGATGCACTGATGAAACCATTGTAGAGTTATACTCCCAAGGAATTGTACATTGTCTAATGATAGCATACCTTAATGTGCTTGAGCAAGTTACCAGTTGATGTTCTAGCAGCTTTGAAAATCTTTCTATCAGGGCAACTCAAACACTAAACATTCATTGAACTGTCATCGTTGTTGGGGTCCCCCAGTGGTAAAAAAACTCCCCATCCAAAAGATATGGAAGTTGAACATTCGATCCATGATTCGGTTGCGTGCTACACTCGCGTTCCGCGACACTTTCCTGTTCAGGATGTTCACATACTTGAAGCACACGGTTTGCAGTACAATTTGTTATAGTGCCACTAACGTTGTTGACCTCCGACATTCTGCGCTAAAGCTGTCTTGGTCCGCAGCAACAAAAACAAAACTTAATGCCAGGTAGCTGCAAATGCTTATATAACCTACGTAGGTGAGATCCTTAGTGATAAAATACAAAAATAACTTTGTACCTGTGAAATATGGCCTATGCGTTACTATCTACTTTTTTACCAAATATACACACAAAAAACATACTCCAGAGCGGTATTAAAGCTTAGATAAAAAAAGATATTCTACCCAAATGTGTTTCATGTCAATGACTGTAGGCATATATAAAAGGTATCGTCACTGTATATTTTTTATATGCACGGTAGTTTTGTACTTTAGTACCTTTAATCTTTGAGGCTTTGATCTTAAAACTAGAATACTTTAAAAAGGATCTACATTCGAATCTTAGGTACGTTTATTTAGATATCGCTGAATACTGCTGATAGGAGCTCGAGGGAGAGGTCTCTCCCTCCAACCTCTCCATCTTCCTCTCCTGATAGGAGCTCGAGGGAAAAGTCTCTCCCTCCACCCTCTCCACTATCTCACCCTGACGATTCCAGTTCTTCCTCCGAATCTGAGGAAGACGAAATGGAATTGTCCAGCCCTGTTCCCGTCAATCCTTTTCGTAAAGGATGGAAACGTGAGATAGTGCTGAGGAAGAATCCTAAGCCTGGAGGTCCGGAAATGGACATTTACTACCATCCTCCAGAACAATATCCGCATAAGACTCTCCGGTCTCGACCAGACGTTGCCGCATATTTACGCGTGCATGGAATCACCGATGTGACTTCGTGTGATTTTAATTTTGCCCGTCAAGCAATCTCGCGAGAACCATGGGAGACTGTTCGGAACGCAACATAACGTTTTGACGCCGCCCATGGAATTCGCCATCGCGAGACTTAGCAGCGACAGAAGACTGCTGCCGAGGCCAGGAGGCCCTCCTCGCCGCCTGCCCAAGACTCAGCGGATTGGGAACAAGAGTGCCGCAGCAGACGACTTTTCTTTGGGGGGGGGAGGATGTAACCGTCCTCAGCCAGAACCTCCTTCCCGGGAAAAAACCGCGTCGTCTGCTTTACTCAATTTATATTTTTTACAATTATTTTTGTATAATGTTAAATTGTCCCGAAGTGGCGCCTTAAGCGCCACCGCTGTCAAACTATTAAAAAACATTAGTTCGCGGGGATAAAAACCCCCGCCTACAATCTGTACACAGCAGTCTAGTCAGTGTTCGCGTTAAGACCAGTTTATTGTTTTCTTTAAACGCTCAATAAACGTTCTTTTGTATTTAACTCTGAGTCCATCCTTATTTCGCCATGGATCATCTGGTAAATATTGTTAGTCATGGACAATAAGTCCTTTAAACGGGTGACCTGGAAACTTCTTAGTTTTCTAGTTTTAATTTAATTTCTTTGTGAGCCGTGAAATTAGGCCCCCTTTCCTAGTTTTAAATTTTACGGTTACAATAATAATAATATTAGGCATAAAAACGTCCACCCATGTCATCATACCGATGTATAAAACCCTCCGGTGGTTCAGGTGCTCCTCTTCCACCTCTTGGGTCATAGTGATCCAGATAGACGAATCTTAGTTGAAATACATTTAGCAAACTTCATAAAACTCGCCATGCTCCAGTATGCATGTTTCTTCCCACATTTTATCCACCGACTCTGTCATTTCATTACAACATAGACTGTCTTCTATAGTTACCATTATTTGGCAATTCCCACAAGTGCACCTACTCTAAAATATATTAACATCCTAGCTGTGCTATGAAATGTCGTTCAACCGCTTACCAGTCATTATTACCAAGCCTTTCATGACCATCTGGAGGTTCATTATTTAGTTCAGGTTCATTACGCGGTAACGCGGGTGCAATTAAAGGAGCAAGAGGCTCAAATTGGTATGGTAAAATTTCCCATTGATGCTCGTTACCATTATCAAGTCCCAAATTAGAATCCTCAGATTCAGAGGAGTGTACAAAATCAGAATTAGAATCATAATCTACATCACTTGAGCCAGTCGATAAATCGGAATAGTATACTTCGTTTTCACTATCAATGTCACTATCCATTTTTTAGTTTTGGTTTTTATTTTACCGCACCAAAATTTATATTTCCTATGTATTTCCTCCTATATTGAGGTTTAGTAGGAAACCGAAGCGGTCTGGGAGTTTTTTCACTAGCCGCGGTAGTATTTGGTAGTATCCAGTCAGAAATATTATCTTAGAGGGATTGAATTAGACACGCCATCCCATAACAAACCAATGCATTATACCAGCCAATAACGGAGTCACCTCTCTTGACGTCAGATCTATATTGCACGTGTTCAATGTTTACAAAAGAAGCCTTTTCTAAATCTCGTTTTGTTTTCATTATAATTCAATATCCGCTCGTCAGATTTTTATAAAACTTCGGAAATGAACATTTTTCACTTCATATTTACCAAAAATGAAGGAATTAACCTTTCCAGGAAAATGTCTTTACTTACTCTTTAAAGAACTGCCTCACTTGGGATCTGAAAACGCTGCAGACAGAGGGGAAGAAATATATCTAGCCCCTTTAGTAAAAAGTATGTATAGCGAAATATATTAGATTTATATTCTGAAGTACACGTGGCTTTCATTTTGTTTTTTAAACAATAGCTTTATGTTAAATTTGTAACAAGATATATTTGGCTAACTTTCCGAGAACAACGTGGTTTTGAATTTTCGTAACACGAGGGTTGAATAAAATTGTGCAACTACATTTATTGCAAGATATATTAAGCTATTTTTCTGAAAACCATGTGGATTTAATATTTATTTTTGACAAGACAGGGGATAAAACTGGGTACTTAAACATCCCAGCCAACGCAAAAACGTCCCAGGGATGTACCCATATCTAGTATATTTATTTGGGGGATGTTCCTGGGATAGTCAAATGTCCTATATACCTATATCCCATGTTAGTCCCAAGTATATATCTGGGAATATTTCAAAAAATTTTTATTGTATATCTCCAAAATGTCCACAGAAGCATCCCTGAGATGTTAATGCTCATATCTACTGGATATTAAGTGGATATCAGTTTGAACATTTGATGCATATCGGATTTGTTATACGTAAGAGGAAGTGATTTAAATAAGGAAGAAACATTAAAAACAGTTTAAAAATCATTTGAAGTTTATTACAGATTTTTGCTAAAGGTTTATTTTTAAATTTTACTCAACACATTTTATAATCTTCAAACGCTATATTTTTCGAACATGTTTTACATTGTCATAAATTATTACTTAAATTTTAATTAAATTAGTTCGTATAAGTGCCGTGGAAATAAGGTTTTACAACATCAAAAATCAATAAATATATAAGAAGTTAATCAAAAATTGCGTTACATATTGTAACCCTCAATAGAAATTAACTAAATTGGGAGATTCTCCCGAGGGCCATAAAAATGAATTAAAGACAACTTACAGTTTAAATCCAACAATAGAATAATTAATCTTCTGACTTTTATTAATACTTGAAAAAAACAAAGGAATAAAGCCGAACTTGTCGTACACTTGATAGTTTAACGAAATTTTCCTGCTCTCTCGGAGGGCCGACAACTGACTGACTAAAAATAATATCAAAATCACAGATTTGACAAGGAGGAGGAGGAGCATGTAGCATGGAGGCATATTTAACCTGCCAGATCCAAGGAGCAGAAACTCCAAGGAATCTGGCAGCCATGCTACATCCCCCCTCTGTAGGAACTATCTTATCATAACAAGGAAAAATGAAAAAAGAAAGGTTACCCCGAGGAACCCTGAATGTTTTGGCAGGGGTGAGGAATTTTTTGATTATCACAAAAGTTTTTTTTTCTTCATTTAACCATGTGAATGTTTTTTCGCTAAACGGGCAATTCGTCGGGCCTCTCGTCGGGCAATCGATTCTTTGCTGCGCCCTCCTGGGCAGTCTGAAACGACATGGTGTCCTGTCTTTCTGCATCGTCAGCAAACCACAGTGCTCCAGATAAGAGGGTGTTTCGCCTGCTCAACTTTCGCCGGAATAAGGATTTTAGGAATTGTTAACTTCGGGGTCCAACCCATACTTCCAAAACGCTCCCAATGGAGCTTATCCTCCTCGTCCGGCTCCATCAATGGGCACCATTGACGGGGAGAAGCACAGGGTGCAGGAAGGTTCTGGCGAGGAGCAGGAGGGACCAGGAGCTGAGCTGGCGGTTGAGGCACAGGAACAAGGGATTTTTGGACGTATTCCTTTAGGCGCCGAAAAGCAGTAACAGGGCCTTGTACAATTTCTTCTTGACAGGAAGGAGAAGAAGGCAAATTCA
Organism: Phalangium opilio; assembly: GCF_054372755.1. Lineage (NCBI taxonomy): Eukaryota > Metazoa > Arthropoda > Arachnida > Opiliones > Phalangiidae > Phalangium > Phalangium opilio. Next base: position 1,052,107 of record NW_028324159.1, on the reverse strand, counting down.
AAGGGGCAGTTCCACTAGGATCTAGCAATTCTTTGATTTCTTCCTGAGGAACTTCAATAGTTAGCGATTCTTCATCCGCAAAAGGACAATTGTTTGCAGAATGCCCCTGGGTATAACATAGAGGGCATGAATCCTTAGAATTTATGAAACGATTTGGCATATAGCAATCGCATGCTTTGTGTCCGAAATCGCCACAATTTCGACACTGTTCTTGAACTTGTTTGTCAGATGGACAATATTTCTCCAGTATTTCTATGGATTTTCCAGTCAAGCTCGTCGGTTTTGATGTTCTACACTCTTTTGGGCGAATTTCCTTAGGCAATTCGAAAAACCACGGAGCGGCATCAGATTTCCGTGCCATCTATAAAGATATATTATTAATAATATCTCTTACTAGCTTGGGAGATAAACTCCCATGGGGAAAAAAGAGATTGGCTCTCGGGTGAAGGAAAAATATACCCTAGTTAGGTTATTTATGTTGTTGTTCTGGAGGAAAACTTGGACCTCATATTTTGACCGTAATCGTTTGTCGGGAGGGCGATAATAAATATCAACTTCATTTCCTCCCGGCACAACCGTTGCCCTTTTGCACACCTCTCGTCGCCATCCCAATCGAAAAGGTTCTAAATAACTATCGGGTAAGGTAATCCTGTTTAAACGAGGAGTTCTCATAGACTCCGATAACGTGGTCGACGAACTTTCAGACGCACGCAGCGATGGGGATTGCGATTGAGACATATGTTCAGGGAGGCTATTCTCTAAAAATCGAAAATCATTCGGATCACTCCGAATCCTTATGATTCGGATCGGGCTCATTCGGAGTGGACCGAGAAAACCGTATTCTCTAACCCCAATCCTTATCGTCTCAATCCAAATGGACGTCACTTCCTCTTAAGCCACGTGGTACTTTTTGACGCCCACTTTTTCTTTATTGGACAATTTTATTTGGGGCGCTTTCAAATTGAAGGGATGGAAACTTTGGTTTTTCCCAAGGAGTGGAAATTTTGGGAAATATTCTTTGTATTGGGAACACATTCAATACAAAGCAAATTTTCTCTTTTTCGATTTCTTTTCTTAAGATAGAAACTAGTGTTTTTTTTTCCTTTTTTATTTATTTATTTATTTATTCTTAAATTGCTTCATAATATTCTTTTAAAATGGGTTTTAAAGAACACGCTAAACAACAGTTAATATACGTCTAATTTTGAATGAAACTTAGCGCAACTTTTGGTAGGGTTAAATATGAGGCAACGAGAACCATAGAATAACAACGTTAATTAATCGCAAATTATAATCCAATTCTGTGGATCTCGTGAGATTACGATATATTCATTAATGTAGATCATTAGCCTCTATCAATGGTTACACACCTACCAAAATTTAATAATTTAAATAAATGCTAAACGAAATAACCAAATTTAATCTAGCAATTATTAATAATTGATGCAATTGGTCAAAAATAGGTGGCCCTAACTTACAAGCCCCGGTAGAAAAAATATTAAAATGAACAATTAAATCTGTGTTAAGTAATTGGATCTAGCGAAATTATCCCTTAAATGTAGGATAAATTCAACGACGTTTTTTTACCTTTAAATCTACCAAAAAGCCGTCGATCTACCTTGTAGATTTCGCCAAGGCCCGCCAAGGCCTAAAGCCATTTCCCGCTTCAACCTAAAATTTTGCCCACGCTTGATTTTAAGTCTCGAAAAACCCTTTGAACTCGTAAATCGCGACGGGCAATGCGATTATCATGTTCAAATCGCAAACAATGAAGCTTGAGTTGAAAAAACAAAGCAGCCATACTAAATAAAAATATGAACCGCAGCCAAGGTGCCAGCAAAAAGTACTAGGAAAAATACTAGAAAACTCCGGCGAAAGTTCCGCAAATCTAAGATTGATGGAGGGAAGAGAGGCGGTAAAATGTCCGAATGCTCGATTCGGCCATCTCTTTCGGCTGCCGAATGATTCGGAGAGGTTATCACCGTATGATTAGGATAAGGTTCTTACAGAATACGTTTTATATTCATTCGGAAAAATTGACTCCGAATGAAAAGATTCGGATCGAAATTCCAACAAAAGTACCTTAGAGAATAGAGTCCCAGGAGCCACAATCTCCTCCGAAAACCCAGAAGAAGGTGATTGAAGTTGTTCTGGTTCCGCGACTGAATTGTCGGAGATGTGCTCAGGCGTTTGAATCTCTTCCGAAAAACTCGAAGTTGGTGGATGTAGCTTAGGTTCCGCGACTGATTTTCAGGATCAGACGGGGAAGCCTCCCCTGCCACTGAAGGCGGACTGTCATTAGAGGGATGATTTAGCTGGAAAGCTCGCATATCGTGATAGGTACGATGTAGGAGAGGGGTCTTCATAAAGGGCCAAGCCCGGTTCACTATCAGAGTCCGTAGGTGGATGAAAATCATCTGAAATTGCAGGAGGGATCTGTTGATCCGCTGCTTGATCAGCTAGAGCAGGAATGATCTGTTGCTCGAAATCCTGACCGTCCTGAGGGGGTGACGGTGAAGTAGAAGATGATGTTGAATCAGAGGATGTCGCCGTAGGAGGGTGGTCCATGGTACCACCGTTCGTTGTGGGACTAGGCTCAGGATCATCTGCAACATTGGACTGAGAAGTGGGGGCATTTCCTTCATTGTCGAAGACAGCTACATTTGTCCAGTAGTTTCAGATGCTCTAGGTTAACTTTCCCTACATTCTGTCCTGAGATAGCATCTTCTAACTCGTAGACAACGGGACAATGTTTTGCAACTATTTTAAAGGGACCTGCCCATTTGAGACCGAGCTTTCTCATTGTCTGACCTGTCGTACTTGACAAAGGATGCGTTTCCATCCATACTAATGTTCCTACCTCAAACTCTAGAGGGTGATGGCCTGTTCCTTAAGAACTTTTAAAGCCTTAGTACGACCTGGTTATCAGGGTCCTAAATGGGTTCTTCAATTTCTAAATCCCAAGGGAGACGTGGCTCCCGCCATAAATTCAAACAGAAACGGGATCTGCCCGTGGTTTCGTGGGGTGCAGAATTTACAGCAAATTGAAGGTCTAGGGATTCATCCCATCGGTCATGGTGATTCCCTACATAAAATGATATGAGTTCGCCTATTACTCTATTGACTCGTTCGGTGGGATTTCCCTTAAGTGTGTAGGAGGTGGTGAACTTTGGGTTAATTCTAAAAGCCCTGCACGTTTGCAGCCAAAGTTTCGAAGTAAACTGTACTCCTCTATCACTAAGAATAGCTTTTGGTGCTTCCCACCTAGTAATAATAGACTTGAAAGCCTGGACACAAGTCATAGCTATAATAGTCTTAAGTGGTATCATTTCCATGAATTTAGTCATGTAATCGACAAAGACTATTAAATACTTATAGTGGTGTCTACTTTGGGGAAAAGGTCCCATAATATCGACACTAATTTGGTCCCAAGAACTTGTTATCTCAGAGGGTTGCATATGCCCTGGCTTTTTCCTATTCCTTGCCTTAAATTGTTGGCATAATGTACATCATTTAACATAGTCCTGGACATCACTAACTATGGTTGGCCATCAATATCTAAGTGTCACTTTACTTAGGGTCTTATCTTTGTCCTTGAGAGCTGACAAAGGGTGGTCATGCTTCTAGCCTTAAGCGCGGTTTTAAATAAATTTTTTCAGGATAATTTTTGTAAGGTCTTCTATAAAGAAGATTACTTTTTAGTTAGAACAATTTATGCCTAACTGGGTTAGGTCCTTGCAAGGAATTTATAATAGGGGAAGCAAACGGGTCTTCTCTTTGAGATTTTCTTATATCTTCTAATGTAAATACAGAATATAAGGCTCTAGGACCTGGATGACGTATCTGACCTTCAACAGAATCACTAGAGGACGTTGTTGAACTACTACCGGTAGAATTTGAGCTTGTAATACTACTAGTTGGATCCTGTATACTAGTTGAATTGGAAGTAGAGGAGCTAAAATTTATGCTTAAGAAGTTTATCGGAGCTCTCGATAAAGCGTCAGCTACTACATTTCCTACTCATTTCATATGCTTAATTGTAAAATCAAATGTTTGAAGGTACATAGCCCATTTAACTAGTCGAGAATTTGGTTCCCTGATATTAAATAACAAATGTAAAGCCTGATGATCAGTAAAGACAGTGAATTTTCGACCTTTTAGAAAGGGTCTAAACTTCTTTTCAGCCCAACAAATGGCTAAACATTCCTTCTCGCTAGTGGAGTATACCTAGTTTCTGCGTCTTTTAGTCCTGTACTAGTGTAAGCTATAGGAACTTCTACATTATCTTGAATTTGGGAAAGAAGGGCACCTAAACCTGCATGGTATGTTATCGATTGGGCGTGTTATCAAAACAGCATTGTCCAAAACGGCTTTTTCATAAACGCGCTTGCCATTATAGCCATTTCTCGTTTCAGCGCATTTTGATTACAGCGTTTATATCTTGAGCGTTGTTTCGTATTGTTGAAGGTATAAGTATTAGAGCTCGGCATTATCTATCCATTATCCACGTTATTTTAACCATAATCCAGAATTATGAAGAGAAGTTGTATATTATATCGAGTTATGTCCACGACATTTATCTATAAATAATCGATTATTCACTAATTTACGGATAACGAATGGATAATGCCGAGCTCTAATTAGTATTGATTTCAGCTTTAGGTTATAATTTTAATGGTTGTCAAACAAACAGTTTCGTGGTCTAGTGTGTTAATGCGTTTTAATGTTTGGTTGGGATGGGTTTTTTGAACTCCTATAAATTTCCTTCCACCTTATCCAAAATATCCTCCTATTAATTAGCTGCCACCTTTTCCAAAATATTCTCCTATTAGCTGCCACCTTTTCCAAAATATTCTCCTATTAATTAGCTGCCACCTTTTCCAAAATATTCTCCAATTAATTAGTTGCCCCCTTTTCCAAAACATTCTCCTATTAATTAGCTGCCACCTTTTCCAAAATATTCTCCTATTAATTACCTACCACATTTTCCAAAATATTTACCTTTAATTAGCTGCCACCTTTTCCAAAATATCCTCCTAATAATTAGCTGCCACCTTTTTCAAAATATTCTCCTATTAATTAGCTGCCACCTTTTCCAAAATATTTTCCTATTAATTAGGTGCCACCTTTTCCAAAATATACTCTTATTAATTTGCTGCCACCTTTTCCAAAATATATTCCGCGAACCAGTCCATAACCTGAGGATCACAAACGGTTATGAAACGCTGTGGTGCTAAACCGCTGGTTGGGAAAATAGCGCTATATTGAGAAACGCGGAAACAGCAACCGCTGTTTTGGGAAATAGCGCTGTATTGAGAAACGCGGAAACAGCAACCGCGGTTTTGCAAACCGCTGTTTTGGGCACCGCTTTATTGGAAAACGCTCTTTTGAAAACCGCTCAACAACCCGTGAACCACCCTACATCACTAGCATCTGTAGTTAAAATGCACGGGGAATCCCTTCTAAAGGAAGCTTAAGGATGAGCCTTACAAATTTCTTCCTTAATCTTTGCGAACGCTTGTTGCTGTTCGATACCCCAAATAAATTTCTGATCCTTCCTTTTAAGTTTATTAATGGGAGCTACTATTTGGGAGTTATGATTAATAAATCTATTATGCCAACCTGCCATCCCTAAACATCCATGGACTTCCTTAGCATTTTTAGGTGGAGGGAATTTCTCAATGGCTTCAATTTTGGAAGGGTCAATATGCACGCTTTTTTCATTGACTATGTGACCAAAAATAGTAGCTTCTTTTTGAGCGAAACGACACTTCTTCAACTGAAAGGTGAGACCCGCTTCCTTTAATCTATTTAAAACGTATTCTAAAAACGTTAAGTGTTGATCCCAATCTTCACTAAGAGAGATTAAGTCATCTAAAAAGTCAATTAATTGGAAATAGTCGGCGTCTCTAAAAATTTCGTCAATTCATCTCTGGAAGGAGCTAAAGGCATTACAGAGCCCAAAAGGGAGTACATTAAACTCGTACAATCCCATATGAGTCGCAAAAGCAGTTTTTGGTCTACTTTTAGGGTGCATTTCTACTTGCTAATACCCTGATTTAAGGTCAAGAGTTGTAATGAATTTAGGTCTTCCAACCCTAGCTAACATGTCCTCTATATTAGGCAAAGGATAAGGGTCCTTAATGGTAACTTGATTTAGTTTTCTATAATCAATACAAAACCTATAGGGTTTACCCCGTTTTGTTTGATCAACTAAAACTACGGGCGAAGCCCAAGGAGATACAGAGGGTCTAATGATCCCGTCATCCAACACTTCCCTAACATGTTGTGCTATTATTTTCTTCTTCTGATCATTTACACGATAAGGCTGAGATTTTATGGGCGGGCTATTTCCCGTATGAATCTCATGGAAGACTAGTCCTGTCTTTATCCGAAAATAATTCAGGGAATTTTAACAATAGGGATTCTAATTGCTGACGTTGTTCATCAGAAATAGGGGCTGCGGAAACCGCGTCCCTAATAATATCCACAATATCCTTTTCTATTGGATCCTTTCAGATGGAATCGAAAAAGGGATCTTTAGGTTACCCACTAAAAATTGTGAATATTCGAAATCTAATTTGACCCTATTTTCTTCAAGGAAATCTTGTCCCAATATAAAATCACTAGTCAGGGAAGGAACTATATAGAATTGAAATTTAAATTGTATTTCAATTTCATTGGACTTAAAGAGAGAACTAATTCTTGAGAACCTTTCGTAAAAGTATAACGGCCATCGCCCCAAACGATACATTCTAACTGGTCATCTTCAGGTAATTCTAAAGAATTTCTAAATTTACAAATCTTTTGCCATTGATCTAGACTAATAAAAGAAGCATCAGCTCCACTAGCTAACTTAGCGTGAACGGTCGCGTGTTCAAAGTAACAGGGATAGAAACCCTTTTATAACTTGAACCTTTTCTAACGGATTCAATCCTCAGGGGGAACGCGACACGCTTCTTGATATGGGTGATTACTGGGCGCCGGGAGAGGGACCACGAGGGACCTCTCCCGCTTTGGCTTCCCCCGACTTGCCATTCTTTTTGTCTGGACATTCGGGCGCAAGGTGACCTGGTTTCTGGCAATTATAACATGTAATACTACGTGTAGATGGGTAGGATAAGGCCAATTGACGACCAGGGGACTTAAATCTCTGGTTAAAGTTTCTTGTGTAGGTTCTCTGACTATTTTAAGTATTTTGAGCTCTAGCTTTCGATCTAGAGTCTAAGGGTTTTAAGGGATATTCCGATTTAGGATGTGAAGGAGAAGTAGGGGGATTACAAGGGCTTTGACACTGCCCAGGGGAACAATGACTATGGGCGGAGCCCCAAGTTGCAGGGCAAGAGGACTCAGCCTTTGCTATAGCTTTAGGTTTAGGGGGAGATTTCCTCTTTTCCATTTTCTCGGCATTCCTTTTCCTTACTTCGATATCCTTTTCAATTGTCTTACAGGAATTCCTTAATTGTTCCATTGTAGTAAATTGCAAAAAGAGGAGAGGAGTTCTTAGTTCATCCTTTAAATTACTTTTAATAATGGGAACTAACTCTTTTTCGGAAAGAGGATGTGTCATCCCTAAGTTTAATTTCATAACATCCCCGAAGAAATCTTCTAGATTCCTTATCATTCTGACTTCTTTGGGAAATCTCTATTTTAAGCTTAGAGTCAGCTTCAGAATCTCTAAATTGAGCCTTAAAATGTCTTTTAAATGTTTTCCAAGCTAAGTGAGGATGAGTAGGGTTTGCGCTACAAATATCATCATACTGACGGATTAAATCTCTGTACCAGTATAAAGCACGCCCTTGTAAAAGAGAGGCAATGCTGCTAACCTATCTTCATTCGAAAGCTTGTAAAATTTAGCATATTCCTCAAAAGCAGCTAAGAATTCTGAGGCATTATCGCTAGAAGATCCCATAAAGGCTAACCTTTCCGGAGGTTCAATAGGCACTTTTCCCGTTTAAGCTACAGTAGCTACTTGAGGATTTGTACACCTATTTATTAATGTAGGTAAATCCCTAACGGCCGTAGTAACCAAGGTGGGTTAACCCATCGATTTGGGTCAAACCATGGTTTTGGGTCAAAAAACTTGGCTTGGGTTGATTTTTGGTAGTAACCACCTGTTTGTTTCTCAAGGCGGGTTAGGATTAGAAATTGGTGGGTTAGGTTCAGAATCGAGGTGAATAGTATTTAAAAATGGCGGCTGATCTTTATCAAGACTTCCTAGATTTACAAATTTTAGACGATTTGGACGAAATTCGCAGGCCAAGACAGGTTTTTCCCAATCGTAAAAACGATATAGAAATTTTAGATTATTATTAGTTTTTGCAACGATACCGGTTACCAAAAAACGTAGTTGAAGAACTTGTAGTTAAACTTAGGCCTAGCTTGGTTTTCAAAAGTGAACTGAACAATAAAATGAGCCCAACTCAACAGTTACTTTTAGCATTAAGATTTTACGCGACGGGTTCTTTTCAATTTACTTGTGGGGACCTCAATGAAGCATCCCAGAAGACTTGCAGTAATGTAATAAAAAGAGTAAGCGCCGCGTTAGTCCAATTATGCCAAGATTACACATACTTGCCGACGACAGAGGAAGAACGACGACAGGGAAGTGAAAAATATTCCATGTGAATATCAATTACCCCTGTTGTTGATTTGTTCTAATTTAAATAAATAAAACATTTGCAAATAGGTTGCAGAGGGTGTTTTTAATATGAGCGGCTTTCCAGCCACAGTAGGAGCAATTGACTGTACGCACGTAAAAATTCAATCCCCGGGCGGAGAAAATGCAGAGTATTTTAGGAACAGGAAAGGCTACTTTTCACTAAACGTGCAGACCGTCGGCGATTCCAATCTGCATATGAGGGAAATAGTGGCGAGATGGCCAGGTTGTTCGCATGACAGCACAATTTTTGACAATTCAGTTCTGAGAGCAAAGTTCGAAACTGGTCGTATTCCACAAGGATATCATTTGTTGGGGGATAGTGGATACGCTTGTAGAACATTTATGATGACTCCCCTACTTGAAGCGAGGACCCTCGGTGAGAAACGCTACAACAGCCGTCAAATAGCTGGTAGAAATCCAGTTGAGCGGCAATATGGGGTGTGGTAAAGACTATTCCCATGTTTGTCTATTGGCTTACGTGTAGATCCTCAAACCTCAATGGACATTGTAATAGCAACTGCTGTGCTTTAAGTAACGGAGAATTGCCGCAAGATGTGAATGTTAATTTGGCAGAGCCACATGCTGACAACCAACCTGCGCCTCAAGTGAGGAATTATGCTGGATTTGCAAAACGAAGTGTGTTAATTAGGGATTTCTTTGGATAAAAGGAGCCTTGGGCATTGTTCCTTTGGCATTTTAACATTGATATTAATATGTATATAACTTTATATTTAAAAATGAACTATTGCAAAAAATGTTAACTGAAACTTTTAATTTTAGTGGTTTTTACATTTCCGATGCATTAAGGTTTATGTTTAAAGATGAAGGATTAGTATCGAGAATATCACAAATCTTAGACAGCATGCACACTTTCAGTTTATGCTCTACTTCAAAAGCTTCTGCTTTTCTTTTTAAAAATTCACTTTTTACCTTAGCATGCTCTACTAAAGCCTCTGCGGCTAGAAACTTTGGGTGATAGTCATCCTCTTTCCTTTTCGGATGGGAAGGTGGCGCCATCCCACGTTGCAAAAACCCCTTTAGTTCCACTGGAAGCTGAATTTTTGGACGTAGATCCGCTACCTTGGGTTTTATCATCCAAAACAACCGTTGGAATATTGGAGGATGATCCGCAAGTTTGTGTTGTTTCTGCAGTAGGAACATTCGAGGTGGATCGGTTACCTTGTGTTGTTTCCGCAGAAACAACCATTGGAACATCTCTCGATCCGTGAGTAGTAGTTGCTTCATTATCAATGTCTGTAGCGTTATTAGTTGCTGTTGCATCAGGTCGTGCTCCATAAGTAGGCAATGTTGACGTTGAATTGGCAATAGGTGGTTCAATAACCTTGACAGATATTTTTCAATTATAAAACCAGCTATTGGAACCAGCATCTCTAGTGGGACGAGACGGAGACATTTGAGTTCCGGTAGTTATAACTCTAGGATTATGTAAAGTTTTTGCAAAGCTAACTTTAGGCTTAACGCTTTCTGAACCTAGTTTAGGAGGAACAAGGGTATCAATCCCAGTTTGATGAGGGAAATTTGAGGCAGTTTAACTTCCCTAGGCACCCATGGGCTCGAGTACACACAGACCGACCAGAACAACAATTAGAAAACGGGTCGGATGAACCAGATTTCATTGGAATTGGGAAGTCTTCCATTTTTTTGAACTCTCTACTCTCAAGAACACAAGTTTTGAAATGAAATGAAATGGTAGAGTGTTGGTTATGCCTGATTCGGCAATGGGAAAAAGACAAGCGAGCAATTTTAGCATGTTGGCGTTAAAATCAAAGGGGGTGATCACTTTTGGTTTCGTGCCTAATAAGCAATGGATAAGGAAAATTAATCGGTGTAGACGCTGTACCTTTTACTGCAGTATAAGGATTATGCTTAACCTTTATAGGGAGGGTGGAGTAGAAAATCAAGTGATTTTTTTATCAATTTTTCTACTTATTATAAGACCAGTCTGCATTGTGTATCATTCAGCAAATACTCCAGAGTGATTTCAAAATTAATTTTAAATAAGGCTGTTTGTGAATTTGGAACTAAATAATGGCAATAAAATTTTTTAAATTCTTTGGATTAATTTTGAAATGAATGAAATTCTAATATTAATTATATGCGTGTGTAATTAATTTATCGTAGGAAAGCGTGCCTGTTTTGGCATTGCAAAAGGAAGTTTTCAACACATGCCACGAGAGGGCAGCATACTCCGCACATGCTCACGATGTTAGTCTGTTTGTAAGATAATTCGGAACTTCAAGTGTCACCACTAGACAGTAAATACCTCCAAAATGAAGAGTTTGCATTTTTAAAATCATCTCCTCGTCACAGGGTATCCGACATTTTAAGTCATCATGAGTGACGATTCAATTCTTAAAAAAACTAATTCTTTTTATTTTAGCGGGATGTTACTTTCTAATGGCCCTAAAAAGGGCCGTTTTTTCTCCCAGCACAACTATTTCTTAGCGAAACTCGCAGCATGGTTCTCAAAGGCAGCGGCAATCCTCATTTGAGCTTGCACCAGCTCTTTGATCACCTGTGCCATCTCTCTCTGCCCCTGAGCAAGGTCCTGCAAAGCAGTGGCAGCTCTTTCAACCGCAATTTTAATACCACCCAACTCTGTTGTGGTGGCTTGTTGGGCAGGGAAGTGGCAGATCATGATTTTGTGTGGCCCCAGGCGCAACCTGATCTGGAGGCCCCCTATTGGCTAAAAATGGGATAGTATATTAAAAGAAACGATGTATCACAACGTTTTTTGGTTTTTGAAATGAACAGAAAATTAGAATAAGGAAATGCAAAAAATATTGTCAGGTATTGGAAAAAAATACAATTCCTACTGAAAAGAAAAAAACACAAGTACAAATTTTGCATTATAATTTTAGTAATGTTTTATGTACATTGCCCCCCTTTAAATGAGTGGTGCTCGTTTAAAGAGGAACTTTTCTTGCCTTCATTCTTGCGAACTTATCAATAAGAGATTCATAATCTAAAAGTTGAACAGCATCATTTTCTATGAACATGATTGACAAATTGTTCAAACGTAACTGACTTAATGAATTTCGTAAATAATTCTTAACCCGTTTAAGTACGGAGAATGACCGTTCACCGCTTGCATTGCAGATAGGCATTGTCAAAAATATTCTCAAAATAATTTCTACGTTAGGAAATGTAGACTGAAGTCCGTCAATTAATAATTAATACATATCGCCAGGATCGGATACGTTTGCTTCCTTAGCATATTTGATGAAATGTAGGACTTCATCTTTAAAATATTTAATGTCGATATCATTGTAGTATTTCAACGATAGCCTATCGACACATTCATTAACTTCATCTCTATTCATTTTCTCATTGAAAAAGACTTGAAAATTATTCAAAACATCACTGTAAACTGTGGTTCTCCTGGTAATCTCAGATATGAATACATCACAAATTACATTATGAATTTTAACTCTAAAAGATTGCCTACCAACTAAACGCGTGTCATTAGTGGATGTTTCTCCAAACTGTAATTTTCTTTTCCTTATTCTGCCATCACTATCTTTGTAGTTTCTATTTTCTGTTAGTAAATTTGCTTCATTCTCAATATCTTCAAATTTGTCTCTTACATCCTTTATAAAATCAGATAGAGATTTGTGTAGATTTGCCCCATGGAGTAAATTCGACTGCATGTCTTGTAAAGATTTGCTTGTAGTATTTATTCGCTGCAACAGTTTGTCCCACAACACAGTTATTAAGGCTATTTCATATTCATCAAATTTTTTGGCTAACTTTTTGGCCTCTAATTTACCAATTGGTTTCTCTGTTTCGCTTGTGCTAATTTTAATTAATGATTCCTTTATATTTTTATAATTTAATCTTAAGGCTAAAACGGCGTCTGCTCTAGCTGACCATATAGTGTCGCTTACTCTCTTCACATTCTTATTTTTGCTATTCGTATCCGGAAAACTATCTATCAGAATATTCCATCGTCGAGTGGATGAAGAAACATACACATATATATTCTGAACAAAGTCAAAGTAGTGTAATGACCCCGAACTTGACTCGGCAGCAGAATTCCCAATTAAATTTAAGGTGTGACTGGCACATGGTATATAGGTAGCTGTTCCAACATGTTCTTTCAATCTTGCTTGTAAACCATTGTATTGACCAGACATGTTAGCCGCATTATCGTAACTTTGGCCTCTACAGTTTCTTATTTCAATACCTAGATTTTGTAATTTTTCCAATATAACCTTTTCTAAATATGCTGCATCATGCTTCTCGATTTGAAAAAATCCAAAAAAACTTTCTCTTATATCTCCTTGCTTATTAACATAACGTATGATTAGAGTCAATTGGTCCAGGTGAGTTATATCTGGGGTGGAATCCACTATTATAGAAAAATACAATGCTTCTTGAACTTCAGCAATTAAAAACTTTTCAACTTCGCTCCCCATCAAATTTATAAACTCGTCACACACAGTGGGTGACAAATAATTAACGTTACCTCTACCAGGATTATTGAATTTTTGCAAATGATTACTCAAAAAACTATCGAATTCCGCGAGATAGTCTATGCAACTTAGAAAATTTCCTCTTCGATTTGAATCTGTGTCTTCTACGACCAGAAATTGATAATCGTTTCTTATGACTTAACATAGATTGGAAATGACTTTCAGAAGATTCATGTTCTTTCAAACTTCAAGCTAAATTTTTCCAGTCATTGAATCCGGTTACCAATTTAATTTGAGATTTGGAAAACAGTTTACACACATAACAGTAAAAGCAGATTTACTCGTTTCTGAGAATAGTAACCATTCTCGAAATTCCTTGATGCCGTTTGCTTTCAAGCAATAAAAGTTTGACTCTGACAGATTTCTATAGTATGATCGATTTTTTCCAAATATTCAACTTTGAGTTTTGTGATATCACCAGTGTTGCCAGGTTTATTTATTAAATAATATTCTACCATCTCATCAGTTAAATGCTTTGACCATAATGCGATATCATGAGGAAACTCACATATTTTTGATTCTTCACTGTACCCAATTTGACTAATTGTTTCTTGCCTTTCCTGCTCATTTTGCTCTCCTTGAAGTTCACATTCTTCTTCGATATCAGCAGTTCTTTTGACGCTGTCTACACGATCACAATTTGATTGTGTTCTACAAGAGCTGTCTTCGGAATTTGGATTTAGAGATCGAGGTGTTAGAAATGTAGCTAAAGAATGTTTTTGTTGCATTGCACATTTCTCTCTCTCTCAAATCCGTTTTCGTTTCAGACCCGACTGAAATGTTCTTTTCATCTTATGTCCAATTAAAATTTTGCTACAATACAGTCCAGGGACCAGGGCGTACAATCTGTACGAGAACTGAACTTAGTGAACAAATGCGCCTTTAAATACTACTATACTAGCAGACTGCCGAAGTCGGCTATGACGCGATCTTGCTCAGCTTGGAGCTGGAAAGAAGCGGTAACGAACAGACAACGCCGAACGCTGTCTCCAGGATCAAAATAGGATTTTTTAGATGTTTTTAAAATTTGCCTTCAGTGTAACAGTGGGTATTTCATAATTCACTTATTTAGAGACTATAAAAATTATATTTTGGTTTCTGAGTATAATTAACCCAACGATTTCGAGGCCCTTGGCACGAGCCTCATGCGCCTGTTGGGTAATCCGCCACTCCCCTCCAAAGAAACCGCAGCTCTTTCGTAAGGAGTCCTACGAGACCTTCTTCGGTTCTTTTTCCTTTCATCATAGAATTCTATGGATATTAGGTAAATTACCACATATTATGTTTTCACAGATGATATTATTATTGAAATATTCTGGCAGATTCAACGACTGACTCAGAAACAGTTTCATTGAGGGAATCTTCCTCGCTGGAATCTACGTTTACTTCCACTCGTTTTTTAGTAACGTGGGGTGTTGAATTTGAGATGCTTTCCCCTCCAGAAACTAATGGCTCCCCTACTTCCATAGTAGACTCCATCGCTACTTCAAAATTCTCGTCCAAAGTGACGTAGGAGCATGATGGATGCTCCGATTGCGGTGGTAGATTGCTCGAACTTGATTCAGCAATCACATCTACTGGGGAACCAAAACCCACTTCAGGAACAGAATTTAGCCCTGTGACTTTTCCCCTTCCAATAATTGAGAGAAGCCGCTCAAAAGTGGCGAATTCGGGGTGTTGACGACGAAAATGGTCATCAAAAAGGAACCACCCGATCGATTTTCAAAAAAAAACGCAAATGCACTTCGCGAAACGTCCAGGCACCCGTGTAACTAAAAAACCCCGGTCGCGATCGCGAAAAAACTCAATTTTAGGCCAAAAAACACGGAGCCGAGAAAAAGCGTAAATGAAGCTGTCTGTTTTACCAATGGGCCCACCGTGTTTCGACTCACCCCAATTGTTTATTCTCCCTAACATGGTAGGGATCACCTTGCCAGATTTAGAAATTTTGATAGACGCAAATAGCACTCGTGGAGTGGGGGAAGGGAATTTTGTAATAAAAAGTAATTTAGGACACCAGATCGTATAATTTTTAAGTTCTAAATTAGCTTCCACAACTTCAACCTACTCCTACACGTCTAATCCCGGTTTTCTCGCTAGGCGTTTGAGAAACCGAGGTCATGGGATTGAAGAATCGCCATTATCGGAGCGAACCCTGCACCGCAACCACGCTCAAATAGCGCAGTTGGGACTTTGAGACGCCCAAGTCAAGTAATAGTTTGGACGTGGTTTTACACCATAAGCCCAGCCAGGTAAGTGTGATGGATCCAAAGATGACTTCGGTCACGCTTACCGCCTCCCTCAACAACAAGTATAGCTCATCCTCACCGGCGTACTTGGCCGTTTTAGCAGCGTACGCAGCCTTGATACTACCATCAACCGATATCACCTGAACATGAGACATTAGGTTCGTGGCGATGGCCCGTTTCTCCATACGGTAAAAGTCGCGGGAAGGGGAGTCAACTGCATTAAAATGAGATTCCCTAGCACGTCGAAGGGAGTCTGTGGTTTGACTTAACAATAAGGTATTGAGAAGTACAGAATTTTCCTGTCCTTCAATGGTATCAGGGTCAGTGGAGGCCACAAGGGACTCAAGGTACACAAAGCTAGTTCGTTCGCTGAGTACAGTCGCATGATTTTTAGCTCCGCTCTACCAACGGGCCTAAGCCTCGGCTGAGATTTCTTCATTTATTTTTATTCTTATCTTTATTTTAACTAAAGTTTTCTTTTGCGAACTTACTACTATATAAACCCCTTAGCTCTTATGACATAGTCTTAACTCAGATACTTAGAATTCCCAAACATTGTTATCCACACTGCCAATTTAATGAAGCTGGGGAAAAACACGGCTCCATGGTATTCTGTGGTTTCTGCTCTACCTGGTTTCACATCACATGCACTTAGCAAAAAATTGTCCCGGGATCCTTTTGGCTGTGTTTTACGTGCGTCTAATCATTTATCGAACTTAAAAATAAGTCGAAAACTTTACTGGAACGTCAGGAAACCTTTGATTCCTACATAAAAGCCACCGAAAAAAAATTAAAAACTCTTCAAGATGCAGTCGATTCCGTAAGGAAAAAACTGGAACAAAGTGTGGAAACTCTTGAATCTGAAGTCAACGACCTCCATGAGACGATACATAATGACAATTCTAACAAAGCTGCTAAGCTTTTAGAACAAGCTGAAGCTTGTCAGGACCTAATTGGCGAACTAAGGGATGAAACATCAGCAAAGACCGAGGCTCTTGAACAAAAAATTCAACAACGTGTAAGCCCAAATCTCCTACCCAGAGCCTCCGCAAATTCAATGATAGACACTCCTTCAGATTACCTGATCACTG
Organism: Phalangium opilio; assembly: GCF_054372755.1. Classification (NCBI taxonomy): domain Eukaryota; kingdom Metazoa; phylum Arthropoda; class Arachnida; order Opiliones; family Phalangiidae; genus Phalangium; species Phalangium opilio. The sequence continues at coordinate 1,035,609 of NW_028324159.1, read as the reverse complement.
ACCACTTGATGGATTTACCTTCCACCAGTAACAATAACATAGGTAAATGGGTCAACCACCCAATCGCCTTTCAAAAGACCTCGTATACAGACATCGTTCATAAAACGGCGGCTAACTCTGGCAAGTACAATGCGACACGTACCAAGCATGCCAAAGGCCCTCCAAAAAATACGAAAAAACTCAACCGACATAGCAAGCAAAGGCCCAGCAGCTTACATGTAGGCAAGATGTCCTCTGACCGCGCTACAACCTGCAAAATCAGAGTCACGAAAGATCCCAATATTACTTCATTGGTAACTGCTCTATCAAAGCAAGCGAGCAACAAATACGTACCCACTTGCAGACATAGCAATATCCCTGAGAGCACCCACTTTACTGACCGTTACCGAACCCAACGAAATTTGGTCACTAAACTTATTCGCGAAAGAAAGTCCACCTACTTTAAAAATAAGTTGTCTGGCGACAGATCAACCACAAACTTCTGGCGAACTCTCAAACCTTATTTAAAGACTAAATCGAATAATGTAATTAGACAGTTAGAATACAATAATGTATTATCTGAAACCCCTAGGGAAGTGGTAAATTCCCTAAATCAATACTACAATACAGTGGCGGATACACTGCTATAGGACTTGAATCTTGATCAACTCGGTAAGCTGCGAGACGAACCACCTCTAGTGGAAAGACTACCACAAACCAGTAATATTAAATTCGACGCTTTTGTACTCGTGACAGAGAACCAAACATTTACAATGCTTAAGAAAATCAATTCAAACAAAGCTTGTGGAATAGACGGCCTTTCCCCTGCCCTAATCAAGGCTTTAGCTGCAATCATAGCAAAAATCTTTACCAAAATTATCAATCTAAGTCTTTCCTCAGGCAACTTTCCGACCCAGTGGAAGGCAGCTAAAATAATTCCAATCCATAAGAGTGGTAATGTCCTGGACCCAAAGAACTATCGACCAATTTCAATACTACCGGCTTTATCCTTAATCTGCGAAAGAACTGTTTACGATAATCTATACAATTTCATGGATCATAATCAGTTACTCTATATAAGTATCAATCGGGGTTTAGAAAATCCCATTCTACCGTTACATGCATTTTCGACTCAATGGAATCTGTCTTAAGTTACCTAAATGAAGGCAAATTCGTCTGCCTCGTATTCTTAGATCTCTCGAAAGCGTTCGATACAGTCCAGCACCACCTCCTGCTTCGAGACTTAAAAAAGTTCGGGATTGGCGGTGCTGTCCTGGACTGGCTCCAGTCTTACCTTACAGATAGACAACAAATGGTGTATCATAACGGGCACCTCTCGGAACAACTACATGTTACGAACGGTGTCCCACAGGGTAGTGTGTTGGGCCCCCAACTGTTTAATGCGTATACCTCTGACCTGCATAATGTCTTAAATTTCTCAAACGCCGAGTACGCTGACGACACAGCACTAATTTCAGCCGATGACAACCTGGAGATACTAATTAGAGACACTGAGTATGATCTTGAAAAATTAAAGACTAAATTAGCCAAACGAGAACTTATCTTAAATACAGCAAAAACTAATTTCATGTTACTGGCCCCAGATCGTCAAAGAACTACTCTGGCAGCTAAAATTACATCAATATGTAAAGATACGATCAAACGAGTTAAAGAATTTAAGTACTTGGGTATTTAGCTGGACGAGGCTTTAGACTGGCGAAGGCAAACAGATTATGTACTAAAAAAAGTAAATTCCCGCCTTTGGCTTCTGAGACCTTTGCAGAATCATCTTGAATCTGACACTCTTGGATTAATATATAAAGCCTGCGTACAGCCACTCATCCAATACGGTAACAAATTCTATTTTTATTGCCCTAAAGGCAATCAAACACGATTAGAACCTCTGCATAAGAAATGCTCAAAGCTTATCGCAAAAAGTAGCAAATATTCCTCGGCAACTACAGCATGCAAGATTGCCAAAATAGATTCCCCTAAATTTATCTATTATTTTAATTTATTAGTCTTTATGTATAAAGTTCGTAATGGTATTTTCCCAGAATATGTAACCGAATGGTTCCCACCTATTATCAACTCAGACCTAAAAACCCGTAGCCATGGGCAAAATTTTCTGATAGAAACCTGTATAACCCCTCTATGCATTGTAAAGGGACCCACCTGTAAATAAGTCGCGAGTTGACTTAGTGTGGATATCCCTTCCTAGACCAAGCAAAAAAAAAAAAAAAAAAAAAAAAACAAATATAGAGCCAAAAGTGTAAGAAAAAGGGAGTTAAAGTTTGGAATACCCTAAGTAACCAAATCAAGTCCGCTGAATCCTTAAAAATTTTTAAAAATGAAATAATTCCCCACATAAACCAACTTCTCCAGGTTTCTTAAACCACCTTAAAAGAGTCATTGTAAATTGCACGATATTAATCTATATGATTTTTATTTTTCTTTTAACAAATTTAAAAATAGGACTCCACTGTAAACAAGATTATTCTTGATGGATGTTCCTAATAAAAAGCAATTTATTATTATTATTATTATTATTATTATTATTATTATTATTATTATTATCATATCTTTGGTATCGTGGACTTTTTTGTTATGCAAAAATAACAAGCAAAAACGCTTTATCTCCGGCTTCAGAACATCAAACCACCACTGGACAACAGGGAGCAGGGGCGGTTTGTTTGTAATGAAGGACCGGACGTGAGCACTTAACGCGGTGACAAAACAAGTATCATCAAGGGAGCAAGCGTTAAGCCGCCAAAAAGGGGGCTTACGGGGAACAGAAAATGAATCAAAAAAATTACAAGAAACCGCATCATTGTCGGAACAAGTTGGGAAACCAAAATAAACCTCTCCGAGGCGAGACGAATTTACTTTCTAAACACAGGTCCACCAGCCAATGAGAAAAACCGTAAATACATAGTTCAAATTGGCGAAATATTGCCAAGGTCTTTAGTAAAGGCTTAAGAGTTTAACAATTTCCTTTGCATCCTCAATAATTCTAATGAGGACCTAAAATGTATCACTGAAGGGTGTATTTAACTTTCGGCTCACTCTGAACCGTTAACACCTCCTATGAGAGGAGGCGAAACAAAGTCATTTCTAGTTTAAATCTAGGGTATCTTATTTCACAGACCCAATCGTTTCAACACTTGTGGATAGATGAAGAATTAACATCCATATTATCTAATTAATATGAAAAATGCGTTTACACTATATATAAATGTAATAAAGCTGAATTAAAAAGTAAACACCAAATTTGAAATGTTAATATCAAAAGATGTTCTTAGAATATTAAGATGAATCAAAGCTTTATAGCTACACAACTACTTAAAGAATCGTAATGCCGAAAAATATTTAAAATATTTCCATTTAATATTCTGCAAAAAGGAAATGATATCGTTTTGTAAGAGATCTTATCATCCTACTCGCTTTATATTAACTTTGATCTGCGTGTAGTGTTTCGATTCGGATGCAATCTTCATTACTCGTTCTATATAAACTCTCACTTGTGTCATTACATAGAAATAAGTTTATCTTAAATAATTGATTAAATATAAATGATATTAATTATTTTAATCGCCAGTAAATAACTTTAAAAATAGCTTAATCGTTTAAAATAAAGTTGTTCCTATTATGTTTCGAAACTTTGCTAATATTGACGTTTAAAGTGAAGGGTACCCCTCTTGCCCGCTTTCTTCAAATTTTGGGGTACATATACGATTCGTTTCCATTATAATAATAGATTAAAACGCATTCGCGTGAACCGATGGTGGAAGCCCTGCCATTGGGAGGCTAGACGTTTCTCGTAACCCTAGCCGATCGCCGCGTATATCTTAAAACCAAACGATAACGATGGAGAAGAAGCCGGAATGGACAAAGACCTGAAGATGGTGGTGCATAGAAGCTGGTGTCAATGTGGGATTGACGAAGAACAGAAGATGGTGGTACTTGGAAGCCAGCAAGTATAGGCTAGTGTCCATGTGGGATGGACAAAGACTAGCAGATTGTGGTCCTTAGAAGCCAGTTAGTAAAGACTGGTGTTGGTAGATGAATGGCCAAAATTCCGTGAACCGCGAACGCGTTCCGCAAATCGGGTATTTGTTTGCTCCGATTTGTAAACTGCGAACGCGGTCACGTGGGGTCTGACAGACAGACAGACACATAGACAGACAGACACGTCCGGTGTAATACCTCTCCGTGACGTCATCGTCACTCGGAGAGGTAATAAAAACTGGGAATGTGTCTAAAAGTCTTAAGTCGTATGGGGCCCGAAAGTACATACGATCAAGTCTTGCAGAAAGAAGACGACCATGGTTTCGCGCACGCCATGTTAAACTTGGGGTATTTGGATGCATTACAGGGTAAGCATCCGAAAGGTTAAATCTGGATACCAGGGAGCGTAAAGCACCACAAATAGGGAAGCGAGATTCCCTACAGTTAGGGCGATCAGAGTCGGGGTGTAGACAGCAATTAAAATCGCGAATCAGGATGACCGGGTGGGACGGAGTAATGTTTTCCAGCTTGCCGCGCACGAAGGCAAGGGTATCTAAGGAACATGGGTCACTCGAAGCTGACAGGTAAACGTTGAATAAATGGACCGGGGAGGCAGAGCCAAGGGAACCAGCGCGTGGATTGACGTAAATACACCGACCCCTAAAAGCGTCTGTCGCGGTAACACAGTTTTGTAATGTGGGGGTATATCCTATAGAGACTCCAGAACCGAGAAAGGGGTCATCGGCAGAGTGGTGGAAAATGTACGACCACGAATTCCAAATATAAGATTTGGAAAAAGGAGTAGATATATTAGTTTCTTGTAGGCACACTATTGCTGGTTTAAAGCGATTTACGTAATCACGGCACCGTACTGACGTAAACTCAGTACCAACACCTCTAGGGTTATGGCTAAAAATTGAACAGTTCATCAAAAATTCAAATTATGAAGAAGCTTCAGTGGGGGACTCGGGAAGCAGTTTTTTAATCGCCGCTGAAAGCCTGTAGTAGGCGTTTCGCGTGTTTTTCCTGGAGGTGACGGAGGCGATAGCCTGAATCGCTGGGTCGGTCATGGCCACGACAAGGATAATATAGACGGCGCATCGTTCGCATAACGTTTGCATGCTTCGCGGGCAGCATCAGCATGTTTTGCCTCCGAGATAAACGCGAGGACAGCATCCAACGGGAAAACAGTCGGGAAGGCCCCCTTAGGGTCCGCCCAAGTGTTTGTGATAGGGTCATACGAGTAACGAATTCGCGAAACATTACGGGTCATCTTAGCCTACGGGGCTTGACGCGTGGGGGCAGGCATAGAGGCAGTATCGAGTCTGCGTTTGACATTACGGCTTTTAAGGTTTTTATTAACCACGGTCACAGAAGGGTCAGAGTTATTATTATTATTATTATTATTATTAATTTATTGATGTCCATGCTACTCATAAAATATCATACAAAAATGGTGCATCTACCCTTTGCCACATGAGTATAAGCTCGTGCGTGGCAGGGTTATGTATATAGTTGTTTTTAAATTAATGTAACTATTATTATTGTTATACTTGGATAATTTGGGGAAATTCGTACATCTTTTGATTAATCATAAAGTAATTAATTGCTAATAAAATAATACTTTCCTTAGACATTGTTGAGAATAGAGGTTAGCGTGGAATATTTGACTTCTATGAGCCATGCTATAATTTTTTACGGTATATTTCTAGGCTGCGGCACTTCTTTATATCATTATCTAATATGTTAAATAATTTCGGACCTAAATAATAGGCATGTTTTTGACCTAGAGTTTTGCTAGTTTTGGGAATTAATAAATTACCCTTTGTTATAAATCTAGTGGTATAATTATTAGTATATTCCATATAATTTTTGCTCTTGTAAGTATATAACAGTATTTCTTTTCCATATAGATGTTTCACAGAGAATACTTTAAACTCCTTATGAAGTAGTCGACTCGGGTAACGGTAATCTCTCCTCAAGCATATACGTATAATTTTTCGTTTTGAACTTCCAAAGGTTCTAATGTACTCTCGTATGTCCCTCCCCAGCCTATTATACCATATGATATAACGGACTGTATCAGGGCATAATATATCCTCTTTAGCCATGGAAGTTCCAGAAAATTACGGACATTATAGAATTTATACAAGCACGATCGTATTTTCTTTGTTAAGTGACATACATGATCTCTCCATCTTAGGTTACTGTCAATTATTATTCCTAGATATTTAATTTGGTTAACGTTTTCTATAATGAGACATTTTGCGGTGCAATTGTTCCAATCGTTACAATCGTTACTTTCATGGATTTTAATTTCATCTGGTAAGTTTTCTATCGTTCTTGAAGAGAAACAGATGTATTTAGTTTTGTTAGTATTTAGAGTTAGCAAGTTTTGGTTCAATTTGGTGTGGATTAAGTTCAAGTCTTTTTGTACTTACTCTATTACTTCCAGCCAAGTATTACCTTCAAATAATAAAGTGGTATCATCGGCGAAAGATATCAATTTGCCATGAATTTTTGTGTTACATAAGTCGTTTATATAAATTAGGAATAGCACCGGGCCAATGATTGTTCCCTGTGGTATTCCGAACCTCACAACGTGAGTATTACTTATCGTATTATTTATTTTCACAACTGTTTCTCTTCCGCTCAAGTAGCTTTTAAACCAGTCTAGTGGTACCCCACGTACGCCAGCTTTCTCAAGTTTTTGAATGAGTATAGGATGGGAGACCGTATCGAAAGCTTTCTTTAAATCGAGGAATATACCGATAGATTTTTTGTTTTGGTCTACGGTCTTATATAATGTCTCCGTTACTTTTAGAATCGCGTCACTAGTGTTTAGACCTTTTCTGAAACCATATTGGTTTGTAGAAAAATGATTGCACTTCTCTAAGAATTCTGTTAGTTGGTTCTTGATAATTTTTTCGTATATTTTTGAGATATTGCTAAGGAGAGATATCGGTCGGTAATTTCCTAAGTCGGTCTTATCGCCTGATTTAAAGATCGGTACAACTATTGCTCTCTTGAGAATATTAGGAAAAACCCCATTTGTTAAGGATGTGTTTATAATATGCGATAGCGGAATTGCTATGAATTGTTTAAGTTTTTTTAAAGTTTTTATATCTATATCATCGTGACCTTTTGAATTAGAGTTTTTAAGGGTATCAATAACTTTTGTAATATCAACTGGAGTAATCGGCAAGAAAAATAAGGATTTAGAGTTAGTGTCACTGGAATCTAGAGTTATTGGCGTATCTATAGTTTTCGACATTATGTCATTGGCTAAATTTTCCCCAAGCGAGGAGAAATATTCATTAAAGAAGTCGGCTACTTCTAGAGGTTGATTATCACTTCTATAAATGTGGTTTTTATATTTAATTTTATCAATTTGATTGGGTTGTTTATACTTATTTGTTGACTCATTTATAATTTTCCACATTGCTTTAGGATCTTGTTTACATTTGTCAATTTTTTTTATAATACTCGTTTTTTACTAATCTTATTATTTTCGTTAATTTATTTCGGTATTTTAGGTAATAATTTTTTAAATCAGTGTTAAACGGTTCTATTTTAGTTCTTTTTGCCAATGAGTCTCTTTTCCTAATTGAAATAATTAAAGAATTGTTTATCCAAGGTTTTAGTTTTTGTTGTTTATGCGAATAACTAATATATCTTTTTTTAAATTTAAATTGATATTTTGTTTTAATGTTTTTACAAATAATTTCGACGCTTCATTTGGGTCTTTTTCTGATAGGATATTGACCCATGTTTCTTTTTCTATATCATCGATAAGTTTGTTATAGTCGATTTCGTTTATTACTTTCTGTTTATTAAGATTCTTTGTTTCGCGTGCACCAGATATATTAATTAAAACTGCGTAGAGATCAGTAATTTTAACTTCATGTATGATCGAAATTACTTCATTATTCGTGTTCTGTTTTACAAATATATGGTCAATACATGATTTGGATGTGGGCGTCTCTCTAGTTGGACTATTAATACACGAGAAGAAACCTTTCTCGTATAGGGTAGTTAGATAATCGGAGACTGTTTGCTCTTCTGGGGTCAGTAAATCTATATTTAAGTCTCCTGTCCAAATCACGTTTCCTACGCTTATATCTCGTGATAATTTTATATATAGGTCATCAATAAATTCCGTGACATTGTTACTTGGTGAACGGTAGCAACCAATTACTTCATAAATTATATTATTAGGCAATTTAACATCAAGACATTTAACAGTTGCCCCGGAAATTTCTAGATTGTTTATGACGTAAGTTAAATCATTTTTTATATAGATAACTACCCCATCATTCCTATTTTGAAATACATTTGAAAAAACATGGCTAGAGCCTTTTATTGAAAATTCCGAATTTTCTCTCATTTGAAACGTCTCGGTTAGTACAATAATGAAATTTTAATTGTTTCTAAATATATAACAAATTCATCAAAGTGCTTCCTCAAACTGCGAATATTTAGGTGAAAAACATTTAAACCATTTTTACTCAAGTTATTTGCATTCAGGAGATTTTCTGGTAGAGATTTTAAATTAAAATTTTGAGATTCGTTAGAGAAATCAATCATATTGACCAGGGGAAGTTTTTTTTATTATTATTAGTACTTTTTTTAAAGAGGTTTCAAGTCATCGAGAGTTTTTACTCTAATGGAAGGCATGTTATCAGCTTTCCTCAGGAATAATTTTCCATCATTTACCCAAACATACTTATAATTTTTATTTTTAGCTAATGCTTTAGTTTCAAAAAGTAGTTTTTTGTTAACTAATGTTAATTGTTCATTGATATAGACTCTGTTATTTTGTAGCCCCGGGTCAATATCACTGCCCTTCAAATCTTTTTTAAGTCTTGCTTGTTTAAGCCAGTCACTCCTAATTTTTTTATTGCTAAATAATACTCGAATTATTGGTACTTGGTTTTTAGATCTAGATACACGATATGCCTCTATAATTTCATTGTGATGGTAGTTAACGTTAATTGCCTTTGCTGCTGCTTTTAGAATTTCATCCAGTTTATCATTTTTAGTGAGCTCAATACCCGTTATTTCTAAGTTAAGGTTTAGGTTTTCTTGCTTTACTTCATTTATCATAATTTCTTGGTTTTGAATTTTAATTGTTAGATCTGCATTTTTTAGCTTAAGAACATCATTATCTTTTTTTATCAAACATATCTCACTAGATAGAGACCCTAGGCTATCACTAAAATCTTCAATTGTATCGGAGCAAAATTGGATTGATTTCTCAATGTCGTTAATTTTTGTTACTTGTACTTCTATGTCTGATATTTTATTGACTTTTACCTCAATATCTGCTATTTTATTTACTTTAGACTCAATATCCGTTATTTTAGATTCCATGTCCGTAATCTTGCTCAGTTTGTTTTCGATGTCTTTGATTTTGCTTACTTTTATTTCGATGTCGTCAATTTTTTTCATTTTTGAATGAATATCGCTTACTTGTTGAATTAATAGTCTTAAGTCGCTGCTGGGTAGTTCCTCTGTATCCTCTGTATTGGAGCTGTTTGGCCTATTATTCGATGATTTACACAATTCGCATTTCCACGTAGTTTTACGCGATCCCATTTTACGGAACGTTTCTTCATTTTTAATGTTTGTACAGGCGATATGCAGGAAATCCTTACAGTTCGAACATTGAATAATGTCTTTACTATTTTCGGCAAATTTGGCGCTACAATTTTTGCATGACATTTTGCGCGTCTACCTTTGATTATTTCAGATAAGATATCACGTTAATCGGAGCTGATAAGGCAAAGTCAATCTCACCATCAGTAGTAGCCTCAGAGTCTACGTCGAAGGGAGAAAGCTTGGTTGCAGTGTCAACAGAAACAGAGAGATCCGCAACGGTTGGCTGTGTACAGGGATCGATGGGAGTACTAACCATAAGTACATCCTTAGAAGATGGTGTCGCAGCAGGAGCAGGTGGTGGCATAGTAACGGGCAAAGGGACCAGTGGTCCAGCGGTCTGCGAGGGAACGGGAGTCTCGGCAGACTGCGGTGAGACGGACGGACCGGCAGCTTGCAGGGGAACGGGCTGCCCAGCAGACATTGGAGCAGCAGCAGTAGTTTGATTAGACGGGCAGTTTTTGTTATAGTGCCCAGACTTGGCACAAAGGCTGCAGCGCGGTGGTAGGTTAACACCAATCATGTGGGGGTTGTTATTAACCAATTGAGTCAAATAGGGAAGTAACTTGCGAAAGTCATCATCCGACGCGAAGAGGACCAACGCCTCAGGACGGGCGCAATTGATATGACAGCAGCGGTAAGCCTTTGAATCCGGCCCTGAACAGTCCCAAACTTATTAAGCAGGGAGAGTAACATATCATCAGTGATGATTGGAGATACTCCAGAAAGTTGAACTTTTTTGGTGCAATTTCAATAAAAAACACTCAAGTTGAGAGTTGCGAAACTGAAGCCCGTTTGCAATAAATTGCAAAGCCCATGACTTATCGGCAAAAATACGTAAATTTGACCGTTTTCACGATAAATATCCGTTATCTGATGCGGAGGTACCGTCGCAGAGATCGCGTCTAAATAATCTTCTACAGAAGCACGATGTTGGGAAGAGTGTATTGAGATGCCCCGGTCGGAGCCGTCGTTAGGCACGGTGAAAGTGTAGGTACTCGGCGCGAGAGGTGTGGAGGGAAGCGCGCTCGAAAGCGAGGCCGCCGCAACAGACGCCCAGGATGCGCCGGCAGAGGAAAGCACGGGTGGAGTCGGTGCGACGGACGAGACGGTGCTAACGCAGGATGAGAAAGCAGCGAAGCACGGGACAGAGCTGCAACGTGGAAGCCTCGGAAAGGCATGAGAAACAAAAATCATAAAAAGCGCACTTAAAAGAGCACTAAAGAGACACACACACTCAAAAAATGAGAGAGATAGAGAGAGATAGAAAGAGAGAGCGATTGAAAGAGAGAGCGATTGAAAGAGAGAGAGATTGAAAGAGAGAGATTGAAAGAGAGAGATAAAAAGAGAGAGATAGAAGGAGATAGAGAGATAGAAAGTGAGAGAGAGAGATAGAAAGTGGGAGAGAGATAGAAAGTGAGAGAGAGATAGAAAGTGAGAGAGAGATAGAAAGTGTGAGAGAGAGATAGAAAGTGTGAGAGAGAGATAGAAAGTGAGAGAGAGAGATAGAAAGTGAGAGAGAGAGAGAGATAGAAAGTGAGAGAGAGATAGAAAGTACCACGCGGGTTTAAACTGAGTACTGAAAAGGCCATGAAAAGTAAAATATAAATCAAAACAAAACAGAAAAAGCTCGCGGGATTACGATAACGCAATGGATGACTCAGGGAACAGTTGCTTTAAGGTACCAGAATGTCCTTAATAGGCATTATGGTGATTTTTGCGAGCGTCAGCGGAGACGATGGCCTGTATGGCGGGATCCGCCATGGCGACGACAAGCACTTGGCGAGCGAGGGAGGAGGCCGATGCCTGGTCGGTGACGTACTTCTTAGCGAAGGAACGTACAACTTCCGCCGGGATATTTAGTGTGTCAGCAATGAACGAGAGAACCGTTTTATGGGGGAAGACCGCATTGAAAGGGCCTTTAGCGTCGGACCACGAGTTTGTGGTGGCATCATAAGCGTAACGCGAGCGCGAAACTGCACGCTGCTTTTTAATGAGCGGAGTGGGGATGACAGGGGCGGGGGGCTAGAGTTACCTAGCTTCCTCTTTTCCAGTCTACCACGACGAGAGCGTTTAACTACCTTGACAGTAGGGTCGGTGTCAAAGTCATCATCCCCGGAAGTGACCTCTGAGTCCGCTTCCACAGGGAAGGACGAAGGATCAACGGCCGCAGATGGGGACTGGGAATCGGTGGAGGGAGCAGGGGATGGTGAGGGGGAACAGTAGGAACAGGGCCAGGAGCGGTGAGGGAACGGAAGACATGAGGGGAGAAGGGGAGTGAGGGGGGCTGGGGATGCTTGGAAAGGACGGTTGTAACGGAGACGGTTGGGGTGACATTAGCTGAGGTGGGAGGAGCTGTAGTAACCAGAGCGGTGGTACCTGTGGTAGATGATGAGGCAGTGGAAGTCGCAGTAATTGAGGTGGCGGAAGCTGTAGGAACTGGAGCAGCAGTAGAGACAGCAGGGGCGGTGGTAGGGCAAGTCCTGCCCATGTGTCCTGTGGAGTGGCACACGCTACAGCGGGAAGGTAGATTAACACCAACCATGTGTCGCGTACCGTTGATAAAGATTGTAAGGTAAGGGGGAGCTGTCGGAATTCGTCGTTAGACTTAAAAAGCATGGTGGCTTCTTTTCGAGCACAAGAAGTAAGTTTAAAATCAGATAGCGTTACCGCAGCGGTAATGCTACGAATCTTCCCTTGAACGGAACCATATTTAGAGAGGATAGAGAGAAGCATTTGATCGGTGATTTCAGGGTGTACCGCAGATAGTTGTACGCGCTTGGGAGAAACTCCGAGTGGGAGGCAATCCAAGTGAGAGTTGCGGAAAGTGAAACCAGCAGCAATGAGTTGTAAGGCCCAAGATTTATCCGACAAATAGACAAAAACTTGGCCATTTTCACGATAAATATGCGTGATATTTATGGCGGGAACGGTTGAGGCAATAGCGGTCAAAACATCTTCAACAGAAGCCATTACATGGGACGGTGGGAAAGAGATTCCCTTTTCACTCACCGAAGCCGATGATTGAAAGACGAAGGTATGAGGAGGGGTATCGGCGGCGGCGGCGACGTTTGTCCACGACGGGACCGGCGGCGAAGAAGAAACAGTAGCCGGCGCGGAAGGCGAATCCGCAGCCGGAGGAGCGAGATTATCGGATAGCGATCGCCGAAGCGAAGCGGTAGGAGATTTTTTTTTGTTTTTCAAACTGGTTAGTTTATTTAGCAAGTATAGTTATTGTAGTACATTATACATTATACAGAAAAAACAAGAAAATTAAGGCATATTTGGCAAAAGCTCATTAAACAGGTTAGTAAAAATACAAAAAAAAACAAGAAATGATACTTATAAATATACAAAACTCAAGAAAAAAACTAAATCCAAATCTGGCAAAAAAAATATATAAATCCAAATCTGGTAAAAAAAAATATATATATAACAGTCGAAGGTATTAGATATCAAAAACTGGTATACTGAGGGATCAGAACCAATGTGGTTCCTGTTCAAAGCCCCAACGTAATGTAAATAGACTAAATCAGTATTAGTCAGGACATGGGATCTTTCCGCCTTAAAAACGGGCAGCAATCCGGTTAATAATTAGGTGAGTGAATGTATGGGCGGATAGCGCGATATTGGAAAGGTCCGCATAAATCTCAGCGAGAAAAACCATTGTCATGACAGAGATGAAATTAAAAATGGTATGATCCCTCCCTGGGGAAGCGACCAAAGACCAAAAGTGTTCTGGTGGGTGGCGGTGGCCTTTCCATCGGAAAAGGCAGTCATTGATAAGGTTCAAAACGCATGTAATGTAAGGGCAAAAATAGTACATATGGAGAAACGAACCTGGCGCGGGGCAGAACGGGCAAAATCGGCTGTCCATGGAAAGGACAATGTGAGAATGACGCGTGGGATGAGGGAGAGAACCATGAAGGGCTCTCCAACGGACACACAGAGTTCCGCTCTACTGTTTAATGGAAAGAGCTGACGCCCATTCCACCACTGAAGAGACGGAATGAAGACGGTATTCGGGGGAGTGACTGGTGTTATGGGAGAGAAACGTTTCGAGACAACTAATGTATAAATTGCGGAAGTCATTATGGAATTGGTAATCATAAGCTTACGCTCAGAATTACCAAAACGGTACGTAGAGGCTCAATCCACCACCAGAGTAGTATAGGGCTACATTTCGTACCACGGTAGAGGTATAAAGTAGGTGCGTGGGAACTGGGTCATGGGAACTGGGGCATGGGATCTGGAGCACGCCGCCGCGGTGAATCTTCGCGAGATCCCCGCGCGCGAGTTCCTTCCCCCCTCACCCCCGCGGGGTTCCCCGCGCGCGCCGCGAGTTCCTTCCCCCATTTTAACTCCGCGCGCGGCGCTAGGTTCGTACTATTCAATTCCAGGAAAAATTCTATTGTTAAATTCTTACTAAGAAGAAGTGCTAATTTTATTGGCTGACTTAACCATCTGGGTAGAAGGTTTAAAAAACTAACCAATTACAAATTATGTACTAGATCGTTTATAGCACGTGATTTTACTGTTACAAGCACTTCTTGGAATCGGAAGTTTCTTAGAAATCAGCTAAAGACGGTCATTTAGAGGTCTTACAAGTTATCTAAAATTTCAATAGAAAAATGGTCAAAATTTTTTAAAAAAGGCTTTTTGTTTTCAACTTGGTTTAAAGTTTTTGATGAAAATGATTTTAAGTACGAGTGCAAAATATAATTTGTGTGGATATAGTGGTTTCAAACGTGTAATTTTCGAGTAAAAAACCACGTCTGTTTTTGTGATCATCAACTTAAATAAGGAATACATATATTCACATTGAAAGGTAACATTTTTTGCTATATTTAAATTAGTTTTGGGGTGCCTAGTTTTTGAAATGTGCACTTTAATAAATTTCAAGAAAAATATTCTAAAAGTGAACTATCGTTATGAGTTATAAACGTGACAGGGTGTTAGCCACTAAAATAAAATCAATATACATGACAAAAATGGGTAATGAACGAAAAATAAACGAACTCCTCCTACTCTTCATTTAAATTAGCAATGCGTATAGAGCTTCATCTATTTAGTTGTCTTAAACGGCAGAAAATCCAACCCTTTTCTTATGAAACAAAAGTCATACCATCCTGTTAACTGGAAATGGTAGCTGTAAAACCCTTTCGCTAGGAATGCGAGATGTAAAATCCTTTTCTCTAGAAATGAAAACAATGTACCTGACTGAGAATTTAAGTTTATTATACTACAATTTACAATACTTATTATTCATTTCCGTAAAAAAAAATAATGTAAAAAAGATACACGAGCCACTTTAGTATGAGTTACCTCTTCTTAGTCTCTAAATGTAAATGATCTACGATTGCTAATAGTATGCCAGCCGGTATTATGCGAACAAAATTCCTCACTTTACATATTAAATAAAGGTTTTTTATGCAATTACTACAGAAACTTTTCTGAACGTCCCAAATTACTTCTACCATCATGTCGTCTCGATGCACTACTGTATGAGTTTTTACCGCTAGATATTTCGTATTTGGTTCGTCCATATCGCTAAAAAAGACAAAACAGTCTCTGCAAACTCTACGTTGGCATTTCCTTTCACCTTTTCTCCATGTTTTTAAAAAATAATCATATTCTATGTGGTGGTACCCATCCAATAAAAAGAAAGGGATGGTAACTCTATTCCTTTGCGTAGCTTGAAATTGAGCAAAAGTCAAGCGATTATCCACTTCGAATTCAATTTCTGATTCTGTGATCCAAAGCCAATTTGGTATTTCTTCGGGATATAGATCCTCTTCGCCCAGGTTCCCTAGTTCACCAATAGCTGCTTTCCAAAATACCCGTTCAGATACTCCCCAAAGTTGGCGTGGAATTGTTTTCTTAATATCATTAAAGGTTTGCTCCGTATTAGCTAAAACGAATTCCATTGTTACTACCATGGCTCTAATGGCCATGGATCTCAAAGGCATGGGTGACCGAGATTCCATATTGATTTTAAATATATGAAGAGATGCTTTAAAGTTAATAACTGAATGTTGTATGTGCCCTTAAGTTTTAAATTTCCCCTTAAATACCTACTGTTAATTAGATAAAAATATTCGCCAAAAGTAACATTAGGTCGATTGAAAGGTTACTTACCGATAACTGGAATCGAACCAGGATCTTTCGAATTCCATATTTAGCAGCCAATACGCTACCAATCGACCTAGTGTTACCTGTGATCTTTGAGTGTGAAACTATAAGTCTATTTTTCCAATAACTACTATTTATACAATGTATGACGGAGGTGATATTAGATTTTTTGGCAAAGGTAGTTTAAGTATAGTAAAGCATATATAAGGCTCATTAGACTTGAAAGTTAATTGTTGCGTTGAGTCATAATTCCAAGAAAAATCCTTCTATGCCAGAACTTCGAATTAACTAAAACGTCATTGTTTCTAAGGCTTGAGTTCCAAGAAATTTTAATTTTATTTAAAGGTATGGTTGTTAAGTTTTATTTCTCTATTCGTTTAAGTATGTCGCGCCAATTTTCCCCTGCTTTCACGTGCAAAAGCGGTAGGCATGATAAACTACATAAATTACCTTTTACACTCCCTTTAAGAAGTCTGAACAATATAAATACCGCACCCACCGCCCCGCAAACTACAAAATATTCTCATTGCTTTCGCTTAATCTCCCTGCTAAAATTAATAATTTCTTCAAAATGGTAAGTAATATATATAAATATATATTTTTGGTACTTTTTCTTACTACCCCATAGTTTTATGTTATCTACGCTCAAAGCAGCAACCCTTGGGAGACTCTTCAACTACAGTTTAGTCAATCCGAACAAATAGGAGTTAAACTATGCAAGTTTAATAATAAATTATACGTAGACATAAGAAAGTACGCTCTACCCAGAATACCCCTTAAATCGGGGGTATGCATACCCATTGAAATAGTAGACGACTTAGTTAAGGTTTTGAAGTTAGCATCTCTGAATAAGTTACCGCAAAGTTCCTGTTTGCCTGGGATGTTGGAAATCGAGAAAATAAAAGAAAAGGGTTGTCTAATAACGAAATATAGGGGCCAAGCGCGCGAGAAGCAACTGGATTTGAAGGCCGTCGATATACCGGAAGTAGTGGAACTAATATCGAGCATTTTGAAGAAGGTTACGTTGAAGTAGTAAAATGTCTGATGATGAACCACTAGACCTTTCTATTTTTAGAGCAGAAAACTTTTATGAATTAGTTAAAGTAAATGTAGCCAGATCTAGGAAATTTAACTGTTCATCCTACGAATACAAAATTATCTTTAAAAACCTTGATAAAATATGTGTGACGGAACTATATGAAAAATTGAAACTCATATTTCAATCAATAATTGAGACTATTATCAACGCGGGTAGAGACTACAACAGAGTCAGGTTTTGTGTTAGAAGTGACCAGCTGGAAAATGTCATAAATTTAAAATTTATGGCGTTGAACGAACTGACAGTTGATAGGCTTTTTGGTGCTATAAGCCAAGTTAGTCAATCAAATCGTAATTTCATTTTAGACGGTGATATTAGAATTGATGCAATTTTTCTAAAAACTGATATTCCAATATCGGGTAGAAAATCAGTCAGAAATAGATCGATGTTATCACTAGAACATTGCATGAAAAACGGGAGGACTTTTTTACCAATTTTAAACGATGACGATCTTTGCGTAGCTCGAAGCATAGTGTGCGGAAAAATGGTTGCGGACTTAACCTATTTAAAACAACAAAAACAAGATAGATCTGGTTTCGACTATAACCGATACCGTAGAATACAGGCACCTAACAGACCGCTACAGAGGGAAGAGGCCCTAAAACTTCACCATGAAGCTAACTTACCGGTAGGACCCGTTAGTATAGAACAGATTTCGGCTTTTCAAAAAATCTTAGAACCCGAATACCAAATTATAGTGTTTAGCGCTGAAAATAATTTTAAGAAAATTTATGAAGGTGAAATTTACGCTGAAAAAAAATTTTTCCTTCTGTTTGTAGATACACATATGCATGTTATTAAAAGTTTAGCAGCCATGTTCGGATGTGTTTCTTATTGTAACAAATGCTTAGTAACATTTAGTAATGTATTTAGGGCCTCAAATCATAAATGTTATAATGAACCCACAAAATGTTGGCGATGTTACTCTGAGACATTCCACGAGAGCCCATCCTTGGACGTCGTGAAATGTCCAGATTGTAATAGGTATTTTAAAGGTCCCGAATGCTTCCAAATACATAGAACTAATAAAATTTGTGAAAAAGTAAAAATATGCAAAATTTGCTGCGAGGAAATTGAAAAAAATCACAAATGTAGTAAAGTATGCCCAAAATGTAAAATTGAACACCCGCCTAGGCTTTGTTATGTCCAACCCCTTACTAAAAAGTATAAGGAAACAACTTATTGTTATTTCGATACCGAATGTATAGTAGATAATTCCCTTCATACCCCAATACTTCTAGTTTCTGCTATGCAAATAGAGAAAAATGTTTACGATTATAACATTTTTAGAGGACTAGATTGCGTAGACAAATTTATGCAATACCTAACTCAAGTAGATGAAAAAATTGTTTTTACAAGAGACAACAAAAGACGTAGAGTAACCAAACCTAGGTTTGAAAATGTTACTATTGTTGCTCATAACATGAGAGCCTATGACGGGTTTTTCATTTTACAATGGTTAATCCATAATTATGGAAAAATAGAAATTATATTCGATGGAGCAAAACTGCTAGCAATGTTTGTTAAAAACCAAAATTTAAAATTTAAAATTTATATGTAGTTTTTCCTTTCTGGCTATACCATTAAGGGCTTTTTCGGAGACATATCAGTTGGGTTCAACCTGCAAGCAGTTTTTCCCATATATCTTTTTAAACAAAAACAATTTAGATTATCGTGGAAAAATTCCCGATAAATCTTATTTTCAGCCAGAGTTTATGAAAAAAGATGATAACATAGCTTTTGAAAAGTGGTATAGTGAAAAGTCAAAACAACCCGTTTATAATGCCATGTTAGAGTTACAAGAATATTGCGTGTCTGATGTCCAAGTCCTTCAGAAGGGTGTAGACTGTTTTCGTAACCATTTCAAAACAGTAACGGGTTTAGACCCAATGAATTGCGGTGCGATAACCATAGCTGGAGCTTGTACTTCGGTGTATCTTCACACATACTTACAGAAGAATACCCTTGGTGTCGTTCCAAACCCTGGATTCCGTGGTTCAGGTAACCAGAGCAAGAAAGCCATAAAATGGATGGCATGGGAAAGAAAGGTCGAGATTCAAACTGTAATGTCAGCATCAGGAGAAAAGAAAATTGGACCATATGCAGTTGATGGTTATTGTAGTGACCCGGAAGTAATTTTAGAATTTATGGGCTGTTTATATCACGCGTGTAAAAAGTGTTACAAAGGAAGTGAGTGGAATAGCGTAGTTAAGGAAACCAATAAAGTTATTTACGAAAAAGGACTTGATAGAATACAATACATTAAAGAGCTTCATCCTAGGGCTGAGATCATTACTATGTGGGAATGTGATTACGATAAACTGATGGCTGAAAATTCAGATTTTAGGGAATTTTGTAATTCAGTCGAAGTGTGTGACCCTATCTTATCAAGATCAGCGCTTTATGGAGGACGATGCGAACCCCTAAAGTTATACTATAAAGCAGATCCAAGTAAAAATGAACGTATTTTATATTTTGACATTATGTCTTTATACCCTAGTCAAAATAAATATGGTATTTACCCGAAGCATTTCCCTGAGGTGATTCAATTCAATTTTGATTATCGGAAAGACGCTTATTTTGGAATCATGTCGGCGACATTGTTACCCCCATATGGTCTGTACATTCCTGTATTACCCTACAGACATAATGGGCGATTGTATTTTCCTTTATGTAAATCTTGTGTAATCGAAGAAAATACTGAACTTTGTAGTCATAGCGATGGTGAAAGGTCAATTTCGGGCGTGTGGTGTACCCCAGAAATTTATAAAGCTATGGAAATGGGTTACAAACTTTTAAAAATATCAGAAGTGCATCATTATAAAGAAACTTTCAAATATGAAAAAGGTGTAAGCGACGGACTTTTCGGTGGTTACGTAAATAAATTTTTAAAGATTAAGCAGGCCAACTCGGGGTTCCTCTCCTCAGTTAAAACCTTCGAAGAAAAGAGGGAATATTTAGATTCAATTTATGAGACTGAAGGAATCAAAATCGAAATGGATGAGGTAACTAAAAACCCTGCTATGAGAGCAATCTCAAAAATTTGTTTGAACTCACTATGGGGCAAATTTGGATTAAATACTAACAAACCAAAGTCTATCATAATAGATGATTATAAAGATCTAATTGGCATTTTAGTAGACGACACAAAAGAACTTATAGATTTAAGGCCCCTAAACGAAGAGCTATGTTTGTTAACGTATAGTTTTAAGGATGAGTTTCAACCCACATATTATAAGGGGAACCCATATGTTGCCAGCTTTGTTTCATGTTATGGTAGATTAACTCTTTATGAAACACTTGCAAAGTTGAATGAGCGTGTACTTTATATGGATACTGATAGCGTAATCTTTGTTGCAAAAGAGGGGGACTACATACCCCCCACCGGTATTATCTTGGGGTGTTGGGTAAACGAACTGGGAGAGGAATCAATTTTAGAATTTGTTTGCAATGCTCCAAAAAGGTACGCCCTGAAAACTACAGACAACAAAACTATCGTGAAAGTAAAGGGCTTAAGTCTTCAAAATCGAATAAATGAAAATATTGTAAATTTTGACTCCATATTTGAAAGTATTCATAATAAGTCGAAAAGAATTAAAGTAGCCGTTCCTTTTAATGTACGTAGAGATAAATATACGGCAACAATAATAAATAAAAAAATGGAAAAGACATTTGGATATACATTTAAGAAGCGCGTAGTTAAGGGTTTTAATACATTTGCATATGGTTACTTAACAGAGACAACTCAGGATGAGTAGATCTAAAAAGAATGTACATTTTTCACCAAATGTAACTGTGTTTGAAATACCTATCGAAGATAGACGTAATTACGCCCTTTACGATGCGCTAAGGTTTAAAGATCGTATTCGAAAGGTGGAAAAAATGTTACTCAAAATATATACAAATCGAACTGAGCAATAAAATATTCGAGTGTTGAATTCTTTGTGTCATTTTAATTACATTTATTAACCATGGCGTGTCGAATAAAATTTGTAGCGCCCTTTCACATGTTATGCGCAGGTTCTAGCATGTGTGGTAAATCATCGTGGGTTTTTAATTTATTAAGATATAGAACATGCATGATTAGTCCAAAACCAGATCGGATAGTTTAATGCTATTCAATTTACCAAAATAAATTTGATGATCTGAAAAGGGAAATCCCTGAAATAGAATTTATGGAAGGGTTAACTCCTAATAACGAAGAATTTTGGAATAGAAATCAAAATAACCTCCTGGTGTTGGATGATTTAGCTTCAGAGTGTGGTAATAGTAAAGAAATAGCTGATATGTTTATTAAGGGAAGTCA
This sequence comes from Phalangium opilio, assembly GCF_054372755.1. NCBI lineage: Eukaryota > Metazoa > Arthropoda > Arachnida > Opiliones > Phalangiidae > Phalangium > Phalangium opilio. The sequence goes on along the minus strand of NW_028324159.1, from coordinate 1,014,427 downwards.
CCACTATAATACCAGCATACTTTTAATTACACAGAGCTTATTTAGTAAAAATAAAGAGTTCAGATTGATTAGCCTAGATTGCGTTTATATTTTAATATTCAAATGTCCCAGGGATTCATCGCCAATACAATTTTTAAGTAGGCAAGTTTTTCCTAGAAAAAGTCAGTTTCTAGTGAAGGCCTACGCCATTGCTACTGAAAAGCCGCACTCGTACATTTTGATTGACTGTCATCAAGCCACGAATGAACGTCTACGAGTTAGAACAAATGTCCTCCCTCCAGATGGAAATATGTACGTATTTATCGACGAATAGGAAAGAGTGACGGCGCATTTTTAATCTATTTAATACAATGTTTCTGCCGGTCTCACTTCGTAAGAAATACCCCTACCTAACTTTGCTTAAACGAAGCAATAAAATTCAAAGAATACACATTCTAAAAAACAGTACCAAAGATCAATTAAAGACGCTTTGTAATATTTGTTTTAACATTACACACGGCGGGATACCTTTGACCTCCAAACTAAAAAATCATTTAAAACGTCACAGGAGAGTTATAAGGCTATTGGCTCAAAAGTCTTTGCCATTAAGTAAGAAGCGTCAGTTGATGATTAATCAATCAGGCGGAGCCTTTTGGCCAATGTTACTGGCTAGTATTATCCCTAGTGCTATCTCAGCTATAAAACGTTTAACATGAAGAAAATGGTTTTGGTGCCTGCCAATACCATTTTGGATCCGGTGCATAAAGAATTATCTGAGCTAGATCAAGAAATGCATAACATTCTTCGAAAGTCCGGGTCTACAGAAACTAAACTTAGAGAATACTTGGAAACCCTGCAAAAATATTTAAATATGAAGAAACTAGTACAACCCATTACCGTAAAAACTGTATCGGCACCTCCTACAACTTATCCAGCGCTACCTTCTGCCCCGGTGGTTTCTACTTCTACCGCTACTTTACCCATTACTCCGAGCCTAACAGGAATACACGCAACTACCCCCATTATGCCTACCGCTTCTGCACAGGGTTCCACCATTTTTCAAGCACCACCTAGCGGGTCCACCTTGACATGGCAGCCATTTACGGTTACGGCTATGGCGGCTAAGTCTCCAACACCCAAAAGAAAAAAACTCTACGTAAAAACAGCGTGGCTCAATCAATAGATGAATTTAAAAATTTCAAGAACAATATTCGCCTCTTCATTCTAAACGTAAAACCAGAAAAGATAAAAAACTGTTGTACCCACTACACTATGGAAAGAAAAATTTAAATAAACGTTTTTTTATTGATTGCAATATTTATTTTGATGTTTCAACAAATGATTACATAAAAACAATAGAACCAAAGCTTCATTATACATTAAATAATTTGGTTTATATAAATCTTGAATAATAACGTTTAGATTATAACCGTAACAGGCATTAACTAGATAAAAAATACAATGTAAACCGCATGTTAAAGATAATGGATATTGAACAGGTACAGGGTTTATAAACCATTCTTTAGCGTAGACATAAAGATCATTAAGATTATAATAAGAGGGATCATTTCCATAAGAATCAAAAAAGTTCCCTACATTATTATTTAGAGCTCGGAATCGGATATCCATTATCGTTTGTTATTCACGTTTATGTCTACAAATTGTTCGCGGTTAATTTACCCAGATATAAAATATAGTAGCTTCTATTTTATAGGTTGGCCTATGCGGTTGTAGGTTGAAAGATGTACTATTTGCAAGCCCATATCAATCAACTGTATCCATTCGGATAAACGTTGAGTAAGTTACATATTACGTAATGTGGTAATTTTTCTTAACTGAACATCAAAACTTGTTAATGTATAGCGTTCGTTTAAACTAAAACACTGCCAAGCATTAATATAATTGAGATAAGTCTGTTTGCCTATTAAACAATTATGAACCTGGTTTCAACATCTTATGTTAAAATAAGTATACAGTACAGTCATAACTTTATGATACTTTAACTTTGTCTTTTAAAATATTTGAATTTTGTGTCCTTGTTCATTGTTAGAATCTGAAGTTATAAAGGACGAGTAAAGTTCTATTCTCAATTACAGACGTACTTAAAAGTCATTTAAAGATACTTGAACATGTCCCTCGAAGTCAGTTGTGCAGACAATGCCTCGTTAGTTCCTTTTCTGGTTGCTCTTCATTGATTATTAATAATGTAATTGCGCAAACATCCAGTGAATTTATACATATTTATTTGGAAAAAAACATTGTTGGTTGTTCACACTAGAAATGTATTAATAAAAATATTCCGTTTCCACCACTATTATATACAAGTGAAATATAAAATTCTATCTGGTGTCATAGTAAAACGCTTCATTGGAATTCGATAAGTGTCACAAGAAAAATGTCCCTCAAAAGCAATTGACGACTTTTTAGTGAAAAAATTCGCTTGCCATTTTGCTAACCGTTTGGTAAACTTATTTATTGACCTGTAATGGTACAGATTGTTATGATATTATTCCACGACAATACTACCCTTAACCAGGTCTATACACTCCACCATTCGAGTTAGTCGGTGTGAGGAGGAAGCTGTTCATGCTTGTAGTACTTTAGAAGCACTGAGCCTTTAATTATCCTTCGAGATCTTTCGGATGGACGCTGTACAAGTCATCAATTCCAGCGAGAGCTCCGTGAATATCCATTGTCGACTCTTCACTGCAATCATAGTATTCGTTAAAATCGTTCAGAGTATGAAATTTTGAATTTCTTAACTTAAGAGACAGGTGGCCAGCCTAATATCCCATTTGCTGAGCACAATAAGGTTTCTAGCCCGAGACCCACAGGGACCATTAGCGAACTGTTTCGTCTGTCTCTGGCCCTCCATATTATGCCAGAGCTGATTATTAAAGACGGTCAACCTGGCATGCATACTCCGTCTAGCGTACCCGTACGGGATGTGGACGAACTGCACCTGTCCCAAGAACTTGGCCTCCGCCCCCTTTTAGCAAACCTATCGGCTTGCTCATGGCCATGATAACCGCTGTGACGGGCACCCAGTACAGCTGAACCCTGTTGCGGGCTGCCAGTCGGGCAAGCAGATCAAGGCAACTGCACACCAGTGGAGAAGTGATCTGACACTGGTTCAGCGCTTCCAAAGTGGCCTGAATGTCAGAATAAATCCTTACAGTCCGTCCGGTATAACCTTTATTGACGCAATAGTCCGCGCAATAACAGATCATGGCAATCTCCGCCTGAAACACACTTGCATAGGTGCCCAGACTCTCAGAAAAACCGACCTTTGTGGTTTGGCAGTAGTAACCGGCACCAGCGCCGGAATCAGTCTTAGAACCCCGATACCGAGAGGCAGCAGGTTAGTCCACTCGGCCCGACTGGAAAAGTGGGTTCTGAATGGTTTTGTAAAATCAAAACTGGTAACGGTTTTGTCAGAGCGCATCGTCAGCGACGGCTCAAGTGCGGCATGCTCCCAAAAGAGCTTGGTATGGCTGTGATCCCAAAATCTGGGTACCCAACAGCCATTATTATAGAGCCTGTAGGACCCCATGACGGCCTCCTCCTCAACGAAGAGATAAAGAGGAAGCTTTTCAAGGAGTATCTCCAGGGTCGATCTCATGGCCCCCGTGCCCCAATGCAGGCCAGCCGGTACCGTTTAAAACGTGTATAACAAATATAATAAAAAGAGACTAAGTAGATTATGCCTCCATATGTAATCTTTAAGTATCTTAATCCCAGCACTAGCTCAACTTTTTAAACTAAAGACGACAACCTAGAATAACTTGAATAACCGAACTTTAAGAGGTTATGTTCTTCTGCAATCGATTCGCGGTGATAAGGTTAGTCTCTTAAAATGCAAGGTAGATGGGGGTACATAGCACTTAAGCAACCGACAGAGAATATGATATGCTAATAGCACACTACATTGGTAAATCAAAGATTCAAAGGAACCTAAAGCTCAACTCATGTGCACGTCACTATAGTCAAATGTCAAAAAACCAATTCTATTGGTACAGAGTGGACACCCAGAAGATTATAGTTGCATTTTACTTTAGCTACAGTATTGACAATGCTTGACTCCAAGTTTGAAATCACAATGTCTTCAGGATCACACTTTTCTTCACTATTGCAAGAAGGCTGGGATTTAGGGTGGTCATGTGAGCAAGGCAACTAATTCAATTTCCAGTTCGGAATCTAAGTCCTAATTGTGGCCTTCTCTGGTCAAGCTCCTTCTTAAACCTTTTGTTATCAGAGGCTTTGTCCACTGTAATTGCTAACACTTGTAAAACATACTATTACTGAAGTGTGAACAAAGAATGTTGAATAGTATATTTTCTAATGAATGGGACCTATACATGTTGTTTCTGATTAGTCTGCTATAAATTAAAGGACATTTTTCTGGATAAAACTAAGTGGAAAGTGTCAAAAATATGGGGTCTACACTATTTAGTTACGGATATATGGGCTCCCAAACAATGACCCATAAAATAAGGAAATAGTCCCACACGTGAAGCAAGACATCATCCTCGCCTTCTGATTTAGAAGAAATACAGCACTTCGATATCACCTTTTGCGCTACAGTGGGCCACTGCAAACTGGTCTTTGTTATAACCGCGCCTTTGCTAGTAGTTAAAAAGAGCAGCGTCACGTTTTTCCCCTCTCGCTACAATGCTATTGAACCTTTATCTTGTAGAAATAGACGGATTGCAGTGTGCTTAAGTAGGTTAAATGAAGCTAAATGAAAGTGTTGCAGTGTGTTTTAACATCTTCCAAAGACTTCCATCTCTTCTGAACAAGATGGGCAGGCTTGTACGTATTACTGCAAGTTTGAAACTTTTTCCTTGTTTTAGGGGCCTATGTTTGGGTGCCCGTATATTTGTTACTAAATATTGTAGGCGCCAGGTTCTAGGACATTTTGCTCTTAGTTTGACCGAACTAGTCGGGGCGACACCAAACCTGATCAATCGGCCCGAAAGACTTATCGCACTGTCGGTCTACAATACTTCATGTTCCTGCCATTTAGTAGGCAAGGTACATTCCACGTCGTGTAAGGTGGTTTGAAGACGTTTACCGAAAATTAACCAATTCGGACAACTAACCGCCAGTACCGACAATAAACCGACTACAAAACGGATAGAAAATGCTACTAGGGAAAGAACACACCTTAAAATTAGATCAAGAAGCGTGATCAAGAGATTTGAGATCCTGATAAACAGTGACATTGAAGGAGCTTTTGCAGAAACGCGGTTGGGTACAAACAAAACAACCCTCAAAAATGATACCATGGAAACGGAAAAACAGGTGAAGATAATATGCGGGCTGTTGAAAAAATTGCCAAATTTGAAGTCTAACGTCTTTTGTTTTTAAACCTGTTTATGCACATGGACATGGACTTCTCCTGTATATAAAATTATGATTTCTATTCATCTATAGGTATTAGCTATTGCAACTCACTATTGATAATCGCGATCAGTATTATATTTGGGATGTTTCTTCTCAACGTGGTATTTTAAGTTCCCTGTGCTTAAGTTGGTCTTGAATCCTTGTGTATACGACGCACTTTCGTAAGAAATAGTTACTAATTTTGCATATATTATACAACAAATAAAATGTTGGTACTTACAGTACAGTCATTTTGCAAATTGTTTTGCCATGGTAAGACTCTCGATATGAGATGTTGAAATGCCGCCAACAGTCACTTCACGTTTGAGCAACGTCAGGTTACGACGATTCGGTAAACCGAGTTCTGAAGAACAACCTGTATCCATTAGCCAAGGTCTACATGCTTTAATATTCCGAAACACTAGTACCACCGTCCACGACCACCCGAGTGACCCACCAGATCATTATAAACTTACAGTTGAAAATCCGTGTTAATGCATCAGCTTGCAGATAACGGATTAAGAAACGGTTAAAAATAGATAACTACAAAGCATTAACTTAACTCTGAATAAAAAATAGTATTGAAAAATCGGATTAGATAAGGTTGCTGGTTTTTTTATCAAATTATATACACCTACTTAAATTGCAGATTAAACTATCCGGTAACAATATTATATGTAAATAAAAAACGTATTTAATTGACGTTAAAAATTATTATTTAATTATTTTATCTGTTAAATAATGTTCTTAAAACGTACGCAAAAGATTATGTCAAGTCCTTTACGAATCCAAAATTACGCTACAAAATCATGAACGGATAAAATTACACATTTATGGTTTTGGTTTCGAATAAGGTTTCTGGAAAATATAGATGAGCTTAAATTATTTGAATGGATAGATCTGATTGATATGCAAGAGATCGTACCTAAGCAACAAAAGTTATAGAAATTCCGAGCTCTAAATGAAAGTGTTGCAGTGTGTTTTAACATCTTCCAAAGACTTCCATCTCTTCTGAACAAGATGGGCAGGCTTGTACGTATTACTGCAAGTTTGAAACTTTTTCCTTGTTTTAGGGGCCTATGTTTGGGTGCCCGTATATTTGTTATTAAATATTGTAGGCGCCAGGTTCTAGGACATTTTGCTCTTAGTTTGACCGAACTAGTCGGGGCGACACCAAACCTGATCAATCGGCCCGAAAGACTTATCGCACTGTCGGTCTACAATACTTCATGTTCCTGCCATTTAGTAGGCAAGGTACATTCCACGTCGTGTAAGGTGGTTTGAAGACGTTTACCGAAAATTAACCAATTCGGACAACTAACCGCCAGTACCGACAATAAACCGACTACAAAACGGATAGAAAATGCTACTAGGGAAAGAACACACCTTAAAATTAGATCAAGAAGCGTGATCAAGAGATTTGAGATCCTGATAAACAGTGACATTGAAGGAGCTTTTGCAGAAACGCGGTTGGGTACAAACAAAACAACCCTCAAAAATGATACCATGGAAACGGAAAAACAGGTGAAGATAATATGCGGGCTGTTGAAAAAATTGCCAAATTTGAAGTCTAACGTCTTTTGTTTTTAAACCTGTTTATGCACATGGACATGGACTTCTCCTGTATATAAAATTATGATTTCTATTCATCTATAGGTATTAGCTATTGCAACTCACTATTGATAATCGCGATCAGTATTATATTTGGGATGTTTCTTCTCAACGTGGTATTTTAAGTTCCCTGTGCTTAAGTTGGTCTTGAATCCTTGTGTATACGACGCACTTTCGTAAGAAATAGTTACTAATTTTGCATATATTATACAACAAATAAAATGTTGGTACTTACAGTACAGTCATTTTGCAAATTGTTTTGCCATGGTAAGACTCTCGATATGAGATGTTGAAATGCCGCCAACAGTCACTTCACGTTTGTGCAACGTCAGGTTACGACGATTCGGTAAACCGAGTTCTGAAGAACAACCTGTATCCATTAGCCAAGGTCTACATGCTTTAATATTCCGAAACACTAGTACCACCGTCCACGACCACCCGAGTGACCCACCAGATCATTATAAACTTACAGTTGAAAATCCGTGTTAATGCATCAGCTTGCAGATAACGGATTAAGAAACGGTTAAAAATAGATAACTACAAAGCATTAACTTAACTCTGAATAAAAAATAGTATTGAAAAATCGGATTAGATAAGGTTGCTGGTTTTTTTATCAAATTATATACACCTACTTAAATTGCAGATTAAACTATCCGGTAACAATATTATATGTAAATAAAAAACGTATTTAATTGACGTTAAAAATTATTATTTAATTATTTTATCTGTTAAATAATGTTCTTAAAACGTACGCAAAAGATTATGTCAAGTCCTTTACGAATCCAAAATTACGCTACAAAATCATGAACGGATAAAATTACACATTTATGGTTTTGGTTTCGAATAAGGTTTCTGGAAAATATAGATGAGCTTAAATTATTTGAATGGATAGATCTGATTGATATGCAAGAGATCGTACCTAAGCAACAAAAGTTATAGAAATTCCGAGCTCTAAATGAAAGTGTTGCAGTGTGTTTTAACATCTTCCAAAGACTTCCATCTCTTCTGAACAAGATGGGCAGGCTTGTACGTATTACTGCAAGTTTGAAACTTTTTCCTTGTTTTAGGGGCCTATGTTTGGGTGCCCGTATATTTGTTATTAAATATTGTAGGCGCCAGGTTCTAGGACATTTTGCTCTTAGTTTGACCGAACTAGTCGGGGCGACACCAAACCTGATCAATCGGCCCGAAAGACTTATCGCACTGTCGGTCTACAATACTTCATGTTCCTGCCATTTAGTAGGCAAGGTACATTCCACGTCGTGTAAGGTGGTTTGAAGACGTTTACCGAAAATTAACCAATTCGGACAACTAACCGCCAGTACCGACAATAAACCGACTACAAAACGGATAGAAAATGCTACTAGGGAAAGAACACACCTTAAAATTAGATCAAGAAGCGTGATCAAGAGATTTGAGATCCTGATAAACAGTGACATTGAAGGAGCTTTTGCAGAAACGCGGTTGGGTACAAACAAAACAACCCTCAAAAATGATACCATGGAAACGGAAAAACAGGTGAAGATAATATGCGGGCTGTTGAAAAAATTGCCAAATTTGAAGTCTAACGTCTTTTGTTTTTAAACCTGTTTATGCACATGGACATGGACTTCTCCTGTATATAAAATTATGATTTCTATTCATCTATAGGTATTAGCTATTGCAACTCACTATTGATAATCGCGATCAGTATTATATTTGGGATGTTTCTTCTCAACGTGGTATTTTAAGTTCCCTGTGCTTAAGTTGGTCTTGAATCCTTGTGTATACGACGCACTTTCGTAAGAAATAGTTACTAATTTTGCATATATTATACAACAAATAAAATGTTGGTACTTACAGTACAGTCATTTTGCAAATTGTTTTGCCATGGTAAGACTCTCGATATGAGATGTTGAAATGCCGCCAACAGTCACTTCACGTTTGAGCAACGTCAGGTTACGACGATTCGGTAAACCGAGTTCTGAAGAACAACCTGTATCCATTAGCCAAGGTCTACATGCTTTAATATTCCGAAACACTAGTACCACCGTCCACGACCACCCGAGTGACCCACCAGATCATTATAAACTTACAGTTGAAAATCCGTGTTAATGCATCAGCTTGCAGATAACGGATTAAGAAACGGTTAAAAATAGATAACTACAAAGCATTAACTTAACTCTGAATAAAAAATAGTATTGAAAAATCGGATTAGATAAGGTTGCTGGTTTTTTTATCAAATTATATACACCTACTTAAATTGCAGATTAAACTATCCGGTAACAATATTATATGTAAATAAAAAACGTATTTAATTGACGTTAAAAATTATTATTTAATTATTTTATCTGTTAAATAATGTTCTTAAAACGTACGCAAAAGATTATGTCAAGTCCTTTACGAATCCAAAATTACGCTACAAAATCATGAACGGATAAAATTACACATTTATGGTTTTGGTTTCGAATAAGGTTTCTGGAAAATATAGATGAGCTTAAATTATTTGAATGGATAGATCTGATTGATATGCAAGAGATCGTACCTAAGCAACAAAAGTTATAGAAATTCCGAGCTCTAAATGAAAGTGTTGCAGTGTGTTTTAACATCTTCCAAAGACTTCCATCTCTTCTGAACAAGATGGGCAGGCTTGTACGTATTACTGCAAGTTTGAAACTTTTTCCTTGTTTTAGGGGCCTATGTTTGGGTGCCCGTATATTTGTTATTAAATATTGTAGGCGCCAGGTTCTAGGACATTTTGCTCTCAGTTTGACCGAACTAGTCGGGGCGACACCAAACCTGATCAATCGGCCCGAAAGACATATCGCACTGTTGGTCTACAATACTTCATGTTCCTGCCATTTAGTAGGCAAGGTACATTCCACGTCGTGTAAGGTGGTTTGAAGACGTTTACCGAAAATTAACCAATTCGGACAACTAACCGCCAGTACCGACAATAAACCGACTACAAAACGGATAGAAAATGCTACAAGGGAAAGAACACACCTTAAAATTAGATCAAGAAGCGTGATCAAGAGATTTGAGATCCTGATAAACAGTGACATTGAAGGATTTTTTGCAGAAACGCGGTTGGGTACAAACAAAACAACCCTCAAAAATCATACCATGGAAACGGAAAAACAGGTGAAGATAATATGCGGGCTGTTGAAAAAATTGCCAAATTTGAAGTCTAACGTCTTTTGTTTTTAAACCTGTTTATGCACATGGACATGGACTTCTCCTATATATAAAATTATGATTTCTATTCATCTATAGGTATTAGCTATTGCAACTCACTATTGATAATCGCAATTAGTATTATATTTGGGATTTTTCTTCTCAACGTGGTATTTTAAGTTCCCTTTACTTAAGTTGGTCTTGAATCCTTGTGTATACGACGCACTTTCGTAAGAAATAGTTACTAATTTTGCATATATTATACAACAAATAAAATGTTGGTACTTACAGTACAGTCATTTTGCAAATTGTTTTGCCATGGTAAGACTCTCGATATGAGATGTTGAAATGCCGCCAACAGTCACTTCACGTTTGTGCAACGTCAGGTTACGACGATTCGGTAAACCGAGTTCTGAAGAACAACCTGTATCCATTAACCAAGGTCTACATGCATTAATATTCCGAAACACTAGTACCACCGTCCACGACCACCCGAGTGACCCACCAGATCATTATAAACTTACAGTTGAAAATCCGTGTTAATGCATCAGCTTGCAGATAACGGATTAAGAAACGGTTAAAAATGGATAACTACAAAGCATTAACTTAACTCTGAATAAAAAATAGTATTGAAAAATCAGATTAGATAAGGTTGCTGGTTTTTTTATCAAATTATATACACCTACTTAAATTGCAGATTAAACTATCCGGTAACAATATTATTTGTAAATAAAAAACGTATTTAATTGACGTTAAAAATTATTATTTAATTATTTTATCTGTTAAATAATGTTCTTAAAACGTACGCAAAAGATTATGTCAAGTCCTTTACGAATCCAAAATTACGCTACAAAATCATGAACGGATAAAATTACACATTTATGGTTTTGGTTTCGAATAAGGTTTTTGGAAAATATAGATAAGCTTAAATTATTTGAATGGATAGATCTGAATGATATTCAAGAGATCGTACCTAAGCAACAAAAGTTATAGAAATTCCGAGCTCTAATCCATAAAGACGTCATTAGATCCAGGGATAAAAAATTCAATTGGTCCATCATCAGAAAGCGAAGCCAACGCTTTATACATAGCATAATCACTATTTTCTATGTAATTTGTTGGTGGCTCCGCAAACAAATCCAGTTCAGTCATCATTCCTTCAACCATTGTTATTTTTAATCGAGAAAATCGGTTTTCGTTCTTTTTCTCTTTTTTGATCGCTTTTTAGGCTTCAGCTTTCTGCGAAGTCCTTGGCCCGTTTGTTGTTGAGCCAAGTGTTGGCTAGCCTTTTGTAGTAAATTTGATCCTGCTTCGCTCAAATTTGATTTCAATGATTCTCTTAGGTTTCTTCCTGCTACGAGATCCCCTGCTATTCTCGACCCCGTTCTGAGAGCTTCCCTACCTAACACTTTACCTCCTGGTCGAAATATCGGTGTAATATATCAAATTAAACTTTTGAAGATGCTTCCAAGACCGTTTCCTCTTTGAAATACAGGCCCCCGGAAGTGATTAAGACCATTTCCGGTTTGGCTTAAGTAGTAGTTTAGATATATGTTACTTCGTGACATGCTTGAGAATGAAATGAAGTTTATGACGGACTTGTTTAATTTAAACATAATATTTTCTCCGAAATCTGTCCTCATATCAATTTCGATCATTTCAAATGATGGACATCTTAAAGGGTAATAATCGATGTTTTGAAACCTATGTACAGCTAAACTAGAAGATTTATCATTTATTATTGGTATAACCCTCAGAAGAGGGGCATAAACGTCACCAACCACTTGTGGTAGAATTAAATTTGTATAAATATATAAACTAGCCGTACCCTTGTCTATATCGGCTACACTTTTTCCAGTTTCATCCATAAGGGGTCTATCCATTTGGTCCATATGAAACCCTAATAGTCTACCTAGACCAGACTGATTTTTGTTAAAACACAAATAATAGTTATTTTCACATTTTACGTTTACTTTTCCGTCGGGATTAAGCTTAATTACAAAATTACTACTGTGTTCTCGAGGAATTGCGTGGCGCATTGCTTCAATAACATTTTCAATATGGTTATACTGGCCGGGTTGAATTTGCAGAGTAATTTCCCTTGGATTCGTTGGGCCTTTTCTTTTTCTTATATGGAAAAAATTATTGGAACTATTTAGTTCTAAAGGATCGTCTTACTTTCTTTTAATCAGTTCTTCGGGAAAAGTGTATCTCTCTTTGATCCAATCCATGAAGGGTAAGCCTAAGATTATCCCCATTTCTTCCGGTATTTGAACTTCATATCCATTTTTAGCTCTCAGAGCGCAAAAAGCCTTCTTATTGTCATCACTGTAGGTGATAAACATATAAACCGACCGTCGTATTTCGGGGGGTATGGCATTATTAATAGATTTAATTAAACTCTTATAAACATCGTATTCGTCTCCACGCAAGTTTCCCGCGACAAGTTGTATCTTATACTGGTCCCAGCTGTTTTCAGTATAGTCATGTACTCCAGCATTGAAATATAAATACTCGCCGGATACATTATCCCAGGCCTGGGGTAAAAATGCTTCGGCAAGCCCCATATGCCAATTACCAACTAAGTTTAAAGGAGCTGGTAACTGAAGTTTAAAATGAGATTGAGTGTTATCCGGAAAGACATTCATAGAAGCCGAACTTACGAGTGTAACTAAAATGAATCGTTCGACATGGTTAACTAGATAGACATATATCAGTAGACCACTTTTTGAAGTTCGCATTCGTAAAAGGCACCTCTTATTTCTTCGTCGTTCTAATCTTTAACTACGTAACAAACTGGATTTCTGTAAAGAACTTTTGATACGGTAAATATTCCCTCGTCCAATAGCCTTTATAACCCTTTTAGAAAAGAGGTTTACTCTTTGACAGTCTGACAAAATCACCAATCTTTAACTTTGGGGGTTTAACAAGTTTTTGATTGCCATACTAAATGTTCATTTTCGATATTAACATTGGAGCGAAACCAATACTTGAATGCGTACTAGAGTTATAGGCCTTCATGATTTTTGGCAAACTACCAATATAATTATATTTTTTGGTTCTTGTAAATAGTTTGAAAATTTTATCCTTTAAAGTTCTGTTAAATCTTACAATAACACCGCACTTTATCCTTCCAACACTTGTATAGAGTTGAATACCCTCTTTCTTCAAATATTCTTTAAACAATTTTGATAGAAATTCACTGCCTTGGTCAACATTAATACGCAAAGGCTTTCTCTCTTTGATCGCTTTCTGAAATGCACTTAAAACTTCTCTACTAGTTTTATTCTTTAAGGGAAAACTCCAGGCATATTTTGAGAATACGTCTATTATAGTCAAAATGTATTGAAAACCTTTGTTATGCTTTTTGATACGTCGTAGATCAATTAGATCGCATTAAAATACTTCATCAGCTGTTGTAGCATAAGTTTGATTTCGAGCGAAGTTTATTCTCCTTGGTTTATGAATAGTGTATGTGCGTTGAGACTGAAGCCAAGTCTCAATTTTTTTCTTTGAAATACTTTTTACTCCTTGTTTCAATTTATTTGCGCTTCCGTAACTAAGAGGGTTTTCAGAATCGTAATATACTCGGCTTAATTTTGATTCCATTGTTATTGCTAAGCTTAAATTCTATTACCCTATTCCTTTATTTAGAATTGATTTCACTATAACAATACAACTGTATTCATACGCTATAAGTTATCACCATAAGTCTATGATACTCTCTATAAGTATGGGTCTATAGAATATATGCCAAAAGCATTAATCACTACGTAGATAGTAAGAATTTTACAATAGAATTTTTCCTGGAATTGAATAGTACGAAACTAGCGCCGCGCGCGGAGTTAAAATGGGGGAAGGAACTCGCGGCGCGCGCGGGGAGCCCCGCGGGGGTGAGGGGGAAGGAACTCGCGCGCGGGGATCTCGCGAAGATTCACCGCGGCGGCGGCGGCGTGCTCCAGATCCCACGCTCCAGTTCCCATGACCCAGTTCCCACGCACCTACTTTATACCTCTACCGTGGTACGAAATGTAGCCCTATACTACTCACCAGGGGTGAACTGAGCAGTGGGATTGAGGCCTCTAGCGGTAAAAACGGCCAGGAAAGAGTGGATGCATGAAGATGTTACCTGGCGGACACAAGCGAAGAGTGCCCTGGACGGGGGCGATGGAAAGTGAGAGAGATAGAAAGAGAGAGAGAGACACAGAGAGAAAGAGAGAGGGAGAGAGATTAGAAAGAGAGAGATTAAAAAGAGAGAGATAGAAAGAGAGAGAGATTAGAAAGAGAGGGATTAAAAAGAGAGAGATTAAAAAGAGAGAGATAGAAAGAGACAGAGATTAGAAAGAGACAGAGATTAGAAAGAGAGAGAGATAGAAAGAGAGACAAAGGAAGAGAGAAAGATAGGAAGAGAGAAAGATAGGAAGAGAGAAAGATAGAAAGAGAGAGAGAGCGAGAGAGAGAGAGACAAAGGAAGAGAGAAAGATAGGAAGAGAGAAAGATAGGAAGAGAGAGAGAGAGAGAGAGAGAGAGAGAGAGAGAGAGAGAGAGAGAGAGAGAGAGAGAGAGAGAGAGAGACTGGTGTTATGGGAGAGAAACGTTTCGAGACAACTAATGTATATATTGCGGAAGTCGTTATGGAATTGGTAATCATAAGCTTACGCTCAGAATTACCAAAACGGTACGTGGAGTAGAGGCTCAATCCACCACCAAGGGTGAACTGAGCAGTGGGATTGAGGCCTCTAGCGGTAAAAACGGCTGGGAAAGAGTGGATGCATGAAGATGTTACCTGGCGGACACAAGCGATGAGTGCCCTAGACGGGGGCGATGGAAAGTGAGAGAGATAGAAAGAGAGTTTCAAATGGAAAGTTTATTTACAACAACAATGGGCACAAATGATGAAATTCTTAGTAACAATTAATTACGTACAAATAAGAGTATTCTTAGTTACAGCTACTCAGGATAGTATTTTGAACAATCAGGTACAAATTAGGTAATTCTTAGTAACAACAATAAATGAGAAAATGCAGTTAAAATATGGGCAATGAAAATGGGAGTGGTACAGGAAAAATCAACTAAAAATGTACAATAGAGAAAAAAAATACACTAGCGGAACTATATACATAAAATGAGCACAAGAAAATAACAATGTTCAGAAACTCAAAAATAACCAAAACAAAAGGCAAATCAAGGAAACCATACTGGTTCCCTACGAATCCCCCAACGGTGAAAAAATCTGTCATGGAGGACGGGGTTCGTGGCTCGCGAATGCTCCACCTGAAAACGAGCAGCAACGCGGTTAACGATTAATTTAGTTGTAGAAGACACATGGGTCATGAAACCATCAGCCATCAGAGACAGAGAGGCAACGGATTTGTACAGGTCAGCGAGGATCACCATAAAAATTGTAAATGTAAAATTGCATAAATGGTGTTGCGGGTTGAGGGGGCTAACTAGGCTCCAGGATTCAGTGTGAGAGAGAGATGGAAAGAGAGATAGATAGAGAGAGATCGATAGAGAGAGATTAGAAAGAGAGAGATTAGAAAGAGAGAGATTAGAAAGAGAGAGAGATTAGAAAGAGAGAGATTAGAAAGAGAGAGAGATTAGAAAGAGAGAGAGATTAGTAAGAGAGAGAGATTAAAAAGAGAGATTAAAAAGAGAGAGATAGAAAGAGAGAGATTAAAAAGAGAGAGATTAGAAAGAGAGAGAGATTAGAAAGAGAGAGATAGGAAGAGAGAAAGATAGGAAGAGAGAAAGATAGGAAGAGAGAGAGACTGGTGTAATGGGAGAGAAACGTTTCGAGACAACTAATGTATACATGGCGGAAGTCGTTATGGAATTGGTAATCATAAGCTTACGCTCAGAATTACCAAAACGGTACGTGGAGTAGAGGCTCAATCCACCACCCGGGGTGAACTGAGCAGTGGGATTGAGGCCTCTAGCGGTAAAAACGGCCGGGAAAGAGTGGATGCATGAAGATGTTACCTGGCGGACACAAGCGATGAGTGCCCTAGACGGGGGCGATGGAAAGTGAGAGAGATAGAAAGAGAGAGGGAGACAGAGAGGGATAGAAAGAGAGTTTCAAATGGAAAGTATATTTACAACCAAAATGGGCACAAATGATGAAATTCTTCGTAACAATTAATTACGTACAAATGGGAGTATTCTTATTTACAACTACTCAGGATAGTATTAGGAACAATCAGGTACAAATTAGGTAATTCTTAGTAACAACAATAAATGAGAAAATGCAGTTAAAATATGGGCAATGAAAATGGGAGTAGTACAGGAAAAATCAACTAAAAATGTACAATAGAGAAAAAATACACTAGCGGAACTATATACATAAAATGAGCACAAGAAAATAACAATGTTCAGAAACTCAAAAATAACCAAAACAAAAGGCAAATCAAGGAAACCATACTGGTTCCCTACGAATCCCCCAACGGTGAAAAAACCTGTCAAGGAGGACGGGGTTCGTGGCTCGCGAATGCTCCACCCGAAAACGAGCAGCAACGCGATTATCGATTAATTTAGTTGTAGAAGACACATGGGTCATGAAACCATCAGCCATCAGAGACAGAGAGGCAACGGATTTGTACAGGTCAGCGAGGACCACCATAAAAATTGTAAATGTAAAATTGCATAAATGGTGTTGCAGGTTGAGGGGGCTAACTAGGCTCCAGGATTCAGTGTGAGAGAGAGATGGAAAGAGAGATAGATAGAGAGAGATAGATAGAGAGAGATTAGAAAGAGAGAGAGATTAGAAAGAGAGAGAGATTAGAAAGAGAGAGAGATTAGAGAGAGAGATTAGAAAGAGAGAGATTAGAAAGAGAGAGAGATTAGAAAGAGAGAGAGATTAGAAAGAGAGAGAGATTAGTAAGAGAGAGAGATTGAAAAGAGATAGAAAGAGAGAGAGATTAGAAAGAGAGAGATTAGTAAGAGAGAGAGATTAGTAAGAGAGAGATTAGAAAGAGAGAGAGATTAGAAAGAGAGAGAGATTAGTAAGAGAGAGAGATTAGTAAGAGAGAGATTAGAAAGAGAGAGAGATTAGAACATTTATCAAAAATAAAATGGACACACGTCGGGGAATTAATATATGAGAATCGGGTCATTCTTTCACAAATCAATCAAAAATTTGGAAATTTTTAACCCGATGTTTTATCATTTTAATAATTCTTTGTCCTTTAGGTTTTTTGAGCTTCTAAAAACGATTCTGAAATTTTCAGCGTGATCGGTTGATGGATTCTAGATATACACTATCTAGATATATATCACTATCAACCCAAACTGAGTCATTTCAGTTCGGTTTAACAAACTGCGTTAATACTGAACCAACTCCGATTCCCCTTCGTCTTGTGCAGACGCCATTTTGGTAGATATAGGCAAGCCTTGATATAGGCTGGTCCGTTTAACGTGTTGTGTACCCAGTTTTTAAGAATAAAACGGTTAGAATTTGTTCTTTGAAGAGTTGTAGAAGCTGCTTAAGTAAAACAGATAACGCGCTTCTTTCGAATACCGGAAATTTTAAAAAACCAAGGAGAAGCATCGTACAAATTATCCGCTAAGCGACGTAACCTTTGGTTACAAAAGTTGGGCCTTGGACCTCAGTCCTTAAGAGAACATACTAGAATATGTTCAATGAATTTCGTCTCGGGTAAGTAGAATGGTTTAATGATAATACCAATTTAGAATAATATTTTTGGTCATGATGTTACATATTAAAATAAAAATTCATTTGATAGGTTGTCCTTCAACACTTTTTGACCATACTCACCCAGACTGGTTCATAATAAATATTATTGGTAAGATCAGTTACTCCATACTGATTTTTGTCATATATTATTAGCTTATTTTGAAACTCTTTGGTATTTCGTAATTTAGACTCTACAGCTGAAGCTGATGATGTATTGTTAGAAGAAGAGATTTGCTCTGAAGCTGAAAATGAACAAGTGATAGGAAATGTTGGCCAGCGTTCACAGGATGTGTAATATTAGCATGTCAAATTTTTCTGTTGACAAATGTACCCAGACACGGCCAGAATTGAATGTAATGGACCGTAGGACCCAGTTTTATGTTAATTAATTACATTTAAGTTGCGGAAACTATTTTAATCAATATTTTCATAGCTTTTGTCGTCCATATCGGCAGTTTATTAGAAGGTTTTCTGAAAATATAACCCTTAAATGACGGCCAAACCTGAACTTAACCAAACCAAACCTTAAACTAACCTGAACCTAATCAAAATTTTGGAAAAGGGGCAATATTATTTCGGAACTTAAATGTAGATAACAAAATACAATATCTTGGAAAAGGCGTAATATTATTTGGGAAGTAAATGAAGATAAACAACAATATTATGGAAAAGGTGTGATATTATTTGGAAAACTAAAATATTCTAACCAAACCCAACCTATAATATGAAGGGTAAAATATTAAAAAACATGGAAAATATATATTTTAATTAGTTTCCGCACCTTAATTTGAACAAATTAGCCTATAATTAACTTTGAATAAATGATATGTATTGAAAAAAGTTAAAAAAACTGTATTTAAAATGCGCAAGCTAAAGTGAAGTTTAGCCCCATATTCAAACGGACTGGTTGCCAACCCCAGAACGTATAATACAAAAGGTATTTAATTATAATTTGGAATTTCAATTTTAATGAAACCTAGTTTTTAAAATACCCATTGAGAGTCTGTAACTAAACGTTAACGACCTCAAGTGATTTAAATTTCAGACCTCTGTGGGAAAGGGGGAAATCAATTTGCTAGATCTACCAAGCTTTGTCTATGAATGGTTTTCCACACTAAGCCTGTGGCTTGTTTACAAGTGGGTCCCTTTACAATGCATAGAGGGGGGCTAGCCCCTATGCCACAGCTAACCTACAGCGCCCTATACTAACTATCACCGTTAACCTCTTCAAGTTTTGATGGAAAGGAGAAACCGGGTTAGACCGCGGAGGAAAACTCCTTTTAACCAGCGGGGAGAGAACTTGCAAACTCTACGCAGAAGGATTTGTTCCCAGACTTTCACCCGGTGCCACTGTCCGGGATCGAACCAGGGATCCTCTTGCTGCGAGGCGAAAGCGCTAACCGCTACGCCACCCCACCTCTTCAAACTGACATCACATTTAAATTAAGTTATCATTCTAAAAACTTAGTTACTCAACTATAAATAAAAGGGTATTGATGGTTAAAATAACGTTACTATGAATAAATCAAATAAAAAATTTACAACTTGAGCTCCTCAAAAAAATGAACATTAAGATAATTAGGGAGAATACATAGTTTACAGTCTAGTAGGATTCATACTATTTACACAAGGAGGCCTGACTCACTGGGTGAGTTTAAAGCTGGGCCTCCTCGCGTAAATGGTATGAATCCTCCTAGTCTGTAAACTATGCAACCTCAGCAACATCAAATTTTCAAATCTAGCTATATAGCCAGTCATCTTTCTATTTTTAGCATTATAATTAATTGATCGTGATGATTTAAAGTTAAATAATTATATATTGCTAATGTATTTATTATTCAAGTAATTTTATTTAATTTAAATAGTAAATTTAATGATGGTAATACTAATTAAGGGTTCCACAAGAGGGTAGAATTTTTTTAAAAATTCAGTAATGTTTTCACCAGGGATAAAGGAAGAGCGTGAGGATATTTTTTTTCACGCTTAGAGGATAGGCAACTTGCTATATCCGACGGCAGCTTATTCGATATATAATCTGGTCCAGCTTTGGTTGTCAGCACGCGCAAACCCAGATTTCTATGTTGAAGCGGTTTAGTGGCGATCATTAACGTAGCTTTGTGCGTTTACATTATTTAAAACCTAGACATTTTAAATCCTGAAGATGAGTATTCTTTTGTCTGTTGTCTCGAAATATTTCTTTCCTACGTTGTCAGCACGCATAACCAAAGCTGTAACACATTAAATATCGAATAAGCGGCCGTGGAAGATAGGGAATTGCCTATCCACTAAGCGTGAAAAAAATTTTCCTCACGCGCTTCCTTTATCCAGGTTTTTACTTTTGCACGTTTTATAGGTTCTGCAAAATATAGGTTCAACCCTTGCTGGCTGGCTGGCTGAGCGTCCCTTCAACCCCATTTCTAATTCTAAAATTGTTTTAAACCAAAAAAGATAAATGCTTTTATGCATATAAAATAGTTGTTAAATCAACTTTTTTGGCACAAATATTAGTGCCAAATATTACGAGATTTTTGTAAGGTTTAGGCCGGGGTCACCTTACAATAAATTTAGCTAGCCTAGGAAAAACTTTTTATGGCCGGGACCATCATGTTCAATACCAAAGTCAGAAACCAACTAGAAGTCAACACGAGGGCGGACCTTAAAGTAGCTTATGCCGGCTTTTTCAAAAATACACAAAAAAGAAAATCCCTAACAGTACCAAAGGAGCGATGTTGCACTAAATTTGCGCCTCTTATTGCTTTAAAATTATTATCAAATTGCCCCATTTAGAACGATATTACTAAATTGGATGTTTTTCCACCAAAATATTGCTACCTTTCCCAAATTATTGGTAGTTAGATTATTTATAGTCACGTT
Source organism: Phalangium opilio (assembly GCF_054372755.1). Classification (NCBI taxonomy): domain Eukaryota; kingdom Metazoa; phylum Arthropoda; class Arachnida; order Opiliones; family Phalangiidae; genus Phalangium; species Phalangium opilio. The sequence continues at coordinate 993,729 of NW_028324159.1, read as the reverse complement.
TACCACTATTTGCCTATTTCACCAACTGCCAGAATAAGACATACTTTAAAGTCATTTATGTTGAACGTGAAAGTTAAGAGCAATATCCGTATTTAAATGTTGTTGGAACAATGGCATTAAAACAGTCTTTAAAAATGATCTGCGTGGGAACATCAGGTATATTTCTGGTCAACCCCCATCGGGAATTAATTCTACAGGGCCGGTAGGCCCTTGTAGATATGACATGACACCCTTCCGTAATGTTAAAGAAAAAGTCACACCTTTTAGGGTTAGCGTCCCATAGAAAAAGCATTAAAAATTTTCGGTTTTTTAAGGCAATTGAAGCCGGCCTTACGGAAAAACTATAGCGAAGTTAGTTTTCGGAATACTTCTAAATTAACAAGCATTTATTAAATGGGAAACTTACGTGTTTCGATTTTTAATTAATGAATTCTAATTTTTGTAATTTAACTAATTAAGATAGTACGTCAAAAAATTACTTTTGGGCCAGAAGTCAGCCTAACCTTATAGCGCGCTTAAACCATGCTTAAACCTAATGCTTCATTTTGTTCTCGTTGACAACTAGAAGGGCCTAGGTTTGTGGGTGCTAACAAGTTACGTTGACAAATTGCAAATGTTGGCTTTCTTGCTGATTTTCCTAATTTCTTAGCAGTAGACTAACAAATTACTTTGGTATTTCGTCCGAGCTTGAGCACCTTTATATGTATTTTCTAATTAACTGTAGCACCCTTAATAAGAAATAGGTCGTTATCAGGTCGAATTTTCGTCTAGAAAAGTAATTCAGGTAAATTATTACAGTTAATAGAGGTTTTTATATCTTTTGAAGTAAGTTTTTCGACGTTCTTTACGGCCAAGGCTTAAGTTATATAGACTAATAGCACCCCATGTTGTTTCCCCATAGAGCTTAATACAGTCGAAGGCAGAGGGCTGCCATTACCCTATTTTAGTTACTCTTTAAAGATTATTAAAAAGGCTGATTTCCAGCTCTCATTTGTTTTGGATTGGAATCCATTATATAGTCTGCTCAATTTTATGCTAGAAACAGAGCCTAACCGGGTTAACCCTACTACCCTAGGTTTTTTATGCTGTATTTACCGTGTGCGCTTGCAATTTGATGTAAAAAATGGCATACCTATTCAAATTATTAACGTGTTGAAATAAAGATAGTGCTTTTCACCCTGTGAAAAGATCGAAAACTTCAAAATGCTACTGGTAAGATGACAAAAAGTTTAAAATGTTTTCCTTACGGCAGTTAAAAGAGTCGTGGTGTTTACCTTCGCGCAGTTTGTTACCAACAGTGGATTTTGTTAATTCATAAATATAAGTAACAGTGGTGCTGATTAATCCAGGAGGACAGTGTCGTTATGTAATTTAATTAGTCAAATAATTTCCATGTTTACATCGGCGCAGATTTTTCCAACGTAACCACGTCAGCAACGGAGGGTTACGTTGTTCGCTATCTCCACAGTTCACATTGCCGTTTGTTTATTTGTCTAAATTGCTATGAATTGTTTAGGTATTTAATTTAATTACTGTTATTGAAGCCAAAGTAGCTAAACTATAGAATCACATCATTCATTAACATATGTTATAGATGATCTTTATGTTACCGCAAATTTAGCACGTGGTATGATAAAAATTTAACACATTGTCTTGGCAAGAATGAAAAACTCTTCTAAACTTTACAATTAAGGTGATTTGATACTCATTTTGTAAGCTAAATCAACACTGCCAAACCTCAATCCTTCATTAATTTCAACTTAATTAAGTATAATTAACGTGAATTTAAACATGAAATATATATATTTGGATGAGAACTCGAGTAACTTTGAAATAAAATACTTAATTAAGATTAAAACTGCACAAGCTGTTAGTATAGCCCCATGTTTTCAATTTCACACTTAAGTCAATTTAAATTATCTTTAAAATACATTAATAGGCGCGAAATTCGAAAGTGTAGAGTAAAATAAGATTCAAAAGCTCCACTAAAAATTGCAATTAACGTGAAGTATTTATTGAAAGTAATTTTATAACCTAAATATACACTGCCGAAACACAATCCTACGTTAATTGTCACTCAATTAAATATAATTAACGTGAAATTAAACCAAATATATTCATTTTTTGGATAAAAACTCAAATAACTTTTAATCTTATTTAAAACTACCCAAGCCATTGGTATAAATCCCAATGTTTTCTATTTCACACTTAAGTTAATTTAAACTGTCTTTAAAGTACATTAATTGGCGCGAAATTCAAAAGTTTAAGGTAAAATAATGACTGGCAAAAATGTTAAACTTCACTAAACGTTGCAATTAGGGTAAAAAATTCCAAGAAATTATACTTTTAAGCTTAATCCACTCTCCCGAACCGCGCTCAAATTAATATTAAAACATCACAAGTTTTTCGCACAGCCACAGATGTTTCCTATTTCACTTTCAAATTGATTTAATTCATCATTAAAATACATCGAAAGCTCTTACATATTTTAGGGTAATTGCAATTAAAGTTAATATTCTATCGAAACTTGTATCCACACTAGATAAACCGTTAAATTAAACTTATTCAAGTATAATTAATGTGAAATCAACCCAAAACACGAATGTTTTTGGAAAATTCATGGATACCTTATAATTAAACTAACAAATTATAATTAAAACTACACTTATCTTACACTCAGCCTCCATTTTCCTGTTTAATTCTTACACTTAAATAAATTGTCATTTAAAAGCATTTTTCCCATATTGAAAGAGAGCCATTGAAAAGGAGCGAAACTTAAAGTTTGGGGGGGGGGATGTTACAGTATTTGTGCCTTTTTAACAGGAGTATTGTTACAATTTTAACACTACCAGACTTAGAAATAGCACACGTCCACTGGTCCAAAACCAGTTTATTGGTTGCTTGGACCAGTTTTTAATTGAAAAAATTAATAATTAAGTTTTTTTGATGAGAATGGAGGCGGGACCAGTTTAAAAATTCAAGCTTTCTTCCAATTTCTACTCTTAACTTTTCTATTTCAAACACAATAAACCGCATCACTCTAGAGTTTAGACCCAAATGAAGGGCTTGCCAAGTGGTACCAGGTTTTCTACAGGGCCGGTAGGCCCTTGTAGATATGACTTGATACTCTTTTGTAACGTTAAATCAAAATTCACATGCTTTTACCAATTTTCCTATGGAGATTAACATGGGGTTTTTCGTGGTATTTAACCACCTCTAACTGAAAAACTAGAGCGAAGTTACTTTTCGGAATACTCTTAATTTAACAATTAAGTATTCAGGGTGTGCGATCGGCTAGTCTAATCAGAAACAATTAAGTCTAAGTATGTTAATTTTAGTTAATTACAGAAGTACTTGTTTCGACCATCGTGATTGGACATAATAATAATGCTAGAGCTCTTCGAAAACTCAAAATAACCAAGTATCTATGGTGTAGTGGTTATCACGTCCGCTTTACACTCGGAAGGTCCCAGGTTCGAGCCCTGGTAGATACATGACTTGACTATCGTTATTGGACACAATAATAAGCTAGATCTCTTCGAAAACTCAGAATAACCAAGTATTCATTGTGTAGTGGTTATCACGTCCGCTTTACACGCGGAAGGTCCCGGGTTCGAGCCCTGGTAGATACATGTTTTGACCATCGTGATTGGACATAATAATAAGCTAGATCTCTTAGGAATCTCAGTATTACCAGGTATGTGTAGTGTAGTGGTTATCTCGTCCGCCTAACACGCGGAAGGTGCTAGATACATGTTTTGACCATCGTAATTGGACATAATAATAAGCGGTAAAGAAAACATAATTACTCAAAATTTAATTACATTAAGACTGAAGCGACAGATATTATATAAAAACGTCTTGGATTGGACCAAGGCCGAAAAAACAAACGATATGTGTGAGGTTTATCAATTGACTGAAGTTTCAGATATTGAAATTTTTTCTAGTTATTTTTATACACTCAATCCTTAATCAATATTTAATTCAATCAACTGATTTTACTGTTAATCGACCTAGTCCCTCTAAATTAATTGAAAAAATTACATATCTACGCTTTTTCAAGAACAATTACATTTTCCGAAAACATTCTACCGTGAAATTAATTTATCATGTTGAGGATACAGTATTGAATATTTGAAATGTTCTACTGGATGTCTAAAACAAGCAAGCGAACTTTGGCATAACTCGAATGGAAAATGTAAATATTTGATCGTGGATGCCAAACAAGGGTGTTGCGCGAATTTATACATTTAATTTCGTATATCGAAATGCTACATTTCTATTGTCGCCTCTTTGATGGTAAAGTTGCACTGGAACTTCCTTTTCCGTACTTAAGAATTTCTTGGTCATAACTCAGTCTATGGTAATATTGGCTGGGTGTGTTGCGACGGCTCAGATGACCCATACACTGAAACCACTGGTGATTATAAAATGCCATATATTGGGAAAATAGAGGAAGGGAGGGGGTGTCGGAGTTAAATGTGACCTTCTTGGCATAACTAGTAATGAATGATTTGTTTAACCATATTATTTCCGCGGGAAATGAATATAACAAGTCTGAGAAGTATTTCTGTTTATGTGATCTTTACCCTTTACCACACAGGATAAACTTTGTTGCTTTGTCTTAAGTAGACGACATTCACTCTAAACGACAGTCTTATCAACAACTTAAAACAGATTTAAACTTCTTTTGGTGCAAACTTGAAAATTTGTCAAGCCAGCAACAATTAAAACTATGTCGGTCAAGATGCTCACAAGTTAGTGAGTATCGACACGAAATCCCTTCAAAATAATTAATTTCATGATAAAATGTTTTCGGAAAATGTAATTGTTCTTGAAAAAGCGTAGATATGTAATTTTTTCAATTAATTTAGAGGGACTAGGTCGATTAACAGTAAAATCAGTTGATTGAATTAAATATTGATTAAGGATTGAGTGTATAAAAATAAGTAGAAAAAATTTCAATATCTGAAACTTCAGTCAATTGATAAACCTCACACATATCGTTTGTTTTTTCGGCCTTGGTCCAATCCAAGACGTTTTTATATAATTGGTAGTGGTATTAAGTTAGATTTAAAACTACACGGTAGTCGGCAGTCTCGGCACGATTGGAATTTTGAAGTCTCGCAGAGTCAATTTAGTCAAACCTATCCTTTATGGTCAAACTACCTTGAACCTTCTCGCAAGTGGGCTAGCGCCTATATTTATAAATAGCCCACGTATATAAATATATATATATATATATATATATATATACGGTAAAGCTAACATAATTATTCAAAATTTAATTACATTAAGACTGAAGTGACAGATATTATAAAAAAACGTCTTGATTTGGACCAAGACCGAAAAAACAAACGATATGTGTGAGGTTTATCAATTGGCTGAAGCTTCAGATATTGAAATTTTTTTTAGTTATTTTTATCCATTTAATCCTTAAAAAATATTAAATTCAATCAACTGATTTTACTGTTAATCGATCTATTCCCTCTAAATTAATTGAAAAAATTACATATCTACGCTTTTTCAAGAACAATTACATTTTCCGAAAACATTTTATCATGAAATTAATTATTTTGAAGGGATTTCGTGTAAGCACCTTGACGGACATAGATTTAATTGTTGCTGGCTTGACAAATTTTCAAATGTGCACCCAAAAAAGTTTAAATCTGTAAGTTGCTAAGAAGACTGATGTTCAAAAAAAATATGATAATTTAAATTTATTTTGTTCAGACTAGTTAATAAACTAAATAACTAATGTCGTCTATTTAAGACAAAGCAACATCGTTTATCCTGTGTTGTTTCATTTAGTAGGTAGCTATCTGTAGCACTGGACAAATATGATAACGGTATATAACCAAAGGTAAGGGTAAAGATTACATAAAAAGAAATACGTTTCAGTACCAATGGCTTGTTATATTCATCTCCATTCTTTACCAGTTAAACGAAGAAGGTCACACTTAACTTAACCCCCCCCCCTTCCTCCATTTCCCCAATATATAAAATTTTACAATCACCAGTGGTTCCAGTGTTTTGGGTCATCTGAGCCGACGCAATACACCCAGCAAATATTACCATATAGGTCGAAACCTTTTCACATTAGTGAACGGTACATGACTCTCCGGACTTGCCCGCCAACCTTAATAACCTAAAACTATAAAACGTTCGTGTACAAGAATGATTATTGTTGTGGCTTGACACTCGCTAGCGCCTGAAGGACCGATCACTCAGTCTAATCGGTGTACATTTGTAAGAGAGTAGACCATTTTAGAAATTACATACAGAGAATTAAAACACAGGTGTGATGCCGCCATTAAGGTCTTCTCTCTCTCGCCCAGAAGCACCGCTATAGGCAGTGCAAGTTGACTAGCCTCCTGCCTGTAGTCAACTTTTTTACCGTCTGGCGGTGACCCTTGGTGCGAGGGATAATACCCAATGGTGGCCTCGCCACTGTGTGTTTTCCGAAATGGTATTTACGCGTGCTAAAATGATTATGCGTAATACGTTACCGGTGTACAAGTAACGCCAACAATGTAGAAAGGGGTGGTGACGTTATAAAACTCTAAAGTACGAAGAGGGAAATTGCAGTGCAACCTTTCCTTCATAGTCGCGACATTAGAAATGTAGCATTTCGATATACGAAATTAAATGTATGAATTCGTGCAGGGTGGTTTGGAATCGACTTTTAAAAATTTACATTTTCCTTTCGAATTATGTCAAAGTTCGCTTGGTCTTTTTAGACAGAGTGTTTCAAATATTCAATACTGAGCTCTTAACACGTACTCCCTTCAAAATAATTAATTTCATGATAAAATGTTTTCGGAAAATGTAATTGTTCTTGAAAAAGCGTAGATATGTAATTTTTTCAATTAATTTAGAGGGAATAGATCGATTAACAGTAAAATCAGTTGATTGAATTTAATATTTTTTAAGGATTAAATGGATAAAAATAACTAAAAAAAATTTCAATATCTGAAGCTTCAGCCAATTGATAAACCTCACACATATCGTTTGTTTTTTCGGTCTTGGTCCAAATCAAGACGTTTTTTTATATTAATAATGCTGATTCTATGGTATGAGGTAATACGCGATGAAATAATGGCTAAAATCAACCCCGGTTTCAACATTAAAATAAATTAATAAACAGTTAAGACTGAAGTTGCAGATATTAATCAAAAATGTCTTGATTAGAATCAAGACTTAAGAAACGTATCGATAAGACTGAGGTTATCACTTGACTTAAGGTTCAGATATTAATTTTTCTTTTTAATTGAAACTTAAAGGCATGCTTAAAAGAAAACAACGTTCCATTACAGTTTTCCGTTGAAATAACTTATTTTACAGGTAATCAATTTCAAAAATTTACTTACCTCGGGTTTTCGGGCACAATTCCATTCCCCCAAAACATTTTATCATTACATTAATTACATTTGAGAGAGTACGTGTATGACTTTGACTTTTAAAAGGTTCCCCCTTTTGTGCCCAGCTCCGGCATGGTTCGCAGTGGAACAGTTGAAAACAATGGCGGAAAATTAAGTAGGGACAGTTAGATTTTTACCCGTGGTTATGCAAAATGATGTAATGTCTAGTGTCCTTTGTCAACAATCATACTGTTCATTCTCATAGCTCAGGACATGATTAATGCTACTCACCTATTTCTCTCTCTAGTTTCAAACAATGATTAGAGACTATTCAGTGCCGCTGGTCGCACATGATGATATTTCAGCTACAGTTTACATCAAATCTCCGTGGTCTTACTATTAGCGGGTTAAGCACTAATTTGTTCTGGACAAGTCTCGAATGGGTGCTTGTTGTACCTTTTTAAAGCAGTGTTGCCAATGTGTGGGTAATTTCTCACATCGTGGGAAACTTAGGTTTGATGTTAGACCGTAGGGAAAAGGTAATAGTTTTCCGAAATCGATCAAATGTCGGAATTTTCCTGTTAAAAGGTTAATAGTGCAGACTGTGCAATTAAAATTAGGGTATTTTGGAAAATTTTGTCCGGTTTAATAATTTCAAGCAACATTTTGAAATAAATTCGGTGATTTTAAGTTTGGCACTGAAAAAGAAAGAAAGAAAGCATATTTTGAGAATTTTTAAGCTTTGTAGCATTTTGGAGCATTTGTACATATTGTCAAACCCATGCGGAGTGATATTCCATATTAATTATCTTTAATTTAAGATGGTTCCCAAACGTATCGAACGAATAGTTTTCTTTAAACAATATCCCAATTAAGGTTATTTTTCAAAAAAATCGCATGTTATCTCTATGGAACAATATAGTATTTTCACCAAATGTCTGATTCATTTTATGGATTCTAAAACCACCCTTAACAACTTCTTTATAGAATTAACTATTAGTTGGATCTCTTTGAAATTTTAACCACGAAATTAGGGCCCATATTTTAGTTCACTGGTAAAATTTCAAAAGAGCAAACACAATACGAAAAAAGTTACGGCCAATCAAAGAACCCTCCTTTACCATTAGAGGCAGTATCAGGTCTTATCTAAGAGAGCGACCGCTCTCCTAGAATTTTGAATCTTCACAATGTTTAGTGGATAATTTAAAGATCCCTTTTTCAATTCCATCTGAGAAGGGTCCTATAAATAAGGAAATTGTAAATAGTATAAGGGAAGCGGTTTCCGCAGCCCCTATTTCTGGTGAACAACATCTTCAATTAGAATCCCTTTTTTTAAATTTCCTGAGTTGTTTTCGGATAAAGTAAGAAGAACAGGACTAGTCTTCCACGAGATTCATACGGTTCATAGTCCGACCATAAAATCTCAACCTTATCGCGTTAATGATCAGAAGAAAAAATAATGCAAAAACATGTTAGGGAAATGTTAGATGACGGGATCATTAGACCCTCAGTATCTCTCTGGGGTTCACCCGTTGATTTAGTTGATCAAACAAAACGGGCTAAACCCTATCGATTTTTTGTTTATTATAGAAAACTAAACAATGTTACCATTAAGGACCCTTACCCCTTACCTAATATAGAAGATATGCTAGCTATATAGAGTGGGAAGGCCTAAGTATATTACTACCCTTTCCTTAAAATCAGGGTACTGGCAAGTGGAAATGCACTCTAAAAGTAGACCTAAAACTGCTTTTGTGACTCAAATGGGAAAGTCCGATTTTAATGTACTCCCTTTTGGGCTCTGTAACACCCCTAGCCCTTTCCAGCGATTAATTGACGAGATTTTTAGATTTGCCGTTTATTTCCAATTGATTGACTATTTAGATGATTTAATATCTCTTAGTGAGGATTGGGATCATCACTCAATGTGTTTAGAATACGAATAAAATAGATTAAAGGAAGTGGGTCTCACCCTTTAATTGAAGAAATGTCGTTTTGCTAAGAAAGAAGCTGTAATTTTTGGTAACATCGTAAATGAAAAAGGAGAGCATATAGATCCTTCAAAATTAGAAGCCATTAAAAATTTCCCTCCACCTAAAAATATTAAGGAAGTACAGAGATTTTTAGGTATGGCAGGTTGGCATAATAGATTTATTAATCACTACTCGCAAATAGTAACTCCCATTAATAAACTTAAAAGAAAGAATCAGAAATTCATTTGGGATACAGAACAGCAATTGGCGTTTGAAAAGATCAAGGAAGAAATATGTAAGACTCCGCCTTTAACTTCCTTTAGAAGGGATTTCTTCTGCATTTTAACTACAGATGCTAGTGATGCCGGGTTAGGAACCCTTCTTTCCAAATCCAAGATGATATAGAAGTCCCTAAAGCTTATGCTAGTACAGGACTTAAAGATGCAGAAACTAGGTACTCGACTAGTGAGAAAGAATGTTTAACCATTTGTTGGGCAGTTAAAAAATTTAGACCCTTTTTAGAAGGTAGAAAATTTTCCGTTCTTACTGACCATCAGGCTTTGCAATGGTTATTTAACATCAGGGAACCAAACTCTCGTTAAGTTAAATGGGCAATGTACCTACAAACCTTTGATTTCAAAATAAAGCACAAAAAAGGAGTAGAAAACGTGGTGGCTGACGCTTTGTCGAGGGCCCCTATAAACGTCTTAAGCATAAACTTTTTATACTTCCAATTCTAATAGAAATTTGGATCCAACTAGTAGTTGTACAAGTAATACAAGTACTATTATTACCAGTAGTAGTTCTTCAACTTCCTCTAGTGATTTTGTTGAAGGTCAAATATGTTCCCCAGGTACTAGAGCTTTATATTCAGTGTTTACATTGGAAGATGTGAGAAAGTCTCAAAGGGATGACCCTTTTGCTTCTCCCATAATAACGTCATTAGAAGATCCTAACCCAGTTAGGCATAAATTATTCGAATTAAAAAATAATCTACTTTATAGAAGACCTTACAGGAATTACCCTGAAAAAATATATTTGCCACCAAGATTAAGACTAGAGGCCATGCGATTATTGCATGATCACCATTTGTCAGCTCAAAGGGGCAAAGATAAGACCCTGAGCAAAGTAATTTTCAGATATTGGTGGCCAACCATAGTTAGAGATGTCCAGGACTATGTCAGTGAATGATCTTTATGCCAACAATTCAAGGCTAGGAAAAGGAAAAAGCCAGGGCTAATGCAACCCTCTGAGTTAATAAGTCCTTGGGAAAAAATTTGTGTCGATATAATGGGACATTTCCCTCAAAGTAGGCACCACTTTAAGTATTTAATAGTCTTTGTCGATTATATGAAAAAGTTCGTGGTAATGATTCCACTCAAGACTATTACAGCCAAGACTTGTGTTCAAGCCTTTAAGTCTATTATTACTAGGTGGGGAGCTGATAGAGGGGTACAATTTACGTCGCAATTTTGGCTGCAAACTTGCAGAGCATTAAGAATAAATCCTAAGTTTACTACCCCCTACACGCCTGCAAACTTGCAGAGCTTTAAGAATAAATCCTAAGTTTACTACCCCCTACACGCCTAAGGGAAATCTCGCCGAACGAGTTAATAGAGTAATAGGCGAGGTGATTTCATTTTATGTAGGGAATCACCACGAAAGAATGCATGTCTCATCTGTCATAACACCTTCAAGAACTTGAACGGCGTCTCATCTCATAACGCACACTGCAAGAAGAAGTCGTCTGCTCCTGTACCGGTAGCTGGCTCACAACGACCCGAAGACTATCTGTGCCACTTCTGCACGAGACGTTTCACTACACCCCAGGGACGTGGGGTTCACGAACTCCGCGCGCATACCGTAGCATATGAAGGCACCCAACGACGACCATCCAGGTCTCTCTGGTCTGAGGAAGAGAAGGACATGCTCGCCGTCGCCAATTTTACCTAGGACACTAGTTCCTGCAATATCAATCTCCTACTTAGAGATTTTCTTCCTGGTCGCTCTATTGAAGACATGAAGAAGCGACGCCAACATGCCGACCATCGCCAACGGGTGGCGTCTTGCGCTCGAGAAACAGTCTCTCCGATTTACCTGAAGAATCTTCACCAGCAGGGATAACTGGCTTGAGGCGGCCAAGCGTTGATAGCTACGTCGCCTTTTGATCCTTCAATGTCGGCTCTTCCTATCATTGCGAAGCAGAATTTGCCAAGCGTTGGAGTGTTCACCCACTTATAGGGAACGTGAGCTGGGTTTAGACCGTCGTGAGACAGGTTAGTTTTACATTACCCTACTGTTGACTCGTCGTTGCGATAGTAATCCTGCTCAGTACGAGAGGAACCGCAGGTTCGGACACTTGGTACGTGCTTGGTCGAGCGGCCAGTGGTGCGAACCTACCATCCTTTGGATTATGACTAAACGCCTCTAAGTCAGAATCCCGTCTACTCGCTGCAATGATATCGTTAGTGCCTTTTGCGTTTGTTGGCTATGCTAGTCAAGACGCGCTTTACGCGTCGGTCTCGGCGAAAAAGCCTCCTTAACGAAAGCGCTACAAAGCTTGCAGAATTCTATAAGCCTTTTCTTTATGCTCTTTAAGATTTTATGGGGTTGAGGTGGAGTGTTCGATTCTTATTAGAGGGGTTAAAGTATAAGACAAACACCTATCTCTTTTTTCACTAATGATTCATCCTCGCAAACGCTAGACTAGATGTTAGAATGCAGTCAGTTGTGGGGAGTTAAGGCCTTTTAATGGGAACGAGGGGCTTATAAAATTTCTGAATCAAAAGTGACCGCGTTTGATGGTATGTGTCAATTGAGAGTCAAAATAGATTCTAATCCAAATTTTAATATTCAACATAATATTCAATCTTGTTCATAAATTTTCACACACTTTTTAAGGGTCATAATACAAAATTAAACTAAAATCAAAGGGAGGGGCTTTCAATTTATAACCTCTATGGAATGTCTCCTTTGAGTTTCAAATTTAAATTTTAGGGGTTTTTTAGGTTCAAATCGTGCAGTTATGCAATAAAAATAATAATGTTCAAAAAATAAAAAGTTAAGATTTTAAAAAATGAATCAATCTGTCAACCATAATCTCAGTTCTTTAACCATAGTTTCAAGTTTTTAATTTCTTACGACAAGTTGCTCCTCTTGCATATTCTTCTCAAGGGTTAAGGGTTCTTTTTTTAGCCATATCGTAGTATACGATAGGCTCTTAGTTTGACCCGAGCCGTAGTAGTAGTAGTAGTACTTGTGGCCGGAGTTTTCGCTTTCGTTATCGTCAGATTTTAGCTTAAAAGGAACTTTATATTACCACAACCCACCCATTGGGGTAACCGGGCTCGGTTAGAGATTTAATTTAAATTAAAATTTTTTCAGGTCAGACCCGAGAATCGAACCCGGGTCGCTGGCGCAATTGGCAGACATTCTACCAACTGAACCATAGAGACTTGATAGAAACTCCGGGTTTTTTATTATTTATTTTTATCTCTAAAATGTCGGGGTGATGTGGGGTGGGGTACCTCTTAATCTGTGGGGTCGAATACTTTTGAATTTTTATCTGTGGGGTCGGATACTTATGAATTTGTATGTTTGGGGTTTTTATATTTATGTGCTAATTAAATAGATAACGATTTTCCCCGTTTCCTACCGCGCTCCTCATGTGTTTCGTTCTCGTTCGGTTGCTATCTTCATCTATGTTATGTTTGACTGGAACGTTTTTGGCGGTTAATTCAAATGTGGGTTTAGATAGAGCTAACATAGTGTTAAATGAGCGTTATGCGTTTGATCATTTTAGCATTGCTAAAGGTAATTCGAGGGGATAATCACTAAACTTTCTCTTTCAAAAGTTTCTGGGCATAAGTCCTTGTTATAAATTTATAATATGCGATAAGTGCGAATCGGCATAAGTCTATGCTGTAAACTCATCGAGGGGATTATCACTTCGCCGGAATATTAGAATTACCGCATAAGAAAATTTATACGGTTATAATTTGATCACTGTTTAGAGTAGGGAATCGAGGGGCTATTAACTCTGATTTTATGCACGGTACATCATTTAAGCATTGAAAAAGATAGCGCTATTCACTCATTAGGGTAAGGTATAGAGGGGTTATCCACTCATTAGGGTAGGGTATAGAGAGGCTATTCACTCGTACGATATGGCTACTATTACGAGCCCTTGGGCCGTCTTGTTTTTCTTCTCGATTTAAGAGATAATTATGATTTTTTTCTTTTCTTGCGATTTAAGGGTTAATTATTATTATTTTTTTCTCGATTTATTTCGCGCACTCGCGCTACTTCTCTTCTTCAACTTAGGGGTTAAAAAAAATGTCTCAGAGTTTTTTTTCCCAAAAATTAAGGATTCAAATTGACGAAAAATAAAGGTATCAAAATGAATAAAAAAAATGTCTCCGATTCTCTTCCGAAAACTTAAGGATTCAAATTGATGAAAAATAAAGGTATCAAAATGAATAAAAAATATCTCCGATATAAAATAATACTCCGGACTTCTAAGGGTTTCTTAAGGGTGAGCCGACAGGGTTTCGTTAAGGGGTTCAGATATCGACTGAGGGTGGGACAGGAGGGACTTCGTATATATAACTTCTAGTTTCTCGCAAGGATTTCTGGGACAATGACGTTTGTTGATTGACTTTGGTTTGGTGAATAGTGGACCATATTTATTACGTAGCCGGGCGGATTCATGTTATCAACGAATAAGCAAAACTTTTAAATCTGGGACCAAATGGGGATTGGTCAGTTTAAGGGTTAAAAAAAATGTTCTAGAAGTTTTGCGGGCCAGGTACCAGGATAGTGACTCAAGGTCTTGTTGCTTGGGGTCTAAATCAGCGTGACATTTTTCTGGGTTCTTGGAAAGAGTTTTCGTTGCTAGGTATTTCATTTTGCACTGTGGATACTGTGGTATAGGATAGTTCTAGAAAGTTTTGTGTCAACATTGAGGGGCTAGCTCCTTTTCTTTTGTACGAAAGAATTTCTTTTCAATTTTTTAAAGGGATAGGTTTAAGTTTAAAGGGCTAGTAATATATTTATAATGTTAATTTAAGGTATATTGCTATTAATTTAAAGATTAACCGAAAATTTAATTTGATTTTTGAGTTAAGATGGTTACATATCCCCACCTCTTTTGAAAAGATCGTCCCCGAACTTAACATATCCATCTTACCATCACGTTAATTTTTTTTTTTCGATGCATAGGGGTTTTAGTACTTGAAGTCTTAATCAACTCGTTTCCATTCAAAAACATGTCATTGGGGTAAAAAGTAAGGGTGCTTTGTTTCAATTCTTCTTTGTCTTCGGCTGTTTCATCCTCCGTAAGGGAACTTTCATTCATTCTCACCTCTTCGATAAAGAAGTTTTGCAATTCTTGTTTTTTCTCTGCTTCTATATCTTCTGGCATATTTATTTCATTATTCACGCTCGTAGTAGTAGGGGTTGTATGGGTTTCTTTTATTCGCGTCGCATAAGGGTCTTCCGAAAGTTTTTCTTCGTAAATAGTGGAGGATACTTTCTTTTCTGTTTCCTTTCAAACATAAGGGGTTGATGTAAACATAGGATTTAATCTATCTTCCTCCTTTCTAGTCTTTTTGACTCTTCTAAGGGTTTCATCTCTATCAATAACATTTTCTTCGGGTGATTTTTGCATATTTTTCATATGGGTATGTTTCTTATTAATTTGATGGGTATCAGATTCTGAACTCGAACTTGAGTTAGATCTCAAAGATTGGGGAGGGGAACCTCTAAGGGCTTCTTATGAATTTCTCATACTATCTCGTAAGGCAACAATAGCCTCAATAAATATTCTTTGGGATTCGACATTTTGTTGGATAAATATTTTTTGGGAGTAAACATTTTGTAGGATTAATATTTTTTGAAATTCAAAATTTTGTTCAATTAATTTTCTCATGTCATTCATATAACTAGATTTATCATTGTACGTTGAAATAAAATACCGATATTCATAATAAGGTTTCTAAAAAAATTTAAGATTCTATCATACGAAATTCCTACCAACAATAACATTATGGTAATGGCGATATATAATACTAGATCTGACGAGTTAAGGGTAATGTCCGTCATTTTGTTTGCTCGATTTTTCTTAATATTTTCTCAAAATAATACAGGGGTTTTTAATAATTGAACCAACTTTGACTCTCTTAAAGACATGTCAAAATCCATCATATTGATAAGATTCCGAAGGATCGGATCCTGCCGACTGCGCCAATTTATAAGCCTTTTCTTTATGCTCTTTAAGATTTTATGGGAGTAAGGTGGAGTGTTCGATTCTTATTAGAGGGGTTAAAGTATAAGACAAACACCTACCTCTTTTCACTTATGATTCAACCTCGCTAACGCTAGACTAGATGTTAGAATGCAGTCAGTTGTGGAGAGTTAAGGCCTTTTAACGGGAACGAGGGGCTTATAAAATTTCTGAATCAAAAGTGACAGCGTTTGATGGTATGTGTCAATTGAGAGTCAAAATAGATTCTAATCCAAATTTTAATATTCAACATAATATTCAATCTTGTTCATAAATTTTCACACACTTTTTAAGGGTCAAAATACAAAATTAAACAAAATCAAAAGGGGGGTTTTTCAATTTATAACGTCTATGGAATGTCTCCTTTAAGTTTCAAATTTAAATTTTAGGGTTTTTTAGGTTCAAATCGTGCAGTTATGCAATAAAAATAATAATGTTCAAAAAATAAAAAGTTAAGGTTTTAAAAAATGAATCAATCTGTCAACCATAATCTCAGTTCTTTAACCATAGTTTCAAGTTTTTAATTTCTTACGACAAGTTGCTCCTCTTGCATATTCTTCTCAAGGGTTAAGGGTTCATTTTTTTTCTTCTCGATTTAAGAGATAATTATGATTTTTTTCTTTTCTTGCGATTTAAGGGTTAATTATTATTATCTTTTTTTCTTTCGCGCTCCTTCTCTTCTTCAACTTAGGGGTTAAAAAAATGTTTCCGAGTTTCTCCGAAAAAATACGTATTCAAATTGACGAAAAATAAAGGTATCGAAATGAATAAAATAAAATCTCCGATTCTCTTCCGAAAAATTAGGGATTCAAATTGATGAAAAATAAAGGTATCAAAATGAATAAAATAAAATCTCCGATATAAAATAATACTCCGGACTTCTAAGGGTTTCTTAAGGGTGAGCCGACAGGGTTTCGTTAAGCAGTTCAGGAATCGACTGAGGGTGGGACAGGAGGGACTTCGTATATATAACTTCTAGTTTCTCGCAAGGATTTCTGGGACAATGACGTTAATTTCTGTGAATTCAAAAATATCTAGCTTTTAATTCTCCGATTTCTGTTAATTTGGCAATATGCATTTGAAAATGCTTCATATGAAATTATTTGAAATCCACTTTTTATGAAAGGCTAAAACCATGAATTCATTTACTAACATGAATGTCCATGTTAAGCATTCCCCTGTAGTCCACTCTCAAAAAGCGATAGGAGGAGCCAAATTTTCGCGCCACTCGTGTGACGTAAATTTTAGATCCAATAGGAACCATACCGGAAATTCTTCTTCTTTCGGGCGTGTCTTACCGTTTATTATTAAGCAGTTCTTTGGGATACTGGTTAATCTATCTGTATCGGGTTGTTGTTTTACTCACGTAATTAGTTGTTAACATTTAACTCATAACATGATAGTATTTTAAAATGGCAACAAAATGTAATCCTGAACTTGAACTCGTAAAAAGCATTATATCGAGTGCCTGTACCGTATTTGTCGACTTGAATGTAAGAACTGTAACCGAACAAGTGGCCAAATTTTGGAGCAAGCCTTGACAACAACAAATCTTTGATAACATCAAAATTTATAAACAAAATACCAAAATATAACCCCTAAAACCACGATAAACCTAACACGCGAGTTTCGTTGCTAAGCCTATGCCTACTGTTAAAACGAGTCGCCTGCTTTAAATATAACAGCTGAATGAGCTGATCGCTACTTCCCGTTCGCCACACCTTTTTTTAAATAGGCTCCTCCTACTGCCGAGTAAGAGGCGATGTACGTATGGTAAGCCGGAAAGACATTCATGTTAGTAAATGAATTCATGCTAAAACGTTTCCCGTAGGCTGACGTCACAGATATATTTTTCACGTGAGATGGTGCCACTCTCTCCGCTATCAAACCCAGAGTTTAGACTGGCGAGAAGCTCCAGACGCCTATAGGATTCCAGCGCTTTTTTTCCTCACGTCATAGTGATGTCATCAAACGGGCGAACAAGCTCGACAAAACAAAATTGTTGATATATCGAAACTGAGCTTTCGTGTTTTTCCAATGGATTTTAAAAATAGAAACTTTGGTTCAATTATATTAAAAACTCGATATTTTCAAAGTAAAGACTTGAAAGTGTAACATAATACCACTTTCGTACTAAAATATGATATGAAATTGTAAATTCGCATACCCTTTAAGAGGGAGGGAAAGCTGAGGAGATCTGGAAGCTTTACCAGTGTCATGCGCAGTAAGGTTCGACTGGACATTTTAGGTTGTACCATACCTTTCAATTCCAAATACTACATATTTTGATGTGGGTTCACGGTTCAACAATACACTCTTTTTAGGTAATAAATGCCTATGAATTAAAACTAACCTTTATCTCAACTTGGAAACCCCGCGAGGTTTCACCTTCGAATATGACCTGAAACAAGCACGCAGTAATTGCGAAGACTTTGTCTAGAATGTGGGTTAGTGTAATTGTTTCAGGCAAGTAGGGCATACATACTTTACTGTTAAATCGCTTATGATAAATCCTCTGTAAATTTCGTTTGTAAAATAGTATGCGTTAGAAATGAAATAATCCGCTTTAGTCGGTTAGTAATTAATGAAACCGTCTCTCATAATACTAAACTTTTCCGTAGTAAATGATACTTTCAAATTGACAGTTTTTATAAATGGAGCCTGTGAATTTACGACAGTACCCATTGTTAAAGAGGCCTATAAAATTACTCGCCATAAATAAGGACTACGAAACTACTCGCCATAAATAAGGCCTACGAAATTAATCGCCATAAATAAGGCCTACGAAATTAATCGCCATAAATAAGGACTATGAAACTAATTGCCATAAATAAGTGCTACGAAATTACTCGCCACAAATAAGGCCTACGAAATTAATCGCCATAAATAATTACTATGAGATTACTCGCCATAAACAAGGACTATGAGATTTCTCGCCATAAATAAGGACTATGAGATTACTCGCCATAAATAAGGACTATGAAACTACTCGCCATAAATAAGGCCTACGAAATTAATCGCCATAAATAAGGCCTACGAAATTAATCGCCATAAATAAGCACTACGAAACTAATCGCCATAAATAAGTGCTACGAAATTACTCGCCACAAATAAGGCCTACGAAATTAATCGCCATAAATAATTACTATGAGATTACTCGCCATAAATAAGGACTATGAGATTACTGGCCATAAATAAGGACTAGGAAATTACTAGCCATAAATAAGGACTATGAGATTACTCGCCATAAATAAGGACTATGAGATTACTCGCCATAAATAAGGACTATGAGATTACTCGCCATAAATAAGGACTATGAGATTACTCGCCATAAATAAGGACTATGAGATTACTGGCCATAAATAAGGACTATGAAATTACTTGCCATAAATAAGGACTATGAGATTACTGGCCATAAATAAGGACTACGAAATTACTCGCCATAAATAAGTGCTACGAAATTACTCGCCATAAATAAGTGCTACGACATTACTCGCCATAAATAAGGACTATGAGATTTCTCGCCTTAAATAAGGACTATGAGATTACTGGCCATAAATAAGGACTATGAGATTACTCGCCATAAATAAGGACTATGAAATTACTCGCCATAAATAAGGACTATGAAATTACTCGCCATAAATAAGGACTATGAACCTACACGCCATAAATAGGGACTATGAAAATACTCGCCATAAATGAGGACTACGAAATTACTCGCCATAAATAAGTGCTACGAAATGACTCGCCATAAATAAGGACTATGAGATTACTCGCCATAAATAAGGACTATGAGATTACTGGCCATAAATAAGGACTAGGAAATTACTAGCCATAAATAAGGACTATGAGATTACTCGCCATAAATAAGGACTATGAGATTACTCGCCATAAATAAGGACTATGAGATTACTCGCCATAAATAAGGACTATGAGATTACTCGCCATAAAAAAGGACTATGAGATTTCTCGCCATAAATAAGGACTATGAGATTTCTCGCCATAAATAAGGACTATGAGATTACTGGCCATAAATAAGGACTATGAGATTACTGGCCATAAATAAGGACTATGAAATTACTCGCCATAAATAAGGACTATGAAATTACTTGCCATAAATAAGGACTATGAGATTACTGGCCATAAATAAGGACTATGAGATTACTCGCCATAAATAAGGACTATGAGATTACTGGCCATAAATAAGGACTAGGAAATTACTAGCCATAAATAAGGACTATGAGATTACTCGCCATAAATAAGGCCTATGAGATTACTCGCCATAAATAAGGACTATGAGATTACTCGCCATAAATAAGGACTATGAGATTACTCGCCATAAATAAGGACTATGAGATTACTCGCCATAAATAAGGACTATGAGATTACTCGCCATAAATAAGGACTATGAGATTTCTCGCCATAAATAAGGACTATGAGATTTCTCGCCATAAATATGGACTATGAGATTACTGGCCATAAATAAGGACTATGAGATTACTGGCCATAAATAAGGACTATGAAATTACTCGCCATAAATAAGGACTATGAAATTACTTGCCATAAATAAGGACTAAGAGATTACTGGCCATAAATAAGGACTACGAAATTACTCGCCATAAATAAGTGCTACGAAATTACTCGCCATAAATAAGTGCTACGAGATTACTCGCCATAAATAAGGACTATGAGATTTCTCGCCATAAATAAGGACTATGAGATTTCTCGCCATAAATAAGGACTATGAGATTACTGGCCATAAATAAGGACTATGAGATTACTCGCCATAAATAAGGACTATGAGATTTCTCGCCATAAATAAGGACTATGAGATTACTGGCCATAAATAAGGACTATGAAATTACTCGCCATAAATAAGGACTATGAAATTACTCGCCATAAATAAGGACTATGAAATTACTCGCCATAAATAAGGACTATGAACCTACACGCCATAAATAGGGACTATGAAAATACTCGCCATAAATAAGTGCTATGAGACTACTCGCCATAAATAAGGACTATGAGACTACTCGCCATAAATAAGGACTATGAGATTACTCGCCATAAATAAGGACTATGAGATTACTCGCCATAAATAAGGACTATGAGATTTCTCGCCATAAATAAGGACTATGAGATTTGTCGCCATAAATAAGGACTATGAAATTACTCGCCATAAATAAGGACTATGAAATTACTCGCCATAAATAAGTGCTACGAAATTATTCGCCATAAATAAGGCCTACGAAATTACTCGCCATAAATAAGTGCTACGAAATGACTCGCCATAAATAAGGACTATGAGATTACTGGCCATAAACAAGGACTAGGAAATTACTAGCCATAAATAAGGACTATGAGATTACTCGCCATAAATAAGGACTATGAGATTACTCGCCATAAATAAGGACTATGAGATTACTCGCCATAAATAAGGACTATGAGATTACTCGCCATAAATAAGGACTATGAGATTACTCGCCATAAATAAGGACTATGAGATTACTCGCCATAAATAAGGACTATGAGATTTCTCGCCATAAATATGGACTATGAGATTACTGGCCATAAATAAGGACTATGAGATTACTGGCCATAAATAAGGACTATGAAATTACTCGCCATAAATAAGGACTATGAAATTACTTGCCATAAATAAGGACTATGAGATTACTGGCCATAAATAAGGACTACGAAATTACTCGCCATAAATAAGGACTATGAAATTACTCGCCATAAATAAGGACTATGAAATTACTCGCCATAAATAAGGACTATGAACCTACACGCCATAAATAGGGACTATGAAAATACTAGCCATAAATAAGTGCTACGAAATTACTCGCCATAAATAAGGACTATGAGATTACTCGCCATAAATAAGGACTATGAGATTACTTGCCATAAATAAGGACTATGAGATTACTCGCCATAAATAAGGACTATGAGATTACTCGCCATAAATAAGGACTATGAGACTACTCGCCATAAATAAGGACTATGAGATTTCTCGCCATAAATAAGAACTATGAGATTACTCGCCATAAATAAGGACTATGAGATTTCTCGCCATAAATAAGGACTATGAGATTACTCGCCATAAATAAGGACTATGAGATTACTCGCCATAAATAAGGACTATGAGATTACTCGCCATAAATAAGGACTATGAGATTTCTCGCCATAAATATGGACTATGAGATTACTGGCCATAAATAAGGACTATGAGATTACTGGCCATAAATAAGGACTATGAAATTACTCGCCATAAATAAGGACTATGAAATTACTTGCCATAAATAAGGACTAAGAGATTACTCGCCATAAATAAGTGCTACGAAATTACTCGCCATAAATAAGTGCTACGAGATTACTCGCCATAAATAAGGACTATGAGATTTCTCGCCATAAATAAGGACTATGAGATTTCTCGCCATAAATAAGGACTATGAGATTTCTCGCCATAAATAAGGACTATGAGATTACTCGCCATAAATAAGGACTATGAGATTTCTCGCCATAAATAAGGACTATGAGATTACTGGCCATAAATAAGGACTATGAAATTACTCGCCATAAATAAGGACTATGAAATTACTCGCCATAAATAAGGACTATGAAATTACTCGCCATAAATAAGGACTATGAAATTACTCGCCATAAATAGGGACTATGAAAATACTCGCCATAAATAAGTGCTACGAAATTACTCGCCATAAATAAGGACTATGAGACTACTCGCCATAAATAAGGACTATGAGATTACTCGCCATAAATAAGGACTATGAGATTACTCGCCATAAATAAGGACTATGAGATTTCTCGCCATAAATAAGGACTATGAGATTTGTCGCCATAAATAAGGACTATGAAATTACTCGCCATAAATAAGGACTATGAAATTACTCGCCATAAATAAGTGCTACGAAATTATTCGCCATAAATAAGGCCTACGAAATTACTCGCCATAAATAAGTGCTACGAAATGACTCGCCATAAATAAGGACTATGAGATTACTGGCCATAAACAAGGACTAGGAAATTACTAGCCATAAATAAGGACTATGAGATTACTCGCCATAAATAAGGACTATGAGATTACTCGCCATAAATAAGGACTATGAGATTACTCGCCATAAATAAGGACTATGAGATTACTCGCCATAAATAAGGACTATGAGATTACTCGCCATAAATAAGGACTATGAGATTACTCGCCATAAATAAGGACTATGAGATTTCTCGCCATAAATATGGACTATGAGATTACTGGCCATAAATAAGGACTATGAGATTACTGGCCATAAATAAGGACTATGAAATTACTCGCCATAAATAAGGACTATGAAATTACTTGCCATAAATAAGGACTATGAGATTACTGGCCATAAATAAGGACTACGAAATTACTCGCCATAAATAAGGACTATGAAATTACTCGCCATAAATAAGGACTATGAAATTACTCGCCATAAATAAGGACTATGAACCTACACGCCATAAATAGGGACTATGAAAATACTAGCCATAAATAAGTGCTACGAAATTACTCGCCATAAATAAGGACTATGAGATTACTCGCCATAAATAAGGACTATGAGATTACTCGCCATAAATAAGGACTATGAGATTACTCGCCATAAATAAGGACTATGAGATTACTCGCCATAAATAAGGACTATGAGACTACTCGCCATAAATAAGGACTATGAGATTTCTCGCCATAAATAAGAACTATGAGATTACTCGCCATAAATAAGGACTATGAGATTTCTCGCCATAAATAAGGACTATGAGATTACTCGCCATAAATAAGGACTATGAGATTACTCGCCATAAATAAGGACTATGAGATTACTCGCCATAAATAAGGACTATGAGATTTCTCGCCATAAATATGGACTATGAGATTACTGGCCATAAATAAGGACTATGAGATTACTGGCCATAAATAAGGACTATGAAATTACTCGCCATAAATAAGGACTATGAAATTACTTGCCATAAATAAGGACTAAGAGATTACTGGCCATAAATAAGGACTACGAAATTACTCGCCATAAATAAGTGCTACGAAATTACTCGCCATAAATAAGTGCTACGAGATTACTCGCCATAAATAAGGACTATGAGATTTCTCGCCATAAATAAGGACTATGAGATTTCTCGCCATAAATAAGGACTATGAGATTACTGGCCATAAATAAGGACTATGAGATTACTCGCCATAAATAAGGACTATGAGATTTCTCGCCATAAATAAGGACTATGAGATTACTGGCCATAAATAAGGACTATGAAATTACTCGCCATAAATAAGGACTATGAAATTACTCGCCATAAATAAGGACTATGAAATTACTCGCCATAAATAAGGACTATGAACCTACACGCCATAAATAGGGACTATGAAAATACTCGCCATAAATAAGTGCTACGAAATTACTCGCCATAAATAAGGACTATGAGACTACTCGCCATAAATAAGGACTATGAGATTACTCGCCATAAATAAGGACTATGAGATTACTCGCCATAAATAAGGACTATGAGATTTCTCGCCATAAATAAGGACTATGAGATTTGTCGCCATAAATAAGGACTATGAAATTACTCGCCATAAATAAGGACTATGAAATTACTCGCCATAAATAAGTGCTACGAAATTACTCGCCATAAATAAGGGCTACGAAATTATTCGCCATAAATAAGGCCTACGAAATTACTCGCCATAAATAAGTGCTACGAAATGACTCGCCATAAATAAGGACTATGAGATTACTGGCCATAAACAAGGACTAGGAAATTACTAGCCATAAATAAGGACTATGAGATTACTCGCCATAAATAAGGACTATGAGATTACTCGCCATAAATAAGGACTATGAGATTACTCGCCATAAATAAGGACTATGAGATTACTCGCCATAAATAAGGACTATGAGATTACTCGCCATAAATAAGGACTATGAGATTACTCGCCATAAATAAGGACTATGAGATTTCTCGCCATAAATATGGACTATGAGATTACTGGCCATAAATAAGGACTATGAGATTACTGGCCATAAATAAGGACTATGAAATTACTCGCCATAAATAAGGACTATGAAATTACTTGCCATAAATAAGGACTATGAGATTACTGGCCATAAATAAGGACTACGAAATTACTCGCCATAAATAAGGACTATGAAATTACTCGCCATAAATAAGGACTATGAAATTACTCGCCATAAATAAGGACTATGAACCTACACGCCATAAATAGGGACTATGAAAATACTAGCCATAAATAAGTGCTACGAAATTACTCGCCATAAATAAGGACTATGAGATTACTCGCCATAAATAAGGACTATGAGATTACTCGCCATAAATAAGGACTATGAGATTACTCGCCATAAATAAGGACTATGAGATTACTCGCCATAAATAAGGACTATGAGACTACTCGCCATAAATAAGGACTATGAGATTTCTCGCCATAAATAAGAACTATGAGATTTCTCGCCATAAATAAGGACTATGAAATTACTCGCCATAAATAAGGACTATGAAATTACTCGCCATAAATAAGGACTATGAAATTACTCGCCATAAATAAGGACTATGAAATTACTCGCCATAAATAAGTGCTACGAAATTACTCGCCATAAATAAGGCCTACGAAATTATTCGCCATAAATAAGGCCTACGAAATTACTCGCCATAAATAAGTGCTACGAAATTACTCGCCATAAATAAGTGCTACGAAATTACTCGCCATAAATAAGTGCTACGAAATTACTCGCCATAAATAAGGACTATGAAATTACTTGCCATAAATAAGGACTATGAGATTACTGGCCATAAATAAGTGCTACGAAATTACTCGCCATAAATAAGTGCTAGGAGATTACTCGCCATAAATAAGGACTATGAGATTTCTCGCCATAAATAAGGACTATGAGATTTCTCGCCATAAATAAGGACTATGAGATTACTCGCCATAAATAAGGACTATGAGATTACTCGCCACAAATAAGGACTATGAGATTACTCGCCATAAATAAGGACTATGAGATTTCTCGCCATAAATAAGGACTATGAGATTACTGGCCATAAATAAGGACTATGAGATTACTCGCCATAAATAAGGACTATGAAATTACTTGCCATAAATAAGGACTATGAGATTACTGGCCATAAATAAGGACTACGAAATTACTCGCCATAAATAAGTGCTACGAAATTACTCGCCATAAATAAGTGCTACGAGATTACTCGCCATAAATAAGGACTGTGAGATTTCTCGCCATAAATAAGGACTATGAGATTTCCCGCCATAAATAAGGACTATGAGATTTCCCGCCATAAATAAGGACTATGAGATTTCTCGCCTTAAATAAGGACTATGAGATTACTGGCCATAAATAAGGACTATGAGATTACTCGCCATAAATAAGGACTATGAAATTACTCGCCATAAATAAGGACTATGAAATTACTCGCCATAAATAAGGACTATGAACCTACACGCCATAAATAGGGACTATGAAAATACTCGCCATAAATGAGGACTACGAAATTACTCGCCATAAATAAGTGCTACGAAATTACTCGCCATAAATAAGGACTATGAGATTACTCGCCATAAATAAGGACTATGAGATTACTCGCCATAAATAAGGACTATGAGATTACTGGCCATAAATAAGGACTAGGAAATTACTAGCCATAAATAAGGACTATGAGATTACTCGCCATAAATAAGGACTATGAGATTACTCGCCATAAATAAGGACTATGAGATTACTCGCCATAAATAAGGACTATGAGATTACTCGCCATAAATAAGGACTATGAGATTTCTCGCCATAAATAAGGACTATGAGATTTCTCGCCATAAATAAGGAGTATGAGATTACTGGCCATAAATAAAGACTATGAGATTACTGGCCATAAATAAGGACTATGAAATTACTCGCCATAAATAAGGACTATGAAATTACTCGCCATAAATAAGGACTATGAACCTACACGCCATAAATAGGGACTATGAAAATACTCGCCATAAATAAGTGCTACGAAATTACTCGCCATAAATAAGGACTATGAGACTACTCGCCATAAATAAGGACTATGAGATTACTCGCCATAAATAAGGACTATGAGATTACTCGCCATAAATAAGGACTATGAAATTACTTGCCATAAATAAGGACTAAGAGATTACTGGCCATAAATAAGGACTACGAAATTACTCGCCATAAATAAGTGCTACGAAATTACTCGCCATAAATAAGTGCTACGAGATTACTCGCCATAAATAAGGACTATGAGATTTCTCGCCATAAATAAGGACTATGAGATTTCTCGCCATAAATAAGGACTATGAGATTACTGGCCATAAATAACGACTATGAGATTACTCGCCATAAATAAGGACTATGAGATTTCTCGCCATAAATAAGGACTATGAGATTACTGGCCATAAATAAGGACTATGAAATTACTCGCCATAAATAAGGACTATGAAATTACTCGCCATAAATAAGGACTATGAAATTACTCGCCATAAATAAGGACTATGAACCTACACGCCATAAATAGGGACTATGAAAATACTCGCCATAAATAAGTGCTACGAAATTACTCGCCATAAATAAGGACTATGAGACTACTCGCCATAAATAAGGACTATGAGATTACTCGCCATAAATAAGGACTATGAGATTACTCGCCATAAATAAGGACTATGAGATTACTCGCCATAAATAAGGACTATGAGACTACTCGCCATAAATAAGGACTATGAGATTTCTCGCCATAAATAAGAACTATGAGATTACTCGCCATAAATAAGGACTATGAGATTTCTCGCCATAAATAAGGACTATGAGATTACTCGCCATAAATAAGGACTATGAGATTACTCGCCATAAATAAGGACTATGAGATTACTCGCCATAAATAAGGACTATGAGATTTCTCGCCATAAATATGGACTATGAGATTACTGGCCATAAATAAGGACTATGAGATTACTGGCCATAAATAAGGACTATGAAATTACTCGCCATAAATAAGGACTATGAAATTACTCGCCATAAATAAGGACTATGAAATTACTTGCCATAAATAAGGACTATGAGATTACTGGCCATAAATAAGGACTACGAAATTACTCGCCATAAATAAGGACTATGAAATTACTCGCCATAAATAAGGACTATGAAATTACTCGCCATAAATAAGGACTATGAACCTACACGCCATAAATAGGGACTATGAAAATACTAGCCATAAATAAGTGCTACGAAATTACTCGCCATAAATAAGGACTATGAGATTACTCGCCATAAATAAGGACTATGAGATTACTCGCCATAAATAAGGACTATGAGATTACTCGCCATAAATAAGGACTATGAGATTACTCGCCATAAATAAGGACTATGAGACTACTCGCCATAAATAAGGACTATGAGATTTCTCGCCATAAATAAGAACTATGAGATTACTCGCCATAAATAAGGACTATGAGATTTCTCGCCATAAATAAGGACTATGAGATTACTCGCCATAAATAAGGACTATGAGATTACTCGCCATAAATAAGGACTATGAGATTACTCGCCATAAATAAGGACTATGAGATTTCTCGCCATAAATATGGACTATGAGATTACTGGCCATAAATAAGGACTATGAGATTACTGGCCATAAATAAGGACTATGAAATTACTCGCCATAAATAAGGACTATGAAATTACTTGCCATAAATAAGGACTAAGAGATTACTGGCCATAAATAAGGACTACGAAATTACTCGCCATAAATAAGTGCTACGAAATTACTCGCCATAAATAAGTGCTACGAGATTACTCGCCATAAATAAGGACTATGAGATTTCTCGCCATAAATAAGGACTATGAGATTTCTCGCCATAAATAAGGACTATGAGATTACTGGCCATAAATAAGGACTATGAGATTACTCGCCATAAATAAGGACTATGAGATTTCTCGCCATAAATAAGGACTATGAGATTACTGGCCATAAATAAGGACTATGAAATTACTCGCCATAAATAAGGACTATGAAATTACTCGCCATAAATAAGGACTATGAAATTACTCGCCATAAATAAGGACTATGAACCTACACGCCATAAATAGGGACTATGAAAATACTCGCCATAAATAAGTGCTACGAAATTACTCGCCATAAATAAGGACTATGAGACTACTCGCCATAAATAAGGACTATGAGATTACTCGCCATAAATAAGGACTATGAGATTACTCGCCATAAATAAGGACTATGAGATTTCTCGCCATAAATAAGGACTATGAGATTTGTCGCCATAAATAAGGACTATGAAATTACTCGCCATAAATAAGGACTATGAAATTACTCGCCATAAATAAGTGCTACGAAATTACTCGCCATAAATAAGGGCTACGAAATTATTCGCCATAAATAAGGCCTACGAAATTACTCGCCATAAATAAGTGCTACGAAATGACTCGCCATAAATAAGGACTATGAGATTACTGGCCATAAACAAGGACTAGGAAATTACTAGCCATAAATAAGGACTATGAGATTACTCGCCATAAATAAGGACTATGAGATTACTCGCCATAAATAAGGACTATGAGATTACTCGCCATAAATAAGGACTATGAGATTACTCGCCATAAATAAGGACTATGAGATTACTCGCCATAAATAAGGACTATGAGATTACTCGCCATAAATAAGGACTATGAGATTTCTCGCCATAAATATGGACTATGAGATTACTGGCCATAAATAAGGACTATGAGATTACTGGCCATAAATAAGGACTATGAAATTACTCGCCATAAATAAGGACTATGAAATTACTTGCCATAAATAAGGACTATGAGATTACTGGCCATAAATAAGGACTACGAAATTACTCGCCATAAATAAGGACTATGAAATTACTCGCCATAAATAAGGACTATGAAATTACTCGCCATAAATAAGGACTATGAACCTACACGCCATAAATAGGGACTATGAAAATACTAGCCATAAATAAGTGCTACGAAATTACTCGCCATAAATAAGGACTATGAGATTACTCGCCATAAATAAGGACTATGAGATTACTCGCCATAAATAAGGACTATGAGACTACTCGCCATAAATAAGGACTATGAGATTACTCGCCATAAATAAGGACTATGAGATTACTCGCCATAAATAAGGACTATGAGATTACTCGCCATAAATAAGGACTATGAGACTACTCGCCATAAATAAGGACTATGAGATTTCTCGCCATAAATAAGAACTATGAGATTTCTCGCCATAAATAAGGACTATGAAATTACTCGCCATAAATAAGGACTATGAAATTACTCGCCATAAATAAGGACTATGAAATTACTCGCCATAAATAAGGACTATGAAATTACTCGCCATAAATAAGTGCTACGAAATTACTCGCCATAAATAAGGCCTACGAAATTATTCGCCATAAATAAGGCCTACGAAATTACTCGCCATAAATAAGTGCTACGAAATTACTCGCCATAAATAAGTGCTACGAAATTACTCGCCATAAATAAGTGCTACGAAATTACTCGCCATAAATAAGGACTATGAAATTACTTGCCATAAATAAGGACTATGAGATTACTGGCCATAAATAAGTGCTACGAAATTACTCGCCATAAATAAGTGCTAGGAGATTACTCGCCATAAATAAGGACTATGAGATTTCTCGCCATAAATAAGGACTATGAGATTTCTCGCCATAAATAAGGACTATGAGATTACTCGCCATAAATAAGGACTATGAGATTACTCGCCACAAATAAGGACTATGAGATTACTCGCCATAAATAAGGACTATGAGATTTCTCGCCATAAATAAGGACTATGAGATTACTGGCCATAAATAAGGACTATGAGATTACTCGCCATAAATAAGGACTATGAAATTACTTGCCATAAATAAGGACTATGAGATTACTGGCCATAAATAAGGACTACGAAATTACTCGCCATAAATAAGTGCTACGAAATTACTCGCCATAAATAAGTGCTACGAGATTACTCGCCATAAATAAGGACTGTGAGATTTCTCGCCATAAATAAGGACTATGAGATTTCCCGCCATAAATAAGGACTATGAGATTTCCCGCCATAAATAAGGACTATGAGATTTCTCGCCTTAAATAAGGACTATGAGATTACTGGCCATAAATAAGGACTATGAGATTACTCGCCATAAATAAGGACTATGAAATTACTCGCCATAAATAAGGACTATGAAATTACTCGCCATAAATAAGGACTATGAACCTACACGCCATAAATAGGGACTATGAAAATACTCGCCATAAATGAGGACTACGAAATTACTCGCCATAAATAAGTGCTACGAAATTACTCGCCATAAATAAGGACTATGAGATTACTCGCCATAAATAAGGACTATGAGATTACTCGCCATAAATAAGGACTATGAGATTACTGGCCATAAATAAGGACTAGGAAATTACTAGCCATAAATAAGGACTATGAGATTACTCGCCATAAATAAGGACTATGAGATTACTCGCCATAAATAAGGACTATGAGATTACTCGCCATAAATAAGGACTATGAGATTACTCGCCATAAATAAGGACTATGAGATTTCTCGCCATAAATAAGGACTATGAGATTTCTCGCCATAAATAAGGAGTATGAGATTACTGGCCATAAATAAAGACTATGAGATTACTGGCCATAAATAAGGACTATGAAATTACTCGCCATAAATAAGGACTATGAAATTACTCGCCATAAATAAGGACTATGAACCTACACGCCATAAATAGGGACTATGAAAATACTCGCCATAAATAAGTGCTACGAAATTACTCGCCATAAATAAGGACTATGAGACTACTCGCCATAAATAAGGACTATGAGATTACTCGCCATAAATAAGGACTATGAGATTACTCGCCATAAATAAGGACTATGAAATTACTTGCCATAAATAAGGACTAAGAGATTACTGGCCATAAATAAGGACTACGAAATTACTCGCCATAAATAAGTGCTACGAAATTACTCGCCATAAATAAGTGCTACGAGATTACTCGCCATAAATAAGGACTATGAGATTTCTCGCCATAAATAAGGACTATGAGATTTCTCGCCATAAATAAGGACTATGAGATTACTGGCCATAAATAACGACTATGAGATTACTCGCCATAAATAAGGACTATGAGATTTCTCGCCATAAATAAGGACTATGAGATTACTGGCCATAAATAAGGACTATGAAACTACTCGCCATAAATAAGGACTATGAAATTACTCGCCATAAATAAGGACTATGAAATTACTCGCCATAAATAAGGACTATGAACCTACACGCCATAAATAGGGACTATGAAAATACTCGCCATAAATAAGTGCTACGAAATTACTCGCCATAAATAAGGACTATGAGACTACTCGCCATAAATAAGGACTATGAGATTACTCGCCATAAATAAGGACTATGAGATTACTCGCCATAAATAAGGACTATGAGATTTCTCGCCATAAATAAGGACTATGAGATTTGTCGCCATAAATAAGGACTATGAAATTACTCGCCATAAATAAGGACTATGAAATTACTCGCCATAAATAAGTGCTACGAAATTACTCGCCATAAATAAGGGCTACGAAATTATTCGCCATAAATAAGGCCTACGAAATTACTCGCCATAAATAAGTGCTACGAAATGACTCGCCATAAATAAGGACTATGAGATTACTGGCCATAAACAAGGACTAGGAAATTACTAGCCATAAATAAGGACTATGAGATTACTCGCCATAAATAAGGACTATGAGATTACTCGCCATAAATAAGGACTATGAGATTACTCGCCATAAATAAGGACTATGAGATTACTCGCCATAAATAAGGACTATGAGATTACTCGCCATAAATAAGGACTATGAGATTACTCGCCATAAATAAGGACTATGAGATTTCTCGCCATAAATATGGACTATGAGATTACTGGCCATAAATAAGGACTATGAGATTACTGGCCATAAATAAGGACTATGAAATTACTCGCCATAAATAAGGACTATGAAATTACTTGCCATAAATAAGGACTATGAGATTAC
Source organism: Phalangium opilio (assembly GCF_054372755.1). Classification (NCBI taxonomy): domain Eukaryota; kingdom Metazoa; phylum Arthropoda; class Arachnida; order Opiliones; family Phalangiidae; genus Phalangium; species Phalangium opilio. Next base: position 960,955 of record NW_028324159.1, on the reverse strand, counting down.
TGGCCATAAATAAGGACTACGAAATTACTCGCCATAAATAAGGACTATGAAATTACTCGCCATAAATAAGGACTATGAAATTACTCGCCATAAATAAGGACTATGAACCTACACGCCATAAATAGGGACTATGAAAATACTAGCCATAAATAAGTGCTACGAAATTACTCGCCATAAATAAGGACTATGAGATTACTCGCCATAAATAAGGACTATGAGATTACTCGCCATAAATAAGGACTATGAGATTACTCGCCATAAATAAGGACTATGAGACTACTCGCCATAAATAAGGACTATGAGATTTCTCGCCATAAATAAGAACTATGAGATTTCTCGCCATAAATAAGGACTATGAAATTACTCGCCATAAATAAGGACTATGAAATTACTCGCCATAAATAAGGACTATGAAATTACTCGCCATAAATAAGGACTATGAAATTACTCGCCATAAATAAGTGCTACGAAATTACTCGCCATAAATAAGGCCTACGAAATTATTCGCCATAAATAAGGCCTACGAAATTACTCGCCATAAATAAGTGCTACGAAATTACTCGCCATAAATAAGTGCTACGAAATTACTCGCCATAAATAAGTGCTACGAAATTACTCGCCATAAATAAGGACTATGAAATTACTTGCCATAAATAAGGACTATGAGATTACTGGCCATAAATAAGTGCTACGAAATTACTCGCCATAAATAAGTGCTAGGAGATTACTCGCCATAAATAAGGACTATGAGATTTCTCGCCATAAATAAGGACTATGAGATTTCTCGCCATAAATAAGGACTATGAGATTACTCGCCATAAATAAGGACTATGAGATTACTCGCCATAAATAAGGACTATGAGATTACTCGCCATAAATAAGGACTATGAGATTTCTCGCCATAAATAAGGACTATGAGATTACTGGCCATAAATAAGGACTATGAGATTACTCGCCATAAATAAGGACTATGAAATTACTTGCCATAAATAAGGACTATGAGATTACTGGCCATAAATAAGGACTACGAAATTACTCGCCATAAATAAGTGCTACGAAATTACTCGCCATAAATAAGTGCTACGAGATTACGCGCCATAAATAAGGACTGTGAGATTTCTCGCCATAAATAAGGACTGTGAGATTTCTCGCCATAAATAAGGACTATGAGATTTCCCGCCATAAATAAGGACTATGAGATTTCCCGCCATAAATAAGGACTATGAGATTTCTCGCCTTAAATAAGGACTATGAGATTACTGGCCATAAATAAGGACTATGAGATTACTCGCCATAAATAAGGACTATGAAATTACTCGCCATAAATAAGGACTATGAAATTACTCGCCATAAATAAGGACTATGAACCTACACGCCATAAATAGGGACTATGAAAATACTCGCCATAAATGAGGACTACGAAATTACTCGCCATAAATAAGTGCTACGAAATTACTCGCCATAAATAAGGACTATGAGATTACTCGCCATAAATAAGGACTATGAGATTACTCGCCATAAATAAGGACTATGAGATTACTGGCCATAAATAAGGACTAGGAAATTACTAGCCATAAATAAGGACTATGAGATTACTCGCCATAAATAAGGACTATGAGATTACTCGCCATAAATAAGGACTATGAGATTACTCGCCATAAATAAGGACTATGAGATTACTCGCCATAAATAAGGACTATGAGATTTCTCGCCATAAATAAGGACTATGAGATTTCTCGCCATAAATAAGGACTATGAGATTACTGGCCATAAATAAAGACTATGAGATTACTGGCCATAAATAAGGACTATGAAATTACTCGCCATAAATAAGGACTATGAAATTACTCGCCATAAATAAGGACTATGAACCTACACGCCATAAATAGGGACTATGAAAATACTCGCCATAAATAAGTGCTACGAAATTACTCGCCATAAATAAGGACTATGAGACTACTCGCCATAAATAAGGACTATGAGATTACTCGCCATAAATAAGGACTATGAGATTACTCGCCATAAATAAGGACTATGAAATTACTTGCCATAAATAAGGACTAAGAGATTACTGGCCATAAATAAGGACTACGAAATTACTCGCCATAAATAAGTGCTACGAAATTACTCGCCATAAATAAGTGCTACGAGATTACTCGCCATAAATAAGGACTATGAGATTTCTCGCCATAAATAAGGACTATGAGATTTCTCGCCATAAATAAGGACTATGAGATTACTGGCCATAAATAACGACTATGAGATTACTCGCCATAAATAAGGACTATGAGATTTCTCGCCATAAATAAGGACTATGAGATTACTGGCCATAAATAAGGACTATGAAATTACTCGCCATAAATAAGGACTATGAAATTACTCGCCATAAATAAGGACTATGAAATTACTCGCCATAAATAAGGACTATGAAATTACTCGCCATAAATAAGGACTATGAAATTACTCGCCATAAATAAGTGCTACGAAATTACTCGCCATAAATAAGGCCTACGAAATTATTCGCCATAAATAAGGGCTACGAAATTACTCGCCATAAATAAGTGCTACGAAATTACTCGCCATAAATAAGGACTATGAGATTACTGGCCTTAAATAAGGACTAGGAAATTACTAGCCATAAATAAGGACTATGAGATTACTCGCCATAAATAAGGACTATGAGATTACTCGCCATAAATAAGGACTATGAGATTACTCGCCATAAATAAGGACTATGAGATTACTCGCCATAAATAAGGACTATGATATTTCTCGCCATAAATAAGGACTATGATATTACTGGCCATAAATAAGGACTATGAGATTACTGGCCATAAATAAGGACTATGAAATTACTCGCCATAAATAAGGACTATGAAATTACCTACCATAAATAAGGACTATGAGATTACTGGCCATAAATAAGGACTACGAAATTACTCGCCATAAATAAGTGCTACGAAATTACTCGCCATAAATAAGTGCTACGAGATTACTCGCCATAAATAAGGACTATGAGATTTCTCGCCATAAATAAGGACTATGAGATTTCTCGCCATAAATAAGGACTATGAGATTTCCCGCCATAAATAAGGACTAAGAGATTTCTCGCCTTAAATAAGGACTATGAGATTACTGGCCATAAATAAGGACTAGGAAATTACTAGCCATAAATAAGGACTATGAGATTACTCGCCATAAATAAGGACTATGAGATTACTCGCCATAAATAAGGACTATGAGATTCCTCTCCATAAATAAGGACTATGAGATTACTCGCCATAAATAAGGACTATGAGATTTCTCGCCATAAATAAGGACTATGAGATTACTGGCCATAAATAAGGACTATGAGATTACTCGCCATAAATAAGGACTATGAGATTACTCGCCATAAATAAGGACTATGAGATTTCTCGCCATAAATAAGGACTATGAAAATACTCGCCATAACTGAGGACTACGAAATTAATCGCCATAAATAAGTGCTACGAAACTACTCGCCACAAATAAGGCCTACGAAATTAATCGCCATAAATAATTACTATGAGATTACTCGCCATAAATAAGGACTATGAGATTACTGGCCATAAATAAGGACTAGGAAATTACTCGCCATAAATAAGGACTATGAGATTACTCGCCATAAATAAGGACTATGAGATTACTCGCCATAAATAAGGACTATGAGATTTCTCGCCATAAATAAGGACTACGAAATTACTCGCCATAAATAAGGACTATGAGATTACTGGCCATAAATAAGGACTACGAAATTACTCGCCATAAATAAGTGCTACGAGATTACTCGCCATAAATAAGGACTATGAGATTTCTCGCCATTAATAAGGACTATGAGATTTCCCGCCATAAATAAGGACTATGAGATTTCTCGCCTTAAATAAGGACTATGAGATTACTGGCCATAAATAAGGACTACGAGATTACTCGCCATAAATAAGGACTATGAAATTACTCGCCATAAATAAGGACTATGAAATTACTCGCCATAAATAAGGACTATGAACCTACACGCCATAAATAGGGACTATGAAAATACTCGCCATAAATGAGGACTGCGAAATTACTCGCCATAAATAAGTGCTACGAAATTACTCGCCATAAATAAGGACTATGTGATTACTCGCCATAAATAAGGACTATGAGATTACTCGCCATAAATAAGGACTATGAGATTTCTCGCCATAAATAAGGACTATGAGATTTCTCGCCATAAATAAGGACTATGAAATTAATCGCCATAAATAAGGACTATGAGATTTCTCGCCATAAATAAGGACTATGAGATTTCTCGCCATAAATAAGGACTATGAAATTACTCGCCATAAATAAGGACTATGAAATTACTCGCCATAAATAAGGACTATGAAATTACTCGCCATAAATAAGTGCTACGAAATTACTCGCCATAAATAAGGCCTACGAAATTATTCGCCATAAATAAGGGCTACGAAATTACTCGCCATAAATAAGTGCTACGAAATTACTCGCCATAAATAAGGACTATGAGATTACTGGCCATAAATAAGGACTAGGAAATTACTAGCCATAAATAAGGACTATGAGATTACTGGCCATAAATAAGGACTAGGAAATTACTAGCCATAAATAAGGACTATGAGATTACTCGCCATAAATAAGGACTATGAGACTACTCGCCATAAATAAGGACTATGAGATTACTCGCCATAAATAAGGACTATGAGATTACTCGCCATAAATAAGGACTATGATATTTCTCGCCATAAATAAGGACTATGATATTACTGGCCATAAATAAGGACTATGAGATTACTGGCCATAAATAAGGACTATGAAATTACTCGCCATAAATAAGGACTATGAAATTACCTACCATAAATAAGGACTATGAGATTACTGGCCATAAATAAGGACTACGAAATTACTCGCCATAAATAAGTGCTACGAAATTACTCGCCATAAATAAGTGCTACGAGATTACTCGCCATAAATAAGGACTATGAGATTTCTCGCCATAAATAAGGACTATGAGATTTCTCGCCATAAATAAGGACTATGAGATTTCCCGCCATAAATAAGGACTATGAGATTTCTCGCCTTAAATAAGGACTATGAGATTACTGGCCATAAATAAGGACTAGGAAATTACTAGCCATAAATAAGGACTATGAGATTACTCGCCATAAATAAGGACTATGAGATTACTCGCCATAAATAAGGACTATGAGATTCCTCTCCATAAATAAGGACTATGAGATTACTCGCCATAAATAAGGACTATGAGATTTCTCGCCATAAATAAGGACTATGAGATTACTGGCCATAAATAAGGACTATGAGATTACTCGCCATAAATAAGGACTATGAGATTACTCGCCATAAATAAGGACTATGAGATTTCTCGCCATAAATAAGGACTATGAAAATACTCGCCATAACTGAGGACTACGAAATTAATCGCCATAAATAAGTGCTACGAAACTACTCGCCACAAATAAGGCCTACGAAATTAATCGCCATAAATAATTACTATGAGATTACTCGCCATAAATAAGGACTATGAGATTACTGGCCATAAATAAGGACTAGGAAATTACTCGCCATAAATAAGGACTATTAGATTACTCGCCATAAATAAGGACTATGAGATTACTCGCCATAAATAAGGACTATGAGATTTCTCGCCATAAATAAGGACTACGAAATTACTCGCCATAAATAAGGACTATGAGATTACTGGCCATAAATAAGGACTACGAAATTACTCGCCATAAATAAGTGCTACGAGATTTCTCGCCATAAATAAGGACTATGAGATTTCTCGCCATTAATAAGGACTATGAGATTTCCCGCCATAAATAAGGACTATGAGATTTCTCGCCTTAAATAAGGACTATGAGATTACTGGCCATAAATAAGGACTACGAGATTACTCGCCATAAATAAGGACTATGAAATTACTCGCCATAAATAAGGACTATGAAATTACTCGCCATAAATAAGGACTATGAACCTACACGCCATAAATAGGGACTATGAAAATACTCGCCATAAATGAGGACTACGAAATTACTCGCCATAAATAAGTGCTACGAAATTACTCGCCATAAATAAGGACTATGTGATTACTCGCCATAAATAAGGACTATGAGATTACTCGCCATAAATAAGGACTATGAGATTTCTCGCCATAAATAAGGACTATGAGATTTCTCGCCATAAATAAGGACTATGAAATTAATCGCCATAAATAAGGACTATGAGATTTCTCGCCATAAATAAGGACTATGAAATTACTCGCCATAAATAAGGACTATGAAATTACTCGCCATAAATAAGGACTATGAAATTACTTGCCATAAATAAGGACTATGAGATTACTGGCCATAAATAAGGACTACGAAATTACTCGCCATAAATAAGTGCTACGAAATTACTCGCCATAAATAAGTGCTACGAGATTACTCGCCATAAATAAGGACTATGAGATTTCTCGCCATAAATAAGGACTATGAGATTTCTCGCCATAAATAAGGACTATGAGATTTCCCGCCATAAATAAGGACTATGAGATTTCTCGCCTTAAATAAGGGCTATGAGATTACTGGCCATAAATAAGGACTAGGAAATTACTAGCCATAAATAAGGACTATGAGATTACTCGCCATAAATAAGGACTATGAGATTACTCGCCATAAATAAGGACTATGAGATTACTCGCCATAAATAAGGACTATGAGATTACTCGTAATAAATAAGGACTATGAGATTTCTCGCCATAAATAAGGACTATGAAAATACTCGCCATAATTGAGGACTACAAAATTAATCGCCATAAATAAGGACTACGAAACTAATCGCCATAAATAAGTGCTACGAAATTACTCGCCACAAATAAGGCCTACGAAATTAATCGCCATAAATAATTACTATGAGATTACTCGCCATAAATAAGGACTATGAGATTACTCGCCATAAATAAGGACTATGAGATTACTCGCCATAAATAAGGACTATGAGATTTCTCGCCATAAATAAGGACTATGAAAATACTCGCCATAAATGAGGACTACGAAATTAATCGCCATAAATAAGTGCTACGAAACTACTCGCCACAAATAAGGCCTACGAAATTAATCGCCATAAATAATTACTATGAGATTACTCGCCAAAAATAAGGACTATGAGATTACTGGCCATAAATAAGGACTAGGAAATTACTCGCCATAAATAAGGACTATGAGATTACTCGCCATAAATAAGGACTATGAGATTACTCGCCATAAATAAGGACTATGAGATTTCTCGCCATAAATAAGGACTACGAAATTACTCGCCATAAATAAGGACTATGAGATTACTGGCCATAAATAAGGACTACGAAATTACTCGCCATAAATAAGTGCTACGAGATTACTCGCCATAAATAAGGACTATGAGATTTCTCGCCATTAATAAGGACTATGAGATTTCCCGCCATAAATAAGGACTATGAGATTTCTCGCCATAAATAAGGACTATGAAATTACTCGCCATAAATAAGGACTATGAAATTACTCGCCATAAATAAGGACTATGAAATTACTCGCCATAAATAAGTGCTACGAAATTACTCGCCATAAATAAGGCCTACGAAATTATTCGCCATAAATAAGGGCTACGAAATTACTCGCCATAAATAAGGACTATGAGATTACTGGCCATAAATAAGGACTAGGAAATTACTAGCCATAAATAAGGACTATGAGATTACTCGCCATAAATAAGGACTATGAGATTACTCGCCATAAATAAGGACTATGAGATTACTCGCCATAAATAAGGACTATGAGATTACTCGCCATAAATAAGGACTATGATATTTCTCGCCATAAATAAGGACTATGATATTGCTGGCCATAAATAAGGACTATGAGATTACTGGCCATAAATAAGGACTATGAAATTACTCGCCATAAATAAGGACTATGAAATTACCTACCATAAATAAGGACTATGAGATTACTGGCCATAAATAAGGACTACGAAATTACTCGCCATAAATAAGGACTATGAGATTACTCGCCATAAATAAGGACTATGAGATTACTCGCCATAAATAAGGACTATGAGATTTCTCGCCATAAATAAGGACTACGAAATTACTCGCCATAAATAAGGACTATGAGATTACTGGCCATAAATAAGGACTACGAAATTACTCGCCATAAATAAGTGCTACGAGATTTCTCGCCATAAATAAGGACTATGAGATTTCTCGCCATTAATAAGGACTATGAGATTTCCCGCCATAAATAAGGACTATGAGATTTCTCGCCTTAAATAAGGACTATGAGATTACTGGCCATAAATAAGGACTACGAGATTACTCGCCATAAATAAGGACTATGAAATTACTCGCCATAAATAAGGACTATGAAATTACTCGCCATAAATAAGGACTATGAACCTACACGCCATAAATAGGGACTATGAAAATACTCGCCATAAATGAGGACTACGAAATTACTCGCCATAAATAAGTGCTACGAAATTACTCGCCATAAATAAGGACTATGTGATTACTCGCCATAAATAAGGACTATGAGATTACTCGCCATAAATAAGGACTATGAGATTTCTCGCCATAAATAAGGACTATGAGATTTCTCGCCATAAATAAGGACTATGAAATTAATCGCCATAAATAAGGACTATGAGATTTCTCGCCATAAATAAGGACTATGAAATTACTCGCCATAAATAAGGACTATGAAATTACTCGCCATAAATAAGGACTATGAAATTACTTGCCATAAATAAGGACTATGAGATTACTGGCCATAAATAAGGACTACGAAATTACTCGCCATAAATAAGTGCTACGAAATTACTCGCCAAAAATAAGTGCTACGAGATTACTCGCCATAAATAAGGACTATGAGATTTCTCGCCATAAATAAGGACTATGAGATTTCTCGCCATAAATAAGGACTATGAGATTTCCCGCCATAAATAAGGACTATGAGATTTCTCGCCTTAAATAAGGGCTATGAGATTACTGGCCATAAATAAGGACTAGGAAATTACTAGCCATAAATAAGGACTATGAGATTACTCGCCATAAATAAGGACTATGAGATTACTCGCCATAAATAAGGACTATGAGATTACTCGCCATAAATAAGGACTATGAGATTACTCGCCATAAATAAGGACTATGAGATTTCTCGCCATAAATAAGGACTATGAAAATACTCGCCATAATTGAGGACTACAAAATTAATCGCCATAAATAAGGACTACGAAACTAATCGCCATAAATAAGTGCTACGAAATTACTCGCCACAAATAAGGCCTACGAAATTAATCGCCATAAATAATTACTATGAGATTACTCGCCATAAATAAGGACTATGAGATTACTCGCCATAAATAAGGACTATGAGATTACTCGCCATAAATAAGGACTATGAGATTTCTCGCCATAAATAAGGACTATGAAAATACTCGCCATAAATGAGGACTACGAAATTAATCGCCATAAATAAGTGCTACGAAACTACTCGCCACAAATAAGGCCTACGAAATTAATCGCCATAAATAATTACTATGAGATTACTCGCCAAAAATAAGGACTATGAGATTACTGGCCATAAATAAGGACTAGGAAATTACTCGCCATAAATAAGGACTATGAGATTACTCGCCATAAATAAGGACTATGAGATTACTCGCCATAAATAAGGACTATGAGATTTCTCGCCATAAATAAGGACTACGAAATTACTCGCCATAAATAAGGACTATGAGATTACTGGCCATAAATAAGGACTACGAAATTACTCGCCATAAATAAGTGCTACGAGATTACTCGCCATAAATAAGGACTATGAGATTTCTCGCCATTAATAAGGACTATGAGATTTCCCGCCATAAATAAGGACTATGAGATTTCTCGCCATAAATAAGGACTATGAAATTACTCGCCATAAATAAGGACTATGAAATTACTCGCCATAAATAAGGACTATGAAATTACTCGCCATAAATAAGTGCTACGAAATTACTCGCCATAAATAAGGCCTACGAAATTATTCGCCATAAATAAGGGCTACGAAATTACTCGCCATAAATAAGGACTATGAGATTACTGGCCATAAATAAGGACTAGGAAATTACTAGCCATAAATAAGGACTATGAGATTACTCGCCATAAATAAGGACTATGAGATTACTCGCCATAAATAAGGACTATGAGATTACTCGCCATAAATAAGGACTATGAGATTACTCGCCATAAATAAGGACTATGATATTTCTCGCCATAAATAAGGACTATGATATTGCTGGCCATAAATAAGGACTATGAGATTACTGGCCATAAATAAGGACTATGAAATTACTCGCCATAAATAAGGACTATGAAATTACCTACCATAAATAAGGACTATGAGATTACTGGCCATAAATAAGGACTACGAAATTACTCGCCATAAATAAGGACTATGAGATTACTCGCCATAAATAAGGACTATGAGATTACTCGCCATAAATAAGGACTATGAGATTTCTCGCCATAAATAAGGACTACGAAATTACTCGCCATAAATAAGGACTATGAGATTACTGGCCATAAATAAGGACTACGAAATTACTCGCCATAAATAAGTGCTACGAGATTTCTCGCCATAAAAAAGGACTATGAGATTTCTCGCCATTAATAAGGACTATGAGATTTCCCGCCATAAATAAGGACTATGAGATTTCTCGCCTTAAATAAGGACTATGAGATTACTGGCCATAAATAAGGACTACGAGATTACTCGCCATAAATAAGGACTATGAAATTACTCGCCATAAATAAGGACTATGAAATTACTCGCCATAAATAAGGACTATGAACCTACACGCCATAAATAGGGACTATGAAAATACTCGCCATAAATGAGGACTACGAAATTACTCGCCATAAATAAGTGCTACGAAATTACTCGCCATAAATAAGGACTATGTGATTACTCGCCATAAATAAGGACTATGAGATTACTCGCCATAAATAAGGACTATGAGATTTCTCGCCATAAATAAGGACTATGAGATTTCTCGCCATAAATAAGGACTATGAAATTAATCGCCATAAATAAGGACTATGAGATTTCTCGCCATAAATAAGGACTATGAAATTACTCGCCATAAATAAGGACTATGAAATTACTCGCCATAAATAAGGACTATGAAATTACTTGCCATAAATAAGGACTATGAGATTACTGGCCATAAATAAGGACTACGAAATTACTCGCCATAAATAAGTGCTACGAAATTACTCGCCAAAAATAAGTGCTACGAGATTACTCGCCATAAATAAGGACTATGAGATTTCTCGCCATAAATAAGGACTATGAGATTTCTCGCCATAAATAAGGACTATGAGATTTCCCGCCATAAATAAGGACTATGAGATTTCTCGCCTTAAATAAGGGCTATGAGATTACTGGCCATAAATAAGGACTAGGAAATTACTAGCCATAAATAAGGACTATGAGATTACTCGCCATAAATAAGGACTATGAGATTACTCGCCATAAATAAGGACTATGAGATTACTCGCCATAAATAAGGACTATGAGATTACTCGCCATAAATAAGGACTATGAGATTTCTCGCCATAAATAAGGACTATGAAAATACTCGCCATAATTGAGGACTACAAAATTAATCGCCATAAATAAGGACTACGAAACTAATCGCCATAAATAAGTGCTACGAAATTACTCGCCACAAATAAGGCCTACGAAATTAATCGCCATAAATAATTACTATGAGATTACTCGCCATAAATAAGGACTATGAGATTACTCGCCATAAATAAGGACTATGAGATTACTCGCCATAAATAAGGACTATGAGATTTCTCGCCATAAATAAGGACTATGAAAATACTCGCCATAAATGAGGACTACGAAATTAATCGCCATAAATAAGTGCTACGAAACTACTCGCCACAAATAAGGCCTACGAAATTAATCGCCATAAATAATTACTATGAGATTACTCGCCAAAAATAAGGACTATGAGATTACTGGCCATAAATAAGGACTAGGAAATTACTCGCCATAAATAAGGACTATGAGATTACTCGCCATAAATAAGGACTATGAGATTACTCGCCATAAATAAGGACTATGAGATTTCTCGCCATAAATAAGGACTACGAAATTACTCGCCATAAATAAGGACTATGAGATTACTGGCCATAAATAAGGACTACGAAATTACTCGCCATAAAAAAGTGCTACGAGATTACTCGCCATAAATAAGGACTATGAGATTTCTCGCCATTAATAAGGACTATGAGATTTCCCGCCATAAATAAGGACTATGAGATTTCTCGCCATAAATAAGGACTATGAAATTACTCGCCATAAATAAGGACTATGAAATTACTCGCCATAAATAAGGACTATGAAATTACTCGCCATAAATAAGTGCTACGAAATTACTCGCCATAAATAAGGCCTACGAAATTATTCGCCATAAATAAGGGCTACGAAATTACTCGCCATAAATAAGTGCTACGAAATTACTCGCCATAAATAAGGACTATGAGATTACTGGCCATAAATAAGGACTAGGAAATTACTAGCCATAAATAAGGACTATGAGATTACTCGCCATAAATAAGGACTATGAGATTACTCGCCATAAATAAGGACTATGAGATTACTCGCCATAAATAAGGACTATGAGATTACTCGCCATAAATAAGGACTATGATATTTCTCGCCATAAATAAGGACTATGATATTGCTGGCCATAAATAAGGACTATGAGATTACTGGCCATAAATAAGGACTATGAAATTACTCGCCATAAATAAGGACTATGAAATTACCTACCATAAATAAGGACTATGAGATTACTGGCCATAAATAAGGACTACGAAATTACTCGCCATAAATAAGGACTATGAGATTACTCGCCATAAATAAGGACTATGAGATTACTCGCCATAAATAAGGACTATGAGATTTCTCGCCATAAATAAGGACTACGAAATTACTCGCCATAAATAAGGACTATGAGATTACTGGCCATAAATAAGGACTACGAAATTACTCGCCATAAATAAGTGCTACGAGATTACTCGCCATAAATAAGGACTATGAGATTTCTCGCCATTAATAAGGACTATGAGATTTCCCGCCATAAATAAGGACTATGAGATTTCTCGCCTTAAATAAGGACTATGAGATTACTGGCCATAAATAAGGACTACGAGATTACTCGCCATAAATAAGGACTATGAAATTACTCGCCATAAATAAGGACTATGAAATTACTTGCCATAAATAAGGACTATGAGATTACTGGCCATAAATAAGGACTACGAAATTACTCGCCATAAATAAGTGCTACGAAATTACTCGCCAAAAATAAGTGCTACGAGATTACTCGCCATAAATAAGGACTATGAGATTTCTCGCCATAAATAAGGACTATGAGATTTCTCGCCATAAATAAGGACTATGAGATTTCCCGCCATAAATAAGGACTATGAGATTTCTCGCCTTAAATAAGGGCTATGAGATTACTGGCCATAAATAAGGACTAGGAAATTACTAGCCATAAATAAGGACTATGAGATTACTCGCCATAAATAAGGACTATGAGATTACTCGCCATAAATAAGGACTATGAGATTACTCGCCATAAATAAGGACTATGAGATTACTTGCCATAAATAAGGACTATGAGATTTCTCGCCATAAATAAGGACTATGAAAATACTCGCCATAATTGAGGACTACAAAATTAATCGCCATAAATAAGGACTACGAAACTAATCGCCATAAATAAGTGCTACGAAATTACTCGCCACAAATAAGGCCTACGAAATTAATCGCCATAAATAATTACTATGAGATTACTCGCCATAAATAAGGACTATGAGATTACTCGCCATAAATAAGGACTATGAGATTACTCGCCATAAATAAGGACTATGAGATTTCTCGCCATAAATAAGGACTATGAAAATACTCGCCATAAATGAGGACTACGAAATTAATCGCCATAAATAAGTGCTACGAAACTACTCGCCACAAATAAGGCCTACGAAATTAATCGCCATAAATAATTACTATGAGATTACTCGCCAAAAATGAGGACTATGAGATTACTGGCCATAAATAAGGACTAGGAAATTACTCGCCATAAATAAGGACTATGAGATTACTCGCCATAAATAAGGACTATGAGATTACTCGCCATAAATAAGGACTATGAGATTTCTCGCCATAAATAAGGACTACGAAATTACTCGCCATAAATAAGGACTATGAGATTACTGGCCATAAATAAGGACTACGAAATTACTCGCCATAAAAAAGTGCTACGAGATTACTCGCCATAAATAAGGACTATGAGATTTCTCGCCATTAATAAGGACTATGAGATTTCCCGCCATAAATAAGGACTATGAGATTTCTCGCCATAAATAAGGACTATGAAATTACTCGCCATAAATAAGGACTATGAAATTACTCGCCATAAATAAGGACTATGAAATTACTCGCCATAAATAAGTGCTACGAAATTACTCGCCATAAATAAGGCCTACGAAATTATTCGCCATAAATAAGGGCTACGAAATTACTCGCCATAAATAAGTGCTACGAAATTACTCGCCATAAATAAGGACTATGAGATTACTGGCCATAAATAAGGACTAGGAAATTACTAGCCATAAATAAGGACTATGAGATTACTCGCCATAAATAAGGACTATGAGATTACTCGCCATAAATAAGGACTATGAGATTACTCGCCATAAATAAGGACTATGAGATTACTCGCCATAAATAAGGACTATGATATTTCTCGCCATAAATAAGGACTATGATATTGCTGGCCATAAATAAGGACTATGAGATTACTGGCCATAAATAAGGACTATGAAATTACTCGCCATAAATAAGGACTATGAAATTACCTACCATAAATAAGGACTATGAGATTACTGGCCATAAATAAGGACTACGAAATTACTCGCCATAAATAAGGACTATGAGATTACTCGCCATAAATAAGGACTATGAGATTACTCGCCATAAATAAGGACTATGAGATTTCTCGCCATAAATAAGGACTACGAAATTACTCGCCATAAATAAGGACTATGAGATTACTGGCCATAAATAAGGACTACGAAATTACTCGCCATAAATAAGTGCTACGAGATTACTCGCCATAAATAAGGACTATGAGATTTCTCGCCATTAATAAGGACTATGAGATTTCCCGCCATAAATAAGGACTATGAGATTTCTCGCCTTAAATAAGGACTATGAGATTACTGGCCATAAATAAGGACTACGAGATTACTCGCCATAAATAAGGACTATGAAATTACTCGCCATAAATAAGGACTATGAAATTACTCGCCATAAATAAGGACTATGAACCTACACGCCATAAATAGGGACTATGAAAATACTCGCCATAAATGAGGACTACGAAATTACTCGCCATAAATAAGTGCTACGAAATTACTCGCCATAAATAAGGACTATGTGATTACTCGCCATAAATAAGGACTATGAGATTACTCGCCATAAATAAGGACTATGAGATTTCTCGCCATAAATAAGGACTATGAGATTTCTCGCCATAAATAAGGACTATGAAATTAATCGCCATAAATAAGGACTATGAGATTTCTCGCCATAAATAAGGACTATGAGATTTCTCGCCATAAATAAGGACTATGAAATTACTCGCCATAAATAAGGACTATGAAATTACTCGCCATAAATAAGGACTATGAAATTACTCGCCATAAATAAGTGCTACGAAATTACTCGCCATAAATAAGGCCTACGAAATTATTCGCCATAAATAAGGGCTACGAAATTACTCGCCATAAATAAGTGCTACGAAATTACTCGCCATAAATAAGGACTATGAGATTACTGGCCATAAATAAGGACTAGGAAATTACTAGCCATAAATAAGGACTATGAGATTACTCGCCATAAATAAGGACTATGAGATTACTCGCCATAAATAAGGACTATGAGATTACTCGCCATAAATAAGGACTATGAGATTACTCGCCATAAATAAGGACTATGATATTTCTCGCCATAAATAAGGACTATGATATTACTGGCCATAAATAAGGACTATGAGATTACTGGCCATAAATAAGGACTATGAAATTACTCGCCATAAATAAGGACTATGAAATTACCTACCATAAATAAGGACTATGAGATTACTGGCCATAAATAAGGACTACGAAATTACTCGCCATAAATAAGTGCTACGAAATTACTCGCCATAAATAAGTGCTACGAGATTACTCGCCATAAATAAGGACTATGAGATTTCTCGCCATAAATAAGGACTATGAGATTTCTCGCCATAAATAAGGACTATAAGATTTCCCGCCATAAATAAGGACTAAGAGATTTCTCGCCTTAAATAAGGACTATGAGATTACTGGCCATAAATAAGGACTAGGAAATTACTAGCCATAAATAAGGACTATGAGATTACTCGCCATAAATAAGGACTATGAGATTACTCGCCATAAATAAGGACTATGAGATTCCTCTCCATAAATAAGGACTATGAGATTACTCGCCATAAATAAGGACTATGAGATTTCTCGCCATAAATAAGGACTATGAGATTACTGGCCATAAATAAGGACTATGAGATTACTCGCCATAAATAAGGACTATGAGATTACTCGCCATAAATAAGGACTATGAGATTTCTCGCCATAAATAAGGACTATGAAAATACTCGCCATAACTGAGGACTACGAAATTAATCGCCATAAATAAGTGCTACGAAACTACTCGCCACAAATAAGGCCTACGAAATTAATCGCCATAAATAATTACTATGAGATTACTCGCCATAAATAAGGACTATGAGATTACTGGCCATAAATAAGGACTAGGAAATTACTCGCCATAAATAAGGACTATGAGATTACTCGCCATAAATAAGGACTATGAGATTACTCGCCATAAATAAGGACTATGAGATTTCTCGCCATAAATAAGGACTACGAAATTACTCGCCATAAATAAGGACTATGAGATTACTGGCCATAAATAAGGACTACGAAATTACTCGCCATAAATAAGTGCTACGAGATTACTCGCCATAAATAAGGACTATGAGATTTCTCGCCATTAATAAGGACTATGAGATTTCCCGCCATAAATAAGGACTATGAGATTTCTCGCCTTAAATAAGGACTATGAGATTACTGCCCATAAATAAGGACTACGAGATTACTCGCCATAAATAAGGACTATGAAATTACTCGCCATAAATAAGGACTATGAAATTACTCGCCATAAATAAGGACTATGAACCTACACGCCATAAATAGGGACTATGAAAATACTCGCCATAAATGAGGACTACGAAATTACTCGCCATAAATAAGTGCTACGAAATTACTCGCCATAAATAAGGACTATGTGATTACTCGCCATAAATAAGGACTATGAGATTACTCGCCATAAATAAGGACTATGAGATTTCTCGCCATAAATAAGGACTATGAGATTTCTCGCCATAAATAAGGACTATGAAATTAATCGCCATCAATAAGGACTATGAGATTTCTCGCCATAAATAAGGACTATGAGATTTCTCGCCATAAATAAGGACTATGAAATTACTCGCCATAAATAAGGACTATGAAATTACTCGCCATAAATAAGGACTATGAAATTACTCGCCATAAATAAGTGCTACGAAATTACTCGCCATAAATAAGGCCTACGAAATTATTCGCCATAAATAAGGGCTACGAAATTACTCGCCATAAATAAGTGCTACGAAATTACTCGCCATAAATAAGGACTATGAGATTACTGGCCATAAATAAGGACTAGGAAATTACTAGCCATAAATAAGGACTATGAGATTACTGGCCATAAATAAGGACTAGGAAATTACTAGCCATAAATAAGGACTATGAGATTACTCGCCATAAATAAGGACTATGAGACTACTCGCCATAAATAAGGACTATGAGATTACTCGCCATAAATAAGGACTATGAGATTACTCGCCATAAATAAGGACTATGATATTTCTCGCCATAAATAAGGACTATGATATTACTGGCCATAAATAAGGACTATGAGATTACTGGCCATAAATAAGGACTATGAAATTACTCGCCATAAATAAGGACTATGAAATTACCTACCATAAATAAGGACTATGAGATTACTGGCCATAAATAAGGACTACGAAATTACTCGCCATAAATAAGTGCTACGAAATTACTCGCCATAAATAAGTGCTACGAGATTACTCGCCATAAATAAGGACTATGAGATTTCTCGCCATAAATAAGGACTATGAGATTTCTCGCCATAAATAAGGACTATGAGATTTCCCGCCATAAATAAGGACTATGAGATTTCTCGCCTTAAATAAGGACTATGAGATTACTGGCCATAAATAAGGACTAGGAAATTACTAGCCATAAATAAGGACTATGAGATTACTCGCCATAAATAAGGACTATGAGATTACTCGCCATAAATAAGGACTATGAGATTCCTCTCCATAAATAAGGACTATGAGATTACTCGCCATAAATAAGGACTATGAGATTTCTCGCCATAAATAAGGACTATGAAAATACTCGCCATAACTGAGGACTACGAAATTAATCGCCATAAATAAGTGCTACGAAACTACTCGCCACAAATAAGGCCTACGAAATTAATCGCCATAAATAATTACTATGAGATTACTCGCCATAAATAAGGACTATGAGATTACTGGCCATAAATAAGGACTAGGAAATTACTCGCCATAAATAAGGACTATGAGATTACTCGCCATAAATAAGGACTATGAGATTACTCGCCATAAATAAGGACTATGAGATTTCTCGCCATAAATAAGGACTACGAAATTACTCGCCATAAATAAGGACTATGAGATTACTGGCCATAAATAAGGACTACGAAATTACTCGCCATAAATAAGTGCTACGAGATTACTCGCCATAAATAAGGACTATGAGATTTCTCGCCATTAATAAGGACTATGAGATTTCCCGCCATAAATAAGGACTATGAGATTTCTCGCCTTAAATAAGGACTATGAGATTACTGCCCATAAATAAGGACTACGAGATTACTCGCCATAAATAAGGACTATGAAATTACTCGCCATAAATAAGGACTATGAAATTACTCGCCATAAATAAGGACTATGAACCTACACGCCATAAATAGGGACTATGAAAATACTCGCCATAAATGAGGACTACGAAATTACTCGCCATAAATAAGTGCTACGAAATTACTCGCCATAAATAAGGACTATGTGATTACTCGCCATAAATAAGGACTATGAGATTACTCGCCATAAATAAGGACTATGAGATTTCTCGCCATAAATAAGGACTATGAGATTTCTCGCCATAAATAAGGACTATGAAATTAATCGCCATCAATAAGGACTATGAGATTTCTCGCCATAAATAAGGACTATGAGATTTCTCGCCATAAATAAGGACTATGAAATTACTCGCCATAAATAAGGACTATGAAATTACTCGCCATAAATAAGGACTATGAAATTACTCGCCATAAATAAGTGCTACGAAATTACTCGCCATAAATAAGGCCTACGAAATTATTCGCCATAAATAAGGGCTACGAAATTACTCGCCATAAATAAGTGCTACGAAATTACTCGCCATAAATAAGGACTATGAGATTACTGGCCATAAATAAGGACTAGGAAATTACTAGCCATAAATAAGGACTATGAGATTACTGGCCATAAATAAGGACTAGGAAATTACTAGCCATAAATAAGGACTATGAGATTACTCGCCATAAATAAGGACTATGAGACTACTCGCCATAAATAAGGACTATGAGATTACTCGCCATAAATAAGGACTATGAGATTACTCGCCATAAATAAGGACTATGATATTTCTCGCCATAAATAAGGACTATGATATTACTGGCCATAAATAAGGACTATGAGATTACTGGCCATAAATAAGGACTATGAAATTACTCGCCATAAATAAGGACTATGAAATTACCTACCATAAATAAGGACTATGAGATTACTGGCCATAAATAAGGACTACGAAATTACTCGCCATAAATAAGTGCTACGAAATTACTCGCCATAAATAAGTGCTACGAGATTACTCGCCATAAATAAGGACTATGAGATTTCTCGCCATAAATAAGGACTATGAGATTTCTCGCCATAAATAAGGACTATGAGATTTCCCGCCATAAATAAGGACTATGAGATTTCTCGCCTTAAATAAGGACTATTAGATTACTGGCCATAAATAAGGACTAGGAAATTACTAGCCATAAATAAGGACTATGAGATTACTCGCCATAAATAAGGACTATGAGATTACTCGCCATAAATAAGGACTATGAGATTCCTCTCCATAAATAAGGACTATGAGATTACTCGCCATAAATAAGGACTATGAGATTTCTCGCCATAAATAAGGACTATGAAAATACTCGCCATAACTGAGGACTACGAAATTAATCGCCATAAATAAGTGCTACGAAACTACTCGCCACAAATAAGGCCTACGAAATTAATCGCCATAAATAATTACTATGAGATTACTCGCCATAAATAAGGACTATGAGATTACTGGCCATAAATAAGGACTAGGAAATTACTCGCCATAAATAAGGACTATGAGATTACTCGCCATAAATAAGGACTATGAGATTACTCGCCATAAATAAGGACTATGAGATTTCTCGCCATAAATAAGGACTACGAAATTACTCGCCATAAATAAGGACTATGAGATTACTGGCCATAAATAAGGACTACGAAATTACTCGCCATAAATAAGTGCTACGAGATTACTCGCCATAAATAAGGACTATGAGATTTCTCGCCATTAATAAGGACTATGAGATTTCCCGCCATAAATAAGGACTATGAGATTTCTCGCCTTAAATAAGGACTATGAGATTACTGCCCATAAATAAGGACTACGAGATTACTCGCCATAAATAAGGACTATGAAATTACTCGCCATAAATAAGGACTATGAAATTACTCGCCATAAATAAGGACTATGAACCTACACGCCATAAATAGGGACTATGAAAATACTCGCCATAAATGAGGACTACGAAATTACTCGCCATAAATAAGTGCTACGAAATTACTCGCCATAAATAAGGACTATGTGATTACTCGCCATAAATAAGGACTATGAGATTACTCGCCATAAATAAGGACTATGAGATTTCTCGCCATAAATAAGGACTATGAGATTTCTCGCCATAAATAAGGACTATGAAATTAATCGCCATCAATAAGGACTATGAGATTTCTCGCCATAAATAAGGACTATGAGATTTCTCGCCATAAATAAGGACTATGAAATTACTCGCCATAAATAAGGACTATGAAATTACTCGCCATAAATAAGGACTATGAAATTACTCGCCATAAATAAGTGCTACGAAATTACTCGCCATAAATAAGGCCTACGAAATTATTCGCCATAAATAAGGGCTACGAAATTACTCGCCATAAATAAGTGCTACGAAATTACTCGCCATAAATAAGGACTATGAGATTACTGGCCATAAATAAGGACTAGGAAATTACTAGCCATAAATAAGGACTATGAGATTACTGGCCATAAATAAGGACTAGGAAATTACTAGCCATAAATAAGGACTATGAGATTACTCGCCATAAATAAGGACTATGAGACTACTCGCCATAAATAAGGACTATGAGATTACTCGCCATAAATAAGGACTATGAGATTACTCGCCATAAATAAGGACTATGATATTTCTCGCCATAAATAAGGACTATGATATTACTGGCCATAAATAAGGACTATGAGATTACTGGCCATAAATAAGGACTATGAAATTACTCGCCATAAATAAGGACTATGAAATTACCTACCATAAATAAGGACTATGAGATTACTGGCCATAAATAAGGACTACGAAATTACTCGCCATAAATAAGTGCTACGAAATTACTCGCCATAAATAAGTGCTACGAGATTACTCGCCATAAATAAGGACTATGAGATTTCTCGCCATAAATAAGGACTATGAGATTTCTCGCCATAAATAAGGACTATGAGATTTCCCGCCATAAATAAGGACTATGAGATTTCTCGCCTTAAATAAGGACTATGAGATTACTGGCCATAAATAAGGACTAGGAAATTACTAGCCATAAATAAGGACTATGAGATTACTCGCCATAAATAAGGACTATGAGATTACTCGCCATAAATAAGGACTATGAGATTCCTCTCCATAAATAAGGACTATGAGATTACTCGCCATAAATAAGGACTATGAGATTTCTCGCCATAAATAAGGACTATGAGATTACTGGCCATAAATAAGGACTATGAGATTACTCGCCATAAATAAGGACTATGAGATTACTCGCCATAAATAAGGACTATGAGATTTATCGCCATAAATAAGGACTATGAAAATACTCGCCATAACTGAGGACTACGAAATTAATCGCCATAAATAAGTGCTACGAAACTACTCGCCACAAATAAGGCCTACGAAATTAATCGCCATAAATAATTACTATGAGATTACTCGCCATAAATAAGGACTATGAGATTACTGGCCATAAATAAGGACTAGGAAATTACTCGCCATAAATAAGGACTATGAGATTACTCGCCATAAATAAGGACTATGAGATTACTCGCCATAAATAAGGACTATGAGATTTCTCGCCATAAATAAGGACTACGAAATTACTCGCCATAAATAAGGACTATGAGATTACTGGCCATAAATAAGGACTACGAAATTACTCGCCATAAATAAGTGCTACGAGATTTC
The DNA here is from genome assembly GCF_054372755.1 of Phalangium opilio. Taxonomy (NCBI): domain Eukaryota; kingdom Metazoa; phylum Arthropoda; class Arachnida; order Opiliones; family Phalangiidae; genus Phalangium; species Phalangium opilio. The sequence continues at coordinate 938,051 of NW_028324159.1, read as the reverse complement.
TCGCCATAAATAAGGACTATGAGATTTCTCGCCATTAATAAGGACTATGAGATTTCCCGCCATAAATAAGGACTATGAGATTTCTCGCCTTAAATAAGGACTATGAGATTACTGGCCATAAATAAGGACTACGAGATTACTCGCCATAAATAAGGACTATGAAATTACTCGCCATAAATAAGGACTATGAAATTACTCGCCATAAATAAGGACTATGAACCTACACGCCATAAATAGGGACTATGAAAATACTCGCCATAAATGAGGACTACGAAATTACTCGCCATAAATAAGTGCTACGAAATTACTCGCCATAAATAAGGACTATGTGATTACTCGCCATAAATAAGGACTATGAGATTACTCGCCATAAATAAGGACTATGAGATTTCTCGCCATAAATAAGGACTATGAGATTTCTCGCCATAAATAAGGACTATGCAATTAATCGCCATAAATAAGGACTATGAGATTTGTCGCCATAAATAAGGACTATGAAATTACTCGCCATAAATAAGGACTATGAAATTACTCGCCATAAATAAGGACTATGAGATTACTGGCCATAAATAAGGACTATGAGATTACTGGCCATAAATAAGGACTATGAAATTACTCGCCATAAATAAGGACTATGAAATTACCTACCATAAATAAGGACTATGAGATTACTGGCCATAAATAAGGACTACGAAATTACTCGCCATAAATAAGTGCTACGAAATTACTCGCCATAAATAAGTGCTACGAGATTACTCGCCATAAATAAGGACTATGAGATTTCTCGCCATAAATAAGGACTATGAGATTTCTCGCCATAAATAAGGACTATGAGATTTCCCGCCATAAATAAGGACTATGAGATTTCTCGCCTTAAATAAGGACTATGAGATTACTGGCCATAAATAAGGACTAGGAAATTACTAGCCATAAATAAGGACTATGAGATTACTCGCCATAAATAAGGACTATGAGATTACTCGCCATAAATAAGGACTATGAGATTCCTCTCCATAAATAAGGACTAGGAAATTACTAGCCATAAATAAGGACTATGAGATTACTCGCCATAAATAAGGACTATGAGATTACTCGCCATAAATAAGGACTATGAGATTACTCGCCATAAATAAGGACTATGAGATTACTCGCCATAAATAAGGACTATGATATTTCTCGCCATAAATAAGGACTATGATATTACTGGCCATAAATAAGGACTATGAGATTACTGGCCATAAATAAGGACTATGAAATTACTCGCCATAAATAAGGACTATGAAATTACCTACCATAAATAAGGACTATGAGATTACTGGCCATAAATAAGGACTACGAAATTACTCGCCATAAATAAGTGCTACGAAATTACTCGCCATAAATAAGTGCTACGAGATTACTCGCCATAAATAAGGACTATGAGATTTCTCGCCATAAATAAGGACTATGAGATTTCTCGCCATAAATAAGGACTATGAGATTTCCCGCCATAAATAAGGACTATGAGATTTCTCGCCTTAAATAAGGACTATGAGATTACTGGCCATAAATAAGGACTAGGAAATTACTAGCCATAAATAAGGACTATGAGATTACTCGCCATAAATAAGGACTATGAGATTACTCGCCATAAATAAGGACTATGAGATTCCTCTCCATAAATAAGGACTATGAGATTACTCGCCATAAATAAGGACTATGAGATTTCTCGCCATAAATAAGGACTATGAGATTACTGGCCATAAATAAGGACTATGAGATTACTCGCCATAAATAAGGACTATGAGATTACTCGCCATAAATAAGGACTATGAGATTTCTCGCCATAAATAAGGACTATGAAAATACTCGCCATAACTGAGGACTACGAAATTAATCGCCATAAATAAGTGCTACGAAACTACTCGCCACAAATAAGGCCTACGAAATTAATCGCCATAAATAATTACTATGAGATTACTCGCCATAAATAAGGACTATGAGATTACTGGCCATAAATAAGGACTAGGAAATTACTCGCCATAAATAAGGACTATGAGATTACTCGCCATAAATAAGGACTATGAGATTACTCGCCATAAATAAGGACTATGAGATTTCTCGCCATAAATAAGGACTAGGAAATTACTCGCCATAAATAAGGACTATGAGATTACTCGCCATAAATAAGGACTATGAGATTACTCGCCATAAATAAGGACTATGAGATTTCTCGCCATAAATAAGGACTACGAAATTACTCGCCATAAATAAGGACTATGAGATTACTGGCCATAAATAAGGACTACGAAATTACTCGCCATAAATAAGTGCTACGAGATTACTCGCCATAAATAAGGACTATGAGATTTCTCGCCATTAATAAGGACTATGAGATTTCCCGCCATAAATAAGGACTATGAGATTTCTCGCCTTAAATAAGGACTATGAGATTACTGCCCATAAATAAGGACTACGAGATTACTCGCCATAAATAAGGACTATGAAATTACTCGCCATAAATAAGGACTATGAAATTACTCGCCATAAATAAGGACTATGAACCTACACGCCATAAATAGGGACTATGAAAATACTCGCCATAAATGAGGACTACGAAATTACTCGCCATAAATAAGTGCTACGAAATTACTCGCCATAAATAAGGACTATGTGATTACTCGCCATAAATAAGGACTATGAGATTACTCGCCATAAATAAGGACTATGAGATTTCTCGCCATAAATAAGGACTATGAGATTTCTCGCCATAAATAAGGACTATGAAATTAATCGCCATCAATAAGGACTATGAGATTTCTCGCCATAAATAAGGACTATGAGATTTCTCGCCATAAATAAGGACTATGAAATTACTCGCCATAAATAAGGACTATGAAATTACTCGCCATAAATAAGGACTATGAAATTACTCGCCATAAATAAGTGCTACGAAATTACTCGCCATAAATAAGGCCTACGAAATTATTCGCCATAAATAAGGGCTACGAAATTACTCGCCATAAATAAGTGCTACGAAATTACTCGCCATAAATAAGGACTATGAGATTACTGGCCATAAATAAGGACTAGGAAATTACTAGCCATAAATAAGGACTATGAGATTACTGGCCATAAATAAGGACTAGGAAATTACTAGCCATAAATAAGGACTATGAGATTACTCGCCATAAATAAGGACTATGAGACTACTCGCCATAAATAAGGACTATGAGATTACTCGCCATAAATAAGGACTATGAGATTACTCGCCATAAATAAGGACTATGATATTTCTCGCCATAAATAAGGACTATGATATTACTGGCCATAAATAAGGACTATGAGATTACTGGCCATAAATAAGGACTATGAAATTACTCGCCATAAATAAGGACTATGAAATTACCTACCATAAATAAGGACTATGAGATTACTGGCCATAAATAAGGACTACGAAATTACTCGCCATAAATAAGTGCTACGAAATTACTCGCCATAAATAAGTGCTACGAGATTACTCGCCATAAATAAGGACTATGAGATTTCTCGCCATAAATAAGGACTATGAGATTTCTCGCCATAAATAAGGACTATGAGATTTCCCGCCATAAATAAGGACTATGAGATTTCTCGCCTTAAATAAGGACTATGAGATTACTGGCCATAAATAAGGACTAGGAAATTACTAGCCATAAATAAGGACTATGAGATTACTCGCCATAAATAAGGACTATGAGATTACTCGCCATAAATAAGGACTATGAGATTCCTCTCCATAAATAAGGACTATGAGATTACTCGCCATAAATAAGGACTATGAGATTTCTCGCCATAAATAAGGACTATGAGATTACTGGCCATAAATAAGGACTATGAGATTACTCGCCATAAATAAGGACTATGAGATTACTCGCCATAAATAAGGACTATGAGATTTATCGCCATAAATAAGGACTATGAAAATACTCGCCATAACTGAGGACTACGAAATTAATCGCCATAAATAAGTGCTACGAAACTACTCGCCACAAATAAGGCCTACGAAATTAATCGCCATAAATAATTACTATGAGATTACTCGCCATAAATAAGGACTATGAGATTACTGGCCATAAATAAGGACTAGGAAATTACTCGCCATAAATAAGGACTATGAGATTACTCGCCATAAATAAGGACTATGAGATTACTCGCCATAAATAAGGACTATGAGATTTCTCGCCATAAATAAGGACTACGAAATTACTCGCCATAAATAAGGACTATGAGATTACTGGCCATAAATAAGGACTACGAAATTACTCGCCATAAATAAGTGCTACGAGATTTCTCGCCATAAATAAGGACTATGAGATTTCTCGCCATTAATAAGGACTATGAGATTTCCCGCCATAAATAAGGACTATGAGATTTCTCGCCTTAAATAAGGACTATGAGATTACTGGCCATAAATAAGGACTACGAGATTACTCGCCATAAATAAGGACTATGAAATTACTCGCCATAAATAAGGACTATGAAATTACTCGCCATAAATAAGGACTATGAACCTACACGCCATAAATAGGGACTATGAAAATACTCGCCATAAATGAGGACTACGAAATTACTCGCCATAAATAAGTGCTACGAAATTACTCGCCATAAATAAGGACTATGTGATTACTCGCCATAAATAAGGACTATGAGATTACTCGCCATAAATAAGGACTATGAGATTTCTCGCCATAAATAAGGACTATGAGATTTCTCGCCATAAATAAGGACTATGCAATTAATCGCCATAAATAAGGACTATGAGATTTGTCGCCATAAATAAGGACTATGAAATTACTCGCCATAAATAAGGACTATGAAATTACTCGCCATAAATAAGGACTATGAGATTACTGGCCATAAATAAGGACTATGAGATTACTGGCCATAAATAAGGACTATGAAATTACTCGCCATAAATAAGGACTATGAAATTACCTACCATAAATAAGGACTATGAGATTACTGGCCATAAATAAGGACTACGAAATTACTCGCCATAAATAAGTGCTACGAAATTACTCGCCATAAATAAGTGCTACGAGATTACTCGCCATAAATAAGGACTATGAGATTTCTCGCCATAAATAAGGACTATGAGATTTCTCGCCATAAATAAGGACTATGAGATTTCCCGCCATAAATAAGGACTATGAGATTTCTCGCCTTAAATAAGGACTATGAGATTACTGGCCATAAATAAGGACTAGGAAATTACTAGCCATAAATAAGGACTATGAGATTACTCGCCATAAATAAGGACTATGAGATTACTCGCCATAAATAAGGACTATGAGATTCCTCTCCATAAATAAGGACTAGGAAATTACTAGCCATAAATAAGGACTATGAGATTACTCGCCATAAATAAGGACTATGAGATTACTCGCCATAAATAAGGACTATGAGATTACTCGCCATAAATAAGGACTATGAGATTACTCGCCATAAATAAGGACTATGATATTTCTCGCCATAAATAAGGACTATGATATTACTGGCCATAAATAAGGACTATGAGATTACTGGCCATAAATAAGGACTATGAAATTACTCGCCATAAATAAGGACTATGAAATTACCTACCATAAATAAGGACTATGAGATTACTGGCCATAAATAAGGACTACGAAATTACTCGCCATAAATAAGTGCTACGAAATTACTCGCCATAAATAAGTGCTACGAGATTACTCGCCATAAATAAGGACTATGAGATTTCTCGCCATAAATAAGGACTATGAGATTTCTCGCCATAAATAAGGACTATGAGATTTCCCGCCATAAATAAGGACTATGAGATTTCTCGCCTTAAATAAGGACTATGAGATTACTGGCCATAAATAAGGACTAGGAAATTACTAGCCATAAATAAGGACTATGAGATTACTCGCCATAAATAAGGACTATGAGATTACTCGCCATAAATAAGGACTATGAGATTCCTCTCCATAAATAAGGACTATGAGATTACTCGCCATAAATAAGGACTATGAGATTTCTCGCCATAAATAAGGACTATGAGATTACTGGCCATAAATAAGGACTATGAGATTACTCGCCATAAATAAGGACTATGAGATTACTCGCCATAAATAAGGACTATGAGATTTCTCGCCATAAATAAGGACTATGAAAATACTCGCCATAACTGAGGACTACGAAATTAATCGCCATAAATAAGTGCTACGAAACTACTCGCCACAAATAAGGCCTACGAAATTAATCGCCATAAATAATTACTATGAGATTACTCGCCATAAATAAGGACTATGAGATTACTGGCCATAAATAAGGACTAGGAAATTACTCGCCATAAATAAGGACTATGAGATTACTCGCCATAAATAAGGACTATGAGATTACTCGCCATAAATAAGGACTATGAGATTTCTCGCCATAAATAAGGACTACGAAATTACTCGCCATAAATAAGGACTATGAGATTACTGGCCATAAATAAGGACTACGAAATTACTCGCCATAAATAAGTGCTACGAGATTACTCGCCATAAATAAGGACTATGAGATTTCTCGCCATTAATAAGGACTATGAGATTTCCCGCCATAAATAAGGACTATGAGATTTCTCGCCTTAAATAAGGACTATGAGATTACTGGCCATAAATAAGGACTACGAGATTACTCGCCATAAATAAGGACTATGAAATTACTCGCCATAAATAAGGACTATGAAATTACTCGCCATAAATAAGGACTATGAACCTACACGCCATAAATAGGGACTATGAAAATACTCGCCATAAATGAGGACTACGAAATTACTCGCCATAAATAAGTGCTACGAAATTACTCGCCATAAATAAGGACTATGTGATTACTCGCCATAAATAAGGACTATGAGATTACTCGCCATAAATAAGGACTATGAGATTTCTCGCCATAAATAAGGACTATGAGATTTCTCGCCATAAATAAGGACTATGAAATTAATCGCCATAAATAAGGACTGAGATTTCTCGCCATAAATAAGGACTATGAAATTACTCGCCATAAATAAGGACTATGAAATTACTCGCCATAAATAAGGACTATGAAATTACTCGCCATAAATAAGTGCTACGAAATTACTCGCCATAAATAAGGCCTACGAAATTATTCGCCATAAATAAGGGCTACGAAATTACTCGCCATAAATAAGTGCTACGAAATTACTCGCCATAAATAAGGACTATGAGATTACTGGCCATAAATAAGGACTAGGAAATTACTAGCCATAAATAAGGACTATGAGATTACTCGCCATAAATAAGGACTATGAGATTACTCGCCATAAATAAGGACTATGAGATTACTCGCCATAAATAAGGACTATGAGATTACTCGCCATAAATAAGGACTATGATATTTCTCGCCATAAATAAGGACTATGAGATTACTGGCCATAAATAAGGACTATGAGATTACTGGCCATAAATAAGGACTATGAAATTACTCGCCATAAATAAGGACTATGAAATTACCTAAAATAAATAAGGACTATGAGATTACTGGCCATAAAAAAGGACTACGAAATTACTCGCCATAAATAAGTGCTACGAAATTACTCGCCATAAATAAGTGCTACGAGATTACTCGCCATAAATAAGGACTATGAGATTTCTCGCCATAAATAAGGACTATGAGATTTCTCGCCATAAATAAGGACTATGAGATTTCCCGCCATAAATAAGGACTATGAGATTTCTCGCCTTAAATAAGGACTATGAGATTACTGGCCATAAATAAGGACTAGGAAATTACTAGCCATAAATAAGGACTATGAGATTACTCGCCATAAATAAGGACTATGAGATTACTCGCCATAAATAAGGACTATGAGATTCCTCTCCATAAATAAGGACTATGAGATTACTCGCCATAAATAAGGACTATGAGATTTCTCGCCATAAATAAGGACTATGAGATAACTGGCCATAAATAAGGACTATGAGATTACTCGCCATAAATAAGGACTATGAGATTACTCGCCATAAATAAGGACTATGAGATTTCTCGCCATAAATAAGGACTATGAAAATACTCGCCATAACTGAGGACTACGAAATTAATCGCCATAAATAAGTGCTACGAAACTACTCGCCACAAATAAGGCCTACGAAATTAATCGCCATAAATAATTACTATGAGATTACTCGCCATAAATAAGGACTATGAGATTACTGGCCATAAATAAGGACTAGGAAATTACTCGCCATAAATAAGGACTATGAGATTACTCGCCATAAATAAGGACTATGAGATTACTCGCCATAAATAAGGACTATGAGATTTCTCGCCATAAATAAGGACTACGAAATTACTCGCCATAAATAAGGACTATGAGATTACTGGCCATAAATAAGGACTACGAAATTACTCGCCATAAATAAGTGCTACGAGATTACTCGCCATAAATAAGGACTATGATATTTCTCGCCATTAATAAGGACTATGAGATTTCCCGCCATAAATAAGGACTATGAGATTTCTCGCCTTAAATAAGGACTATGAGATTACTGGCCATAAATAAGGACTACGAGATTACTCGCCATAAATAAGGACTATGAAATTACTCGCCATAAATAAGGACTATGAAATTACTCGCCATAAATAAGGACTATGAACCTACACGCCATAAATAGGGACTATGAAAATACTCGCCATAAATGAGGACTACGAAATTACTCGCCATAAATAAGGATTATGTGATTACTCGCCATAAATAAGGACTATGAGATTACTCGCCATAAATAAGGACTATGAGATTTCTCGCCATAAATAAGGACTATGAGATTTCTCGCCATAAATAAGGACTATGAAATTAATCGCCATAAATAAGGACTATGAGATTTCTCGCCATAAATAAGGACTATGAAATTACTCGCCATAAATAAGGACTATGAAATTACTCGCCATAAATAAGGACTATGAAATTACTCGCCATAAATAAGTGCTACGAAATTACTCGCCATAAATAAGGCCTACGAAATTATTCGCCATAAATAAGGGCTACGAAATTACTCGCCATAAATAAGTGCTACGAAATTACTCGCCATAAATAAGGACTATGAGATTACTGGCCATAAATAAGGACTAGGAAATTACTAGCCATAAATAAGGACTATGAGATTACTCGCCATAAATAAGGACTATGAGATTACTCGCCATAAATAAGGACTATGAGATTACTCGTCATAAATAAGGACTATGAGATTACTCGCCATAAATAAGGACTATGATATTTCTCGCCATAAATAAGGACTATGAGATTACTGGCCATAAATAAGGACTATGAGATTACTGGCCATAAATAAGGACTATGAAATTACTCGCCATAAATAAGGACTATGAAATTACTTGCAATAAATAAGGACTATGAGATTACTGGCCATAAATAAGGACTACGAAATTACTCGCCATAAATAAGTGCTACGAAATTACTCGCCATAAATAAGTGCTACGAGATTACTCGCCATAAATAAGGACTATGAGATTTCTCGCCATAAATAAGGACTATGAGATTTCTCGCCATAAATAAGGACTATGAGATTTCCCGCCATAAATAAGGACTATGAGATTTCTCGCCTTAAATAAGGACTATGAGATTACTGGCCATAAATAAGGACTAGGAAATTACTAGCCATAAATAAGGACTATGAGATTACTCGCCATAAATAAGGACTATGAGATTACTCGCCATAAATAAGGACTATGAGATTCCTCTCCATAAATAAGGACTATGAGATTACTCGCCATAAATAAGGACTATGAGATTTCTCGCCATAAATAAGGACTATGAGATTAATGGCCATAAATAAGGACTATGAGATTACTCGCCATAAATAAGGACTATGAGATTACTCGCCATAAATAAGGACTATGAGATTTCTCGCCATAAATAAGGACTATGAAAATACTCGCCATAACTGAGGACTACGAAATTAATCGCCATAAATAAGTGCTACGAAACTACTCGCCACAAATAAGGCCTACGAAATTAATCGCCATAAATAATTACTATGAGATTACTCGCCATAAATAAGGACTATGAGATTACTGGCCATAAATAAGGACTAGGAAATTACTCGCCATAAATAAGGACTATGAGATTACTCGCCATAAATAAGGACTATGAGATTACTCGCCATAAATAAGGACTATGAGATTTCTCGCCATAAATAAGGACTACGAAATTACTCGCCATAAATAAGGACTATGAGATTACTGGCCATAAATAAGGACTACGAAATTACTCGCCATAAATAAGTGCTACGAGATTACTCGCCATAAATAAGGACTATGAGATTTCTCGCCATTAATAAGGACTATGAGATTTCCCGCCATAAATAAGGACTATGAGATTTCTCGCCTTAAATAAGGACTATGAGATTACTGGCCATAAATAAGGACTACGAGATTACTCGCCATAAATAAGGACTATGAAATTACTCGCCATAAATAAGGACTATGAAATTACTCGCCATAAATAAGGACTATGAACCTACACGCCATAAATAGGGACTATGAAAATACTCGCCATAAATGAGGACTACGAAATTACTCGCCATAAATAAGGATTATGTGATTACTCGCCATAAATAAGGACTATGAGATTACTCGCCATAAATAAGGACTATGAGATTTCTCGCCATAAATAAGGACTATGAGATTTCTCGCCATAAATAAGGACTATGAAATTAATCGCCATAAATAAGGACTATGAGATTTCTCGCCATAAATAAGGACTATGAAATTACTCGCCATAAATAAGGACTATGAAATTACTCGCCATAAATAAGGACTATGAAATTACTCGCCATAAATAAGTGCTACGAAATTACTCGCCATAAATAAGGCCTACGAAATTATTCGCCATAAATAAGGGCTACGAAATTACTCGCCATAAATAAGTGCTACGAAATTACTCGCCATAAATAAGGACTATGAGATTACTGGCCATAAATAAGGACTAGGAAATTACTAGCCATAAATAAGGACTATGAGATTACTCGCCATAAATAAGGACTATGAGATTACTCGCCATAAATAAGGACTATGAGATTACTCGTCATAAATAAGGACTATGAGATTACTCGCCATAAATAAGGACTATGATATTTCTCGCCATAAATAAGGACTATGAGATTACTGGCCATAAATAAGGACTATGAGATTACTGGCCATAAATAAGGACTATGAAATTACTCGCCATAAATAAGGACTATGAAATTACTTGCAATAAATAAGGACTATGAGATTACTGGCCATAAATAAGGACTACGAAATTACTCGCCATAAATAAGTGCTACGAAATTACTCGCCATAAATAAGTGCTACGAGATTACTCGCCATAAATAAGGACTATGAGATTTCTCGCCATAAATAAGGACTATGAGATTTCTCGCCATAAATAAGGACTATGAGATTTCCCGCCATAAATAAGGACTATGAGATTTCTCGCCTTAAATAAGGACTATGAGATTACTGGCCATAAATAAGGACTAGGAAATTACTAGCCATAAATAAGGACTATGAGATTACTCGCCATAAATAAGGACTATGAGATTACTCGCCATAAATAAGGACTATGAGATTACTCGCCATAAATAAGGACTATGAGATTCCTCTCCATAAATAAGGACTATGAGATTACTCGCCATAAATAAGGACTATGAGATTTCTCGCCATAAATAAGGACTATGAGATTACTGGCCATAAATAAGGACTATGAGATTACTCGCCATAAATAAGGACTATGAGATTACTCGCCATAAATAAGGACTATGAGATTTCTCGCCATAAATAAGGACTATGAAAATACTCGCCATAACTGAGGACTACGAAATTAATCGCCATAAATAAGTGCTACGAAACTACTCGCCACAAATAAGGCCTACGAAATTAATCGCCATAAATAATTACTATGAGATTACTCGCCATAAATAAGGACTATGAGATTACTGGCCATAAATAAGGACTAGGAAATTACTCGCCATAAATAAGGACTATGAGATTACTCGCCATAAATAAGGACTATGAGATTACTCGCCATAAATAAGGACTATGAGATTTCTCGCCATAAATAAGGACTACGAAATTACTCGCCATAAATAAGGACTATGAGATTACTGGCCATAAATAAGGACTACGAAATTACTCGCCATAAATAAGTGCTACGAGATTACTCGCCATAAATAAGGACTATGAGATTTCTCGCCATTAATAAGGACTATGAGATTTCCCGCCATAAATAAGGACTATGAGATTTCTCGCCTTAAATAAGGACTATGAGATTACTGGCCATAAATAAGGACTACGAGATTACTCGCCATAAATAAGGACTATGAAATTACTCGCCATAAATAAGGACTATGAAATTACTCGCCATAAATAAGGACTATGAACCTACACGCCATAAATAGGGACTATGAAAATACTCGCCATAAATGAGGACTACGAAATTACTCGCCATAAATAAGGATTATGTGATTACTCGCCATAAATAAGGACTATGAGATTACTCGCCATAAATAAGGACTATGAGATTTCTCGCCATAAATAAGGACTATGAGATTTCTCGCCATAAATAAGGACTATGAAATTAATCGCCATAAATAAGGACTATGAGATTTCTCGCCATAAATAAGGACTATGAAATTACTCGCCATAAATAAGGACTATGAAATTACTCGCCATAAATAAGGACTATGAAATTACTCGCCATAAATAAGTGCTACGAAATTACTCGCCATAAATAAGGCCTACGAAATTATTCGCCATAAATAAGGGCTACGAAATTACTCGCCATAAATAAGTGCTACGAAATTACTCGCCATAAATAAGGACTATGAGATTACTGGCCATAAATAAGGACTAGGAAATTACTAGCCATAAATAAGGACTATGAGATTACTCGCCATAAATAAGGACTATGAGATTACTCGCCATAAATAAGGACTATGAGATTACTCGTCATAAATAAGGACTATGAGATTACTCGCCATAAATAAGGACTATGATATTTCTCGCCATAAATAAGGACTATGAGATTACTGGCCATAAATAAGGACTATGAGATTACTGGCCATAAATAAGGACTATGAAATTACTCGCCATAAATAAGGACTATGAAATTACTTGCAATAAATAAGGACTATGAGATTACTGGCCATAAATAAGGACTACGAAATTACTCGCCATAAATAAGTGCTACGAAATTACTCGCCATAAATAAGTGCTACGAGATTACTCGCCATAAATAAGGACTATGAGATTTCTCGCCATAAATAAGGACTATGAGATTTCTCGCCATAAATAAGGACTATGAGATTTCCCGCCATAAGTAAGGACTATGAGATTTCTCGCCTTAAATAAGGACTATGAGATTACTGGCCATAAATAAGGACTAGGAAATTACTAGCCATAAATAAGGACTATGAGATTACTCGCCATAAATAAGGACTATGAGATTACTCGCCATAAATAAGGACTATGAGATTCCTCTCCATAAATAAGGACTATGAGATTACTCGCCATAAATAAGGACTATGAGATTTCTCGCCATAAATAAGGACTATGAGATTACTGGCCATAAATAAGGACTATGAGATTACTGGCCATAAATAAGGACTATGAGATTACTGGCCATAAATAAGGACTATGAAATTCCTCGCCATAAATAAGGACTATGAAATTACTTGCCATAAATAAGGACTATGAGATTACTGGCCATAAATAAGGACTACGAAATTACTCGCCATAAATAAGTGCTACGAAATTACTCGCCATAAATAAGTGCTACGAGATTACTCGCCATAAATAAGGACTATGAGATTTCTCGCCATAAATAAGGACTATGAGATTTCTCGCCATGAATAAGGACTATGAGATTTCCCGCCATAAATAAGGACTATGAGATTACTCGCCATAAATAAGGACTATGAGATTACTCGCCATAAATAAGGACTATGAGATTTCTCGCCATAAATAAGGACTATGAGATTACTGGCCATAAATAAGGACTATGAGATTACTGGCCATAAATAAGGACTATGAAATTACTCGCCATAAATAAGGACTATGAAATTACTTGCCATAAATAAGGACTATGAGATTACTGGCCATAAATAAGGACTACGAAATTACTCGCCATAAATAAGGACTATGAAATTACTTGCAATAAATAAGGACTATGAGATTACTGGCCATAAATAAGGACTACGAAATTACTCGCCATAAATAAGTGCTACGAAATTACTCGCCATAAATAAGTGCTACGAGATTACTCGCCATAAATAAGGACTATGAGATTTCTCGCCATAAATAAGGACTATGAGATTTCTCGCCATAAATAAGGACTATGAGATTTCCCGCCATAAATAAGGACTATGAGATTTCTCGCCTTAAATAAGGACTATGAGATTACTGGCCATAAATAAGGACTAGGAAATTACTAGCCATAAATAAGGACTATGAGATTACTCGCCATAAATAAGGGCTATGAGATTACTCGCCATAAATAAGGACTATGAGATTCCTCTCCATAAATAAGGACTATGAGATTACTCGCCATAAATAAGGACTATGAGATTTCTCGCCATAAATAAGGACTATGAGATTACTGGCCATAAATAAGGACTATGAGATTACTGGCCATAAATAAGGACTATGAGATTACTGGCCATAAATAAGGACTATGAAATTCCTCGCCATAAATAAGGACTATGAAATTACTTGCCATAAATAAGGACTATGAGATTACTGGCCATAAATAAGGACTACGAAATTACTCGCCATAAATAAGTGCTACGAAATTACTCGCCATAAATAAGTGCTACGAGATTACTCGCCATAAATAAGGACTATGAGATTTCTCGCCATAAATAAGGACTATGAGATTTCTCGCCATGAATAAGGACTATGAGATTTCCCGCCATAAATAAGGACTATGAGATTACTCGCCATAAATAAGGACTATGAGATTACTCGCCATAAATAAGGACTATGAGATTTCTCGCCATAAATAAGGACTATGATATTACTGGCCATAAATAAGGACTATGAGATTACTGGCCATAAATAAGGACTATGAAATTACTCGCCATAAATAAGGACTATGAAATTACTTGCCATAAATAAGGACTATGAGATTACTGGCCATAAATAAGGACTACGAAATTACTCGCCATAAATAAGTGCTACGAAATTACTCGCCATAAATAAGTGCTACGAGATTACTCGCCATAAATAAGGACTATGAGATTTCTCGCCATAAATAAGGACTATGAGATTTCCCGCCATAAATAAGGACTATGAGATTTCCCGCCATAAATAAGGACTATGAGATTACTGGCCATAAATAAGGACTATGAGATAACTCGCCATAAATAAGGACTATGAGATAACTCGCCATAAATAAGGACTATGAAATTACTCGCCATAAATAAGGACTATAAAATTACTCGCCATAAATAAGGACTATGAACCTACACGCCATAAATAGGGACTATGAAAATACTCGCCATAAATGAGGACTACGAAATTACTCGCCATAAATAAGTGCTACGAAATTACTCGCCATAAATAAGGCCTACGAAATTATTCGCCATAAATAAGGCCTACGAAATTACTCGCCATAAATAAGTGGTACGAAATTACTCGCCATAAATAAGGACTATGAGATTACTGGCCATAAATAAGGACTAGGAAATTACTAGCCATAAATAAGGACTATGAAAATACTCGCCATAAATGAGGACTACGAAATTACTCGCCATAAATAAGGACTATGAGATTTCCCGCCATAAATAAGGACTATGAGATTTCTCGCCTTAAATAAGGACTATGAGATTACTGGCCATAAATAAGGACTATGAGATAACTCGCCATAAATAAGGACTATGAAATTACTCGCCATAAATAAGGACTATGAAATTACTCGCCATAAATAAGGACTATGAACCTACACGCCATAAATAGGGACTATGAAAATACTCGCCATAAATGAGGACTACGAAATTACTCGCCATAAATAAGTGCTACGAAATTACTCGCCATAAATAAGGCCTACGAAATTATTCGCCATAAATAAGGCCTACGAAATTACTTGCCATAAATAAGTGCTACGAAATTACTCGCCATAAATAAGGACTATGAGATTACTGGCCATAAATAAGGACTAGGAAATTACTAGCCATAAATAAGGACTATGAGATTACTCGCCATAAATAAGGACTATGAGATTACTCGCCATAAATAAGGACTATGAGATTACTCGCCATAAATAAGGACTATGAGATTACTCGCCATAAATAAGGACTATGAGATTTCTCGCCATAAATAAGGACTATGAGATTACTGGCCATAAATAAGGACTATGAGATTACTGGCCATAAATAAGGACTATGAAATTACTTGCCATAAATAAGGACTATGAGATTACTGGCCATAAATAAGGACTACGAAATTTCTCGCCATAAATAAGTGCTACGAAATTACTCGCCATAAATAAGTGCTACGAGATTACTCGCCATAAATAAGGACTATGAGATTTCTCGCCATAAATAAGGACTATGAGATTTCTCGCCATAAATAAGGACTATGAGATTTCCCGCCATAAATAAGGACTATGAGATTTCTTGCCTTAAATAAGGACTATGAGATTACTGGCCTTAAATAAGGACTATGAGATTACTCGCCATAAATAAGGACTATGAAACTACTCGCCATAAATAAGGACTATGAAATTACTCGCCATAAATAAGGACTATGAACCTACACGCCATAAATAGGGACTATGAAAATACTCGCCATAAATGAGGACTACGAAATTACTCGCCATAAATAAGTGCTACGAAATTACTCGCCATAAATAAGGACTATGTGATTACTCGCCATAAATAAGGACTATGAGATTACTCGCCATAAATAAGGACTATGAGATTTCTCGCCATAAATAAGGACTATGAGATTTCTCGCCATAAATAAAGACTATGAAATTAATCGCCATAAATAAGGACTATGAGATTTCTCGCCATAAATAAGGACTATGAAATTACTCGCCATAAATAAGGACTATGAAATTACTCGCCATAAATAAGGACTATGAAATTACTCGCCATAAATAAGTGCTACGAAATTACTCGCCATAAATAAGTGCTACGAAATTATTCGCCATAAGTAAGGGCTACGAAATTACTCGCCATAAATAAGTGCTACGAAATTACTCGCCATAAATAAGGACTATGAGATTACTGGCCATAAATAAGGACTAGGAAATTACTAGCCATAAATAAGGACTATGAGATTACTCGCCATAAATAAGGACTATGAGATTACTCGCCATAAATAAGGACTATGAGATTTCTCGCCATAAATAAGGACTATGAGATTACTGGCCATAAATAAGGACTATGAGATTACTGGCCATAAATAAGGACTATGAAATTACTTGCCATAAATAAGGACTATGAGATTACTGGCCATAAATAAGGACTACGAAATTTCTCGCCATAAATAAGTGCTACGAAATTACTCGCCATAAATAAGTGCTACGAGATTACTCGCCATAAATAAGGACTATGAGATTTCTCGCCATAAATAAGGACTATGAGATTTCTCGCCATAAATAAGGACTATGAGATTTCCCGCCATAAATAAGGACTATGAGATTTCTTGCCTTAAATAAGGACTATGAGATTACTGGCCTTAAATAAGGACTATGAGATTACTCGCCATAAATAAGGACTATGAAATTACTCGCCATAAATAAGGACTATGAAATTACTCGCCATAAATAAGGACTATGAACCTACACGCCATAAATAGGGACTATGAAAATACTCGCCATAAATGAGGACTACGAAATTACTCGCCATAAATAAGTGCTACGAAATTACTCGCCATAAATAAGGACTATGTGATTACTCGCCATAAATAAGGACTATGAGATTACTCGCCATAAATAAGGACTATGAGATTTCTCGCCATAAATAAGGACTATGAGATTTCTCGCCATAAATAAAGACTATGAAATTAATCGCCATAAATAAGGACTATGAGATTTCTCGCCATAAATAAGGACTATGAAATTACTCGCCATAAATAAGGACTATGAAATTACTCGCCATAAATAAGGACTATGAAATTACTCGCCATAAATAAGTGCTACGAAATTACTCGCCATAAATAAGGCCTACGAAATTATTCGCCATAAGTAAGGGCTACGAAATTACTCGCCATAAATAAGTGCTACGAAATTACTCGCCATAAATAAGGACTATGAGATTACTGGCCATAAATAAGGACTAGGAAATTACTAGCCATAAATAAGGACTATGAGATTACTCGCCATAAATAAGGATTATGAGATTACTCGCCATAAATAAGGACTATGAGATTACTCGTTATAAATAAGGACTATGAGATTACTCGCCATAAATAAGGACTATGATATTTCTCGCCATAAATAAGGACTATGAGATTACTGGCCATAAATAAGGACTGTGAGATTACTGGCCATAAATAAGGACTGTGATATTACTGGCCATAAATAAGGACTATGAAATTACTCGCCATAAATAAGGACTATGAAATTACTTGCCATAAATAAGGACTATGAGATTACTGGCCATAAATAAGGACTACGAAATTACTCGCCATAAATAAGTGCTACGAAATTACTCGCCATAAATAAGTGCTACGAGATTACTCGCCATAAATAAGGACTATGAGATTTCTCGCCATAAATAAGGACTATGAGATTTCTCGCCATAAATAAGGACTATGAGATTTCCCGCCATAAATAAGGACTATGAGATTTCTCGCCTTAAATAAGGACTATGAGATTACTGGCCATAAATAAGGACTAGGAAATTACTAGCCATAAATAAGGACTATGAGATTACTCGCCATAAATAAGGACTATGAGATTACTCGCCATAAATAAGGACTATGAGATTACTCGCCATAAATAAGGACTATGAGATTACTCGCCATAAATAAGGACTATGAGATTTCTCGCCATAAATAAGGACTATGAGATTACTGGCCATAAATAAGGACTATGAGATTACTGGCCATAAATAAGGACTATGAGATTACTGGCCATAAATAAGGACTATGAAATTCCTCGCCATAAATAAGGACTATGAAATTACTTGCCATAAATAAGGACTATGAGATTACTGGCCATAAATAAGGACTACGAAATTACTCGCCATAAATAAGTGCTACGAAATTACTCGCCATAAATAAGTGCTACGAGATTACTCGCCATAAATAAGGACTATGAGATTTCTCGCCATAAATAAGGACTATGAGATTTCTCGCCATGAATAAGGACTATGAGATTTCCCGCCATAAATAAGGACTATGAGATTACTCGCCATAAATAAGGACTATGAGATTACTCGCCATAAATAAGGACTATGAGATTTCTCGCCATAAATAAGGACTATGAGATTACTGGCCATAAATAAGGACTAGGAAATTACTAGCCATAAATAAGGACTATGAGATTACTCGCCATAAATAAGGACTATGAGATTACTCGCCATAAATAAGGACTATGAAATTACTCGCCATAAATAAGGACTATGAGATTACTCGCCATAAATAAGGACTATGAGATTTCTCGCCATAAATAAGGACTATGAGATTACTGGCCATAAATAAGGACTATGAGATTACTGGCCATAAATAAGGACTATGAGATTACTGGCCATAAATAAGGACTATGAAATTCCTCGCCATAAATAAGGACTATGAAATTACTTGCCATAAATAAGGACTATGAGATTACTGGCCATAAATAAGGACTACGAAATTACTCGCCATAAATAAGTGCTACGAAATTACTCGCCATAAATAAGTGCTACGAGATTACTCGCCATAAATAAGGACTATGAGATTTCTCGCCATAAATAAGGACTATGAGATTTCTCGCCATGAATAAGGACTATGAGATTTCCCGCCATAAATAAGGACTATGAGATTACTCGCCATAAATAAGGACTATGAGATTACTCGCCATAAATAAGGACTATGAGATTTCTCGCCATAAATAAGGACTATGAGATTACTGGCTATAAATAAGGACTATGAGATTACTGGCCATAAATAAGGACTATGAAATTACTCGCCATAAATAAGGACTATGAAATTACTTGCCATAAATAAGGACTATGAGATTACTGGCCATAAATAAGGACTACGAAATTACTCGCCATAAATAAGTGCTACGAAATTACTCGCCATAAATAAGTGCTACGAGATTACTCGCCATAAATAAGGACTATGAGATTTCTCGCCATAAATAAGGACTATGAGATTTCCCGCCATAAATAAGGACTATGAGATTTCTCGCCTTAAATAAGGACTATGAGATTACTGGCCATAAATAAGGACTATGAGATAACTCGCCATAAATAAGGACTATGAAATTACTCGCCATAAATAAGGACTATGAAATTACTCGCCATAAATAAGGACTATGAACCTACACGCCATAAATAGGGACTATGAAAATACTCGCCATAAATGAGGACTACGAAATTACTCGCCATAAATAAGTGCTACGAAATTACTCGCCATAAATAAGGCCTACGAAATTATTCGCCATAAATAAGGCCTACGAAATTACTCGCCATAAATAAGTGCTACGAAATTACTCGCCATAAATAAGGACTATGAGATTACTGGCCATAAATAAGGACTAGGAAATTACTAGCCATAAATAAGGACTATGAGATTACTCGCCATAAATAAGGACTATGAGATTACACGCCATAAATAAGGACTATGAGATTACTCGCCATAAATAAGGACTATGAGATTACTCGCCATAAATAAGGACTATGAGATTTCTCGTCATAAATAAGGACTATGAGATTACTGGCCATAAATAAGGACTATGAGATTACTGGCCATCAATAAGGACTATGAGATTACTGGCCATAAATAAGGACTATGAAATTACTCGCCATAAATAAGGACTATGAAATTACTTGCCATAAATAAGGACTATGAGGTTACTGGCCATAAATAAGGACTACGAAATTACTCGCCATAAATAAGTGCTACGAAATTACTCGCCATAAATAAGTGCTACGAGATTACTCGCCATAAATAAGGACTATGAGATTTCTCGCCATAAATAAGGACTATGAGATTTCTCGCCATAAATAAGGACTATGAGATTTCCCGCCATAAATAAGGACTATGAGATTTCTCGCCTTAAATAAGGACTATGAGATTACTGGCCTTAAATAAGGACTATGAAATTACTCGCCATAAATAAGGACTATGAAATTACTCGCCATAAATAAGGACTATGAACCTACACGCCATAAATAGGGACTATGAAAATACTCGCCATAAATGAGGACTTCGAAATTACTCGCCATAAATAAGTGCTACGAAATTACTCGCCATAAATAAGGACTATGTGATTACTCGCCATAAATAAGGACTATGAGATTACTCGCCATAAATAAGGACTATGAGATTTCTCGCCATAAATAAGGACTATGAGATTTCTCGCCATAAATAAAGACTATGAAATTAATCGCCATAAATAAGGACTATGAGATTTCTCGCCATAAATAAGGACTATGAAATTACTCGCCATAAATAAGGACTATGAAATTACTCGCCATAAATAAGGACTATGAAATTACTCGCCATAAATAAGTGCTACGAAATTACTCGCCATAAATAAGGCCTACGAAATTATTCGCCATAAGTAAGGGCTACGAAATTACTCGCCATAAATAAGTGCTACGAAATTACTCGCCATAAATAAGGACTATGAGATTACTGGCCATAAATAAGGACTAGGAAATTACTAGCCATAAATAAGGACTATGAGATTACTCGCCATAAATAAGGACTATGAGATTACTCGCCATAAATAAGGACTATGAGATTACTCGCCATAAATAAGGACTATGAGATTACTCGCCATAAATAAGGACTATGATATTTCTCGCCATAAATAAGGACTATGAGATTACTGGCCATAAATAAGGACTGTGAGATTACTGGCCATAAATAAGGACTGTGAGATTACTGGCCATAAATAAGGACTATGAAATTACTCGCCATAAATAAGGACTATGAAATTACTTGCCATAAATAAGGACTATGAGATTACTGGCCATAAATAAGGACTACGAAATTACTCGCCATAAATAAGTGCTACGAAATTACTCGCCATAAATAAGTGCTACGAAATTACTCGCCATAAATAAGTGCTACGAGATTACTCGCCATAAATAAGGACTATGAGATTTCTCGCCATAAATAAGGACTATGAGATTTCTCGCCATAAATAAGGACTATGAGATTTCCCGCCATAAATAAGGACTATGAGATTTCTCGCCTTAAATAAGGACTATGAGATTACTGGCCATAAATAAGGACTAGGAAATTACTAGCCATAAATAAGGACTATGAGATTACTCGCCATAAATAAGGACTATGAGATTACTCGCCATAAATAAGGACTATGAGATTACTCGCCATAAATAAGGACTATGAGATTACTCGCCATAAATAAGGACTATGAGATTTCTCGCCATAAATAAGGACTATGAGATTACTGGCCATAAATAAGGACTATGAGATTACTGGCCATAAATAAGGACTATGAGATTACTGGCCATAAATAAGGACTATGAAATTCCTCGCCATAAATAAGGACTATGAAATTACTTGCCATAAATAAGGACTATGAGATTACTGGCCATAAATAAGGACTACGAAATTACTCGCCATAAATAAGTGCTACGAAATTACTCGCCATAAATAAGTGCTACGAGATTACTCGCCATAAATAAGGACTATGAGATTTCTCGCCATAAATAAGGACTATGAGATTTCTCGCCATGAATAAGGACTATGAGATTTCCCGCCATAAATAAGGACTATGAGATTACTCGCCATAAATAACGACTATGAGATTACTCGCCATAAATAAGGACTATGAGATTTCTCGCCATAAATAAGGACTATGAGATTACTGGCTATAAATAAGGACTATGAGATTACTGGCCATAAATAAGG
Organism: Phalangium opilio; assembly: GCF_054372755.1. Classification (NCBI taxonomy): domain Eukaryota; kingdom Metazoa; phylum Arthropoda; class Arachnida; order Opiliones; family Phalangiidae; genus Phalangium; species Phalangium opilio. The sequence continues at coordinate 914,966 of NW_028324159.1, read as the reverse complement.
ACTATGAAATTACTCGCCATAAATAAGGACTATGAAATTACTTGCCATAAATAAGGACTATGAGATTACTGGCCATAAATAAGGACTACGAAATTACTCGCCATAAATAAGTGCTACGAAATTACTCGCCATAAATAAGTGCTACGAGATTACTCGCCATAAATAAGGACTATGAGATTTCTCGCCATAAATAAGGACTATGAGATTTCCCGCCATAAATAAGGACTATGAGATTTCTCGCCTTAAATAAGGACTATGAGATTACTGGCCATAAATAAGGACTATGAGATAACTCGCCATAAATAAGGACTATGAGATTACTGGCCATAAATAAGGACTGTGAGATTACTGGCCATAAATAAGGACTGTGAGATTACTGGCCATAAATAAGGACTATGAAATTACTCGCCATAAATAAGGACTATGAAATTACTTGCCATAAATAAGGACTATGAGATTACTGGCCATAAATAAGGACTACGAAATTACTCGCCATAAATAAGTGCTACGAAATTACTCGCCATAAATAAGTGCTACGAAATTACTCGCCATAAATAAGTGCTACGAGATTACTCGCCATAAATAAGGACTATGAGATTTCTCGCCATAAATAAGGACTATGAGATTTCTCGCCATAAATAAGGACTATGAGATTTCCCGCCATAAATAAGGACTATGAGATTTCTCGCCTTAAATAAGGACTATGAGATTACTGGCCATAAATAAGGACTAGGAAATTACTAGCCATAAATAAGGACTATGAGATTACTCGCCATAAATAAGGACTATGAGATTACTCGCCATAAATAAGGACTATGAGATTACTCGCCATAAATAAGGACTATGAGATTACTCGCCATAAATAAGGACTATGAGATTTCTCGCCATAAATAAGGACTATGAGATTACTGGCCATAAATAAGGACTATGAGATTACTGGCCATAAATAAGGACTATGAGATTACTGGCCATAAATAAGGACTATGAGATTACTGGCCATAAATAAGGACTATGAAATTCCTCGCCATAAATAAGGACTATGAAATTACTTGCCATAAATAAGGACTATGAGATTACTGGCCATAAATAAGGACTACGAAATTACTCGCCATAAATAAGTGCTACGAAATTACTCGCCATAAATAAGTGCTACGAGATTACTCGCCATAAATAAGGACTATGAGATTTCTCGCCATAAATAAGGACTATGAGATTTCTCGCCATGAATAAGGACTATGAGATTTCCCGCCATAAATAAGGACTATGAGATTACTCGCCATAAATAAGGACTATGAGATTACTCGCCATAAATAAGGACTATGAGATTTCTCGCCATAAATAAGGACTATGAGATTACTGGCTATAAATAAGGACTATGAGATTACTGGCCATAAATAAGGACTATGAAATTACTCGCCATAAATAAGGACTATGAAATTACTTGCCATAAATAAGGACTATGAGATTACTGGCCATAAATAAGGACTACGAAATTACTCGCCATAAATAAGTGCTACGAAATTACTCGCCATAAATAAGTGCTACGAGATTACTCGCCATAAATAAGGACTATGAGATTTCTCGCCATAAATAAGGACTATGAGATTTCCCGCCATAAATAAGGACTATGAGATTTCTCGCCTTAAATAAGGACTATGAGATTACTGGCCATAAATAAGGACTATGAGATAACTCGCCATAAATAAGGACTATGAAATTACTCGCCATAAATAAGGACTATGAAATTACTCGCCATAAATAAGGACTATGAACCTACACGCCATAAATAGGGACTATGAAAATACTCGCCATAAATGAGGACTACGAAATTACTCGCCATAAATAAGTGCTACGAAATTACTCGCCATAAATAAGGCCTACGAAATTATTCGCCATAAATAAGGCCTACGAAATTACTCGCCATAAATAAGTGCTACGAAATTACTCGCCATAAATAAGGACTATGAGATTACTGGCCATAAATAAGGACTAGGAAATTACTAGCCATAAATAAGGACTATGAGATTACTCGCCATAAATAAGGACTATGAGATTACACGCCATAAATAAGGACTATGAGATTACTCGCCATAAATAAGGACTATGAGATTACTCGCCATAAATAAGGACTATGAGATTTCTCGTCATAAATAAGGACTATGAGATTACTGGCCATAAATAAGGACTATGAGATTACTGGCCATAAATAAGGACTATGAGATTACTGGCCATAAATAAGGACTATGAAATTACTCGCCATAAATAAGGACTATGAAATTACTTGCCATAAATAAGGACTATGAGATTACTGGCCATAAATAAGGACTACGAAATTACTCGCCATAAATAAGTGCTACGAAATTACTCGCCATAAATAAGTGCTACGAGATTACTCGCCATAAATAAGGACTATGAGATTTCTCGCCATAAATAAGGACTATGAGATTTCTCGCCATAAATAAGGACTATGAGATTTCCCGCCATAAATAAGGACTATGAGATTTCTCGCCTTAAATAAGGACTATGAGATTACTGGCCTTAAATAAGGACTATGAGATTACTCGCCATAAATAAGGACTATGAAATTACTCGCCATAAATAAGGACTATGAAATTACTCGCCATAAATAAGGACTATGAACCTACACGCCATAAATAGGGACTATGAAAATACTCGCCATAAATGAGGACTTCGAAATTACTCGCCATAAATAAGTGCTACGAAATTACTCGCCATAAATAAGGACTATGAACCTACACGCCATAAATAGGGACTATGAAAATACTCGCCATATAAGGACTATGAGATTACTCGCCATAAATAAGGACCATGAAATTACTCGCCATAAATAAGGACTACGAAATCACTCGCCATAGATAAGGACTACGAGATTTCTCGCCATAAATATGGACTACGAAATTACTCGCCATAAATAAGTGCTACGAAATTACTCGCCATAAATAAGTGCTACGAGATTACTCGCCATAAATAAGGACTATGAGATTTCTCGCCATAAATAAGGACTATGAGATTTCTCGCCATAAATAAGGACTATGAGATTTCCCGCCATAAATAAGGACTATGAGATCTCTCGCCTTAAATAAGGACTATGAGATTACTGGCCTTAAATAAGGACTATGAGATTACTCGCCATAAATAAGGACTATGAAATTACTCGCCATAAATAAGGACTATGAAATTACTCGCCATAAATAAGGACTATGAACCTACACGCCATAAATAGGGACTATGAAAATACTCGCCATAAATGAGGACTTCGAAATTACTCGCCATAAATAAGGACTATGAACCTACACGCCATAAATAGGGACTATGAAAATACTCGCCATATAAGGACTATGAGATTACTCGCCATAAATAAGGACCATGAAATTACTCGCCATAAATAAGGACTACGAAATCACTCGCCATAAATAAGGACTACGAGATTTCTCGCCATAAATATGGACTACGAAATTACTCGCCATAAATAAGGACTATGAAACTACTTGCCATAAATAAGGACTATGAAATAAGAGTAATATCAATGTCTTTGTACAATGGATTAACTTTTTTCAGTTTAGCGACGGCCTTTTTCAAAGCATCAAGGCGAACAATTTTCTGCCAAATCTTTTTGTCACTAGTAGGCAAACCATTAACCAAGACGTGCAATTCGTGATCTTTAGGCAGTGCTGCTGATATCATATCCAAATTTTTTTGGACTGGAATTGGCAAATATATGATTCTACCTTTCGAAGCTTTCACTGCGCCAAACTGCATGTTGGAATTAGTTTTAGAGGTTTGGCAAAGGAAGAGTGAAGATGCAGCTTTGGATAATGTTTCTAAAACTTTTTTCAATGTGACAGCTGGGACATTTGGTAACGTTTTGCGACTTTGTCCACAATAGTTACCGCAGAGCTTAAGAGTCAGTAGTTTCCATTTTTTCGCATAGTTTTGGCAAGAGAACCCATAAGAATACACTAGCATCTTGTTGTTGGTTGTGGGTAAAAGGCAGGCCAACAGCCGTTCGCAAATTGAAACCGTCGTCGCAGGAGCTCGTATTGGAATTTTCAACATGCTCAATAGTGTTACGGAGGCAAGTCAAAATAGGCTTATCGCTCAATGATACTTTATGCCCTTTAACCATTTTTCTTAATTCCGGAATCAGTAAGAGCAATTGCAAAACCTTTCAAGGGAAAAATGTCTATACTCTGAAGACCTTGTCTGATCTTTTTATTTGGTCTTTCTTTTGCTGTTTCATCAAATCGCTCTCCTTCACCTTCTAAAATACTCTTCGACGTTGGCCTTTTTGTACCTCTCTTTGCTTCCGATCCAACTATTTCTATAAGCGGTAGATCAGGTCTGTGTGTTTTTGACGCAGCCTGTTATACTCCGCAATGGCTCGTCCATCTGCCATAATTTTATTCGGGACTAATTGCAAGAGATGGAGACCGGCCAAGGAAGTCACTCGCGATAAAGCGACGTATGCCATGCCGGTTCCAAATAAACTTGATCCCAAATCCATAATTAATCAAAACGCGTCTTGGATTTAACCAAGACCTAAAAAGTATCGATAAGAACAAGGTTAATCACTTGACTGAATGAGCAGATATTGAAACTTTTTTTAATTAAATCTTACATGCTTAAGAAAGTAATGTTCCATCACCCTATTCCATTGAGTAAACTTATTTTACTGGTAGTAAATATTTGACCTCTCAATAATTTGAAAAATTTACTTATCTCGTGTTTTCGAGCACAATTCCATTCCCCGAAAACATTTTATAACTACATTTATTATCACTTTTAAGAGAGTACGTGTATGACATTGTGTCGTTAATAGGTTGCTAACATATCCCTCCGTTCATGCCCTGTACGCTCCATAGTGAAACCTTTTGTTAATTTTAGTGCAAATTTCAACAATGGCAGCACATTCAATAGGGACGTTATGATTTTTGCTCTTGGTTAAACTGAATTATGTAATAGACCACTTCGGCATATCTTAGAGGGAAAGACACGGGGGTAAAACTTAGCCTTCCAACTCGCTCGATGGAAAGATCATAAATAGAGCAGAGATAGCAGAGATGGCGAGGGGTGAACCTATCCTGTATGTCCCGATACTGAGGATTGACAATCTCTTTTTTTTACGTAGAATGGGTCTATAGCAGCGGTACGACAGACAATGGTCACACGGTTCTATGCCATGGCGTTTGTATGGTTCGCAAGCAGTAGGGGCGTCCATGATATTCGTAACTTTTGATTTTCTTTGTTGTAATTTTTAACTTAAGTACGGTCGTAGCCTGAAAATTCTGACTTGGTTATTTTGCAATATAGCCTGCGTTCACCGAATCGCGTGATCTAGGACGCTGTGGCTCGACTCCGCTACGTAGTCTGTATATCTTCCGGAACACGGAACATGTATTATCGGTTTTTAAAGGAATATGGGATTTATTAACTTGTCGCTGTAAGGTGGGGTGGCGTAGCGGCTAGCGCTTTCGCCTCGCAGCATGAGGATCCCGGGTTCGATCCCGGACTGTGGCACCGGGTGAAAATCTGGGAACTAATCCTTCTGCGTAGAGTTTGCAAGTTCTCTCCCCGCTTGTTAAAAGGAGTTTTCCTCCGCGGTCTCACCCGGTTTCTCCTTTCCATCAAAATTTGCAGAGGTTAACGGTAATAGTTAGTATGGGGCGCTGTAGGTTAGCTGTGGCATAGGGGCTAGCCACCACCCCTCTATGCATTGTAAAGGGACCCACCTGTAAACAAGCCACAGGCTTAGTGTGGAAATCCCTTCATAGACCAAGCTTAGATTATTATATTATTATTATAATCTTCCTATAGTAAAGGTAGTATTTCTATTAGCCCCAGAGACTTTTGGTAACACTCTGTAAGCATTTGGTAGAACAGTTTTATAGAAATTGAAATGGTAGAAGATATATATAAAATAAAATTTGTTCGAATATTTAAACTTCAATTTGGTCGAATTATTTCGTAGTTGTCCTATTTCAAGGCGAGGAATGCTCTCAAAAACAAGTACTATTTGCTGACGAATACTTTAAAAAGTAATTCACACAGAATTCTCGAGCTGTTTAATGCGTAATTGAGTGGGCTATTGCCTTGGTAACGAGGCCAGCGAAAGGCAAGGCATGAGAATGGCACAAGGCGTACTTCTATCAAGGGGGGTATACAACTATACATCCTCCTTGTTCGTATCGGGCACAGCAGAGACTAAAGCAGACTACCCTTAATCGTTTTGTCATTGTTATGTTGTAGTTATATGGTATTTTCCACACGAAAACTCTTAGAAGTGATAATAAATGTAGTTATAAAATGTTTTCGGGGAATGGAATTGTGCTCGAAAACCCGAGATAAGTAAATTTTTAAAATTATTGAGAGGGAAAATATTTACTACCAGTCAAATAAGTTTATTCAATGGAATAGGGTGATGGAACATTACTTTCTTAAGCATGTAAGATTTAATTAAAAAAGTTTCAATATCTGCTCATTCAGTCAAGTGATTAACCTTGTTCTTATCGATACTTTGTAGGTCTTGGTTAAATCCAAGACGCGTTTTGATTAATATCTGTTACTTCGGTCTTAATTTTTATTAATTTTACGTACACGCGGTGGTGATTAATTTATTTCAGTACTCATTCCCGCATGCCGCAGAAAAGGAAATAGTTTGACATTCAATAGACTGAGAGTTAGTAGCTAAGGGAACATCACGTCAATATTTTTAGTCTTAATTACTGATAAAATAAGATATACGAGGGTGTGATGTCATGACAAAGATTTTAGTTTGAGATTTTAGTTGGACTATTTTTGATGAACTCAGACCAGAATATACCAGTTGCTTTCACGCTAATTTTGAACCCCATTTCCAATGTCATTGTGTCAACAAGACCTTATTCAGAACGGATATTTCTCTGAACCTTTACACGAGATTCAACATATAGAATACCATCTTTTGTGGTGCTCTAACTTTAACCTAATTTAAGAAACTAAAATAGGATTTTTTTTTTGTTAAAAATGACATTAAATAAGACAACTGGCAATAATTTGGCAATATTTCAGGGGAAAAGAAATACAATTTTGTAGTATTTTGGAAAAGATGGCAATTTCAAAGTAATTTGATATACAAAAACAGGAATACATTTAGCCATTCAGTTTTAATGAAAAGGGCCCCTCCTTTGGCGCGTCTTAAAAAGATTTTCTCTTCCGTATAGTGTGATAGTTTGGCATATTTTATTTTTAGCTCTGTCCTTAAGTACAATTTTAATTTGATTTAGCCATTGGGATAGATGATAAATGGTTAGCCAGTGTACTACGGGAGTCTGGCAATGGAACTGTGCTTAGATTTATCATTGAATATAGGAAATAACAGGATCAACAAATTGTTTACTAGTATTTATGAAACTAATGGTAACTATTTTACCTTTGATAAATAAAGTCAAATGAGAGTTACAGTAGTTTATTGATGACAAAAGTTAGGGTTAATAATATTATTTATTTTTATAATAGTTAAAATATAAATTGTAATTTTTTAAAGTTATGACTGTTCAATAATTACTTTCAAATCATTAAAACAATAAATTGCTTTAAGAATATTTTGGTTAAACTTTTTTTCAAGGTTTAAACACGCATTATTTTTTTGGAATGTGCTAAAGATTTATTTTAAAAACACATTTGGTTTGATAATTGCTACGTTTATTTATAGCACGCAATTTGGAATTAAATTTACCTTTATGTTATTTATTTAAGGTATTCATTATAATTATTTTCCAGTGAATAAAAATTTTGTTTTTCACGTTTAAAGCTAATAGTTGCGTATTTTAAAGGGTTTCATTCGTAACTTTATAAGGAAAATTGTTTTTGACACCAGAAAGGCTTTTGAAAATAATTTAGTGATTGCGTCCTGGCTGGCAAAAAATAGACCTTAACAGGGAAAAGCTATAAGTAACTATAATTAATTTTAACTGAATCTAAGATGTAAGTTTCACTATGAATACACGAGAGGGATTAAAAAAATGTTCAAAGACAGTCATACGTGTAGGTTGGACTTAGAAGTATGAAAAGTTCAACATTACGTTTGAACACCCATAATCATTTTGTTTATCTCTCAAGTGAATAATTCAATGATCGAAAAATATTTATACTCATTTAATCCTAGGACTGAAAAATTAGGAATATATAATAGCCAGAAAAATAGTAAGCACGGGTTTTAATATTATATTTTTTTAGGTATAAAAAGGGAAGGGGAGTTTGTTAAAATACTGCTAATATACTTAAAGATTCTTTTTAAAATTGGTGGTGATTTGTTGGTATAGAATCTGCAGTTTAGCTCAGAGAGTTAATGAAGCGCCTTGTATTTCGTTAGTGACATCTCCAATCCAGTTGATTTAATTTTTCTTTTTTAAATTTAATACTATTGAACTAAGATGGCGTTAGTGGTTAATGTCATTAATTGGTAGCTTTTTACTGGCTCCATCGCGCGCGATTTTGTTTTGTTAATGTAGAATCTGCAATATAGTTCAGAGAGTTAATGATGTGCCTTGTGTTTAGTAGCGACATCTCCAGTCCATTTTATTCTTTTTTGTATATTTATTACTTTTGAACTCAGATAGCATTACTGCTTAACGTCATTAACTGGCAGCTTTATTTTACTAATTCCACCGAGCTTGTTTTGTTTGGCAAAAGTCCGTAAAATAACGTTCATAACAATGGTATATTAGCTTTAAAGCGTTTCGAGGGAAATTGAAATTGAAGTCCAAGGTGATTATGCGATTAATCACAGTTGGTTTTTTTAGAGTAACAAGTGAAGTACTTGAGGTTTAATCGGGTGGTGAAGGAGGGGGATTTGGGGTATTTCACCACCCGCGGACACGGGGTAGTCAGTTCCTGTAGGGTAGGCATGCTGACAAGTCCCTTATTCCCTCAAAACTTTGTCGCCCAGAAGCTTGGCTTACAGGAGTGCGCCCAAACTCCCAACATAGTAAAGTACATAATTTTAGTAACAAACCATTGCTGTTCTAAATTTTAATGACGTTGAAGCAACTTTTGTTCAAAAAAGTTTTTTAGCGAATTCATAGCTGTTATGAACTTCTATTGTGTTTATGAACTTGAAGGCAAGGTTTGCCAAGCCATTACATAATTATGCAAGGAAACCAAATAATTGACATGTATTATTTGGCCTTGGTACCGCTTGACGTTCTATAGACACACACTGAACCAATACGAAAGTTATTTCTTTGAATATCTTTGCTGTTCTTAATCCGAAGTCGCTCTCATTCTTTGAACACGCCAGTCTTAAGTGTCTGTTATTTCTTCATAGAAGTTGAATATTTCTTGATTTGTCGATCTTGATTTTTGTAAGTGGTATTAGATTGGGTCGGGTACACATTATTGATAAGTTATACAAAGAAAAGGTTATATTAATAAATAATATTGAAACAAAATCTTCGCTACAGGGGTTTGAAATTAAAACAGTATAATATTAGATTAAATTAATTTAATTTATAAAATCTCGTGGATTTTTTTGAACGGTTTGTAATTGTTAATGCAAAAAAATTTATGGGCGTCTTAATGTAAAAAAAATATAGCGCGCTTAAAAGAGAAAATATGGTAGTTGCGAAACTGATTTAGAGAACTCTTCGAATATATTAATTTTAATCAGTATTTATTTAATATTTGGATACGAGTGTCTAAATCTCAGTTCCAAAAATCTGTTCAATGTTAACTAATAGTTTGTCTCAATAGTATCACCAGCTTATTAAAGAATTATATTTAATCACATAGCATTACCAACAGGGGCTACGTTTTTAACTTGTTTTTACATAAAATACCATTGGGGCAAGACTAATACAGAGTATTAAAAATCCTTCACTAGAAAATTTACAAATTAATGCAAGAATCATCGCCTTTTTTCATAACAATAGCATAGCCCTACAATCCTCCCTCCTCTCCCATTCACGGTTATTATAGTCTGGGCAACATCAAAATTAATCTCGAACCATTGTAAACCTTAAACATGCTCGAGGGCCAACAATCTTACCCAAGCATAAATCACTTTAAAGGGAATATTAAACTATTAGTATATCTTTGACATATATGATGCTCCTCTCTGGTACGAATATTGAAATTTTAGGCTTTACTCGGGGTAAATTTAATATGGACTTCAGGCACGTTATGTTTAGACTCTTTCCAAGAGCAAAGCAGTGACGTCAGTCAAGTTACTGACGAATCTCTCCTTTTTTCTGATCATTGCATCGCTGACCTCGTACCAGCCGTTGTCTTTTCTCACAAAGTTCACATAATGTCCCTCGGCCAACGATTGACCTTTATGAATAATCACCCCTTTAGTTTTAAAGAGAATCTTGTTCAAAGTGACATTTTGATTTTCAAAATTTTGATATTTTAGTCGAAATCTTAATTGGTCGACCATCCTTGTAATCGCCCCGTAGAAGGCACAGAAAAACGTACTTTCCGCTGGATATCAATACATCACGCTCTTGTATTGTTGGATTATTACAAGAAACGCACCGCATCTCTGTTAATCTCATCCTTTTTTCTAGAGATTTCCAATCAATTTTATCTCGGTTTTCTAGTGGAAGATTGAAAATGTTGCTTTCAACAATATTTTCCGAATTTTGTTCAACTTGACATTTGGGGCATTTGGTAACGTTTCACGACTTTGACCAAAAAAGATCTTTTAGAGCCTTAGAGTAATCGGCTTCCATTTCTTGGCTTAGTGTCGTCAAGAGGACCATCAAAAATTCACTGGCGTCTTGTTGCCCATTTTGCGCAAAGTGATTGCCAACAGCTATTCTCAGTTCCAACCCTTTACGACTGAAACTTCCTCGAGAACTCTCGATGTCGTTTATCGTGTTATGAAGGCACCGTAAAACTGGTTTTTCAACGAACGATCCATTGTAAGATTTAACCAATTCTCTTAATTCCGGCACTAATAAGAGCAGTTGCAAAGCGCTATTAGAATAGCACGTTACTTGATCATCGTTAGCTAAACCCTTCAAGGGAAAAGCTTTCCTTTTCTTCTTCGGTGTTTCTTCACATCTCTCTTCCTTGCCTTCTAAAAGGCTTTTAGATAGTGTAGGCGCACTTCTTTACCCACCGCACCTTTCTTTCGACTCCGTTATTTCCAAAACAGGCAGATCTGGCCTATATTTTTTGCGAAGCCTGTTATACTCCATTATGGCTCGTCCATCCGCCTTAGTTTTAGTCGGATCGAACTGTAATAGATGGAGTCCGGCTAAGGACGTCACTATCGATAAAGCGACGTACGCCATGCCCTTTCCAAATAAATTTGGACCCAAATCCATAATTGCGCATTTTAAACTCATTCCTTGGCTTTTGTGTATCGTAATAGCGTACGCCAGGATGACGGGAAACTGCGAGCGCTTAACGTAAATGATTGCCATGAGCAAAAAAGTCAGTGTTAGCGTCGTCGTTATTCGGTTCGCGATCTACTCTGAGAAAAATACCAATAACGTTTCCTTTTTCGTCATTCTTAAATCCAGTTATGAAACCCATCGTACCATTTACAACGCCTTCTTCAAAACTGATATTCCTTCTGACCATTATGTGGCAGCCAACGCACAGAAATAATTTGCTCTCCAAACCACCCGTTTTGGACGGTTCGTTTTCTAGCCTTTGCAGTCTCCTGAGAATGTTTTTATTCATTTTTTGGCCGTAGTCAGCGAGTCTATCCTTGCAAGGAATGACTTCAACTTTCTCGACGTTTTTTCGCAGCATTTCACAGTTGAATTTTTCGCACATGGCTAATTTAGGCATCAAACAAATTGGGTGAAACCCTTCATTGGACAGCTTAATGAAAAGGTCCATAGCCACCTCGATTTGTTGTCCGTCAGCAACCAATCTACTTTTTAAGGTTGCAACATCAGCTTCGGAAATATTTCCAATTCTAACTCTGCTTAAAATGTCGCTGTAACTTTGGTCGTTGGCTTGTCTAACATTTTGCGTTAGTTCATCGTATTTAAAAAACTTCCAAAGATCACTTCCTCCGATGCAATTGAATCTAATTCTGGCTTCTTCGGAAGTGATTTTGATGAACGCGGGATTCCCTTGAACTGGAGGCAATTGGAAAAAGTCTCCGAAAACAAGGATAGAGACCACACCACCAAATGGTTGGTTCATTTCCCAAAATTCGTTCAGCCTCAAGTGAACGTGAGTCAGTAACACCGACGAGACCATGGAAATTTCATCAATAATTAACAATTTTAAATTTCCCAAAGTTTCTTTCATAATGCTCATATTGTCAGAACTTAGGGAATGATATTCGGCAATACGCCCATGATCTACCGGCAACATTAGTAATCTGTGTAATGTTACGCCATTAACATTCAACGCTGCCAAACCCGTTGTCGCGGCAATTGCCACGCTAGCAGGATTTTGAAAGCGTCGCCTTACGGCGTTGGCGAGTGTCGATAAGAAACGATTTGCCAGTGCCACCAGGTCCCGACACAAAAAGGCATTTGTTTCCAGATTTTTCTCCCTCTTGGGAGAAGTGATCCAGGATGTGATCATATATTCGCCTTTGATCCGAGTTTAGTAACGACAAATTGTCAACATCAGTCTCGAAATTCATTTCCATGGCAGCTTCGACATCAGCCATCGCATTCTCAACTTCAATAACAATTTCCTTTCCTTGCAACGCATTTTCATCGTCGTCACTTTCTGCTTCCGAAATTACGGTTTCTGGCTCTTTCGCCTTTTTAGAAGCCTCGCGTTTTTTTTTCAACTTCTTTGGAAACCGAGAGTTTCTCGTGATATTCTCTCATATGTTTTAACACAGAAAGCGAGTTTTCGAAAGCATCAGCGTAAGTTTTAAACTCGCCTAATAGTTCAGTTTCGTCACGCCAAGGTTTGAAGAGGATCAGTAGAGCGTGACAATACTTTTCTTTCTCCTCTATCGGGTCGTGAATGTAGTGCTCCACTATGTAGGGCTTAATTCTCTTTCTCATGAAACCCAGATTGTTTTTCAACTCGATTACATTCGCATTTTTCTCGACACCTTCAGAGTGCTTCGCGTAATCGTAAAACTGACCAAATTCCCGCAAACTAAGATTTTCCAAGCTGTCGGGACGATTCGGATACTTGTCGTCGACGAACCCTTTTTGGCATGTGTCCTTGCTTTCGGGGTCAGTTTCCCTCAAACGAGCGAGTTCCTTGTAACCTTTCAAAATTCTCGATCGGTTTTCTTTCAAGTTAGTGTTTATAAATTGAGTGCTGTCGGACTTGTTATAAAGATCTTGGCCCAACATCATATCAAGAGCTTCATAAATCCCTATTTGCTTCTACGTCAAAGATTTCAATCTATAGGCAAATAATTTTTTGGACAAACTTTCATTCCCTAACTCGGCAAAAGTTTGGTCCATGTCAGCTCGGTCTCCCTTCGTCACGTACGCAGTGACATAGTTTGCCACTATTTCCGATTTGTCAGCGACAAATTGCAAATCCATATTGGCTTTGGAAGCCAAAAGAAGCGAGGGATTATAATCATTTATTAACTCTCCGTGCTGTTTTCTCGCAGAGTCGTGCAGTCGTTTCTGCACCTTTTTCATCTTACGATGACGAGTAACTGACCTGACAGAATTCATAGTGGCAACGTTTGTTACGTTTCGAGGGAAACCGTAACGACACACTTTTGATCCCTTTTTAGAATTTTTCACCTTTTTGTAACAACTGGAGGTGAATTTGTGAGTTTGAAATTTTTTTACCAGCCGGTGCAGCTCCGGACTTACCGATGCGCTTGGCATCGAACACGTGACGTGTTTTTGCACATAATCCAAAATAGTCTCGGCCGAAGAAGTTCCAATCTTTGGAGCGTCCTTGGCCCACAAAAGCATGTGGTAGTGAGGTAAACCTCGAGATTGGTATTCAACCCGCCAAAAATGATGTTCTATCATGCTAAGAACTGGATTTTGCTTAAACAAGACAAAGTTGTTTAACAGCGACCGCACTTTGTTGTGAAAGTGCAAATTGACGCTAAGTGGATCGAAATTCAAAAATTCAGCCTCCGTCATCGACTCTACTCCTGGAACGTCTGAATTCACTTTTCTCAAGTGATCGTGCAGTTCCACGTCATCATATTCGGCCGGATTAAAAGTAAAGAGCCAGGTGGGAGGGCCAAATTCCCGAATCATCTCTAGAACGGATCTAAGGACTTTATACCAGTAGTCCTTAGTACCTCGAATATGGCCCAAGAAAGTAGCTAAATTACTTTCAAGTTCTTTATCGCCAGATTCAACCCGACTGAGCAAAGTTCCAACTCCAATTGGCATGGGTTTTTTAACACGAAGAACGTAGTTTAAACTGCTAGAAATCGCTTTCATTTCGCATTCTTGATAAGAATGAAACAAATAGGCGTAATCTCGTCTAAAAATTGGACTTTTGTTCAAAACACGGGATAAACGATACTCGGTTTCCGTTATTTTTCCAAATGGTCTATCATCGTGCTTGCCAAAGCGACCCCGAGGGAACAAACGAACGAAGCTCATGTATTCCAGTTTTTTGTCCCAGTTGCTAACCGGCTCGGCTTCGACGCGCTTCATTTGGTAAGTACCCAATAAATCCTTCGGTGGTTGGACGTTCACCGGATGAATAGAGTAATGATCGTACAGATCATTGGCTTCGTATTCGGAAAGTTTTCGCAACAAAGCATCGGGCTGCGTTAAAATTGCGTAGGCGTCGTCTGCTGCAAGGTTCAAGTGATTTTCACCCTGCACGCCTATATTTGAAGCGTTTTGGCCAGCTTGCATGTCGTGACCGCTATTCACCGCTTCCATTGGAAGCGCAGCGGGAGCACGTGGCACCGCATCACAGCCCTAGTGGATCTGTCACGCTCAGTAATTCATCGGGAGTCAATGAATCTTCTCCGCCATCAACATCTTGCGTCCCACAAATATAATCCAGATTCATTGCCGAAATATCAATGCCTTGCTAAAAAGGATTAATTTTTTTTAGCACACAATGCTTTCAACACTTTTTCGAGGCAAACAACCTGCTGCCAAACTTTTTTGTCCGCAGTGGGAACGCCATTCACCAAGATATGCAGTTCGTGATTTGTGGGCAACGTCTTAGGAATCATCTTCAAATTTTTCTCCACGGGTATTGGAAGATAAATTACTCTTCCCCTTAAAGCTTTAACCGTACCAAACTGCATGTTGGAATTGGTTTTGGTGCCTAACCGCACCACAGTGTGGAACGGCTTCACAAGCTGAATTAAAACTTTCTCAAACATGTTTAAAGAGGTGATATCTGGCGGAGGATTGTCAACCGCCAAGTTGTTTAGAAAACCTCTAATGGGAACTTTACCCTTTCCCAAATCCGTGGCGCAGTAACGATATAGAAGCATGTCTGCTTCTCTCGCGTCCGAATTATTCATTATCCAGCCAGCTCTTAAAATCAGATAAGCCTCGTTATCAAAAACAGGACTGTTTACTAGTTTTCCTACAGGTCTTAAATCAGATTTTTTCTGTAATCTAAAACAGCAGTCGCAGGGCGTATCGTGAAACTCGTTGGTGTTTAGCATTGCCCGAGCGAATTGATTCTCGTAAAGACTCAAGATTTCACTTTCATCGAGACTCGGCCGAGGAGCGTTAACGCTTCCTGTGGGAGCATTGTTTTGTTCCTTATTTAAATTTTTCCCACGTGTAGCAAGGGTTTTCCTTAATTCCGCCATGACATTCGTCACAGACTCGTAATCACCACTTTCAATTTCAGTTGAGATTTTAGTTAACGCGTTGAGCAACGTTTTGACGTGATAAATATTATTCAGAATAGTTCTAATTCCTGAATAGTGTGGAGCGAGTTCAGCGAAAGCACGCAAATGACTTTGGCACTCTTCGCTATCAGCGCAGTAAGCAGTGTGTCCTAGGAACGGAACTATTCTCACCACTATTTCGTCCCCATCTGGTGGTATAGACACGTTTGATTTTTTGCAAAATTGTTTTCTTAATTCGCAAAGGTCCAAATCTGACTCAAAAAGTTTAGTCAGAGATTTTTCATTGGCAGTCGCAACTGTGTTTACGAAAGCTAGTACTTTTAAAATGGCTTGATTTCTAACTTTACAAATATGACTGCATTCCCAATAAACTGTTTTGGGTGTTATGGACAGTGACTGGACACGCAAATAATTTATTTATAATTAAATTTTTACCTAATAACAAATGTTGGGCATTAAATACCGATTTCAACATTCCATTATTCGTTGTTCAGAAAACTATGCTAACGCTAACGCAGAATTTTCTCCACCAAACTGATGGAAGTATTTTAATGAAATAAAAGAAAAATACTAGCAGCATTCTAGGAAATTATTTACTATTTTTGATTTACTCACAATAGTCTATTTGGTTAGAAACCATAGTTCGTTGGTTGGCTCGCGTTAAGTGGCGTCGTACCAAACTGAACTTCATCCATCAAGTGTTACATTCATACAATCACAATTAAAAAACTTGTTAAAAGCGTGTCAATTAAAGCACTTTGAGCTAAAATTATAATAAATGAGGACTATTAGTTAACAAAATAAGGTCTTCAGTCATTACTTATTATTTCATTGGAAAATCGCCGTTAAAGGCAGTGCTATTTCTTGTGTTTAATAGTTTACAATGTAAACAAAGATGTTACGTTGGTTGTTCTGTAGTAAGCGTGGTCTTTCAAAAAGCATTACCTAATTAAATATTTCAATTATTTGGGTAGAAATGTCATTTTTTAATTAATACAATGGAGATATGAAAATAGCCGTAACGGATAAAAGCAGATGTGTACTAAAGAACACGACTACATGGTTTTTTCTACCCGATTTGAGCATATTAGATAACGGTATCCTGAATTAACTAGCGCTACTGTTACCAATGCCATTTTTTAATTAATACAATGGAGATATGAAAATAGCCGTAACGGGTAAAAGCAGATGTGTACCAAAGAACACGACTACATGGTTTTTTCTACCCTGATTTGAGCAAATTAGATAACGGTATCCTGAATTAACTAGCGCTACTGTTACCTATGTTGACGAAATAAACAAAGCATAAAATCATAGCATAATTACGACTTCGAAGTTAGGAACAGAGGATATCCTAGCACGGTGCTACGGAGTCTACGGAGATTGTTTTGACCAAGGCTTAGTGAAATGAAATAGATTAATTTACAACAATTTACAAATTTAATGATAATTTTTACCTTAAGCGTTTTATATTTAAATAATATTAAGTTTTAGCAAATAAAAATACTAAAATTAGACCAAATTACTTTCCTAAAGCTTCACAAAGTTCATAAACGCTATTTAAGGCGACGATTTAGACTCTAGTATTTTGATGGCGTCGCCGACTTAAGCTATCGCCGTTTCAACGTCACGGCGGCTGCGCGGCATTATTAAAGCCGTCTTATCCCGCTCTCTATAGGCCATTTCATCCAAAAAGCATTATGAAGAAACTCTCAAATTATTATGAGGCAACTAAACGTTAAAATACGCCAATTTTGGTCGCGCTGATAATTTCCCATGTTATTTCTATGGGAAAAATTCCTGTTTTTCATAAAAAGGTGTCAAAATTTTCATGGAAATGAAAACCACCCTTAACAACTTTATTCTTTATAAAGAAAACTAATGGATGGATCTTTTTGAAATTTTAACCACACATTAAGGGCCCAAATTGTAGTTCTGGGGTATATTTTCAAAACAGTAAACGTAATACAAAAAAAAGTTACATCCAATCAAAAAACCACCCTTATACATTAAGGGCAGTATGAAGTCTTATCTAAGAGAGCTACCGCTTTCTCAGAATTGCGCATTTTAAACTCATTCCCTGGCTTTTGTAATGGCGTGTGCCAAGATTATGGGGAATTGCGTTCGTTTCACGTATACATTGGTCATTAGCAAGAACTTGACGCTCATTTTCTCGACTACAAAGTCGGGCTTATTGTTCTCGTCGTTTGGTTCCCGATCTACTCTGATCCGGATACCAATGATGTTCCAACGCTCTTTCTTTTGGAATCCCGTTATAACGGCCATGGTGCCGTTAATAACACCTTCTTCGAAATTGATGTTTCTCCTAACCATTACATTTTGTGTTTGAAATCTTTTTACTAGCCGGTAAAGTTCTGGACTTTCAGCATCTTTTGGAATTGAACAAGTGACATCCTTTTTCACGTACTTCAAAAAAGCTATTGCCGAACAGGAACCAATGACGAGAGCTTCCTCAGCCCACAACAAGCAATGCTAATGGGCTAAGCCGCGAGATTGGTACTCGACGCGTACAAAATGATTCGCTATCGGTCCAAGAACCGGATTTTCTTTACATAGCACAAAGTTTTTTAGGAGCGGTTTCACTTTGTTGTGAAAATGTAAACTGATGGTAAGAGGATCTAAATTGAAAATTCAGCCACCGACATAGATTCGATCCCTGGTACGTCAGCATTCACTCGTCGTAGGTGGTCGTGAAGTTCAATGTCATCGTATTCGGCTGGATTAAAAGTTAAAAGCCAAGAAGGGGGCCATACTCCCTAATCATTAGCCCAGGACTTTTAGGGTTTGACCTAGAACATTTGAACATAAAGATGAAAATTGGTACATGTGTTGTTATTGGCCCAACAAAAAATATACTAAAAGTCCCCTGCTGTAGAGCGCGAGCTTTCGCCGCCATCTTGGAAAATGGCCGCCGGGAATGCCAGCTACAATGTATTCCACGTTCTTCTTCAAAAATTATGAAAGTTGGTAAACATTATGATTGGAACCACATGAACATCTTGGCCAAATTTTACAGCTCTGTGTTCAATAGTTTGGTCCCCATATTGGAAAATGGCCGCCGTTAATGCTAGGTACAGTATATTTCACCATGTTGTTGGAAAATTATGAAAATTGATAGGTATTACAATCAGAGCTGTGTGAACCTCATAGTTAAATATTGAAGCCATCAATCAGATAGTTTGGCCGCCATGTTGGAAAATGGCCGCCATCAATGTCATATAGATACAGTATATGGTTCAAAAATTATGAAAATTGGTGATAATTATGTTGAAGACCGTTTAAGCATCATATTTGAATATTGAAGACGTGCTACTGATAGTTTGGGCGCCATCTTCGACAATGACTGCTGGAAATGCTAAATATATTTCAAATATATAAATCTTTTTGAAATTACTTTTTTCAATAGATGATTTTCATTAACGTAATAAACAACAAAAAATGGATATCTCGAAGTCGAAATTATCGACGCTATCTTTAAAAATGGCCACATGAAAATCATTGCCCTAAATTCTGAAAGAAAGAAAAGTTATTCTAAGCTGTTATTCTCAACATGTTGATTAGAGAATATGATTTGATACGGGGTTTATACATTCTCGTGTTGTTTAAGATTAGAATTTAGACAGATCTCTAGCATTTCATACATATTCATCGTCATCCTGAAGATTTTTCATAATAATTGCATGTGAGAACCCTTGATTAGGCGCTACACCTAGCTGGGGCCTTATCAGCACCCCTCCCCATCATATTCCAAATTGAACCTGCGGATCCGCCGTCATGGCACACGGGATCGGCCAGTGGGACCGACAAACGCCACTTGAGCAGGTGACAGAAGCTGGACACCGTCAGCGGCGAGCCCAGTCAGGAGGTGGTCGGTGACAGGGAAAGATTAAGGTAGCAGAAGACTCGAGAGGACGGGGGAGTTCTCTCCAAGCACAACAGTGCCATACGGCCCAAACAAATAGTGTATCCGCGACCCCTAGAGGGTTGCCAAGGCAACACCTGGGCGGGGGCGAAGCGGCCGGGCAAAACCTTCACGGAACGGGGCAAGGAACGGTCTGAGCCAAGGGCGAACCCAAGGAACTCCCGAACCGTCACACCGAACTCGGGCCCCCTCCGCTACGATAAGTCCTTTGAGTAAAAAAGGTTAAGAGAACATTTATTTCATTTACATGCTGTAACTGGGTGTGGTTTTTATAAGGCTTGGTTTAAAGTAATGACAGATAATCAACATCTTACAAATTTGTTGCGCTTTTTTAATGACCATTTTGCATCTTGGGAAGCCATAGCTGCTGCCGAAGAGGGATTTATTTTCGCTTTTTTTAGGGTGATAATTGACTTGTCACGTTTCAACTATGTAGATATTACACGTATAATGGAACCGTTGCCATATATACTGGCAAGTCCTCATTTGATCTCGTCAAGCTTCATCCAACAACCGACACCGCAAAACTACATTTTTCCGACACCGCAAAACTACATTTTTTCCGAGCGTATCTTCAAGTCCAAAATAGCTAGGAAACGATTTAGTCCCATTCAAATCATTCTCCTTCCGGCATCAGATGATTTTGTAACACTCATTATTTGTACCTGCAGTCTGCAGAACATCTTGTATAAAGAACTGTGAATGTAGACGATCTGGATTAGCTTGCTGGTGTGGTCATTGTCAAGGTATTAGCCGTAATAAAAAATCCTCAGGATGATGAGAAATGTGTACGAAATGTTAAAAATGTGTCTTAAATCTAATCCTTAACGACACTAGAATGTATATACCCCATGTAAAACGGTTTTTCCTAACCAAAATCCGAGTAATAATATGGCTTTCCTTTTCGTTTTTCCAGATTTTAGGATAGTAATATATCAGAGACCATTTTTGAAGATGGGTCGATAATTTAGACTCGAAAATAGTTATTTTTATGGCGTTTATATGTTCATGAAAATCATCTACTCAATAAAAAAATATCGAAAAAATTTATATATCGGTAATATATTTGGCACTTCGAGCAGTCATTTTCGAAGATGGCGCCCAAACTATCAGTAGCATGTCTTCAATATTCAAGTGTGATGTTTAGACGGTCTTCAACATAATAATTACCAATTTTCATAGTTTTTGAACCATATACTGTATCTTAATGGCATTGATGGCGGCCATTTTCCAACATGGCGGCCAAACTATCTGACTAATGGCTTCAATATTTTACTATGAGATTCACACAGCTCTGATTATAATACCTATCAGTTTTCATAATTTTCCAACAAAATGGTGAAATATACTGTACCTAGCATTAACGGCGGCCATTTTCCAATATGGCGACCAAACTATTGAACACAGAGCTGTAAAATTTTGCCATGATGTTCACGTGGTTATAAATCATAATGTGTACCAATTTTCATAATTTTTGAAGAAGAACGTGGAATACATTTTAGCTGTAATTCACGGCGGCCATTTTCCAAGATGGCGGCGAAAGCTCGCGCTCTACAGCAGGGGACTTTTAGTATATTTTTTGTTGGGTCAAAAACAACACATGTACCAATTTTCATCTTTATGTTCAAATGTTCTAGGTCAAGCCCTTTTTTGGCCTATCTGTCCTGGCCTACATGGCCAAAACACATTTGAGAACTTTATACCAATAATCCTTGGTACCTCGAATGTGGCCCATGAAAGCCGCTAAATTACTCTCGAGCTCCGAATCTCGAGAATCAACGAAATCATTGACCGATACGTTCATGGGTTTTTTCACGCGTAGAACGTAATTCGAACTACTGTTAAAGGATTTCATTTCGGACTCTTGGTATAAATGGAACATGAATGCATAATCTCGTCTAAACATTGGATTCGCGTTCAAAAGACGAGAAGGTCGGTATTCAGTTTCCGTCATTTTCCCAAACGGTCTTTCGTCCTGCTTGCCATAGCGAGCCATTGGGAACAAGTGCACGAATGACATGTATTCTAGATTTTTGTCCTAATTACTGATAGGCTCGGCTTCGACACGCTTCATTTGGAAAGAAGCCAACAAATCTTTCGACGGCTGAACATACACCGGGTGAATTGTATAGTGATCGTACAGCTCATTCACTTCATCTTCTGAGAGTTTTCGCAACAGTTCCTCAGGTTGAGTTAAAATTTTATAACGGTCGTCTGAGGAAATATTAGATTCGATCACACCATCATTGGTAACATTGATATCGATTTGGTGCGATTCCGCTTGCGGATTTTTTGCAAGTGTAGTGAAGCCGTTTGTATTGACCTCGTCGCGGTTGTTGAACAGCGCCAGAGGATCCGTTTTCGCCAATAATTCATCGGGAATTAATGAATCTTCAATAGTTCCGTTAATCTCTTCGGTGCCATAAATGTAATCCTCACTGATAAGAGTAATATCAATGTCTTTGTACAATGGATTAATTTTTTTCAGTTTTGCGACGACCTTTTTCAAAGCATCAAGGCGAACAATTTTTGCCAAATCTTTTTGTCACTAGTGGGCAAACCATTAACCAAGACGTGCAATTCGTGATCTTTAGGCAGTGCTGCTGGTATCATATCCAAATTTTTTTGGACTGGATTTGGCAAATATATGATTCTACCTTTCGAAGCTTTCACTGCGCCAAACTGCATGTTGGAATTAGTTTTAGAGGTTTGGCAAAGGAAGAGTGAAGATGCAGCTTTGGATAATGTTTCCAGAACTTTTTACAATGTGACAGCTGGGACATTTGGTAACGTTTTGCGACTTTGTCCACAATAGTTAGAGAGCTTAAAAGTCAGTAGTTTCCATTTTTTCGCATAGTTTTGGGAAGAGAACCCATAAGAATACACTAGCATCTTGTTGTTGGTTGTGGGTAAAAGGCAGGCCAACAGCCGTTCGCAAATTGAAACCATCGTCGCAGGAGCTCGTATTGGAATTTTCAACATGCTCAATAGTGGTACGGAGGCAAGTCAAAATAGGCTTATCGCTCAATGATACTTTATGCCCTTTAACCATTTTTCTTAATTCCGGAATCAGTAAGAGCAATTGCAAAACCTTTCAAGGGAAAAATGTCTATACTCTGAAGACCTTGTCTGATCATTTTATTTGGTCTTTCTTTTGCCGTTTCATGAAATCGCTCTCCTTCGAGTTCATATAAACCGAGTAGCGACAATACACCAAAATGAATGTTAAGTCCTATTTTTGTAAAGAAATGGGAAACGCATCATTCTGCTTATTAGCTACAGGTCGCACTTTTATTGCCTCCAACTCAGTTACGCACCTCGTTCTGTGATGTTTAAGATAGCGGAAACTTAATGTGTTCGCCATTTCTTTACGCAAAATACATCTTTAACATCATTTTTGGTATATTGTCGCTACTCGGTCTATAAATACTGTATTAAAAATGAGGTGAATCCCAACCATTAAGTCTACTTCTCAACCCTAAAAAGCATGGAAATTCATAAGTAATTGTCTATGACACACCCACAGATACGTCCAGTGTATTACCTTTCCACAAAATACATTGACTGATAGCAATAGCACAATGCATTTAGATAATATAGGCAACGCTTAGTAATTTAACCATATATTTAGAACAGCAACATAAGTTTGATTTCTGCTTTTCCAGTAATTATTCGCCAATCAATCAAAAATGTGCTTTTGTAGTACTTTAATATAGTAGCTGTAACATTAAACAATAAACGGAAAGCTGAAAATTCCAAAACAAAATATATCGACAGATACTCATAGCATAATGCATAGATAATAGAGGCAAGGCTTAGTAATTTAACACAATCTCTAGAACAGTAACATTACTTTTGCTTTTCCAGTAATTATTCTCCAATCTCACTTTAAAGCGCTTGAGTAAGATTAATAAGTATAATAAAGCTTTACCGTCCAAAAACAGAACTATTCAAAGACGATGAAGACTTCTAGAGAACCTGTCGGGCAACTGTTTTTAAAAATCGTAAAAAGTGTAGATGGAGTACTCGTAATTGAGGAGTGTCGAAACTCAAAAAGGTGTAGTTGGAGTAAGGAAAGTTTTTTCATGAGTTTATTTGAACGGTTTGTGCTTCCAAGAGTGCCGGGTTTATGCTTATTTGTTCGATTCAGGAAAATATGGTCTCGCTGAATTCGTCTCGCCATATTGGTCTGGCCATTTTGGTCTCGCTGATTTAGTCGCTGGACTAATTGGTCTCACCGATTTGATCCCGTGATTTTTTGGTCTCGTGATTTTACGGTCTCGGTACTATTAGGTCTCGTGATTTTTTGGTCGCGGGACAATTTGGTTTCGTGATTATTTGGTTACCGAATTAGTTGCCACCATTTCCAAAACATTGATCCCAATAATTCGTTGCCACCATTTCCAAAACATTGATCCCAATAATTCGTTGCCACCATTTCCAAAACAACGGTCCCAATATTTCGTTGCCACCATTTCCAAAACAATGGTCCCAATAATTCGTTGCCATCTTCTCCACAACAATGGTCCCAATAATTCTGTGCCATCTTTTTCAGAACAATAGTCCCAATAATTCGTTGCCACCATTTCCAAAACAATGGTCCCAATATTTCGTTGCCACCATTTCCAAAACAATGGTCCCAATAATTCGTTGCCATCGTTTCCAAAACAATGGTCCCAATAATTCGTTGCCATCGTTTCCACAACAATGGTCCCAATAATTCTGTGCCATCTTTTCCAGAACAATAGTCCCAATAATTCGTTGCCACCAATTCCAAAACTATGATCCCAATAATTTGTAGCCACCAGCTCCAAAACTATGGTCCCAATAATTCGTTGCCACCAGCTCCAAAACTATGGTCCCAATAATTCGTTGCCACAAGTTCCAGAACCATGGTCCCAATAATTCGTTGCCACCTTTTCTAAAACTATGGTCCCAATAATTCGTTGCCACCAGTTCCAGAACCATGGTCCCAATAATTCGTTGCCACCATTTCCAAAACAATGGTCCCAATAATTCGTTGCCCCATTTCTAAAACTATGGTCCCAATAATTCGTTGCCATCTTTTCCACAACAATGGTCCCAATAATTCTGTGCCATCTTTTCCAGAACAATATTCCCAATAATTCTGTGCCATCTTTTCCAGAACAATATTCCCAATAATTCGTTGCCACCTTTTCTAAAACTATGGTCCCAATAATTCGTTGCCACCAGTTCCAGAACCATGGTCCCAATAATTCATTGCCACCATTTCCAAAACATTGGTCCCAATAATTCGTTGCCCCATTTCTAAAACTATGGTCCCAATAATTCGTTGCCATCTTTTCCACAACAATGGTCCCAATAATTCTGTGCCATCTTTTCCAGAACAATAGTCCCAATAATTCGTTGCGACCTTTTCCAAAACAATGGTCCCAAAAATTCGTTGCCACCAATTCCAAAACAATGATCCCAATAATTCGTTGCCACCAATTCCAAAACCATGATTCCAATAATTTGTAGCCACCAGCTCCAAAACTATGGTCCCAATAATTCGTTGCCACCAGTTCCAGAACCATGGTCCCAATAATTCGTTTCCACCTTTTCCAAAGCTATGGTCCCAATAATTATCACCAAAATCAAGATCGAAACGACGGTTTTTGCGTGGTAATTCTAACAAGAAGATAAAACAACTGGAAGCCAAGATTGTAGAAGCCTAGGATAAACAACTGCTTGAACAAATTTTTTACGAAGCTGACGAAAATAAGAAATTACCGGGGTGGGCTTCAAGAAAGCGTGGAAGTTAGACACCGAGAGAAATGAATTTGATAATAACCAAAAGAGAAATAACAAGTCTCGTAAATAAATTCACGTATTAGCTAGATGTGGTTGGGGTGGGAAGGGCTTGCTACGTTTGTATGTGCTAATGTAGTACAGTATTCATGTTTTCTAACTCGCTAAGGTAATATTGGAGATGGCCCAACGGTTGGGGACATTACGTTCTCACAACATCTGGCTAAAAATGTTAAGATAAACGACCATGAAATTGTGTTTACACATATGGCAGATATTATCATAGTTTTATAATGCTATTTATGATAATTTATACGGGGATTACGAACGCTTACCGAGTTTAGATGGCCAGCCAGAGAAAATCGACGACGTGGTAGGGTACTTCACCAACTTTATAACGTCGTACCAGGTGGTGGTGAAATTCAACAGCGTTCTTCAAGAAGATAATCTTGAAAACTACTTTATTACTATAATTTGTTCTCGGTAATTTAGTGCCAGATAACTTATTTAAAAAACCGAATGCATTTATTAACCCATTTTTAATTTTATTTCTATTGACTCTTCTTTAAATAAATTTTGTGTTTAAAATAAATTGAATTGAACCGTAAAAAACTGTTATATTTTCTAAATATATATCATACTATGCAAGCATACATTTTTTTAAGTTATCTTTTTCCCTTTTCTTCTACTGTTTAAGCCTATGAAATAACATTAGAGTTAAGAAAATAAACTAGACTTTGAAGGTAAAAATAATATAAGCTTAATTTAAATAAAGAGAAGTATATAAGCATGAATCACAATTTTTTTTTTCCATTTTGTTTATTCCCCCACCCCCTCATGGCCGGCTGAGGATCTGCACTATTGCATAGAACCCTGCAAATAGTACTTAATCCCGGTTCTCATACACTAGTGCAGCAGCCGGCCCCATATTGTATTATGTATTTAATACGGAGAACAAAAAGAAAAAGTCACAAATCATTCATGAAGCAGTTTGGACGATATTGTTTGAAGAATGACGTCATCGTTACAAACATGTTGTACGCGCCCGTAAAGAATATCTTACTCCTTTTGTTAAAAAATACCCTTTGTAATCTCTTTTGTATTATCAAAAAAATAAATGTCACCTTTTTTATTACTGCTTTCTTTTATATCACATATTAAGGAATTGGGGGTAGGGTGTAAAGTGGATGTATGAAAATTTGCGGGGATATACAAATCGAATATTTCTATCATGTTCATTAGGGATGTCAACTTCCCAGAAAAAAACCGGTTTTCGGTTAACCGGTATATTTAAATGGCCGGTTTAACCGATTCAAAAAACTGGACAAAAAAACCGGTTTTTAACCGGTCGTTTATGATAAATGTTGAAAAATGCGATATTCCAACGTAAACTCAAAGACCAAATATAGAGTAATATCTTTCCCATATACGGCAACGTCATAACCCTCTATCTCTTACCTTAGTGATATCCCCTCTCCCCTTCCCTTCCGGGGGCAAATAGTATTCTCTAGTACAAAGTTGCCCCTAACGTAGGGGATACACAGTTCACTCCCCCTCTCAACCGAAATTATTCTATTAGCACCGATTAGTTAGTACGTATTCCTGTTAGTACCAATAGGTGTTAAGTAATGCCGTTTTCCATTGGCATTCTAGAATATACCAATGAAATATTACTCGATAGATGGAGTAATTTTCTTGGAGTGAGAACGAAAGTTCCTTTAAAATTGCATTATACGCATCTATGTCTCCTTTGATATTGCTCCATGGTGGTAGATTGTTAGCAGCCAACCGAAGCTAAGTAACATTAAGTGACGAAAATGGAAAACTTTTAATTCTGTGAATTAAAAAAAACCGATTCGGTTTTCGGTTTTCATTTTAAAAAACCGGTTAAAACCGAAGAATTAAAAATCCGGTAAAAACCGGTGCTCCGGGATTGAAAAAACCGGTTTTCGGTTAAACCGGGTGGTTTTTGACATCCCAAATGTTCATTCATCATCATGAACTCGGAGCCGCAGAGATATCACACTTTTTACTACTGGCCTCAAGATGGAAACTATAACAAAACTTTAAGCAGAGCGGGGTTTTATTCGTTACATACCGATGATCTAGTACAATGCTTTGAATGCAACGGGATTTTATTAGCCTGGAAACATTCCGATAATCCATACGAAGAACATTTGAAACATTTCCCTAAATGCAACTTTATCAGAGGCGGGCCTACTAAAAACATCCCCTTTAGCTTTGATGAAACAGAGACGTACACCAAATCTATAAGTAACGAAATCAAGACTGAAGGAAAATCACCGGAAAAACCTATAGAAAACACTGAAGAAATTTACCATACCTTTGCAGTTAAAACTAAAGATCTCGAAAGATTAGTTTTGGAACTCTACGTTAGAAAACAACACCTTGTATATCAAAGAATAACTTAATGACTTACGTAAGATTTAAAAATAACATTAAAATTTACCTTCTGCCTTACGAAGACAAAAGAAATTAGTATAGATTAGAGCCAAACATTTAAAGAAAATAAATAGTTTTTTACTTTATATTATGGTCTTTATAAATGTATTTCTACAAAAGCATCCTTTGTTATAAGCTTACAGAACTAAGCCTACACAATCAATCAATCAAACCTTGACAGGTCGAGAAAATCTTCAAAAAAGAGGAGAGACAATAAAGGGGGAAGTAACGAAATCCCCCTCACACAGCTGACGCCAAGTTCAGTATACAGGCGTCTATACTCTCTGAGGGCCACGACACGTGATCAAAAGCTCCTTGAATATCTATGGAGATAATAGCAACGTGATTGCCATTCCTGCGCCTATCTTCTACTATGTCTAAAATATTTTTAATTGCGTCGGCTGTAGAAACACCATGCCTGAAACCAAAATGACGATTATTGAGGTGTCGTGCTTTAAACATTTGAAAGTATTAGAGAGCTGCATGGGAACTGTAAATTTCCATTTACTGCGGTAACCATGGAAAACCGTGGGAATGGATGGTTTTTCTAGTAATATCAAATATTCGAATCGGGAATGGACGAAAAAAAGAAACAATATTAAATGGAAGTGGTTAAATTAATATACATTTTAGTTGGTAAGTGGATAGAACCTATTTTCAATGGAAGGACCTAAAATTCTAAAAAGACTTATAAAGAATTTTACCACTGAGTAATGGTAGCTATCTGTATTGACTCTATTAGGCGATATATGGCAATATAACATAGGTGCCACTACTACTAATCTCACTTAGTTTCTTGTAGCCTAGTTACTAGCTAGCTAAGCTCACAGTACAGTATTCTAGCTCATCCTCGTTTTACTTTAGCACACGAGATTCACGGCTATTAAAGCTGTCAATCAGTCCATTGTATGTTTTCACGCCAAATTCTCGGAGTAAAAATTTTGGGAACTGACTCACTTGGCGTCGGGCGAGCAAGAGTCCCTCAGTCCAGTCAAATCTTTCTATAGTTGTTCAGCCCCTTATTTTTACTAACATTCCCGATAAATAACCTGTATTGTAGCGGTAATTTTGGGCCAAATCAAGACGCTCAAGGGTTATTTTCTTTCGAACACTATGATATGGAAATGGCTTTTTGTTATTTTTCATTTCGGTAATAGTTGGTAATGCAATAACGTTTCTTAATTGGGAATGGGAATGGTTGGTATTTGGAAACCACGGATCCGTAACGGATGGAGAGGTTGATGAAAAATATGGGTGGAATTTGTAAACAAATAAGTAGATAAGTGGCAATAAGTCGCAAGATGACATGGTCCAATTAGCTAGCTGAACTTATTATTATTATTATTTAAAATATGAACAAAAATAGTTTGGAAATGGTAACGTTTGAAACTGAAATGCAGCTCTCTAGAAAGTATAATCGATTAGTTATTAACTTATCATAGATTTTTGCTATCGGGCGGTACGATTTAGTGTCAGTGCCGTCCCTATATCTTCGAATCGTATACCTTTTCAAATATCTCAATTGTTATGCCATCCAAACCGGGGGCTTTACGTCTCGCGAATCCACTAATAGCATCCTTGATTTCCTATGAGCTAAAAGGGATATCATCCCTGGTATTTGGTAAAACATGCCGTGTACCTCTTAATTGAATATGGCTTAAAGTATCGTCCCCAATATCGTTCCTCGGGAAAAAGTTATCAAGAAGCACCTCTATAGTATCATTAAAAGACGAGGTTAAAGTACCGTCTTCCCTACGCACAGCTTGTAAATTAATAGGGCTCATATGTCTACCCATAGCTATTTTATACGGTGTGACGAAAGGGTTTTGTTCGCTAACCTTTGAACAGAACTCTTCCCAGGACTTTTGTTTAGAACTATTAATTAATTTTTTACCTAGCGTGCTCCCTGTTATATCTTGCCTTCCGAAAATTGTGCAAGTTTGGATCCCTGGTCTTCTGCATCTGCCAATGCAAGGCCCTAATTTTTTTCCTAAAGATTGCAATTTCTTGGGTCCACCATGGGACTGCCTTATGGGTAAGTGGTTATAACTGTTTTAAATTTTCCGTGCAGATTATATTTATTACATTCATATAATTATTTACTGTCACTACTAATTCAGTTTTGTTAGAGTCTGCACTCTTGAAGTTTCGGGGACAAGTCTTAGCGCGCGATATAAAACGCGACCAATCTTCATTTTTAATAGAGAATCTACAGTTATATGGCTGAGACATCCCAGTACCACCCACATTAAAGCTAATATACCTATGATCACTACAGCTAGTATCATCCAAGACATTCCACCCATTCAGAGAGCCTAACAGCGTATCGTTTATAAGCGTTAGATCAATCCAACTTTCTCCGTTGCGCTAAGAAAAAGTAGCTATGGAGTCATTATCATTCGCAACATGCATACCAACACTGTTTATGAAATCTATAACTGCTTCGCTTCTTTCGTCCATGCGTGGGGAAACCCGAAGCATGTGTTTATTGTTAAAATCCCCTCATATGATGGTATTAGGTTTTTTACTTTGGATACGTAAGTTTGAAGATCTAAAAGAATGGGGTTTATATCACAGGAAGGTCGAGTATACAGCGAGATCATTAAGTAATCTTTTCCCTGATATTTAACGTTGACGGCGACATGGTTCAGATTTTTTTAAGGCTAATATGTTGATTTATACATAAAGACGCCAATTTCCCATTTCCTGCATTATAAAATGCTCTAGTTTTGCTTGATATACTCTATAATTTACCCTCTAGCATATACGGTTCCTGAATAAATAGGTCGATATTGTTTTCTAAAATTTGCTGTCGTAGCTGGGCAGTTGCAGATCTAGCTTTGTACAAATTTATCTGTAGGTGGGCAAGAAGCCTTGGAGAAGGATTAATATTAAAATGACGTTTTGCGCTATGATAACTTTGGGGCGAGTAAACTACCTTATCAATAATTAAATCCTTAGGAGAAACCTTTAACCTACTAACCATGATTTATACGCTCTTTTCTATAGTTTAAGGCAGTAAGGTAACTCGGACAGTGACTAACGATATTCAGGGTTACCAGTGGCGTTACTGTTTGCGCAATTCCTACAGTGCTTTTTCTCTGCTTTGCACACGTCGAATTTGTGCTTACCACCGCAAAGAGTGCAAAACTGCTCTTTGCTTTTACACTTATTCGACGTGTGACCAATTCCACAGCACATATAACAAGAGAGAGATCCCGTATACTCCATTAGTATTACTATTTCCCACCCAAGTTTAACCTTTCCTAACTCAATTAAGTGTTTGAATTTATATGGCTCTGTTTCGAGAACAAAACTAATCTTAAGATTCCCCGAAGCATAGCTAAAAATAAATTTTAAGTCTTTATGTTCTATACTACCATTAATCTGCGCAACAATGGCGTTAGTCAATGCTTCCTTTGAAACATCTACACTAACGTCTTTAATTATAATCTTTGGGCTATGTTTGTTTGAGCTCTAAATTATATCTTTAGTATTTATTTCCTCATTATTCTCTATTTGATTTTGAAGTATTTCAAGATCCTTCAGTGGATCTAGGGAAAGTTCCCGTTGATAAGTTGGACATTGTTGGTCCAAACAAGCATGAGCCGTGTCGTAAATGGTTTTGTATAAATTGTTAGCAGTGCAACAACGGCGACAAGATAAGGTAGTCGCTGTGCATGTGTCGAAACTATGTTCTTCGCCGCTTAGCGTAAAGAATATAATGGAACTGGAACACGTTTGTTTAGTATGTCCCAAGAGATAACACTTAAAACAACATGGAATATTTAGAAACTCTTTAACAACGTTACGAGTCTAGCCAACGTAAATTTTACGCTGTTTCTTCAGTGCAATGATTGCCGTGGGGTGCATTCAATTACCCACTTGACAGTGTTAGACTTACCATTGAGGGCAATTTTAACTGTGATGTTTGATTGAGGAAAGTCAAAAGTGTTTTGGGAGAAAATCTTCTGTAGAAAATCCTCTCTCGTTTATCGTTTTATCAACGTCCAGGATGATCATTTTAGGGTTAGATTTAGATGGGATAACAGCATGTAATGAGTCTTTCAGAGTTGCAGACTCAGAAACGAAGTTAGATAGAGCCTGGGCATCGGTCTTATCGTTGCAGAGCAGACTACTACTGCTCCGTTATTTTGGCAAGAACGAACATTGGTGATCCCAATTCCCAGCTTAGCTGGGTCGACGTGAGGAAGAATTTGGGTTTTAAAATCATCCGAGGTGGCGTTGGAACCTGCTAGGGGGTAAATAAAAGTGTGTTGTCGGTTCTGGGGGGAACTAGGTTATTTTTCTTTTTTGAAGGTGGAACTGAGGACGGAGCAGAATGTGTCACTGCGGACGCAGCAGAGGCGGCCGGCGACGTACCAACTGAGGACGGATTGGGTGCCCGGGCGGAACGCTTTTTGCGAGCGACCGTAGTCCAATTGCTTGTAGACGGAGCAGAAGAAGAACTGGGTAAGGCCGCAGTACCAGTTAAAGACGGATCATCAGGTATGGACGGAGTATCAGGTGGTTCACGGGTAGTTGAGCGGTTTTCAAAAGAGCGTTTTGGAATAAAGCAGTGCCCAAAACAGCGGTTTGCAAAAACAAAGAAACTCTTTACGAATTCTAGAGGTTAATTTCTATAGAAGGTATAACGAATATTTTCCAAAAAACTTCTTTAGGAATTCTAGAGGTAAATTTCCAAAGAATGTACAAGGTTTATTTTCCAAAGAAACTCTTTAGGAATTCTAGAGGTAAATTTCCAAAGAATTTATATGGTTTATTTTCTAAAGAAACTCTTTACGAATTCTTGAGAATAATTTCCATAGAAGCTCTAACGAATATTTTCCAAAGAAGTTCTTTAGAAATTCTAGAGGTAAATTTCAAAGAATGTATAACGAATATTTTCCAAAGAAATTCTTTAGGAATTCTTGAGATGAATTTCCAAAGAATGTATAAGGGTTATTTTCCAAAGAAACTCTTTAGGAATTTTAGAGGTAAATTTCCAAGGAATGTATAAGGTTTATTTTCGAAAGAAACTCTACGAATTCTTGAGATTAATTTCCAAAGAAGCTTTAACGAATATTTTCCAAAGAAACTCTTTAGGAATTCTAGAGGTAAATTTCCAAAGAATGTATAAGGTTTATTTTCCAAAGAAACTCTTTACGAATTCTTGAGATTAATTTCCAAAGAAGCTTTTCCAAAGAAATTCTTTAGAATTCTAGAGGTAAATTTCAAAGAATGTATAAGGTTTATCTTAAAAAGGAACTCTTTACGAATTCTTGAGATTAATATCCAAAGAAGCTTTAACGAATATTTTCCAAAGAAATTCTTTAGGAATTCTTGAGATGGATTTCCAAGGAATTCTTGAGATGGATTTCCAAAGAATTAAGGTCTAGGGTTTATTTTCCAAAGAAAGTTTTTAGGAATTCTTGATATAAATACCAAAAGAAAGTATTAACTTTATTTTCCAAAAAAATCTTTAGGAAGTCTAGAGATAAATTTCCAAGAGCAAGATATTTGTTGTAATTATGCTCTAGAAATAATTATCTCAAAATAAATTTTGCCAAACCTTTTCGGTTTAATTGAAAGGCATAGCTTTCAAATCTTGAATATTGAATAAGAAATATCACAACGACACCATTAAATTAAATACAATGTTTCAAGCAAATAAACACAATTAGGCCTAACAACACAGGACTGTTTTTGGGAAAATATTGAAATAACTTTAATTTCCTTCCAAAATGTAAAGCATTTCACAAAAAATATTTTTTCATGATCCATTTTCAATCTTAAACACTTCTTCAGCGAATTAAAATTCTTTATTTCAATTAAGATCTTTTAGCAATTGAAAGTTTTGTATCTGTTTTTATTAAGTTTTTTTTTATTAAAATTAATATTTTTACCCATGATATAAAGGTGCATTTTGTCGTCATCAAATGTACGAAATATTTGCTCTACTCTTATGTATATATGATCAGCCTCGTTACTTAGAGTTGCAAAACAGTTCTCTCTCTTTTTACTAGTGAAAGAGTCGGTTGCAAATGTTATTCCTTTAATTTTTACAGATTTATAAAAATACTAGCTGGATCTAAAAAAATCAGATATAGAAAAAATATGTGTCATAACGTTTGACAAAATGAATATGATGTGAAAGCCGATCAAGTAGTTGGAAAACATAGTCAAATGCAGGTAGCAATGGTTAGGGGCTTATTTTCACGTTGGAAACAACCTGTATACATTGGCTTTGATACCAAAATGACTAAAAAACTGTTGTTGGACATAATATCCAAAGTTCATGAGGCAGGGTATTTAATCGTCTCATCTGTCTGTGATATGGGGGGGAGGTAACATGGGTTTATGGAGATAAATGGGTGTATATATCCATAAAATTTGGTTTCAACATCCCAAAGCTACTGATCAAATTATTTATTGCTTCGCTGATGCCCCACACGAGTTAAAACTAATAAGGAATTGGCTTTTGGATACAGGTTTTTTGATTGACGATACTCACGTTGATAAAAAACCTTTAGAACTTCTGCTTAATCTTGAAAATAATGAAATTAAAATGTGTCCTAAGCTTTAAAAAATCCATTTACAATGTCACGGTCCTACTAGGCAAAGTGTTAAATTAGCTTCACAACTATTGTCCAATACAGTTTCCAAAGCATTGCTATATATGTAAAAGACTAAAAGCGATGTAAATTTCGATGATATCCGAACTAAAGAATTAAGTGAGTTCATTGCAAATGTAGATAAATGGTTCGACGTATTTAACTCATACACAGAAAAATATATTGTTGAAACCAAAATGGGTTTTGGATTACACTTAAAAAAAACAAATAACAGTCATTGATGAAATGAAGGACTTAATAACTAATATGAAATGTAAAGGCAAAAATGTT
The DNA here is from genome assembly GCF_054372755.1 of Phalangium opilio. Lineage (NCBI taxonomy): Eukaryota > Metazoa > Arthropoda > Arachnida > Opiliones > Phalangiidae > Phalangium > Phalangium opilio. The sequence continues at coordinate 880,129 of NW_028324159.1, read as the reverse complement.
TTACAGCTGTTTCAGAAAGGTATTATAATTTCTATAAAATCTCTCAAAGATTTATTTTTTGACATGAAGAACAAATTCAATATAAAATTCATCTTGACTCATCGTTTGAACCAAGACTGTTTGGAAATTTTTTTTCCCCAAGTTCACTCCAGAGAGGGATTCGATGATCACCCAACACCTCTTTATGCGCTTTATAGAATCCGAGTGATTTTTTTGGGGAAAAATCCCGGAATTTTAAATGATAAAGGTAATACAGTTAACATGAGTCAAGATGAATTCTTAGCTAATAGTATTTTACAGAAGGAAAATCAGCTCGGTGTCGCTGAAACTGCTGTAAACAATGAGACCTATTTACTAGGTGATATTTTGAAAAAAGCTTCTATAAAAACTGATATAGCTACTTCATTTATATCCCCTTTAGAAAGTTTTACAAGAGACCTTTTATATAGCAACACTAGCTCAGTCTCGCTAAATGTAAAACCAAAAAATGTTCCTAGGGAAATTGCTGATCCCAGTTTAAATTCAGTAAGATTTGGTACTAGTTCCTTATGCTCTGGAGCAATTGGTATTTTAAAGAGTGTAGACAACTTCGTAACCCAAGATGGTAATGAAGCAAACGAATTCTCAAAGCTTGAAGAAAATGGGCTAGAATACATGTCTGGTTTTATAGCCAAAAAAAAATTCTATAAAAAATATGCCAATTTGGATTCTAGAGACTCAAGTCAGAGTGATCATTGTTATCAATTACCTTCTTGGGCTACAATATTATCTCATGGCGGTTTAATTGTTCCTAGCTCTACTTTCTTAAAAGCAATGAATTCATTTGAAACCATTTTTCGTAATTGCCTTCCAAACAAAGTCCTCTCCAACGAAATAAATATTGTTAAAAACATATCCAATTCGATTCACCAAGAACACGAAACTTATCCTTTGGATTTAATCCATCCATTTGTCAAATTAAGAATTTTCATTAGAATGAAATATCACATTTCAATAAAGCCCAGCAAGACAGATTGTGGGAGAAAATTAGGTAAAAAATTTAAGAAAATTGTAAACTAAAGTTCCTATTATAGTTATAATTGGCTGGTTTCAAATTTCGATCTCAAAACTCATCAATAGAAATAAAATTCATTTCATTGGAATTATACTTGGTTTAAATTTTTTGGTCTAATGCATTGATTACTTATCACCGTTATTAAGTAATTGTAATCATTTTCCTCTTGAATTTTAGAAAATCATAATAGGTACTATGAAGTTTGATAGAAGCATAAAGTTTCGGTTTCTGCCTTACTAAAATGTGCACAATTATCTATGCCAAACCCTGTCTAATTATTTAATTTAAAAATATATATATATAAATTATGCCCTATAATTAGCGTTTTAAAAATAAATTACATGACAATTCTCATATAGTCTACCGCACAGAATCAAAACCGCGCGCGCTTGAGGTCTAAGGCTGACGTAACGTAAGGGGGGTTGGAACAGACTCTAGAAATCGAAAATTTATCTCAGGCGAGCGAGCACCCGTTGAATTTTACTGACGACTAAAAATTTTGTAGTACCCTAGGAGCGAAGGTATTCGGCGTTGCCCGTCAGCCCGTCGGGACATTTTTTTTTATTACTTTTCACGCGGACATTATTCCATAAAGAAGGGTTCTTAAGTTTTTGGCCGCCATTTAAAAAGATGGCAAAAATTCGAACTCAAAAGACCATTCATCCCGTCTATAGGTTAAATGAAACCAGTGTACTAAATATTTGTGAAATCGGTTGAAACGCGCGGACTTTGTTGCATAGAGAATATATTTTACATTTCTGGGCGCCATTTTTTAAGATGGCGGCGGATTGGAAAAATCTTTCTTAGTACGCGCCTATTACTTATGAGTAACGTTAGTGCAAATTTTCAGCCTTCTAGGGCAAGCGGTTTGGGCTGGGCGTTGATTATCAGTCAGTCAGTCAGGACTTTGATTTATATAGATATAGATAATGTCTTCTCGAGTAAATTGTTCAACCTCAAAATATTTGTGTCGTTAACGCTAATCTCTACTGTAGTAGCAGGGCCTACCATTGCATAATTCCTCACATCAGTTGTTGATGTAAACTGGCTTAAATAATTAGTAAAGGAATCGAAATATGTTTTCGCCAGTGGGTTATCTTTAAATATTTTTCGCTCTATCATTAAGGTGGGTAAGAACTGAAGTAAAATAATTTTTTTGGCAATTTGAAAATGGACATACTGTTTTCCATTAAAAGTTTAAGCAAACGGTCATTGTTATTTTCGAAGGGAAACGCAGAAAGAAAGCCAAACAGGGCCCCACCTAGATGCACATTCAACTAAGTGAATTAATTGATGATTGTTAAAAACCATAGATTGTTTCCCGTATAAGCGCTCAAAATTTCAGGAAAATCTATGCAATTATTTTTGATGTCGTACAGACAATCTAGGGGTAAAGTTGGCATCATTAGAGTTTGAAAAATAATAACAAATGTCACCCAATTTTCATAGAATTTCTTGGGCAATATATCTTTTAACACTACAACTAAGTAGAATAAAGGCCCGTTCTCAGAAGAGCGGAAAGCTGAGGCGTAAACTCATGTCTGACAGACGCTTCTTCCGTGCGTTTAGACAAAAGCTTGCGCGATGAGCTTCCCTCCTTTTATTTTGTTCACATAGAAGCTGAAAGGTGCGCGCTTATCTCATCCCGAAAAGGCGCAGAAAAACGTAAACAACAAAAATAACGGCTTGCTGTCTGAGCTTCAGGAATCACCTCTTAAAAAAGAAGTTATTACTTTTAAAATTATGAAGAGTGAAGAAAAAAAATATAATGAAACGGCGGTGGTGGATTCATCCCGTATGGAGAAACAGGAAAAAGGAAGGTTATTTCCATACATTAGCACGTATCGCAATATTTTCTATACATTAAAAATTAGCCTTGGTTTCCAAATAAATGAGCAAAGTAAATCATGTATATATTTTAGCTTAAAATGATGAGGTTACACGACCATGCTTATTTCAAAACTTCACCCGAATGTCGCCAATGCTTTTTGATGAGCTTGTGGATTTATTGGAAATGACAATAAAAAAAATTCCATTGTCTCGAGAGCCCCTTTCACCAGCTCATAGGGTGGCAATTACTCTGAGGTAAATACATCCAGGTTACCGGTGAATACGTTTCAGTATTTAACCTATTGTTTGAAGATTTTTAGCTACCGGTGAGAGCTTAATAAGTATTGCATATGGCTTTCGCATTGGAAAATCTCAAAGCAAATTAAAATACATTTCTATGTAGGTGTGTTTTTAACATTCTTTTATCAGAGTACGACCGAAGAAACATGGAAGGACGTCGCTTATGAATTTGGCCGACAATGGCAGTACCCAAACTGCTGTGGGGCTGTCGATGGAAAAAATGTTGTAATTCAGCAACCATCAAATAGCGGTTCTATTTACTACAACTACAAGGTAAACATGACGTTCTAGGTTCGAACAGTTGCGTCATAATTTATTGTATAGGGTACAAATTCCATCGTTCTCATGGCTGTGGTGGATGCTGAATATAAATATTTGGCCGTTGACATTGGTGGATATGGATCCAATTCGGATCGCGGCATTTTCAAAGCCTCTCCAATTGGTTCAGATCTTGAAAAGAATAGGCTTTATTTTCCACTGCCAACGAAACTACCAAGAAGCAACACCATTGCGCCATATGTGTTCCTAGGCGACGAAGCTCTCCAATTAACAGAAAACTTTCTACGGCCATATTCCTCCAAGGATCTAAATTCTAGAACAAGGGTTTTTAACTATCGTCTAAGCCGAGCTAGGTATATTTATGTTTTACATTATTTATAATAATTGTTATTGTCGGAAAAATATTCAACTAACATTGTATTTTAATATAATTTTTAAAGGCGTTGTAGTGAGAATGCATTTGGAATATTGGGTGCAAGATGGAGAATATTCCATAAGTCTATAACTCTTTCACCTGAGAATGTTAATCGTATAATCAAAGCTACGGTCGTTTTGCATAATTTTCTAATTTCCAATGAAAAGTGATTGAAGAAGTCACAAAAGGTATACTGCCCCCTGGATATGCTGATTTTACGGATAGCCTTGGGGGTTATCGCTATGGCACTTGGAATGATGAGCCAGAAAATGCTTTGTTTTCTCTTCTTGGACCTATGGCAAGAACTTCCACTGAAAAAGCTAAACAATGTCGAAAAATTTACAAGGAGTACGTTTGGTCTAACGAGAAGGGGCTGTCCCTAGGCAGTGGGATATGCCTGGTGTTAATCGCTAATAAACTAATTAAAGACACATTTTCACAACTTCAATTCATATAAATGTCATTTAATTGAATTAAATTACAAACATATAACTTAGTTTAGGAATTATTTCTCATATAACTTCGCGCAACTCCCATAAGTTCCATTTCACAATCAAATTGAGACTCTTCTGGTACCTTAGTTAATAGGTCAGCCAAGTATTTGCAAAACCTCTGAGATCTTGTTTCAATATGAATTAGTTTTAGAGGTTTGGCAAAGGAAGAATGAAGATGCAGCTTTGGATAATGTTTCCAGAACTTTTTTCAATGTGACAACTGGGATATTTGGTAACGTTTTGCGACTTTGTCCACAATAGTTCCCGCAGAGCTTAAAAGTCAGTAGTTTCCATTTTTTCGCATAGTTTTGGCAAGAGAACCCATAAGAATACACTAGCATCTTGTTGTTGGTTGTGGGTAAAAGGCAGGCCAACAGCCGTTCGCAAATTGAAACCGTCGTCGCAGGAGCTCGTATTGGAATTTTCAACATGCTCAATAGTGTTACGGAGGCAAGTGTTGGGGACGCAAGCTGGATGGCGCGCTTTCTTCACCCCCTTGCTTTGCTGCTCCGTCGTTCTTTTCGCCTGCGCGGCCGCCAGCTTGGGTCTTCAACAGTGCGTTGTATCACACCTCCTCGGTGGTGAGAGCTGGCTATCCACTGCGTTTTGTGGGCTGAGTTGATACGCGCCCTTCCCAAGCCAAGGTGTGCAGGTATCGTGCTGAGGGCTGTGTGGTACCGGGGAAGTTAAACTACGGTATCTCGAACGATCCCCTCGGGGTACCAGGCGAAACCCCGTTGTAATTAGCCTTCCACCCGGGATGAGGACTACCGGGTGGTGACCTCTTACTTGCCTCATTACTCGTGGGACCTTTATGGAAACTACAATTAAAACTAAAACTAAAAACAAACCTGGGCATGGAGCCGGCTCTGCCGGCACCCAGCCTTCTCTCAGGGAAGGAGGCAACTCCCAACCTGCTTCTGGGCGAGCTGCTGCCTCCGGCAGCACTCACCCTCAATCGGCGGAAAGCCAAAAATCGCCTCCTGCCCCTCAACTGGGTTCTACCAAGTTGAGTGAGGTTAATAGGAGGCGAAAGGCCAACCGCCGAAGAAAACAAGCCCTACAAGGTGGCCAGAACTCTGCACTGGGTGCAAGAGATACGGGCCGTGATGGGACTCCTGTACCTTCGGGTGCTGGGAGTAACGTCTCGGGTACGGACTCTACGCCTGGTGCAAGAGAAGCTACCACCTTTTCTGGGAAGAGAGCTAGGACAGAGGACTCTGATCCCTCGCCTAGCTCACAAGCGGCGGGGCCAAAGAAGACTAAGTCTTACTGCGACGTCGCCAGCATTGTCAAGATGGCCATCGTTAAAGATGGCTATCCTACTAATGCGGTCACTGACGTTGTTCCCATCCAGGCCGCTATACGCGACGCACTGGTCGCTGAGCTCTCCTTGGGAAGCTCGCTGCCGCGTCCCCTAAATTTCCACATCATGGCTGGGGCCATGATCTATTCATGTGGAGATTCTGCGACCGGTGAATGGCTCGTGAAGGTGCTGCACCAGAATGAGCGTGCCATAGGGGGAACACGGCTTTCAGTGATGAAAGCCTGTGAACTCCCGAAGCCGTTCAAGGTGTCCTTCCGTACCAAGGACCGTCGCACCACTGATCCGGCGGCTCTTCTCCGGCGACTAAAGGCCTACAACGGAAGGTTTCTGACCGACTGTTTGCGGTGCCTGAAGTCGTTCGATGAGAAGAGCACCAGACGCTGGATATTCCTAATTGATGGCTCCTCCATGGAGGCCATCAAGGAGGCCGGCTTTGAGGGTCTCACTGGTGTTGATGTCGGGACTTTCAAGGTCCTGAACGCACCACAGGACCCTCTTCAGAAGGTCTCTGAAGCCTCTGATGATGAAGGCAATACCGCAGTCAGCGTGAGTGGGGAGCTGGCAGCAAATATTGCTGGAATTAACTTAGAGCCATCCTTTCCAGATGGTTCGGACATAGACCTCGGGACAGAGTCCGACTTTTTGAAGGACTCTGATACCGAGAGGACTTCCGCTCCTGACACTTGGATGGAGATGGAGGCCGGGGCTGCTGCTGGCGGTGGCGAAGGAGATACCGGTCCTGGATCGGGACTCCAAGCTGCTGCCAAGTAGCGGCTAAGGCCGTCTCTCTTTCTGTGGCATGAGCATTAAGGTGATCCAGATCAACCTGCATCACTGCAAAGCAGCCTCGGCAGTCCTTTGTCGGAGGTTTGCCTTAGAGGGCCTGGATGTGGCCCTCATTCAGGAACCTTGGATCCATAATGGTAAAATCCTTGGTTTAAAGAATGTAGGTAACATTACTTATGATTTTAGCTCACTCAACCCCAGGGCGTGTGTTCTGACAAGGAAGGGTCTCGATACCCTTCCGCTTCCGAACTACCTCACTAGGGATACTGCTGTGATTAGGGTATTGCCCTCCTCTTTTGGAGAGGCAACTGGCCTTGTCATAGCGTCTGCTTACTTTGCACATGATGCCACGGACTCCCCCCCCCCACCACAGGAGGTTGCCGCTCTAGTCGACCACTGTGAGCGGCAGGGGGACAGGCTCATTCTAGGCTGTGATGCCAATGCTCATCATGTCACGTGGGGCAGCAGCGACTGCAACAAACGTGGTGATGAACTGCTTGAATATCTGGTCGGTACGAACCTGCATATTCTCAACAGGCACAATGAACCAACCTTCGTTCCTCTAACAGAAAGGAGGTCATTGATGTCACCCTTGCCACAGATAATATCAGTCTGTCGGTATCTAACTGGCATGTGTCTGATGAACCATCTCTCTCAGACCATAGGCACATCTGCTTCTCGGTCGCAGTCAAGTCAACTTCGGTTAAGACGGAACTGCGCAACCCTCGTCGGACCGATTGGTCCGGCTACAGGGAGGAACCTTGCCTCCTACTCAGAGGCAATGCTCCTAAACTTACCTCGGTGCTGGAATTTGATTTGGCTGTTGATCTCATGCAACAGGCCATTATCAATTCCTACCACCATAACTGTCCAGCGAAGCCTGCCAGCCGGCCAAGGCTCGTTCCTTGGTGGAATTCGGAACTTGGCAGGCTCCGCAAGCTCACTCGTAAACTCTTTAATAGAGCCAAGAGGACTGGGGACTGGACTATTTATAGACAGACCCTAAACAAGTACAATAAAGCCATCCGGGAGGCTAAGAGGAACTCCTGGAGGGACTTTTGCGGTAGTATCTCTGATGCCCCCGCTACTGCCAAGATCATGAAGATCCTGGCTCATGATCACACTCCCCAGCTCAGCACCATTAAGGTGGCAGAAGGTGAGTTTACCAAGTCAGGGACTGATACCCTAAAGTATATGCTTAAGGTACACTTTCCAGACTCCAAGGTTTTTGTCCCCACATGCACCGATGCTCTCCCCGTGTACTTTCGGAGAGCACACAGGGCGGACTGGGGCATTGCCAATAAGATAGTTACATACTCCAGACTTAAGTGGGCTGTCAACTCGTTTCAGCCCTATAAGTCCCCTGGCCTCCTTCAGGAAGGTATAGACGCCATTGGCCCCTATCTGTGCAGGATATTCAGGGCCTGCATTGCTCTGGCGCATATTCCGGATATTTGGAAGCGCTCGAAGGTTATCTTTATTCCCAAACCAGGGAAGGCGAGCTATCTTGAGGCCAAGGCATTTAGACCCATCTGTCTTACCTCTTTCTTCCTAAAGATTTTAGAGAAATTGGTGGACAGGTATTTGCGGGATGGAATTCTCTCCCATACTCCCCTGTCCACTGCTCAGTTTGCCCATCAGAAAGGCAAATCTACGGAGACGGCGCTCCATGGCATTTTGAACTACCTTGATAGGGCCATCGAGTTCAGGGAGATGTCTTTAGCCATCTTCCTTGATATTGAGGGAGCCTTTGATAGGGTCTCTGGTGAAGTTATTCTTCGCGCTGCGGAGCGGTTTGGTATTGACGACACTCTGTGTCGTTGGATACACTCCATGCTCACGAATCGCAGGGTGACGGCGTCTCTTCTCGGGGAATCCCTGGAGATCTCCACCGACCGTGGCTGTCCACAGGGAGGGGTTCTGTCCCCTCTTCTTTGGTGCCTGGTGGTGGATGAGCTGCTGGGTCGACTCGGGGAGGGGGGTGTCACTGGTTTGGCTATGCGGATGACATAGCAGTGATTGTTACGGGGAAGTTCCCTGCAACGATCGCTGCACTGATGAAAACTGCCTTGCATGTTGTTGAGGAATGGTGTAGGGATGTTAACCTCACCGTCAATCCCAACAAGACTGTCCTTATACCGTTTACTCGGAAGAGGACCAATGACCTCTTCAATGATATTTCCTTCTTTGGACAGGCTTTGAAGAAGTCCACCGAGGTCAAATACCTTGGCGTGACCTTTGATGCCAAGCTTACTTGGAAATCCCATCTTGATCTTAGCATCAAGAAAGCCAAAATTCTATTCTGGCGTATAAGAAGTTCAGTCAGCATATCCTGGGGCTTAAGCCCCAGTGCCGTGAACTGGATTTATACTAGAATCATCAGGCCAGTGGTCTCCTATGGAGCTCTTGTCTGGTGGTCCTGGGTTCGCCTTAAAACAGCCTAAGATGAACTACGCAAGCTTCAAAGGCTGGCGTGCATCGGCATCACGGGGTCCATGAGGACTACCCCCACAGCCTCTCTGGAGATCCATCTGAATATGCTTCCTCTCCACCTCTTTATTGAGGAGGAAGCTATTATGGGAGCCTGCAGGCTCAACAACCACGGCTGGTGGAAGCCCAAGCACTGGGACTTCAGTCACACCAAGCTCTTCAGTGAATACAGCAGCCTCGAGCCATCACTTGCGATGGTCTCAGACAAGTCTGTTGTATCATATCATTTTGACAAGCCCTTCAGCGTGCACTTTCCTAGTCGCACTGATAGGGAGACCAACCCAGTCCTTGGTACTGGGGGGGAGACCGTCTGGTTCACAGACGGCTCGAAGACGGACTCTGGAGCTGGTGCCGGGGTCTACTGCTTGACCAAGAAGTTTGGTTTTTACGAGAGCCTCGGCAACTTTGCCAGTGTTTTCCAAGCGGAAATCATGGCCATTTGTTTATGTGCGGATTTGTGCATCAAGAAAAATTACCGCGGACGGACGATTCAGATTTATTCGGATAGTCAGGCCGCCCTCATGGCACTGAATCAGTGCCTTGTTGACTCAAGACTGGTCCTCAGTTGTCTGGATTTGCTGTGTTCTCTGGCTACCCGCAACAAGGTTCAATTGCTGTGGGTGCCAGGACACTGCGGATACCTGGGCAATGAAAGGGCTGATATGTATGCCAAAAGGGGGGCTGAGGCGAAGTTCTTCGGACCTGAGCCTGCGGTTCCCATCCCCCATGGCATCATTCGTCATAGGATTCACTGCCGGATGTCTGCACTTCAACTGCAGCTCTGGCTTGACATGGATGGGCAGAGACAAGCCAAGGAGTTTGTTCCGGGTCCTTCTATCACTAGGGCAAAGGAACTGCTTGCCCTCACCAAAAGCAAACTTAGGCTGGTCACCAGTCTCCTCACTGGACACTGCCGGCTGAATAGACACCAGCACTTATTGGGCATCGTTGATGACCCACTCTGTAGGTTCTGCCGGGACGTAGAAGAAAAAACCTCCTCCCATATCCTCTGCAGCTGCGACTACCTCGCGGCCATGAGGTTTGAGCATTTTCATATGCATACTATGGAACCTCACCAGTTCTCTACTGTCTCGGCCAATCGGATTCTCCGATTCATCGAGGCGACAGGACTCTTCGCAGTCTAACTAGGTCGGGGCGCACAATATACCCTTGGTATCGGTGCTCGACGAGGCGACGCGTCACCCCCTTCAACAATACAATACAATACAATACGGAGGCAAGTCAAAATAGGCTTATCGCTCAATGATACTTTATGCCCTAAAACCTTTCAAGGGAAAAATGTCTATACTCTGAAGACCTTGTCTGATCTTTTTATTTGGTCTTTCTTTTGCCGTTTCATCAAATCGCTCTCCTTCACCCTCTAAAATACTTTTCGACGTTGGCCTTTTTGTACCTCTCTTTGCTTCCGACCCCACTATTTCTATTATAAAAAAACGTCTTGGATTGGACCAAGGCCGAAAAAACAAACGATATTTGTGAGGTTTATCAATTGGCTGAAGTTTTTGGCAATTTTTTTAGTTATTTTTATCCATTTAATCCTTAATCAATATTAAATTCAATCAACTGATTTTACTGTTAATCGATCTATTCCCTCTAAATTAATTTAAAAAATTACATATCTACGCTTTTTCAAGAACAATTACATTTTCCGAAAACATTTTATCATGAAATTAATTATTTTGAAGGGAGTACGTGTTGAGAACTCAGTATTGAATATTTGAAACACTCTGTCTAAAAAGACCAAGCGAAATTTGACATAATTCGAAAGGAAAATGTAAATATTTAATAGTGGATGCCAAACCAGGGTGTTGCACGAATTCATACATTTAATTTCGTATATCGAAATGCTACATTTCTAATGTCGCGACTATGAACGAAAGGTTGCACTGCAATTTCCCTCTTCGTACTTTAGACTTTCTTGGGGGGGGGGGTTAAGTTAAGTGTGACCTTCTTCGTTTAACTGGTAATGAATGGAAATGAATATAACAAGCCATTGGTACTGAAACGTATTTCTTTTTATGTAATCTTTACATGGTTATATTTATACCGATATCATATTTTTCCTGAGCTACAGATAGGTACCTACTAACAAAAACCACAAAGGATAAACGATTTTGCTCTGTCTTAAGTATACGGCATTATTTTATTCACTAGTCTGAACAAAATAAATTTCAATTATCATATTTTTTTTTAACATCAGTCTTCTTAGCAACTTACCGATTTAAGTTTTTTTTTGATGCAAACTTCAAAATTTGTCAAGCCAGCAACAATTAAAACTATGTCCGTCAAAGTGTTTACACAAAATCCTTTCAAAATAATTAATTTCATGATAAAATGTTTTCGGAAAATGTAATTGTTCTTGAAAAAGCGTAGATATGTAATTTTTTCAATTAATTTAGAGGGAATAGATCGATTAACAGTAAAATCAGTTGATTGAATTTAATATTGATTAAGGATTAAATGGATAAAAATAACTAAAAAAATTGCAATATCTGAACTTCAGCCAATTGATAAACCTCACACATATCGTTTGTTTTTTCGGCCTTGGTCCAATCCAAGACGTTTTTTTATAATATCTGTCACTTCAGTCTTAATGTAATTAAATTTTGAATAATTATGTTTGCTTTACCGTCATACATTTGGGGTTGATCTATTTCTAATTGCTTATGAAGTACTTAAGTATCGTTAATTACGTTTAACTTATATCCAATAACATTGATTTCGATAAGCATATAATATTGCACTTTATTTATGAAATATGGAAGAAAAATATTTGTTTCGTACACTGTATAGTGGTTCGTACAGTGGTGTCGAGATCAGACCAACAGCTTCCTTTATGTACAACCCCTATTACTGCCAACGGGTGATGTCATACTAAATTATATAAAAAGGGCTTGGTTTGCCCAAGCCTAAAAAACAAAACGATAAGAGTTTTTTCCAGTTGACTGAAGCTCGGATATTTTATTTTTCTATATAATTTTAAAGACAATCCGTATTTTACTACTCTTTAGAATTTAATTCAATCTCCTGATTTTACTGGTAATGGATTTATTTCCTATAAATTAATTGAAATAAAAAATTACTTATCTCAGATTTTTCATGATAAAATTTTACGAAAATGGAATTGTTGTTGAAAAATCTGAGATAAGTCATTTTTTATTTCAATTAATTTATAGGGAATAAATCCATTACCAGTAAAATCAGGAGATTGAATTAAATTCTAAAGAGTAGTAAAATACGGATTGTCTTTAAAATTATATAGAAAAATAAAATATCCGAGCTTCAGTCAACTGGAAAAAACTCTTATCGTTTTGTTTTTTAGGCTTGGGCAAACCAAGCCCTTTTTATATAATATCTGTTCCTTCAGTCTGCATTTGTATTAATCTATTATAAAACAATTTTTTGCCTGAAATACAAAATTTTTCACTTCTAGGACGAGGTTAAAATGGCTCTACACTTCTACTAATTCTTATAAGATACGGCTCACAATTCGTTTTAGAACCCGAGCTTTATGGTCAACTTTCAATTAATTTATAGGAAATAAATCCATTACCAGTAAAATCAGGAGATTGAATTAAATTCTAAAGAGTAGTAAAATACGAATTGTCTTTAAAATTATATAGAAAAATAAAATATCCGAGCTTCAGTCAACTGGAAAAAACTCTTATCGTTTTGTTTTTTAGGCTTGGGCAAACCAAGCCCTTTTTATATAATATCTGTTCCTTCAGTCTGCATTTGTATTAATCTATTATAAAACAATTTTTTGCCTGAAATGCAAAATTTTTCACTTCTAGGACGAGGTTAAAATGGCTCTACACTTCTACTAATTCTTATAAGATACGGCTCACAATTCGTTTTAGAACCCGAGCTTTATGGTCAACTTCAAAACCAACATCCTGCCACGATTTTTAAACTATCAAAGCCGTATCTTTTACAGTCCACTTTACGATTGCAATTATCCATGACATTGCGTTCACTGCCCTTGTACGTTTACAGTGAGTGGCACCGTGGCCAGTTATTTTAATTAAAATACCTAGGCCACAGGTCCAGTTTTAAAAAAATCCTTATTTCCAACACTGATCCATCTATCCTTCAAGCTTTTACAATAACCCATTGCATAGACTCACTCAATAGTCTGCCTAAGCATGGATTTATAATAGAAGCTTACGCTTCCTTGATATTTCACTCACCTTAAAACGCGCACAATATTTATTCCTCGTCTGAAATAGTACCAGCCTGGTAAGCGCGTTTGTGACGTAGAATTTGAGGCAAATTCAGAGGGGGGTTGAAGTTTTTCACGTGATCAAGTAGTAATTTTTAATAGCGCGCGCGAAATTATTTTTAGAAAAGCGCGCGCGCACGCGCGCCGAAAGAAAACGTTTGCCTCAATTTCTACGTCATCAGGCCCCCCAGCCCCCACCCGCGCGAATTTTTATGACATAAATGTGTTTAAAATCAAAATGCCCTTCTGAAGGCTACAGTGAAATATCCATGAAGCGTAAGCTTCTATTATAAATCCATGACCTAAGTAAGGCAACTTAAGCCTTGGTCGAAACTAACATCTAAAATATAAATTAAAAAGGTATCTTAAGTATAGAATTTCAACAGAGACACATAATTAAACGAAAATTAGACCCGCCAGACAAATTTTTAATAAATATAGTGTTATATTTATTGAAAAATATGAAGTTAAAGTTTCAAGGCGGTGAAATGGCAAATTAGCGTCGTCTACTGTAGAGTAATGAACAACTAGCGTCGTCTGCTGTAGAATAATCTTTTGAGGTACTTACATTTTTAATTAAATTAACTTACTTAGACTTAATTTTGATGAAACTTGAAAAAGGCACACCTTGAATAGTTACTTGTTAATTTGAAAGTATTCCGAAACTTAACTTCGCTATGGTTTTTAAATGATTCAATGTGCAGGAGCACCAAAAAAACCATGTTATTCCTATGGGAAAATCGGCGAAAATCTGTGAATTTTCATTTAACATTACGGGAGGGTGTGGGATCTTATCTAGAAGGGCCTACCGGCCCTCTAGAATTATACTGGGTGTAAATAAATGTTTAGAATTCATGTTTTATTGTATGCAAGTGACAACGAGTGACAAGGGACAAAAAGAATACTGGAGAATGCAACAAAATATTTTAAAGCACTGTCCTACGATTAGTCTAAGAACGTGGGCCTCAAATTACAACCTCTTAACTGTTTGGTAAACACCTCAACGTAAATATTCGACGTTTTTACCATTGTGGTTTAGGCACTCTTCCAGATGACTGTCCATGTCTTGCAATACATTTGCAAGCAGTAAACTCATGACGCATGGTAAGACTAATGGTATTGCCGTCTTACGAAATCCTCGTCCGTTAAGGCTTGATGTAGGTGGGTATGATAAGGCCGGTAGTGATGCCCTTGTAAACTGGCACAAACAGTAGAATGGCTTAGTACAACTTCTTGTTCCACCGCTCTATTATTAGAATGAATTGGCTTCAAAACGTGCTACGATGTCAAAATCTCTATCCTCATTACAGACTATACAGTCTCTTCTACGTTCACGATCTTGCACTACCGAAATCACGAAGGTGCTCGCCAATATCGGAAAAGGTGCTTCGCACCGGATGTTGTCGGTGTGGAAACCGTTCTACATAAAGCACTGCCTTTAGTTGAACGTTACTGCGACCTTCACCCAAAATAAACATCCTGTCCAATTTGTCCTGGTTGGCATTTTGCTAGGAAACGAGTCTAACTACTGTAATTCTACTACTTAGCTCCTACACTGAAGACCCTGTATATCAAAAGGGACCGGAAGTACCTCAAAGATGAGTTTTCAAAGATTGCCAGATTGAGCAGGTCATGGGATTTAAAGTGATGAAGGTCGCTTAAACGTTCAACAAGTGACACCGCGGTATGTTTTTGGCGCTCCAATGTCCTCACCCGATAGGTCCAAACAATTACCATCCTGGTTTTTTGGCTCAGCGTTGCGGTATTGCCGGTTCCATTAGAAATACAAGGTCTGTAGTGTTACAATTGTAACAATACT
This sequence comes from Phalangium opilio, assembly GCF_054372755.1. Taxonomy (NCBI): domain Eukaryota; kingdom Metazoa; phylum Arthropoda; class Arachnida; order Opiliones; family Phalangiidae; genus Phalangium; species Phalangium opilio. The sequence goes on along the minus strand of NW_028324159.1, from coordinate 865,092 downwards.
CCTGTTAAAAAGGCACACATACTGTACCCCCCTCCCCCCAAAAAAACTTTTAAATTTCGCGGCTTTTCAATAGCTCTCTTTTCAATATGGGAAAGTTTTTAAATGATAATTTTTAGGTGTAAGAATTAAACAGGAAAATGGAGGCTGAGTGAAAGATAAGTGTAGTTTTAATTATAATTTGTTAGTTTAATTATAAGGTATCCATGAATTTACCAAAAACATTCGTGTTTTGGGTTAATTTCACATTAATTATACTTGATTAAGTTTAATTTAACGGTTTATTTAGTGTGGATTTGGTTTATAATACAAGTTTCAATGAAATATTAACTTTAATTGCAATTACTCTAAAATATGTATGCGCTTTTGATGTATTTTAATGATGAATAAAATTAATTCTAAAGTGAAATAGGAAACATCTGTGGCTGTGCGAAAAACTTGTGTTGTTTTAATCTCAATTTTAGTGCAGTTCGGGAGAGTCGATTAAGCTTAAAAGTATAATTTATTGGAATTTTTTACCCTAATTGGAACGTTTTGTGCAGTTTAGCATTTTTGCCACAGTCATTATTTTAAACTTTTGAATTTCGCGCCAATTAATGCACTTTAAACATAGTGAAATAGAAAACATTGGGATTTACCAACGGCTTGGGTAGTTTTTATCTTAATTAAACAGTTTATTTAAAAGTTATTTAAAATGGTCACCCTATTAAGATTTTAACCAAAATATCGGGATTCGAAAATCAGAAAGTGGTTTTAAACCAAAGCGTTTACAAAACTAGGGGCGTCATCATTCACAAAGGTACATCTTTAAACCAAGGTCACTATCTGAATTTTATTCGAAAAGATAACAGCTGGTACGAGGTTAGTGATACAACAATCACCAAGCGTGACAGATTCGTCAGTAACTTGACTGATGTCTCAATCAACTCTGGAAGAGCTCATACGAGGCAGCAGCAAATAATCACCATACTAATCTGGACGTTTAATTTTATTTAGAAATCTGGCGGATTCCTGCATTGGGATACGCGACAACCCTTCAAATCGATTCGGGAAGAACGTTCGGCAGCGTAGTTTAAGATCAGTATGTTTGTCACCGCAAGGAGCACCTAAAAAACGGCATCGCTGAAGATTGGTCAACAACATAAAAAATAATATTAAAAATACCGGATTGACGCGAACGAGAACTAAAGAATACAAAAAACCACACGGTTCTTAAATCGGATAAAAGAGTGCCTTGTTGATGTACAAACCGACGTTTCCTTATCAACGAAACCATCTCTAATCATCTAGAACTCTGGCAGAGCTTATACGAGGCAGCAGCAAATAATCACCATACTAATCTGGACGTTTAATTTAATTTAGGTGAGTTTGAAGTATTCTTTTTAAAAGTTCCATAACTCTGTATGAACTCTGCCTCGACTTCAATATAGGCATATAAGTCATAAATAATAGAAATTCCATTGACTTAAGATAAGAAATATGTCGGAAAAAATAAGTGGATGTAATATTAGCCGAGCTTAAAAAAAATTAATGACAAGATGGAAAATCAATTCCTCCAAACGAATAGTAGACTTGATGTAATAACTCATAACATCGGTGATGTAAATGTGAAAATATCTAGAGTAGAAAACCTGGTCAACACCATTGAAACTTAAGTTAACGTGATGGAAAATGAGGTAGCTAAAATTCAAACATTAGAATTCGAGGTTAAGAAACTGGAAGACTCTTTTAAAGTAGAGAAAATAGATATTAATAAGGAATACAAAGTGTGAAATTTAAATTAGAAAATTTGGAGGTAAGGGCCAGAAGGGACAATTTAATTATTAAAGGAATGGCCGACGATGAACAGGAGACTCGTGCGGCTCTGACAACAAAATTAAGTGATCTATTCAGTCAAGTGTTAGGCCTCAATGTCAATGTAAATCCTAGCGCAGCGTACAGGCGGGGTGCATTCAACAAAATCAAAAATAGACATATAATATTTAAGGCCGACTCGTATGACACAAAATTAGACATTCTAAAAAGTAGTTCAAAGCTAAAGGGCAAACGTATATATATCGAGCATGACTACACCCCTGATCAGGAAGAAGCGAGATACCATCTTAGAGTGTACGCGAAAACTAAACTTCCTGAAAAATATAAATTTATTAATGTAAATCAGATTGCGATTGGAACCCAAAATTTTAAGTATGATTTTCAGAGCAAAAACATTGTCAAAGTCTAATATACTATAAGCAGAATAATAAAAAAAGGATAAGTTAAACAAAAAATGATGATTAAAATAATATATAATAACATTAGAAGTGCATCGGCAAATTTTACCTATCTATTATGCAATGCAGCCTTAAACTATGTAGAAAACATAGATGTTTTTATCCTAACTGAAACATGGTTCAAGAGTAACTCTTATGAATATATAAGTAACTATACATTTGTAGGCATTGGACGGGAGATAAAAAGGGGTGGGGGAGTTGGTTTTTATATTAGAAATGGAATAAAATTTGAAATCATGCATAATATTACAAGAATAACAGAGAATATAGAAGCCTTTGGTATTAAAATTCAAGATTATTACATTACAGTGGTATACAGACCTGGGGGGAGTGAGCAACAATTTATAAATGAGCTGGAGGAGATAGTAAGAGATCAGGGACCTTTGAACGCTAAACGGTTAATTATAGGTAATTTTAATATTGATGCTAACAAATCAAGCAATCAAGGGTCCCTCCTTAGAGATCTAACAGCTAGCTTTGGTCGAAGCCAGTTGGTTAAGGAACCCACACGTACTACCGATTACTCCAGCACGCTTATTGATCATTGCTACGCGAATTTCAAACTAAAACTAAACATTTTGAAAGACTGGGAAATTTCTGATCACTACCCCTTAGAACTGGAGATTCCTGTAACTAAACCTTCCCCCTACGCGCTTAGAATTAGAAATTATTCGCGTAACTGTCTTGAAAAATTTTCCCGCTCCATCAGCGCGGTTGATTGGGAAGAGTTATATAATAAAAAAGACGCAAATGAAGGTTTTAACTGGTTTTTTACTACATTAAGTAAGGCGTATGAGGAAAGCTTTCCGATTATTACAATAAAACCACAAAATGATAACAAAAAATTTAACTCCTTAAGCTGGTTAACAGCGGATATCAAAAATTTAATTATAACAAAAAACCACCTTAGGAAAATAGCTAAAACTCGGCCTAGTGAGAGGAATACGGGAAACTATAAAAACAACGCAACTACTGTAACAAGGTTATTAGGGATGCTAAGAATAACTACATGAGATCCCAAATAGTATCACAGACTAGCATAAAAAGTAAATGGAAACTTGTTAACAAACTATTAGGGAAAGCAAAAACTAGTGACACCCAGCCAAAAACCCCAATTACTTCCAATGCGTTGAATAATTTTTTTACGTCAATACCTTCTAAAACTGCTAGCAATCGATCACTTGACTATATAAAACCAACTCCCAACTCAATATTATTATTACCAACAGATGAAATAGAGGTACTAAATATAATATAAAACCTACGCGAAGACGCGGCCCCCGGGCTTGACGGGATTACACCAAAAATAATTAAATCTATAAAAAGTATAATTTCAAAGCCATTAGCTCACATTATTAACCAATCCTTCGAAAAAGGAGTATACCCAAAAGAACTAAAAAAATCTCTTATCATACCTATTTTTAAACAAGGTGATCCCGCCGGCCCGGAAACTTATAGACCTATAACCCTGCTCTCAGTATTTGCAAAGATATTTGATCAATGTTTTTATCTGAGACTATCGGGTTTTTGTGACAAGTATGGATTAACAGCTCGAAATCAGTTCGGTTTTCAAAAAAGTGTGGAGTAGAGAATGCAATAGCGAGGGTATATCAGAAAATTCGCAATGGCCTTGATAGTAGTCACTATGTCGTAGGGGTTTTCCTAGACCTGAGGAAGACGTTTGATTACGTGAACCATTCAAGCTTACTAGCAAAGTTATAAAGACTAGGAATTAGAGGAACAGCACATGTTTGGCTAAGAAGTTACCTTTCAGAACGAGCGTGTCAAACGAAAATTAAGGATACTTTATCTACGGAGGCAAATATTAACTGTGGTGTTCCACAAGGATCCATTCTATCTCCCCTACTTTTCAACTTATTCATTAATGACATTTGCAACGCAATCGATGATGACACCCTAACCCTGTACGCTGACGACAATGTTTTAATTGATTCAGATTTAAACTATGGGGCACTAGTTGATAGAATAAATTATAACTTAAATTAAGTACACATATGGCTTAGTGATAATGATCTCTATCTAAATATTAACAAAACACAGTACATAAATTTTGTAAACACCAATAAATCACTTCCCTCTGGCCCAGAACCGACAATTAGAGGTAATAAAATTAAGAAAGTGCAAAATTGTAAGTACCTAGGAATGTGGTTGGATGAAAAGTTAAACTGGAATACCCACGTGGATATGATATGTAAAACAAGTTAGGAAAGCCAAAATATTACCTCTCCGAGTGGAGATGACTATCACTACCCCTTAAACAACCTAAATATATGCATCTATCGCTTTTTTTAATTCTTTGCAAGTGCAGGAATTGAATTTTAAAATAGTCTATTGTTCAAGCCTTTTCAATATCTCTCAATTGCTGTGGAAACTCTACTCTCTCGCTATACCTCAACCGCATTCTTAGTCTACCAGTATGATTTGTAACATTTGTCCATATCAAAGCTGAATCATACCTCGCCACACAAAAAGCAAATGTGCCCAAATCATGGAAGCCACAACCCAATCACACATAAGCTAGGCTCCCACTTAACCAAAATAATTATTAAACAGTTAAATACTCACAAAGGTTGGCAAAATCAATCTCCTTCAGTAATACGTAAGGCTTAATTATATTATTTGCCGAACAAAATTAATCGAGCAAATCTAACACTTAACTTCTTCCTTCGAAATTCTATCAAAGAATGATTCAACTGTTTAAAAAAAGGTTTTTTTCGCAAATAGGGCGCTATCATATCAACCGCAATTCCGTCATATTTAAAAAATATACATGTCCAACACTTTTTTAGACACAATAGTGGAAGTTTTAGTCTCATTTAAAACATGTAAAACAATTATCTCATCTACAAATAGCTTACACATGTCTTTTTTTACCAATATCTAGCCGTTTGGATTTTTCTAAAGCAATCTTACCACCAAAATATTTTTTGATATAGAATAAATGTTCTATGTTCTTCATTTTTGAAAATATATTTTTTAGCGTTTGTAATGATTACTCTCTACACCTACACTAATCTAACAAGGAGTATAAATCCACTAGTGGAAGCGGTGTTTTTATTGAAAATATATTTTTTAAGCATTAAATCTAACTGGGAGTAATATGAAAGGAGTAGAAGCTTATCTGTCTTAGGAAATATGAAATTTTATCTTAACAGTTCGTTAAATCATAAGTTTATAACGAAAAAACGCGGAAGGGGAAAACGAGCAGACAACAACGATTTTTGGGGGTAGAAGTTTAAGAGCGCCATCTGTCGTCCGTGCCAAAGTTGAACTTCCACTCGAAGGCAATGGGAAAGTGGATAAAATAATGCCATCAGCTATTTAACTGCGTCGATATATTTAACGACTTGACCCATGACATGCCCTTAACACTGGCTTCTATGAATCCTATTTATTCTTGGATGCTAGGAAACTTGGTAGACGTAACAGTCTGTACCAAGTACCCAAGCATCCTTCAATAAACGCCTGGCAACATTGTGGTACGCATGGTACAACTACAAAATAGGATGTGTATTTATCTTTCGACTCACTCCAAGCCTTTAAGCCCTCAATACAGAGGATTTGAAACACTATCGTAATTCCTAGTGTCTCGAATCTCTACGTTCCTGTCCATTATGAACAGTGCTGAGAGAATGATACATCAGAAAGAGCCATTCAAATCGAATTGCCGAAAATATTATCCATATTTTCATTTCATATAACTGAGAAAACAAATTATTATGGTTCTGAGAGGAGCTTCCCATTTTGGTTGTTGTTCTCAAAAATATATCGCAATGCACGGGCCTCGATAGATATTGGAGGCAATGAAGGAAATATATCACAATGCATGGGCCTTGATAGATACAGGAGGCAATGTAGGAAATATAACGCAATGCACGGGCCTTGATAGATATAGGAGGCAATGATTTAACGACTTCGGTACTTGGGTTTATCTTTAATATTTAAATAAATATAATTATTTTTAATTATTTTAATCGCCAGTAAATAACTTTAAAAATAGTTAAATCGTTTAAAATAAAGTTGTTCCTATTATCTTTCGAAACTTTGCTAATATTGACGTTTAAAGTGAAGGGTACCCCTCTTGCCCGCTTTTTTCAAATTTTGGGGTATATATACGTTTCGTTTCCATTATAATAATAGATAAAAACGCATTCGCGTGAACCGATGGTGGAAGCCCTGCCATTGGGAGGCTAGACGTTTCTCGTAACCCTAGCCGCTCGCCGCGTAAATCTTGAAACCAAACGATGACGGAGGAAAAGAAGCCAGAATGTACTGACTGGCGTCCATGTGGAATGGACAAAAGACCTGAAGATGGTAGTGCATTGAAGCTGGTGTCAATGTGGAATTGACGAAGAACAGAAGATGGTGGTGCATAGAGGCTGGTGTCAATGTGGAATTGACGAAGAACAGAAGATGGTGGTGCATAGAAGCTGATGTCAATGTGGAATTGACGAAGAACAGAAGATGGTGGTGCATAGAAGCTGGAGTCAAGGTGAAATTGACGAAGAACAGAAGTTGGTGGTGCTTGGAAGCAAGCACGTACAGACTAGTGTCCATGTGGGATGGACAAAGACTAGCAGATTGTGGTCCTTAGAAGCCAGTTAGTAAAGACTGGTGTTGGTAGATGAATGACCAAATTTCCGTGAACCGCGAACGCGTTCCGGAAATCGGGTATTTGTTTGCTCCGATTTGTAAACTGCGAACGCGGTCACGTGGGGTCTGACAGACAGACACACACACAGACAGACAGACACACACGCAGACAGACACGGCCGGTGTAATACCTCTCCGTGACATACGTCACTCGGAGAGGTAAAAATATCCTATAGCATCTATTTAATTTCGAAAAATCGACAAAGTTTCACAGAAAATATATGTATAGAACCATATTATGCGCTCGTATACTCTCATCTAACCTTCTGCGTATCAATATGGGGAAATACAAGCAAAGCTAACCAAAAACGGTTGCATCTATTGCAAAAACGAATTGTCAGAAAACGTTTCTAGAACATACCAAACCGCTATTTGACGCTCTAAAAATACTACGATTTGATCAAATATACAATTTCTGCACCCTAGTATATATACATAAATCTCTGAAAGATGACAAACTCAATCTATTTAAAACGGCATTTCGATCTCAAAAACACACAAGAGAAAATCCAGCAATAACTCTTCCCAAATCTAAGACTGCTAAAAAAAAAATCTATGTTCTATAGTGGCGCGAAACTGTATAATAATTTTATAAGGAAAAAAGAAGCGATGTCAATGTTTAAATTTAAAAAACTTGCAAAAGAATATGTACTGCTGAACGAATGAACTAAATGAACGAATTGGTATTATGAAGGGGGAAAAGGGGAAAAAAGGGATAAATTATAAAATTAAATTAAATTAAGAAGAAAAAAGCTCAGCCCCGGGTTTGGCCTATAAGTCTTGCTAGACTTGGCCAACAAGCCATAATTTTGTACAACCATTGAATCGAAATAAATAAACTATTGATTGTAAAAAAATCATCTTTCTGGAGAAAGTCTCTCCTTTTTAAAGAGAACCCAGCCAAACTAGCGTTGTTAAGGGTGATCACTAAAAAATGGTAAATTGAGGAAACATAGGAAATTTGCCCTTGAAATAAACGGAGATATTGGTGTAAAACGTAAGCGGCAAAAAATTAAACTGCAGTGAAAAACACTAGGAAGAAATTGAGGGTAAAAAAATAGGAAGAAATTGTGGGTAAAAAATAGGAAGAAATTGTAGGGGGAAAAAACTAGGAGGAAATTGTAGGGGAAAAAACTAGGAGGAAATTGTAGGGGAAAAAACTAGGAGGAAATTGTAGGGGAAAAAATAGGAGGAAATTGTAGGAGAAAAATACTGGGAAGATATTGATGAAAAATAAGCGAAAAATACAGAAATAAATTTTCAATCAGAATCTCGTTTCAAATGAAAAGTAGAAACTTTATTATAATTTCATGGTTTGAGAGTTCTACAAAACTAATCAAATGATATAACTTTACGATTAAGAGTTAAATTCCAGCGATTTTGAAGTTCTTCCAATTTATAGGAAATAGTTAAAGTTATTTAGAAATTATCCACAAACCCCCAAGAAAGTAATTCCCTGGCGTCTATTGCTAAATATTCCCCGCAAACGAAGAACTCTCTCGTTTTTAAATTTAACGATTTCGATTATTCCAAAATGGAACTTTTCCATTTAAATTTCATTAAAATAGTTCGCAAAATCACCAGCGGCAATTAAATCTATCAACATTCCATTATATAATGCTGCCAAACAAAACAAGAGGATATAGCTTTAAATTAGGCCACATCACTTGCGATCTCTCGTTATCCCCGATTCAATCAATTTTGTTCTACTGAAATATCCTCCAGTATTCCGATGAAAAAAGGGTGGGGGGCCGGTGTATTTTTCCTTTGCCTGTGATGCAACGTGGATCACACGTGTTTACGGCCATACTTCCATGAATCCGTTAAAAAGATAATCTTTGAAGCCAGCGCCTATACAACCCTCTTTCCCTTTGACCGCATCTCCTTTTCCCCTCTCTTAAAGCTTTTTGGCACGGTTTAAAATATAGAGACATCATCTTCTAGCTCTTCTCAATGATAAATGTATAGAGTGCATAAAACAAATAAATATTTATATTCTACGTTTCAAATACTGTCATTTTTTAACTTACTTCATACAATGTTAGAAAAAAAGGTGTTTCATGGGTGTTCGGAAATACCTTGAGGTGTTCATACACTCTTTTTGGAGTGTTTTTTAACTGAGATGGTGTTTTCTCCGTAAAAAGGTGCTAGTTGACTCTTTTAAGGTACTTTTTAAGGAAATCGTGATTCACTGGTACGTAGACACACCTTTGGGTGTTAATTGACCCTTATTAATTTGTTTTTTAAAAGGAAATAGTGTTTTTAATATAAATCTGTTCGAATGGTGCGAATAAACACCTTTGGGCTTTACTTTACACATTTTCAGCTGATATGATGTTTTTTTAAGTGAAAGGTTATTGATATGAGCTTAGAGGGAAATAATCTACTAATTCTACCTGCATAGTGAAGCATCCTAAAAATAACCCAGAGGTTTTAAAAATCTAAATTATTTAACATTTCTTAAGACTAGCTTATTCTAATATTTGAAGGAATTTATACTTATTTTGATTTTTCAATCATTGGAAAATAATTCTTGAAGAGTTCAATATGCTGGAATGTCTTGGAATTAGAGTAATTAATAAAATTATCACTTGAATTTCCCCTTGACACAGGTTTTAATCTCTCCGAGTGACGATGACGTCACGGAGAGGTATAACACTGGACGTATCTGTGTGTCTGAGATAATCAAAGCTTTATAGCTACAAAACTACTAAAAGAATCGTAATGCCGAAAAATATTTAAAATATTTCCATTTAATATTCTGCAAAAAGAAAATGTTATCGTTTTGTAAGAGATCTTATCATCCTACTCGCTTTATATTAACTTTGATATGCGTGTTGTGTCTCGATTGAGATGCAATCTTCATTACTCGTTCTATATAAACTCTCTTTTTTTGTCATTCCAAAGAAAGAAGTTTATCTTAAATAATTAAATAAATATAAGTGCTATGAATTATTTTAACTGTTAGTATTTTACGTTAATTATAGTTAGGTCGGTTTAAGAAATTTAATTCCTAAAATAATTTTAAACATAGCTATCTATAAAGTTATACTTCTAGGAAACACCTATATCAGAACTTTTGTAAATTTTGGGTATATAAGGTGATTGATTCACACTAAGAGATAAGAAATGCGCAATTGCGTGAACCTTTGGTGGAAGCTCTGCCATTAGGAGGCTAGACGTTTCTCATGTCTCACGTGTGGCGTATGTGGTGTACACGAAAGACTAGTGCATGGTGTAGTTGTTAGAAACAATTAAATACCGGATAGCATTGGGTGAAACAATTGGTTGTTAGACAGCAGATGAAGGTTTAACGAATAGTTAATGATTGACGTTAAATAAGATGGATATAGCAAAGAAGTAACATTTTCCGAATTTCTGTATAATGCGAACGCGTTCCGGAAATTACGAACACGTTTGCTTCGATTTGCCAACTGCGAACGCGGTGACAGACAGACACACAGACACGTCCAGTCACTTGGAGAGAGGTAAAAATTCTACTTCATTAAACTATCGCCACACTTGTTTTTCTAATGGTATATGGTATATACCACATACACGCTAATCTGTACTTATTGTCTTCTGACAACGCCATCATATAGTCTTCTGTGTATATCACATACACGCCAATCTGGAACATTGGCTTCTACTCCATTATCATCGTTGGGATTAAGATGTACGCGCGATCGGCTTAAGTTACGAGAAACGACCAGCCTCCCAATGGCAGGGCTTCGACCAAAGGTTCACGCAATAGCGCTTATTCCTACCATTTGTGAATCAATCGCCTTATATACCCTAAATTTCCAAAAATTGTGAAAACGGTTTACGCTAGAAGTCAAACGTCAACAATAGCTATGTTTAAAATCATTTTAAGAATAACGTTCTTAAAATCACCTAACTAGAATTAAGGTAAAATACTGACGATTAAAAAATTAATATCATTTAAATTTATTTAAATATTTAAGATAATTTTCTTTCTTCGGAACGACACAAGTGAAAGTTTATATAGAACGAGTAACGAAGATTGCATCTGAGTCGAAACACTACATGAATATCACGACTAGGATAAAATTATCTGTTACAAAACCATAACATTTTCTTATTGTAGAATATTAAATGAAAATATGTTAAGTATGTTTCGGCATTAGGATTCTTTAAGTAGTTTTGTAGCTATAAAGCTCTTTTTCATTTCAATATTCTAAGATGATCTTTTATATTAATATATCAAATTTGGTGTTTACTTTCTAATTCAGCTTTACTACATTTATATACAGTGTAAACATGAAATTTAACTTTCCTAGTTTCACTAAATGTTACTTCTAAATATTTTGGTAAGCGTTGTTGGATTGGTTCCTTGAATTTGTGTGTCTTTGAGGAGGTCTTGACGGATCACAGTGAGCCGAAAATTAAATACACATTTGAATGATGTAAATCAGGTCCTTAAATAGAACTATTGAGGATATTCAGTAAAGGTTAAACGTAACCATTTCACACGCATATCAATTCTAACACGGTTGAATAAGGCTTACAGCAGAAAAAACGTTTACCCTTAATCCACTGGATTTGAGCAGCAGATTTTGAGCAGCTACTTTGAAAGACTAATCTATGGTAACTCATGTGTTTTGAAAAAAATAATTTCAAAAAACACCTTTTACAGAGTTGATAGACACCTTTCTGGTATAATTATAATCCTCTACTAAGGGTGATGAATTAAACCTAACAAGAATTAAAAAGCACCAACGTCAATGGAATTTTAAAACACCAAATTAGTCTCAAAAAGACCTTTTTTTAAAGGGTTTATTAACACTTTTTCTGGTATTGATATACACCTCTATTCAAAGTGAATAAAACACCTCACAGGATATAAAAAGCTCCTTCAGAGAAGGTATTATTTCGCACCGTTTTGAAAGGTGCGTATTGACATCCTCTCGAATGGTGCTTTTAAACACTAATAGGGGTGCTGCTGGGGATGCATTAGGAAACACCTCTAAAGGTGTCAAACAGTTCCATTTTTTTAACAGTGTAATATGCTTATCGGAATCTATGTTTTTAGATATAAATTAAATGTAATTAACGATACTCAAGTACTTCCTTAAGCTATTTGAAATTTATCAACCCCTAGTGTATGGCGGTACAAAAAACATAAAATTATTCAAATTTTAATTACATTAAGACTGAAGGGACAGATATTATAAAAAAAACGTCTTGGTGTGGACCAAGGCCGAAAAAAAACAAACGATATGTGTGAGGTTAATCATTTGACTGAAGTTTCAGATATTGCATTTTTTTTAATTATTTTTATTCCTTTAATCCTTTATCAATATTTAATTCAATCAACTGATTTTACTGTTAATCGATGTAGTCCCTCTAAATTAATTTAAAAAATTACATATCTACGCATTTTCCGAAAACATTTTATCATGAAATTAATTATTTTGAAGGGATATCGTGTCGATACTCACTAACTTGTAAGCACCTTGACGGACATAGTTTTAATTAAGGCTGGCTTGACAAATTTTCAGTTTGCACCAAAAAATTTTAAATCTGTTGTAAGTTGCGGACAAGACTGATGTTCCAGAAAATATGATAAAGAATTTATTTTGCTCAAACTAATTTATTAACTAATGTCGTCTACTTAAGACGAAGCAACAACCTTGGTACTCTGCTTTCTTTTAGTAGGTAGCTCTCCTTTTATGCACTGGAAAAATATGATATCGGTATAAATATAACCAAAGGTAAGGGTAAAGATTACATCGGTATAAATATAACCAAAGGTAAGGGTAAAGATTACATAAATAGAAATACGTCTCAGTACCAATGGTTTGTTATATTCATTTCCTGTGGAAATAATATGGTTCAGCACATCGTACCTTACCAGTTGTGCGAAGTCACACTCAACTCCGACCTCCCCTCTTCCTCTATTTACCAATATATGAAATATATAATTCCAGTGTATGAGTCATCTGAGCCGTCGCAACACACTCAGACCATGTTACCATATAGGTCGAAACCTTTTCACATTAGTAAACGGTATTTGACTTTCCAGACCTAACCTTAATAACCTAACACTATAAAAAATACATGTACATAAATGGTTATGATTATAGCTTGACACTCGCTTTCGTCGAAGGACCGATCAGTTAGGCGGTGTACATTTGTTAGTGTTTACACCGTTTTGGAAATTACATACAGAGGAACACAGGGGCGATGCTGCCATTGGGGTCGCGACAAAGAAATGTAGCATTTCGATATTCGAAGTTAAATGTATAAATTCGCGTCAACTGTATATGCGTCTACTATTAAATATTACCATTTTACTTTCGAGTTACATCAAAGTTCGTTTGCTCTTTTCAGACACTTAGTATAATATTTCAAATATTCAATATTGATCTCTGAACACGTACTCCCTTCAAAATAATTAATTTCATGATACAATGTTTTCGGAAAATGGAATTATTCTTGAAAAAGAGTAGATATGTAATTTTTAAATTAATTTAGAGGGAATAGATCGATTAACAGTAAAATCAGTTGATTGAATTAAATATTGATTAAGGATTAAAGGAATAAAAATAATTAAAAAAAATTGCAGTATCTGAACTTCAGTCAAATGATTAACCTCACACATATCGTTTGTTTTTTTCGGCCTTGGTCCAAACCAAGACGTTTTTTTATAATCCGCTATGCCCTGGCACCCAGTAAAACAGAACCCTGTTGCAGGATGCCAGTCGCGCTAGCAGATCAAGGCAGCTGCGCACCAGTTGAGAGGTAATCTGACACTGGTTCAGCGCGTTCAGGGCGGCCTGACTGTCAGAATAAATTCTCACAGTCCGTCCGGTATACCCTTTGTTAATACAGTAATCTGCGCAATAACAGATCGCGGCAATTTCCGCCTGGAACACACTAGCGAAGGTGCCCAGGCAAGCAGAAAGGCCGACCCTTGTGGTTTGGCAGAAATAGCCGGCGCCAGCGTCGGAATCAGTCTTGGAACCATCGGTGAACCAAATAGTTTCACCCCCAGTGCCAAGAGGCAGCAAGTTAGTCCACTCTGCTCGACTGGGGAAGTGGACGCTGAATGGCTTAGTGAAATCAAAACTGGTAACGGTTTTGTCAGAGCACATCGTTAGCGACGGCTCAAGTGCGGCGTACTCCCGAAAGAGCTTCGTATGGCTGTAATCCCAAAGTCTTGGAACCCAGCAGCCACTAATGTTGAGCCTGTAGGCCCTCATGACAGCCTCCTCCTCAATGAAGAGATGAAGAGGAAGCATGTCAAGGAGCACCTCCAGGGAAGCAGTTGGGGTCGATCTCATGGCCCACGTAACACCAATGCAGGCAAGCCTTTGAAGCTTGCGCAGGGCAGCCTGCACCGTCTTAAGCCGGACCCTTGTCCACCAGACAAGTGCCCCGTAAGATAGTATGGGTCTGATGATCCCAGTATAGAGCCAGTGTACAGCCTTGGGGTTGAGGCCCCAAGTCTGGCCGACAGAGCTCCTGGTCCTCCAGAAGAGCATCTTGGCCTTCTTAATACACCGATCAAGATGCGGCTTCCATGTGAGTCGGCAATCAAAGGTCACCCCCAGGTATTTCACCTCGGAGGACTTTGTCAGGACCTGGCCAAAGAAAGAGATATCATTGAACAGATCCTTAGTATTCTTCCTCGTAAAAGGAACAAGGACAGTTTTATCAGGATTAACGGTGAGGTTAACCGCCTGACACTATTGCTCCACGCTAGAGAGAGCAGATCTCATAAGCGCGGTAACAGTATCCGGGAACCTCCCGGTAAAGACTATCGCTACATCGTCCGCATACCCGAAGCAGCTGCAGCCCCCAGCACCCCCGAGCCTCCCCAAGAGTTCGTCCACTACCAGGCACCACAACAGGGGAGAGAGCACTCCACCCTGAGGGCAGCCCCTGCTGGTAGTCACCCCTAGAGAATCCCCAAGGAGGGACGCCGACACCTCGCGGTCGGTCAGCATGGACTTGATCCAGCGGCCAAGAGTGTCGCTGATGCCAAATCTCTTAACAGCTTCAGTAATAACCGAGCTAGAGACCTTGTCAAAGGCCCCCTCAATATCGAGGAAGACGGCCAGTGAAATTTCCTGAAACTCGAATGCCCTATCCAGGCAATTCGTAAGGCCGTGAAGGGCCGTCTCAGTGGATTTGCCTTTTTGGTAAGCAAATTGTGAAGAAGAGAGAGGAGTTACCGAAAGTACCTCGTCTCTAATGTACCTGTCCACCAGCTTCTCCAGAATTTTGAAGAAGAAGGAGGTCAGGCATATGGGCCTAAATGCCTTCGCCTCGAGATAGCAAGCCTTCCCGGGCTTGGGAATAAAGATGATCCTAGAGCGTTTCCAGTCACGAGGTATGCGCGCGAGAGCAATGCAGAGTCGGCAGATCCTGCATAGCGGAGAGGCGATGTGGTCTAAGCCCTCCTGCAAAAGCAGAGGGAAGACCCCATCGGGTCCCGGAGACTTGTAGGGCTCAAAACAGTTGACAGCCCACCGAAGCTTGGGAATTGTGACAACCTGTCTGGTTACAAGCCACTCTTCCCTCTTAGCCCTGTGCAGGACAGGGTTGAGAGAGTCAGGGTTTGTTGGATTGATAAAAGTAGAGTCAGGAAAATGGACCTCCAGCATGTGCTTGAGAGTCTCAGCCCCCGACTTAGTGTACACACCCTCCCGCAGCTTCATAGCATTAAGTCGATGTGTGCTGTCGTGCGCTAGAATCTTCATGACCCTTATGCTTCTTAAAAACATTCACTGATTTTCTTATAACTAGCTCTTAATTTAATCAGGGGTGTAAATAATTTTGAACTGTTATTAAACATGTAGCCTTTTATTTATACATTTTAAGTAATATTCAAGTATCAATTACCTAAAATGCGGGTATAATTAATTTAGTAAGGGTTTATCGAACAGTAAAACTAAGAATAGCGTTATCAACCAAAGGACTTAATCAAGACGTAATCCGTGCCTTTCTTGAATGAACCTGTGGTCCTCGGTGTGTTTTGAGTGCTAGTATGATCTGCGGATAGAGTCAAAAAATATGTGGTGAATGTGAAATAAGTTAGAACTGTGCTACTCACTAGAAACTAGTCTATTTTAATGTGCCTTAGGATTAAGGTATACTTATAGGTTACGGGTAATGATCTTATCACTGTTGAAGGCAACGCGTCGAGGAACGCTAATTTTCACTCATTTGGGTATTTTATTCAAGATTTGAATATGGAATTTGTTTAAGGGTAACTAAGGGATTGCTTTTAATTATTTTTGAAACATTGAACGTAACGCGTCGAGGGACTACTCACTAAAAACTCATTGCGTATTTTAAAAGGGATTGGGAAAAGGGTTATTCAGTGTTTTGTAGCGCTAAAATTTCAAAATTCAAATTAATTCCAATTTCACAATTCCAATTACGTACATACAAAATAAACTTGTTTCTCAAAAACCAACGTCACGCCTTTTCAATGATGGCCATTGTACAGGTTCAGCCATGGTGGTCCGAGAGACCTAGGAAAGCTACTGGCCACGGCTACCCAATCTCTCGTTATCACGCCTTACAATTCAAAGGATGTTTCACCTCGGTAAAAACCCGAACCTTTATGGAAAGTTACCATTTTCAACTAAAGAGTTTTGTATAGAATAGTTTACACAAAAATACCCCGACGTCATCGTTGACGTCAGCCTACCTGGCTAAGACCCGAAAGGAAGGGGTAAACAAAAAAAGAGGACTCGCTCCTGATTCGACGACCGAGATGGTCGAGTTTAAAAAGAAAGACTAATCTTCAAGGGGAAGCAAAAAAAAAATAAAATACTCTTTATGTCGGGAACGCGACGTAGCAAAGAAACTTATGGAAGCAGGAACTGCCCTGGACTCAAAAACCAGTGATCCAGTAATGGACACCTAATAGCTAATCTCCAAGCTAATTACCGCGTCTTTGTGTGCGCGTACGAACATGAATCGCGCGGTTAATTACCGCGTCTTCCGCTTAGAATAGAATGCGCTTTATGCTGGATCCGGTACCAGGAGGCGAACGATGTCTTAATATACGTAACGTACTCTTTACAGGATTATCCTGCTTTGTTTATTCAAGTTAATGTGGCTTGGAAAGCCAGATAAATGAATTATTTCACTTTCAACTTGTTTTTACTTGTAAACTGTATGAAATAAGTAAGATTAGTAAGAAGCGCTTCGACTCTAATTAAGTGTTATTATGTTCTATTAGGAGTTAAATTTTATGCAATTTCTATTAAATATGCGAATTGAAATGGTAACTTTACCCATATTGGCTATACTTATTCGATATCCCATGATTTATATTTGAAACCAGACACCCTAGATTCAGCACCACCTCCCAATAGTGAAAAGGTAGGTCACCCGGACCAGAATGGTTTCTACAACTAGCCTAACGAAAGGGAATGAGAAAAGAGAAGAAATTTTCACGTTACAGATTATCATTTTAGCACTGTTAAACGCTGTGCGTCTGGGGGCGATTCACTAAGGAAGATTTTCTTTCATTGTTTATTTTTATTGATGCTTTTAAAAGTGATTGGGATTCATTGGTGATTTAAAATAAATGGCCATTAAGGGAATAGAAAACTCGTGGCAGAA
Source organism: Phalangium opilio (assembly GCF_054372755.1). Lineage (NCBI taxonomy): Eukaryota > Metazoa > Arthropoda > Arachnida > Opiliones > Phalangiidae > Phalangium > Phalangium opilio. Next base: position 847,540 of record NW_028324159.1, on the reverse strand, counting down.
ACACACTTTGAATTTTAGGCGTGAATATTTCGTTGTAGAAGAAATTGTGAAACCCCCGAAATGACAAACGTATTTTCGACTTATACTTTTGCTGATTCGCTGTCCATACAAAGTGCACCCCACAACGTGAACAGAATAAATTTATTTTTCCAAAAACCGTAAGGCGTCATAACTCATCAGAAGTTAAGTCCCAATGTAGTCACCCCTGGCAGTAATAATTCTAGGGCCTGAGTTTTCTATACGAAACGGTTGAGAATTTATTTCGTTAAACACCAGAACAAAAAACTAGAAACCGGAAGAATTTTAAAAACCTTCATTTTAACTTTGATAACTTCCTATAATTAATATATACGTAAGAAGATAAAATTTAAAATACCTTTGCCTAATGTCGACTTTCGCTTAAGTAAATGCAAGAATGACGGGTTTCACACTTTTCCTTTTATAAAATATGTCGCAAGAGAATATACAATTACAACGCACGCTCGAACTTCATTTTTAAATTTTTTTTAACACCGACCATCTTTACATGTAGGGTATGGAAGAGTAATACTAGCCACATCGCGCCGTACTTAACAGGCGTACAAAAAATTTATGTAGATAGACCGTCGATGCGCAACTTTAAACTGTGCTAAAATTATTACCCGTAATCGTTACTTCAATAAATTTATTTATGTTATAATTACAATAGTGTGACATAAAGAGAAATTTTGAGTGAGTAGCCCCTCGATGCGCTACCCTTAACATTGCTACAATGATTACCCATAAGACCAGTCTAAAAACGAGGCGTTATCTTTAACAATGCTAAAATGATCACACACTAGTAACCCTTAATAGAAGAACTGAAAGTTTTAGTGATTACCCCCTCGATGATCGAGTTACCTTTAATAGTGTTAAAATGATTACGTACTTAACGCTCGATTAATACACGTACAGAAAGTTTCAGTTTACGACGCATAATTTTCGCATCTTATAAATTTCTAACATGAACTTACGGCCAGAAGCGTTTGAAAGAGAAAGAATTCAGTAAAACACCAAATAATTGTAATATCCCGGTGCCTCAAGACCATTCTATAAATAACGTCAGCTTTTGCTTTCAAAATTTCCCTCCATTTCTTTGAATGTTGAAATAGGGGATAGGGAGCGTGATTGAAAGCGTAAAATCCGTATTGACAAAGGGTGAGGGGAATTTTAAAGGGAGAGCATATATAGCTTAACCTTACTTTTATAATTCTCTTACTTTTAAGTAGACGAACGAAAAATATCACCTTCACCACAATTTTCTCCCTTTCACATTCCCTTCAATGACGAGCGAAAATTTTTATACTGCCAAAGGCTCTACTCTTGACACTACTACTACGAGAATGACAACAGGGCAGGTCAAACTAAGAGCCTCATCGTAGATGTGGCTAAAAACGGCCTAATCGAGGAAAAGTAAATGCAGTTATAATTTTTCGAACATAAGAATTGCGCCATATTTATCAAAAACTACAAATGAAACGGTAAGACAAAAAACATTTCCTTTTTATTTTTTATTCAAAACCTTTTTTTTCTTCATAACGTTTTTTTTATCACATCGGCAAATGAAGTAAAGAAAAATTTTTATCATATCGCCAAATAAACTAAAAATTTTTTTTGTCATATTGCCAAATGAACTAAAATTTTTTTTTCATAACTTTTTTTTTTCACAGTAAATAAACCCAAAAAATTATTTTTTGGTTTTTCAAATAAAGAAACGAATGAAAATTTTTTTAATTGTGCTTTGTTGAAAATCTTTGATGCATGGATGTCCGTTCCTGATAAAATAATAATAGACACAATATATTATACCGGAACGGAAATAAAAGAGACATAAAATTAACAATGAGGACATAAATGATTATATGGTTTTAAGATGCTTGTACACTTTGAATCTGTTTTGAATATTTTTGAAATGCCAATTCATTTTTGAAAATACTAGTTATTTTTTAAAGTTCTCTTGTGGATTCGACAAAAATTTTAAATGCCAATAATGAAACTTTCCAAAAAAGGCTGAAGGAGGTTTCAAAGTACTTATTGTAAACGCGATTTTAATTTCCGAGGTTTTCTGATGGCTCTACGGGACGAATGTAAGTGAAATAATAAGTAAAACAATTACTTCTGGAATAATTTTTTCATCCGCATATTCAACTACAGCGTTCGTGTTTAAATTATCAATAATTTTTTGGTCCACAAAGTTTTTGGTTTAAAATCGTTTTTTGATTTCTCAATTTTATTTACATTCGGCAAGTTTCCCTTTGCACTTATTGTTTTCAATAATTTCATTTTTAAATTTTCCATATCAGCTGCACTGTCACTAGAGAATAATTTTCTTATAACACAAAGTAAACGTACTTTCGAGTTTACGTGGCGCAGCCAGGTATTTTTTGTCACATTGGCCAAGGCAGATTTGCCGTCCCCTTTAAAAAAGGTTTGTATCTAATCTATTTTGAGTAATAATAAAATTACAGGCCTAGATTTAAAGTATCTAGCGGATGTGGCATTTTGTAGAATTTACAGGAGCCTATAATCTCTGGCTATTTTTACTTGAAAATCGTGGCAAAATATTTGAGAACCTTCAAATTTTCAGGGGGGTGGGGGTCTGGCAAATTATTAAATTTTGATATGTAAAAAGCGATTTCCTTGAGGAGCAATCAAGTCCAACTCCCCCATTTTCAAACCTAAATACGGCTGCCTCTTATATACCCCTGTAAGTTAAGCAACACCTTGTGGCACCGCTGCTGGAAAATATCAATAATTTTTTTTACTTTTTCAGAAATTCTTCCGACAAGTAAAGGACGTCAAGGTCTAAATTGTAAATAATTTTAAATAGAGATACTCATTTTCACAAAAGTATAAGTTTCAAGAGGTTTAAGTTACGTGTGGAGTCGGAGACTTGGTTCTCCAACAGGCAAAATGTACCCTCATCCCTCAGAGGCGTTACTAAAATCACCTCCTCCTTTTTTTAAAAAAAACGCACCAATGGCACCAAGTACACTTTTAGATCCGTAATTTTTTCATTTTCATAACGATCAAACTAAAAATAATTTAGATGATTAATTCAGTCTGATTTTTAAAAGGGGTGTCCGAAAATAAATTGAATGTTTTTAATCTTATTTGTACCGAAGTCAAAAACCAAAAACACGCAGATAACTATCTCATGTAATAATTTTGAGCGCTTGTTAAAGCGAGAATAAAATTATAACACAACGCTTATTTAAAAGTAAAACATTGATAAAATGAAACTTTCAAGATATATTCGATTACTTCATTGTGGCTTTTAAAGTGTAAAAATGCGAAGGAATATATCTAGTACTAACCGCATTCGTTTCCGTGTTTCCAATAAAATAAATGCCTTTTTTTCAGGATTTTCTTTCTCTAAATATCTTAAGAAATATTTTTTTTTCGAATCTGACTTGCATCCGCCAATGAAGGTCACCATGGCTGAAACCTATTAAAAAATATAACATAATCATCACTATGGGAATGTTCATGGAAAACTGGAAATGTATTCCTAAATTTTTTATACTTTTGGTGAAACGTTTTACATACTTTTGGGATATTCGAACGAGGTTAGGAACTCAATCCCGATCATGTCCCCAAAGATGGGGTAACCCAAAATATTTGGCTTTAAACCTAAAAATAGTTTGTGTCAGCTGTAATATGTATTATAACTGATGATTACCATCGCAATAGTCAGAGCTATGACAATGGAAACGCTTAGTAAATTGTGGTTTGTTAACGAGTAAAACCTGGAACCCGAGTTAATGGATTTTCAACCCAAACGAATAGTTTCTTTAGTATCAGTAAGGCTCTTGCATTATAAATTGTAGGAAGTGTGCAACTTATAGAATTAAATAAAAATTTATAAACTTTTATGACACTATATAGTATATTTGAGCGTCGAATGGCATAAGTGGACTAAATTGGCTAGTTTTTCTCACATAATTTAGAATATATGAGTACCAGGACTGCCCATCCAATGACAACCCTTCCTGCCCCAACTGCGTCAATTACAATAACCGTACGGGAAGCAACGTCTAAACATGTCATGAAACCCTTGACTCGCATCGTCCATGCTACCTCCACCAAGTCGAACTTTGTAAATCCCGGGTTCTTTATTGAACTACACCGTCACTTATTCCCCAGCCTACCGTCCTTTTCTTTCCCTAAGACCTTACCCTAAGACCTTACCCTTTTCCCATTATTGTCCGCTGTTAATCATCCTATTTCTACCGCCATATTTGAAGACCCAATCGCTGATGTTGCTAAGTCTCCAGCGTGCATTAAGGTATTTATTGACCACGCGTCGTGGAGAACTCATGTATTTAGTCACGGTTTCGCGCCTACCAACTTAAAATACATTTGCCGCTTCTGTCGAGCAGCCTTTACGAGCATCGTTGGTGTGTCCGTCCATTCCCACTCTTGCAGACCTTCCGCATCTACGAACTGCAGTGCGGCTAATCACATATCTACCCTTCCCGTACTTACCTCTTCCCCTTACTCTTGTGAATGGTGTACCCTTTCTTTTGCCACGGCCCGCGGTCTCGGCGTTCACCCGCATTCACGTCATCCATCGGACTATTCCTTTAAGAATGAACATACGGGTTCGTTTCGGTATTAGCGTCACTCGAGAGCTCGCTTTCTCCTATTACGGTTAACATGAACCAATGCCTAGCTGCCTTATTTACGGACCGTCCTATTACAGCCATTAAGGCGAAACGTCGCGATCCCAGCTATAAATCTCTTGTGACAGCCGTACGCGCTCCTAGTCGGCCAACACCACCAAGTTCCCCAGCAACTCCCGTTATACCGATTGACCCAACCAGTCCCATAACTTATAACACTAGCCCAATGCGGTCTCCCGTGGGTGCTCCAATACTCGATACCCGACCTGAGGCTGAGTTTCTGGTCTACTTCCAGTCCTACGCTGATGATCCTGATACTCCTCCTGACCTTAAAGCCATTGCCACGTCCGTACTAAAGAACAATCCCATTGCGCTCCAAGAACTTGGCGAACTTATCAGCAAGCGATTTCCTGCTAAACCAACGGCCAACGCTTGCAGGTCAGCTTCTAAAATTTAACAGTCGTACTAAAAAAAAGGCGCTTTACAAAAAAATAGAAAGAAGCTTTCGAAGCTCATTTTCGATCCCTACGATGAATGTGCGGCAACGCCGAGCGCGAGTGACATCTCGGACACATTCAGTTCGCTATTTTCTTCGGCGTCCCCAGCTGACTCCGCCCCGTTCATACCTAAAAAGACTACCCGATTACACCAGCCGAAGTGGCCCATGCACTATCGCGTCAATCGTCAACTACACCTGGTCCTAACCAGGTCACCATCAAACATCTTAGGGCCCTCCCCGTGTTTGATATCGGTTTCTATTTTAACGTAATGGATCTCCCACAAACACTGAAACTTTGTCGCACGGTTTTGATACCGAAATATGGCGATCTATCCCGCGCTACAAATTGGAGACCCATTACTATCTTGTCCCTCGTTATTTGTCTCTGTCATGGCATACTAGCGAGTCGGCTACGTGCCGCTTTAAACTTGAATCCCCGCTGACGGAGCGATGTCTTACACCCTTCTCCTCGACTTCGTAATTCAAAACGCTATGAAAAAACGACGACCACTATCAATCGTGCCCATTGATCTAGCAAAGGCTTTCGACTCGATCGGACATGACAGCCTCTCGCGCGTACTTAATGGCTTGGGTGAGGAACCTGAAACATCACAATATATTCTAAACACGTATACGTTCGCTGCGACGACTATCTTTTGCGGAGAGACGACATGTGGCCCAATCGATATGTCACGCGGAGTAAAGCAGGGTGATCCACTTTCCCCGATCCTATTTAATGCTGTTTTGGATGAACTTGATGTGCTACCTCCTAACATCGGGGTCACAGTTAACACCAATCGGATGAACGTACTCACGTTTGCGGATGACCTCTTCTTGGTTGCCGAATCCGAATTTGGCACGCGATCACTCCTTGAACACGCTACGCGCTTCTCCATATTAATGCTTCTAAATGCCACTCGCTAGTTTTTCGGAAGCACGGCAAGTCCGGCAAGCTTGTCATCCCTTCCGCGCCAGTCTTTACCTTAAGCGGTCTCGAAATCCGGTCTTCAAGCACCTCTGATATGTTCAAATACCTCAAAGTTGGCTTTGGCCATAACGGGAAAACCTCACCCATTGTAGCTAACCTTCAACGTCACCTAGAACATTTGCGTACTAACTGTTTAAAACCGCAACAGAAAATCGTCATGTTACGGGTTTTTGTTCTGTCACGGTACTCGCACTTACTTACCCTGTCGCGTCATACTAAGAGTATACTGAACCGCCTTGACGCTAATGTCCGAGATTTTTGTAAAAAAATACTGCGCCTTCCCCACTACACTCCGACTGGTTTTTTCTACACTGCCGCTAAAGACGGTGGTCTCGGCCTTCCCAAATTCGCGCTGAACATGCCCCTCAACGCGATAAACAGGATCACCGCATTAAAAAATAACCCGTCGCCTATCGTCCGTGATCTGCTCGAGTCTGGCTTTGTCGCCCACCAGTTGGAACATTGCAATTCCTTAATAGGTCCTCTGGTGCGACTAAGGCCGGTATCAAAAGTCCTTCACGGCCTCGGTCTACAGTTTGGGCCTCAACCAAGGTAACGCCAGAGTTTATAATCACTGGCTAAGTAATACAGTTCGCATTGCTGATGCCCGTACGCAATCGAAAAAACTGAAATTAGGTCTTCATATACTGGCCTGTAGAGGCATGCCATCTAACCGTGGTGACCGATCTTGTCGGGCGAGTTGAAGGCCTAAGCCACATTTCGCAACAGTGCTCTTCAGTCCTCGACAAGCGCATCGAGCCTCATAATAACGTTCTCTCGTTTCTTGTTAATTCAATTTCGGATGAAAAGTTTACGAAATTTAATGAACCAGTGTTTAACGCGACTTGCTCTGTGACAGGCGTGCGACAAACATTTAAAAGCCGGACCTGGTGTTAGTCACTAAAGGCTCGTTTACATGTGAGCGAGAATTAAGTTTAAAGCGGAGATTTTAAGTTGAAAGTCGACAAAAGCGTTTGTTCCCGCTGCTCCACCCGCTCCTTCGTTTACATACGAGCTGGGCGGTAGCATGAGCCTAGATTGCAGAGTTGTCTTTCAGTCGGAAGTAAACAACTAAAATGGCGTCGACTGTCGTTAGTTTACTTCTGCTTAAAAACAAATTATTGCATTTGAAAAACATTCGACATTTATAACAAAAAAACAACAAAAAACTAGAACGGAACGTCGTTGATGGGTACATCCTATATGGAGAAATAAAAAATGAAGAAGGCCGAAAAAACAAATGATATGAGTGAGGTTTATTAATTGACTGAAGTTTCAGATATTGCAATTTTTCCTTAATTATTATTATTATTATTTTAGTCCTTAATCACAATTTATTTCTATCAACTGATTTTACTTTTAATCGATTTATTCCCTCTAAATTTATTCCAAAAATTTCAAGAACCATTCCATTTTCTGAAAACATTTTATCATGAAATTATTTTGAAGGAATTTTGTATCGGTGTTCACTACACCTTGACGGACGTAGTTTTAACTGTTAGTGGCTTGACAATTAATCTTCAAGTTTGCACCACTAGTAGTTTTTTCTACGGTTACAATTTGCTGAGAAGACGGATATTCGATAAAATATGATGAAGAGAATTTATTTTGCACGGACTAATTAATAAAATAATGCCGTTTACTTAAGACATAGAAACAAGGTTTGTTCCATGTGGTTTCTTTTAGTAGGTAGCGCTTCTTTCATGGACTGGAAAAATATTATATAGGCATAACCAAGGTTAGGGTAAAGATTTTATAAAAAGGAAAACTTCTCAGTACCAATGACATTTATATTTCTTTCTTTCGTAATTAATACATAAACCACTCCATTGTATACGAGTTATGCGAAGGAGGGCACACTAAAGCTCGCCCCTTCCAAATTTTCTTAGTATATAAAATTTTGCAATCATCAGTGCTTGCAGTCAGAGCCGTCTCAAAACACGCGGTCAGATCCAAATCTTTCCACATTGTAAACGGTACGCGACTCTCTGGACTTGCCTGCCAACCTTAATAATCTATGACTGCAAAACATATCCGTTTACATGAAGGAGGATTATTATGACTTGACACCCTCTAGGGCCTATCACTAAGTGTGATTGGTGTACGTGGCGGTACATTTGAAAGTGATTTCGCATTATCTTAAAACGTTACCCTTGACAGTGCTAAAATTATTACGCTCTCTTTTCAATATGGGAAAAATGCTCTTATATGACAAATTAATCAATCGTAAGAATTAATCAGGAAAATGTAGGTTGTGTAGTTGTAATTTTAATTTGTTAATTTTCAGTGCACCTTTTATAAATTAAAAAAACATTTAAATTTGCATCATTTGGTTTTAAGTTTTAAATATAACCTTGCTCGACTTAAGGCTAGTTCTCACTTGGCAAATAGTCGCAACGAATTAATCTTTTGCTTAGCGAAAAAAACGGCGATAGTTTAGTCGCTGGGGGAGTAGTTCTCATTGGGGCGAAATTTTAAAAACGCTTCAGCCGGCCGAGCGCTATTTTACGCGTCTTAAGCCTAAAAATTCAAAATTGTATTCTATTTAATAATAAACTAAGTTATTTTCTTGTCCTTCTTAAATGAATTTTTGACACATACATATTTATTTAATAGAAACATAATCAATTCTAGCTAGCGTACGTATTTTACTCTTAAAAAATTAAAATAGAAGCGTGAAAACTTGTCTAAACTTACCTCTGTTATATTCATTGAGATCAGAACATATATATTAGAACTCAATGGTTATTTTACACCAAGTGACCAAGGCTTAAAATTGGCGACATAGCACACTTCCCCTTCCCACTACTTGAACCTGATTGGCTGAGGTCTTTTTTCGCCGAGCGTTTAGCGAAAAAAATAGAACAGTCGCTTTGGGGGTCTTTGGGGCGATTTTTGCGGCGAATTTAAGAAAATTCGCTCATTTTATTCGCGGGTATCAAGTCGCGTGGCGAAAAATGCATTTTTTCGCCAAGTGAGAACCAGGCTTAAGTCTGTAGTTCAAAACGTGCCGTTTATTTTTTTTTTGTTTTTGTGGATAAGGCCCTAAAAAATTTGGGAGCAACTGAAAGGGTCATCCCCCAATAAAACATGGCCAACCTTCGTTTGCGATCCTGACAAAAACTGATCCTTTGGGAACGCAACAGTTCCATTTTTAACCGCTTTACCAAAGGCTGTGTTCTTGATATCCCTCCACCAGAATTGGATCCATATGCTCCTATATCGACGGTCAGAAATCGATATTTGGCATCCACTACAGCCATCAAAACAATCGAATTAAATAACTTATAATATCAAAAATTAGGCTCCCATTAAATTTCAATTTAAAGACTTCTATTTAAAGAGTTGAGACATACTTTGTAATTGTTGAACTTTATACCACTCTTTGATGGCTGCCAAATCACGATATGCTTCCCATCGCCTACCCCACAACACATAGAAATAGTCCATAGCGGCAACTTTCCACGTGGACGCCGTTGGTTTCTATTTATAACACTAACTAGTCCATAGCGGAACTTTCCACGTGGACGCCGTTGGTTTCTATTTATAACATTAACATTGTACTACAAATATAAATATTTAAAATGCTGGCAATTAGAGTGGCTGCAAAACGTTCCACAAAGCTTCAGTTGTTTCTTTAATTATGTTGTGACAGGTGGTTATTCCCAGACGAAATCCATATGCCACCGAGCGAAGGCTCTCTCTAGTTACTATGTAACGAGCCAAACCGATAATATAGGCCCTAAATCAGTCTAAACTCGGGTAGAACATACATCATGCTATGGGTTATATAAGTAGTCAATAAAAGATACGTTACGTTCAGTGGAGAATTTTCTTATTTATTTCCGTACGTCTACTGTCTTCATTAATTTTCACAAACTCCCGTGTGACCCGCGTCGTTGTCGTTTTCACACGAATTAATCTCTTCGGCCGCCCGATTCAACTCTACCTCTCCTCCCTCTGCCTTCGCCTTTTATCCCCGAGATTAAGGTCAGAGGTCAAGGTCACTAAACTCTAACGCCCTCTCCCGGCCGTTACAACTAGGAACCTAAATATATTCAACTCACATGTAATGTGGACCTTAATGTTTAGATTAACTACATTTTTTTCACCACAGTGCCACTGCCAATCTTTCTCCGGCTGATATTGGTTTTCTTCCAAGGGTGTATTTTCGAATATTAGGCGCCACCAGAGACAGTAATGTTAAAACTAATTTATTAATAATTTTCGTCGGAAGAATACGGTGATATAGTCTAGACGGGGGCAAAACTTCACAATTAAGTAACCCTTCAAATTCAAACATGTCGGGTATATTCTCGAGTAATATTTTGGAGTGACTTAACACGTTCTTTTTACATTTATTTGCGTATGGATATAAAGATGTAAAATCTAAATAATCTGTTCAGTACCCCGTGTTTCGTGGAATGTTTTCAAAGTATTTACTTGACCTCCGAAAAAACTATCTTTAGGATTCAAGGGCTCTTTAATTTTAGTTATTAAATCCTGGTTCGAAAGAAATTCGTTAATTTCGGGATTAATAATAATTATAATAAAAAAAGCTTTATCAAGGATCAATCTTTAAGTCAAACACTTATTTACAAAGATGTCCAAGAGGACTTAAGTTAAAATGAGTTGTTTTAAAATACAAATTGAAATAAAAGACTACAATAGGGCAGCATTGTTCATTGAAAGTTTAAAAGTTTAGCCTCAATGTTTCCTTTAATTTTAGTTTTGAACAGTTTTATTGAGGTTAGAGATATTGATTTTTAATTTAGAGAATTCCATTGCGTCACTCCGTTGAATTTGGTACTTTTATTTCGAAACTTCGTTACAAGAGGCTCTACGAAGAAGTTATTTACGTTTCTGGTTTGATGATTACGTTCTGGGTCAGGAAACCAGTCCGAGACAGTCAGTGGAACTATGTTATTTTCTATAAGGAACATAAAGGCTAGGATGTTTTGTAGATAGGCTTGACTTGGAGAGTCTATATTTGAGTGTTCAATAGCGGAGGAGTATTTAGCCACCTTCGCGATCAGCTTTGCAGAAGAGACATAAAGGCTGTGCAATTTAGTGATACTTTTTTTTGTTGTGTTTCGATAAAAGATATCTCCGTAGTCAAATATTGGCTTGACACATGCGTTGTAAATAAGTCTTAGGGTTTCAGGGTCAAGGTATGGTTGAAGAGGTCTGACCAACCAGAGTCTTGATCTAGCCTTTTTTGTAACATAAGCAATTTGTTCGTCCCAATTAAGTAGCTCATCTATCCAGATACCAAAATATTGGAATGCCTTTACTCTTAGTATTTGTCATTTACAAATGTTGCTGATATGATCTGCCTTAGATCTCATGATTGCTGTTGGCGCTAAAACCAAAAATTTAGTTTTGTCGAAGTTGATGACTAGACCTCTTGATTTAAGTGAATTATTTGCTATATCCATTTCGACTTTGCTTATTATTTGGGGTAGGTTTGTGCCTGCTCCCAGAATTACGGTGTCGTCGGCATATTCAAAGGCGATGGTGTGTTGCAATGATTCATGAATTTTTGTCGTGTATACGTTAAATAGTAATGGCCCCAGCACGCTGCCTTGGGGGACACCGTTTTCGGTTGTTAATTTTTGAATGAATGCCCGTTGTGATACACGATCTCTTTTCTTCCTTGTAAGTAAGAGCTTAGCCATGCAAGGACAGAGCCGTTGAGTCCAGAATTTTGTAGATCTTGTAGTAGGATTTTATGATGGACCATGTCGAATGCTTTTGACAGGTCCAGGAAAACACATATGGAAAATAGCCTTTGATTTAGTTTCTGCAGTATCGTTTCCAGCAGGTTAAAGATACAGTGCGTCGTTGAGTGTTTGGCTCTGAAACCGAATTGGAGTTAATAGAAAACACCATTGGTTTCTAAGTGGTTGTAGACTTCTCTGTGGGCCAATTTTACAGTGATTAGGGAAAGAGTGGCTAATATAGAAATAGGTCTATAGTTCTTTGGTTCAAACTGATTCCCAGACTTGAAAATAGGAGATACAAAAGCCAACTTCCAGTGCTGGGGGAAGAAGTGAAGTTCAAAAGAAAGGCTAATTATTTTTGCAAGAGGTCTGGAGATTATGGCAGCTAAGGCCTTTAATAAGGCTGGAGTCAGGTCATCTACGCCTGTAGATTTGTTAGGCTGGATTTTTTTGAGTGCATTGAAAACAGTTTCTTCTTTTACAGCATTAAAGCTCGCTAAAGGTTTGATATTTTATTTCCATGTGACGTTGCGATAGAGTAGACTGGATTGTGCCTATCCTTTTTTTACGTAGGTTGTCTATTACGTTTATGTAGTAGTTGTTCATTGCGTTAACAATTTCAGCCGGGTCGTCGAAGGATTGATTCTGGTAGTCGATTCGTAGTATTGGTTTACTATTTTTCTGTTTATTGAATGGTTTGAGATTCTTCCAGGTATTTGCGGTCTTGTTGCCCTCAACCATACTATCCTTAAAGTAATTTACCTTGCACTCCCTAATCATATGGTTTACTAAGTTTCTTTGGCTACGGTGTAAGTCTTTGAAATGCAAGGAGTTAGGGTGTTTACGACTTTAAGATTTGTAAGTGTCGCAATGATGCATGTTTGATTTAATTAGGGGTGACATCCAAGATGAGTTTTTGATTGCAACAAATTTAGCTCTGAGAGGAGCGTGTTTATAAAGGGTATTAAGTATTGTACTCTGTAGAAGGTGGACGCCTTCATCGGGAGTTGTAAAGGAATCTTGCGTCCTACAGATCCTTTACAAAGATATCTGTGTTCATTTTCTTCATATTTTGCACGTTCTTTATTGCGTTTTGGACCTTAGGATTAGATTTTCTCCTTGATATCCAGGTCAGGTCTTGGTGCTGCAAAAATGTATGTATTTTTATTATTTGTACGTTTCTTGAACACTATAACATCAAACACATGTCTGTAACTGATTGCCGCAAAGCATTTCAATCAGCAGCGGTGTTTATGCCCAAGGAAAAAAGAGAAAAAGTTTCAGACCTTCTATCGCACTCAGAAGAAACCGCCAAAAAAATTACAGGCTTGACTCTAACGCGAAAATAGTGGAAATGGCGAACGTTTTCAAGGAATTAATTGAAAAGTCCAAAGAAGACGATGGTAAGAATAGTTTATATACAAATGATAGCTTTTATTTTATCCTGTTCTAAATTTGGCTCATTTCGTGTTTCCATTAAAGCTGTAAATAAAGGAGCCTCAGTCAGTGGACTGCAGCGAAGCTCATCGTCCACACTTTTAAGAGAGAAAGGTACGTGTAGACTAGTTTTTCGTAACGAGTTTTACTAAGAGCTTTGGTTTATACCGTGAAGTGCTTTGAAAATTATCGTTTCCCTAAAAATACTTTTTTGGAAAGCGTCAGCTAAATTTAGTGTTTGTTTGAAGTATAGGGGCATTGTCTTACTCTAATTTGCGATATTTTTCCTTCTCAAAAGGGAAATTCTAGTTTTCCTAATTTTCCCAATAGAGCGCCGATTTTGAGACTTTTTAGGGCGTAAGCAGTACGAATTCTCACGAATTAACCAAACATTTCTAATTCCCCAATCCGGCCTTGCTGATAAAGATGCGTAATACAAACGGCACCATCCAAATTAAAAATTAGGCTATTCTATACAATCAAATGTCTCCCTTAAAATATCACCATCCATGTATCTTGATAGATATAGGAGACTGACGAATAACATTAAAATTTCCGATTTTATATTCTTTCTAATTTAGCTGTTACTAAGACTCTGTTTACTTCTGGTGGTCAAGAACACTTCTCTGCAAGCTCATCGCCTGTCATGTCCAATGATGAACGTACGTTTACGCAAGTTATTGTATATAGAGATTGACAGTGATTTGTTCTTTTGATATAACCTGCTTTTGCTTAAAGAATTTAAACGGGCGATTTGTTTTTTAATGCGACGCTAAATTACCAAATTGTTTTCTCATCATTTCTAATTGAATACCAACTTTCCTTTATTTCATTGACCATTAGGGACGAACAGCGATTCCACCGATACTGCGGAATTAAAAATAAAAATATTTGATCTCTTTCCTCCAAAAATCCACAATGATTTTCCAACATTTAAAGAAATAAATGAAGCTCTCAACAAAAAATATGCCAGTCGTTATGAAATTCCAAGAAAAATCGTTGAAAGATGCGTGGTATTATGCAAAACAAACGTTGTATGTTGCCCAAGTAGCACCATTTTTCTGCCTTTCCAACTACACTAGATGGGTTTTCCGTAAATATTTCAAAGCAATGAATTATTACTGCAACATTTGAATCAAAATGTTTGCGAAAGCACATAGGCATTGTTGCTCGCAAAATGTGCCTTTCGGGCCAATAAATGTACCTAGCCAGGCGTTTTGATAAAGCATCCAAGGTGTTGTAGATAACCCTTTTCGCTGTGCTTTCAAGTACATTGAAACGATAAGCTAAATCTCTGTTCTTCAAACCTAGCCTATACTTCATACGAGATAGAATTAATTGTTGAAAAGGTGAAAGTTTCGAATTTTGAAAGAGATAACTTTTATCTTAGTCAAAAATTTCAATTAGATATTCGTAGGGGACCGTCCATAAACTACGTCACACTCTTATGGGGGGAGGGGGTTTCTAAATTTGTGACGGTCCGTGACAAGGGGGAGGGAGGGGTTCTTCGATGCGTGACGTCACATTTAGCATTGATTTTGTTACGAAGTCAGTAAGAGGCCGATTGGCTCTCTTATGTTACAGAAGAAAAAAGACAACATTACATAGTCCACCGTTACAATAATTTACCAAAATTGTCATTCCATCATCGCTTAAATAGTAGAAAATTTAAGCAATTTTCTACTATTTACACCTTTATATAGCCAATTTAAATAGCGCATTTAAAATAAACAGCGTAAACTCTCTTATGTCTCTGTTTATTCGCCCCTATTATTTGTGAGGATGAATCGAATCCCCTGCCGATTGAAATGGTTTCGATTCTTTGGCAAATATTTCTAAATCTCAAGCTCGATTAGTCTGTTTTCGGTGACAGTGTCGAAACCTAAAAAGTGTGCCCCTTTAACTAAACTTTATGGAACTTTTTTGAATCTTATAAAAAGCACATCCAGAGCATTAAAATTCTAAAGGTCAATTTGGGGGGAAAAGCTTAAAACAGAAGAGAACTTGAATTTTCAGCCGAGCAGAATATTTTTGAGAGGGCGGCATATCACTCAAAAAATTAATCAAATTAAATTTGTAAATTAAGACAAATCATAGTGCGGAGGGGGGGTTAAAGAAATGTGACATGGTTTTTAGGAGAGGGGTCTGAGAAAAGCGTGACGAAGCGTGATCTGGGGGGACGGGGGGCACAAAATGCTTTTTTTCGCGTGACGTAGTTTATGAAAGGTCCCTAGGGTTCTAAGCCTGTGTAAAATTTTACTTTTTCATTGTTACCCGGGCGTTCTTCATCAACCCGGTTTATTTTTCACGAGGAGATTTAACAAACCCACAGGCTTTGGACTTTCTGGGTTGCCGGACACCGTATCTTTTACTTCCCTGGCTCGGACTTTAATGGGATTTTTAGTTCATATTAGACAAGTCAACTCATCACCGCACCCAGAAAAGCTGGTTTTGGTGACACGTGCGTTGGAGCCGACAAGAGACCTACCACCACGACAAGGTTATGAACTTTGGTAGGGAGCGAATAGGGACAGTGGGAATCTCGTTAAACCATTCATGCGCGTCACTAATTAGACGACGAGGCATTTGGCTATTTGAAGTGCATCACCGACCAATGGGTCTCAGCCATTTGATTTTTAAGGAATCTTAACCTTATTACCTGCCTCGTTTTCCCTTTAAAAATACCCATTCATTTTAAATTGCACATAGTAGCGCCAAAGGCGTCCGTCCCAATAATTAGTGTGTTTGATTGCAATCGCAATTCGTTAATTGTAATAAAATTATACTTCTGAACGAATCGTTCAAGTTAAATTGACATAAATTTGGTATAGGTCGCTAGACTACCTCTAATTGTGGCAACCGCCAAATACCTTAATTGAGGTGACCGTAATAGTGACACAGACTTAGGACAAAGTAACCCTCGGGCGCCTACCCTGACGGGAACAAGTTTAGTGGGCTTATGACGACCGAGCCGTGCCTTCAAGTTAGCATACTTATTATATTTAGCATTGAACCTTGAGTCCACGTTTGCAACAGTGGAGTCCCATGTAATTGCAACTTCTACAATAACCTTCTTAGTTGCCATCTCCACAACCGCATCAGGCTTATTTCGGGCACCGTCGTCATTGACAAGAACTCGCTCAAAGGTCACCGTCGCGCCGGAATTCTTTGCTTTTATAGTATTTGAGACTAACTTCGCAATGAAGTTATGTCTCTGGATTCTGAAATTTTTAACGCTGGGACAACATTGAAGGATATGGAATCCAGTTTCCTTCTCTTTGCGACAACGTCTACAAAGCGTGTCCGCAGGGTTGGAAGACCACTTATTAGAAAGAGTCTTGGTATTAAGCAACTTACCTCTCATCTTGACTGCGTTGATACGATCCCTATTAGAGAGAATGTTGGAATAAGGATCGAGCCATGCATTACTGAGAGGGGACTTTCGAAAAACTTGAAGATCCTTGGTTTGCAAGTGAGAAAACGCTGAATCAATTCGGTCGGACAAATTGTGCTCAGTGAGCGTCTTAAATTCTTTCTTATCCGAGCCCCAATAGTTTATATTTAGCCTCCTATAGGCTTTATCACAGACATTGTATATTGGTGTGTAATTGAACAGCGCCTCAACCAAGGGATCATTAAGCCTCTGGAGCCTACCCAGATGACCACAAAAAATTTTCAAAATCCGATGTTCCAGATCACGACCACTTAAGCCACCCTCTCTCCACGGAAAATGGACCAACGCAGTGGGACACCCTTGAGGTAACTTAAGTATTGATTTAATGAGAATACGAAGAGACTTCGAAAAGGCTAAACATGTAGAGTAGGGAGATAATAGTGCCGAGACACTAAAGACATATTTCGGTAGCAGGTAATTGAGTATCAGATTCATCTTCTGATTGGGCTTAAGGGCACTTTTACTGAATTTAGCTGCCTCTTGACTAAAATCTTTGATATTAACTTTGCAGTCAGTATCGCAGAAAAAGTCTAGCCCCAAGTACAGTATACGAACCCCCGGGTTGACCGAGCTCAACTTATGCTCGCCAACAATCAAGTCAGGGAGATGGTTTCTCCTTTTTTCAGTTTTCCATTATAAGTAAAACCGAAATACTGGCACTTTACCGGATTCATGTTTAAGTGGTGGTTATGATGGAAGTCAATAGATTTCCTATATAATTCCTCCAACGTAACGTGGTTATCAGCCACGAGGAATATATCGTCAGTGAACGCCATTATTGAAAGATTGGCGTTATTTTCAAAAGTCACACCCTTATTGTCACTAAACTCCCTAATCAAGGGTTCCAACACCACATTAAAAATGAAAGGCGAGAGGATCACCCTGTTTTATTCCTCTCGTGAGCTTGACCATAATATTATCCGTTCAAGTAGAACTCCGTGGTAGACTCCTTACCACCCATTATGACTCAGATATACGTTTCAGGGCACCCGACGTTTTTTAGAGCCTCTGCAATTGACAGGTGGGACACACTATCAAAAGCTTTTGTTATGTCAATAGCACACGGGAATAGGTTCCTCTTGTTTAACCTTTGGTGTTTTATGGTCCCGTGAAGTAGGAAAGTATTGACATTAGTTGCGGAGACAGTGCAGAATCCTGCCTGACGAAGGGTGGAGGGAAATATTTGAGTTAGTCTATTATTCAGCACTTTTGAAAAAAGTCTTTAAATGGTGACGCCAAAGTAATTGGACGAAAGTCGCTTCCAGACAAAGGAGCCTTCTTCTTAGGAATAAAGGTAGTACGCAGGATTTCACCAAATTGCAAAAAAATTGTTATAGAGGAATGTAATGACTTTTACATTCATCTTTTTAAGGAGGTAACCGTAATGCATCCAGACAAGGAGCCGACTTGGAGTTCATGTCGTTCAAAGCACCATAGACTTCAGCTTCCATAATCAAGTCTACAAAGCGCTCCACCTGACGCTTTGGTGCAGCAAAATGCATTGATTCAGAGGAGAAAATACCATCGTACACCTGATAAAGCTGCAACATCGTAACTATATTCTCCTCTGTAGTATCCCCATGAATTGATTCAAAGGAGAGTTTGGGATTTTACCGGACTAAAGGTTCTGGAGTTTAGCATATTCCTCCACTCGTTTGCGACGACGGTTTTAATTTGCAGCCCAGTGAGCCCTTTTCTTACCGGGCTTTTGGTTCTTAACCCTGCGTTCGAACTTATTCCTTTCATTAGGAAGGCACAAGGGACAGATTTGTATTGAATCGTCATCACTACATGGGCGTTTAGTCAACTCAGACGAGTCTGCATAGTTGATATTTGTGTCTGATAAATAATCAGGCCAGTGGTGTTGTGTAAACAACGTGGGAGGGACTGTCTCACCACAAGTAGAACTTTCCTCAATAACTGTGGAATCAAGTTCTTAATCGGCGCTCAATAAGTCCAGAGCCCTTTTGTATCTAAGCGACTTTCGTAAACAGGTAAGCGCTCCTTCGGTTCTATTGCCAGAACCGAGTTGCGCGTGCATAGTTTTGATTAGATTAGCGACAGGGCCGATATGAGAACGGCGAATCTCGAGTTCTAATCGAGCAACTGTCTCGATTTCAGATTGAAACCACAGCCTTCCTTTCCCTTCAGGAATTTCCTGACTATACTCGATCTTATGTTTGTGACGACGGTGCTGCGACAGTCTAGATTTTGATGTAAAAGAAAGTGCACAAATGTCGCAAAGCAATTTCAGACCTGGAGAAAAGGTTATTTCAGGTTCTAAGCACCATAACACAGTATCTCCACTCTAAGTTGAGTGGATAATTTAAAGTTATAAAATGAGCCAAGCTGTTGTTGGCCGCAATAATCGTAGTGAAATTAACTACGAAAAAGTATATAGAGCAAGATATGACACCTCAGTCTTTATAATACGCACTGATGGCATCCAACACACGTCAGAAAGCAAAATAAAGGCAAAATGAGCGTGACTGCCTAGGTTTTAGCACAAGGCTGACTCTCTAACCTCGTCCCGACTCTCGCCACGTGGAGGCAACCTAGTTCAGATTTTAAGAGAGTCATAGTTACTCCCGCCGTTTACCCGCGCTTGGTTGAATTTCTTCACTTTGACATTCAGAGCACTGGGCAGAAATCACATTTGGGCAACACCGATCAACGGCCATTGTTTTAATTAGACAGTCGGATTCCCCTCGTCCGTGTCAGTTCTGAGTTGGCTGTTAGTTGCCGACCGAAACAGTCGCGCCAGGCACGAGACCCAGCACGCCGCGCAGCTGAAATATTCCACGGGAAGGCCCCGACGCTGGTCCGGGCTCAACCAAACCATTGCCAGTCGGTCTCGCCCAGTCCCGGTGCAGTGCCAGACCCGCTTCGGACCTCAGCCCGATCGTCCCAGCCCTCAGAGCCAAACCTTGTTCCGAAGTTACGGATCGGTTTCGCTGACTTCCCTTACCTACACTGGAAATTTTTTCTACAAATTGAGAACACTTTTAAGACACTTTAAGATCCCTATATACTGTAACAGTTTTAGATCACTCAGCGCTTGCAGAACTCTAGAAACACACGAGCCAAAAGCGATTTAAATATGTGCTTTAGTGTTCTAAAATTTAATATATGAGATCTAGTAGTGCACCAAAGTGATCTTAAATTGCGATCTATTGGTGTGAATTAGAATCACTAGCGTAACTAAAACTGCATTTTTGGAAATCACTCTGAGATCGCTTATGTTTTTCGATACGACCACTGAGTGATCTCCCGCTACACCCTCTACCCGTTCATTTTCCACATAGGACAATCCTCTTAAAGTTACTAAAGTTTAATTTTCCTAACCCTATACTTTGAATCATAAAAAAAATAATTTTCAAATAAAATTCAAAATCAGTTTATTTCATTCAACAAAGCGTATATATCAAACTTTGTTCCAAATTTTCATTAAGTCGACTTCAACCTTTACCGCTTTGGAAGCCAATTTATAGTAGTTGTGCTTCAATACTAGCTTGGTTGCTAGAGCCATTGTTTGTAAATACTCTTTCGGATAATTAAACTCGAAAGAGTAATATATAGCAATAAGCAGACTTATGACATTCGTCAATTCCATGTATTTTTCCGCCAAATGTATTTTAAGTCCAATTATGGCGCAATCTTTAAGTTCATTGCCCGCGAAGCTTATTAAAGCCATGGGAGGACCCTCTAACATTTCCTGTATTATATCGTCAAATTCTTCCGTCTTCACTTGTTTTATAATTGGAAGAGATTTGATGCCCTTCGATTGCGTTACAGCAACTTTTTTTTTCAAATATACTCCATGCTTGAAACTTTTTTCTTTCATTCTATAAAAACAATAACATTTGCAAGACACATTTACCAAAATGCGACATAATTTACCTTTGCAGTCAAGGATTTCTTTGAAAACACCATTATTGCGTTGAAAAACACCACAACATTTTTGTAAAACTCATCATACACCTTAGTTCCAAGTGTTAGGCGTAGCTCGTACAAAAACTGAAAAACCTTGAAAATTTTAGTTTAACCTTTTATTATAAGGCCTATCTGCGTAGCATTAATTTGAAAAAGACCGCTTACCGCTCTGCCATTTTCAAAACATGGGTAAAGAGTAAGAAACGGCGCAATTGAATATTCTTTTTGGTTTTTCAAGAAAAAAGTGGGATTAGGGTATGACTGCCGAAGTAATGCCTTGATGGTGCCCCAATCAATTTTTTTCTTTTCCCATTCTTTCTTTATTTTCAGTTAATTCTTTAATGTCATCTTCATCAAGAATTTCGCCATTAAAATTGTCTCGAGAGTAACTGAGTTTAAAAAAATACTTTTTTGTTATTTTTTCAACAACAAAAATACATTGCTTAAGATTACCTAATTGGCTTAGATTTTGGCGTTTTTACAGTTTTGGTAATAACAACTGTTGCAACTTCCCCATTACTTAATTGTTCTGTGCTAGAAGTATCAACAGATACTGCTACAATTTTCAAAAATCCTTTGGCTTGGTTAAGTGACGCGCCATCTTGTAATCTTCTTTGTTTCCCTCGTTCCTTTCTGATTTATTAGACTCAAACATTTTGTCAACTCTTTCTACGTTTCAATTCAATGTAAATATCGTTAGATTATATACTCAGCTCATAGTTTTACTTTAAACTTAAATTCGGATTGCTATTTTATATACCTACCCACGGAGTATTTCCAGACATTTTGAGACTTTCGTACTTCTCAACCATCCTTTTCCCAATAATTTGATAAGTCATTTGATTACAAATTCTTGAGTCATTTACCCAATGCAAAGCGCATTCCGATATAAAAGCGGATCAGTATCCCTTTTCCGTAACACATTTGTTTAGGAGGGCGTTTGTGACAAGTGGGGAGAAAGTTGGTAGCTCAATCTCTGCTGCAAACAAACAATTTTGCATACTTTCACTTATATGTTATGACCAGAGAAATAATTAATAATTTGCACAGGAAAAAAAGGAAATTTAAAAGTAAATTAGTGAAAAGTTAATGGAAAGCCTTTAATTAAAAAACATATTTTGAATAGTGCCAAAAATATTGGCTAATCTAGAATAGAAACCAAAACTTTAGGATAAATAATAGCAAAATTGTAGGAAAATACATGAGAAAACAATTATAGGAAATTACAGGATAACAATTAAAAAGTAAGAAATAAAAGAAGTCTAGTCACCCTGGTATGGGTTTTAACTTTAGATTTACGTTCTTTAGACTTATGAATTTCAATGGTAGAAGAGATACTAGAACCATCAGCCTTTTTTAAAATCATTAATTGGACCTATTCAGAAACGATAGCATTGTAGTTAATTAAATTTTTATTGAATTCGTACCAGGTTCAATTAAAGTCTTTGAAAACTTTAACTACATTGGAAATTTACGAACATATTGACTAAATACATAAAAGACAATTTTAATAAATACCTTCTGCTATATCGGTACGAGGATTCCTAAAGTGAGTTATGTCACTTTCAACGACTGACGAAACAATTGGACTTTCCACATTTGTTAAATCATTGCTTGCACCTAGAGAAAAAGTGTCAAGCTTCTCATTGTAGCCGTAATGAATATAACTACCGAGACTCTTACTTGGCTCCGAATTAGTAACCTTGAGAACGTTACCAATATCAGAAGAGAAGTTTGATTGCTCAAGCACCTGAATATGGTCATTACTACCTAGAATATATTTTGTGAATTGTAAGTCTCAGCTTTAAAATAGTTTTAAATAAATGTGTGCACTTGCCATCTTTGGTCTCTTTGCTTCCCGAGTTAGTGTAATTAGTTTTTTGAATAACATGGTTGTTACCATTTCTTAAAATGACTATAAAGAAATGTAAAATCTGAAATGTGACAAGCATTATACCTAAAGCAGGGATGTCCAACCTTCATTCACGGTGGGCCAAATTCAAAATTAGAAACCAACAAGCGGGCCACACAATGAAAATTCACATATTTTCATTTATTTTTTAAATTTTACAATTGTTTTTACCAGTTTTAGTGAGAAGCCTGACATTGGGGGCAATTCTCTAACTTCTTAAGCGAGTTATCGCAAGTGATAACTATCGTGAAAAGGGTTGATGCCAACCTCGTTTGTTCTATGAGAGCGCGAGATCTAAATAGGCTATTATTTATATGGATGTCTCGCGTATTCCGCTCGTGCTAATAAAAAACAAGGTGGGCAAGTTTATTTTTACCGTCATTAATACTCACGAGAGTGATAACTTATCGAAAGCTTTAAACTAGTCGATAAGTTATCGCTTGCTTTATAACCAAAGACGGTAAAAAATAAACTTGCCCACCTTGTTTTTTATTAGCACGAGCGGAATTCACGACACATCCACCGATTTTCGTTTAAGGTTTGATGACACATATAAATAATAGCATATTTAGATCTCGCGCTCTCTTAGAACACACGAGGTTGGCACCAATCCTTTAGACGATAGTTATCACTTGCGATAACTCTCTTAAAATGATAGATAATTGCCCCTACTGTCTCTTAATATTGTATTCTTTCACTACAGCAACTGAATCCCTGCATATTAAGCAAACTGGCCTACCTTGAACAGAAACAAATGAATAGTTGTACGTCCATTTCTCTTGAAAAACGCGATAACTCTCGCTAGGCTTTCTTTTTTGGCAACTTGAACCCATATTTTAACATAAAATTGTTTCAGTCTCAACGAAACAGAACTAAAACTGAGCCTTGAAAGTCGGACCAAAACGGGCTGCAAATAAGTTGTTTCAGGCGAGTAAGAACGGTGTGAAATTAGTAGCACATTACCATCTGGTGACAGTAGTTATACTTCGAATTTCTAAATATAGCTATTTTAGTAGAAACTTCTTCGTCAAAAATTCTTTATTGTCACAATACCGATTCTCATTCATCCTATGGTGCGCCATCAGAACTTATAGGTGGGCCCGTAGAATTACCTCGGTGGGCCACTAATACCATTAAATTTTTCACTCAACTGGGGCTAAATTATAGAACCGGGCGGGCCACAAGTGGCCCGCGGGCCCGTAGTTGGACATCACTGACCTAAAGCATATACATAGTTTTAACTAAAGGGTTTTTGGCAATAATCGTGTCTTTTCATTTTCCACCCATGTACCTAATGCATTATTGAGTTTTGGTTTAAAATCTGTTTGCAGAGTGAGGAATTATTGGGAAACTGGACATCAAATCCGAAACAGTTACCTTGAGCAAGGGAATGCGTGCTCATAGTATATGAAGCAAAAACAAAGATTGCAATTCTCGAAGACGTCCTTCCATGATGTCAGTATCATGTTCATACTATTCGCGGCCTTGAACATGCTGTCCATATTGATCTTTTTCATCGAAATCTGGTATGCGCGAAAGAATTCAAGGGTAGAGCAAGCTCTCAGAGATATGGAACTGGATATATACTTCAGTTAAATCACGGCTAGGACTGTTCACGAGCTCGAGCCAGCTTTGTTGGTAAGTCATTAGGTTGGGATGGTCATTTGACCCGCTTGCTGCTCGTTGCTTTCCAAAGTATCGTTCTAATGGATCCTGATTAAATCGTTCGGTGAAAACAAACTTAGCTCCTTTGCCGAGTAGAAATTGAGTCGCTTCAGTAATGGAATTTACCGTAATCCTTAATCCTTCACTGGTTTCTCGACTTAACAACATCTTGGATTTATCAAAGCCTTTTGGTGCCACCAAATTTTCAACATCTTCTTCCCAATCATCAAAATATTGCAGAAAGGTTTCTTTTAGCCATTTAAATCGCCAATCATCTACGCTTCGATACGGATCTAGAAAACAGTTCCTTTTATATTTTCCAGTTGTTAAATTTCTTACGTTGACGGCGTCGAAAAAATTATTCACCATTTTAATAAAGGTTATTGTTTCTGAGGCGTCATCCCCGACTAGTCTTTCCATTGCAACCGCCATAGTCTTGCTCGAAACTTGTACAGCATAACTGACCTTCATTCTTGAAAGTGATGTTAGATAAACATGATCGTAACGAATTTTTGGGGCGAGCTTAAGACCTGAATCAAGCTCACAGTCTATTTTAAATGTCTCTTCTACGTGAGACCATAGTGAAAGTTTAACATTCTTTTTTAAAAATCTTTATATATATATATATATATATATATATATATATATATATATACAAGATTTTTAACCTATTTCGGAAGGGTTGTCAACATTGCAACAACACATTTTCATTAATTTTTGATTAATTCCCGCTTTGTCACAAACAACAGTCAATATTTTCAATCGCTTCCCATAATATGCCGTAAAGCTCGTCGGCTTTCATTTTATCACACGCAAAATACGCGTAGGGGTATTTAAAACTTCCGGTCAAGCTTCTAATCATTAGTTGCATGACATGCGTTGCTAATTGTGGTGGTTTGCAAGGGTCCTCCTCTATAGTATCTATTAGTTTTTTAATCTTCTTCTGGCTTTCGTTGGAGTTAATGTGGCCTACAATTTCTCCATTACTAACGCGGTGTATAAGATCTTGTTTAATGCTCATTTCCTCAATCATAAGAGCAAAGTATTTCTGATGATCACTAAGAGTTTCATATTTGATGGCCTCTCTCATTTCATGTATAGTCTCTTTTTTAAAGCCATTGTCCGTTCCAAGGTCTTTGGAATAGTTGTAGAGTGTCCTTCGAGTCGGAAGTGTAAATGCCTGCCTTAAAGTTTTATAAGTGCTAGCTGATTTGCTCTTTATGTACATACACCAGTGTATTATAGCAGGGTGCCACTTTTTGGGTCTACTGCTTTTAGCATTGGCCAAGCGAAGTTGCTGTTGTAAAAAGAATCTTTGAAATTTTCCAGGAATTTCAAAAGGATTACGCTCAATTGACTCTTGCATTTCTTTGCTTTCTTCCTGAATTACTTCTACCCCATCCTTCTCAATTGATTTATGAATTTTGGCTAACAAAGACTTAGTTTTCCTGTATAGCACTTTGTTTTTAACCTTTAGAGCGGCGTATCTAATTCTGACGTCTTGAGAATTTAAAGTTTTTAGATTTGTTGGTTTTGGGAAAACAGTTCTGACGTTTTTGCGCTTAACTCGTTTCATCAAAATTATTTGCAATAAATTACATTTTTGGCAATGGTTTTTCTTTTTTTTTATAGATTAAATATTCACAATTATTTGAACGAAGGCTGTTAGATTTGTGAGAGTAATGAGCCATACGAATATTTGTATGAAAATGTGGCTGAAAGATGTTTGATGTAACACCCCAACATGCACTCCAATTCAAATCTAACTGATCTAACAAATTGAGAAACCTCAGAAATGTCTATTTGGATTGTTACGACACCTTCACTTTTTTTTCCAAAGGCTAAAGGTATTAGTTTCACAGGAAACTGCCCAAATAAATGTACAGGATGTTTGGTGCTCTAATAATTGAGCCTTGAAGTTTTTAAAATTTAACTCCGTGGGATTTGCGCGAGTGCTGATAGCTTGAACTGTGTCTTGAAGTATTTCAACAATGGTGATTGGTGTGATTTCATTTCTGGTTTTATCCTGGAGAGAAATATTTTGAAAAGAAACTATCAGTAGTATGTTACCCCACTTTTGACTATGCAAATGAGGTAAAAATTATCAAAATTTGCATAATTCAGAAATCCCACTTTTGACTATACAAATTAGCCGAAAATGATCCAAATTTGTATAATTCAGAGATCCGACCTTAAACATGCAAATGAACCGAAAATGATCCAAATTTACATAATTCAGAGATCCGACCTTAAACCATGCAAATTAGCCGAAAATGGACCAAATTTTCAAAATTCAGAGATCCTACCTTAAACCATGCAAATGAACCGAAAATGATCCAAATGTGCATAAAACAAAAAAATCATACCTGTCAATCAAAAACTGTTAATAAAAGCAATTAGTAAATTGATGAATAAGTCATTAGCAATAAATAACTCGACAAGTAAACATGGCAATGTTAGCACCCATTTACGATTCCTTTTACATTACTTTAC
This sequence comes from Phalangium opilio, assembly GCF_054372755.1. NCBI lineage: Eukaryota > Metazoa > Arthropoda > Arachnida > Opiliones > Phalangiidae > Phalangium > Phalangium opilio. The sequence continues at coordinate 820,793 of NW_028324159.1, read as the reverse complement.
CTAGTAATGCCTCCATGCAATTATATCCTGAAAATACTAAAACAAGTTATAGGACGGAACTACCTACAACGTATAATTTATCGAAGGGAAATTGGGGGGTTGGATTGTCGGAAATAAACATGCCTTCAAAGTGGGATAACATAACTGATTGTTTTGATGAATTTGTCGTTAGATCGGTGGATCTTGATTATGAGTACAAAATGGGGGAAGGGGGTTGTGGTAAATTGGGTAATATAGTTAGGGGTCCGAACGACGAACCTACTAGTATATACCAAAAATTATTCGAAACGTTTAAACAGTCAATAACAACAAAAGCTGGGGATGATATAAATTTTGAAATAATGACGAAAGAGGGAATGACATTTATGCAAATTAAAATTAGCGGAGACAAACAAACGGCTATTAAGTTTCCTAAAGAATATGGAAAATTACTTGGAATAGCGGAATTAGATTGGGATCGATGGATTTTTCGGGAAACATATACAGCTAGTAATCCTTTAGACACTGCACGGAATCAATTAGATACCAGAAATTTGGGTAAATTCCAAGTCAAACAATTTGTTCCAAGGGATCGAAATAGACCCGTTGACGTTAATAAAGATGTTAATAAAGCATCAATCGGAACGAAAGCTTATAAGATACCTCACGGAACGTATGAAAGTATAGGTACCGTACTCGAAGCAATGAAAATGGTTTTACCCGAATCGAAACGAAAATATTTCGATTTTGTGTATAATAAAACAGGAACAGTAACAATCAAATGCGGGGTTGGAATTGTTAAAGAGAATACCCCATGGCATAAAATTACCAAAAATGAGGTTAAATATATGGATTATTTTTCAATTACATTTCCAAAAGATAATCCCGGATTAGGTTACATGTTAGGGTTTTATAAGAGTCAAGTAGACACTCCGTCGAGGAACAATACGGAAAGTAAACATCTCGGAGATATAAATAGAGGTGTACAAACCTTATTCATTTATACGAGTCTCATATACCCCCAGGTAATAGGTGACTCTTGGGGTGGGCTTTTACGTACAATTCCAAGACCTGAAAACAGTCGAGATAATAAACCTCACGTGTTAACATTCAATCCAATTAATTATTATCCAGTACGTACACCCAATTTTAATTTAGTTGAGATAGATATAACAACAGATTCGGGAACGAAAATCCCATTCAAACTCGGAAAAACCGTTACGACTTTACATTTTAGAAGGATCCGTAATCACTAATAATGTCTGTTCGGAATAGATATTATAATTATTATTTACAACAATCGGGCGCGGTGTTTGTTGGGCCAGTATTTCAAAGAGGAAATGGTTTGGGATCTATATTTAAGAGTTTAGTTCGCTTCATAACCCCCATACTCAAACCAGCAGCAAAAGCTGTTGGACGAGAAGCGATAGGTGTCGGAAGTAGATGGTTCGGCGACATATCAACGGGAGCCGATCCTAAAAGCTCTTTCAAAAAGAATATTAAAATTGCGGGGTCTAATTTATTACATAAAGCGGGTGATAAAATAGGGGAAGCGAAATTTGGGAGTGGAAGACGTAAAAGAAGAAAAAGAGCTAGTAAATTAGGAAAGAGAAAGGTGAAAAGAATAAGGAAGAAGTCTGATTTTTTAGCTTAAAGAAGTACCCTTAAAAATCAATGGGGGGTATAAAAGTAGGGAATTTACACGAGTAATAATTAGTTTACGTTTAAACAGTGACAAATAAAGGTATTCAAAAAATGGAAGGAATGATGTCAGAATTATATTTGTTCGCTAAACCCGTCTCTAATTTGTATATTGTGACCAATAACGACATACAACTACAAACTGTTAATGCTATAACGGATGGTGAGCCATTGGAATTTTTTATTCCCGGAACTCCTGATAGTTATATAGACACTTCAAAAATTAAACTGTACGTTAAGGCTCTAATATTAGGATTTGATACAACTGATAATACATGGAAAGCTATCGCGGGAAACGATAAACTCGGACCGGTTAACTTAACCTTATGGAGTTTATTTGATCAAATAGAAGTTATGTTTAACGATACTCAGGTTCAAGTAGTGAATAATTTAGCCCCATATATCGCTTATTTCGAAACAATGTTAAATTATGGGAAAGAAGCTAAAGAAACGCAATTGGGATTAGAAATGTTTTACAAAGATACAAAACTAACAAATGCCGATTCACACCATGCTGATAATAACGGAATGACATCTAGAAGAACCAGAACCGGAGCATCTAAAATATTTGAAATGATAGGGAGATTACACGTTGATGTATGTAAGATGAACAAGTTCTTATTGAACAACGTTGATATAAAGTTTAAATTTATTAGATCAGCGGATACTTTTCCAATAATTTACCAACCTGGCGCTGCTGCAGCTGATCCAATTACTAATTATAAAATCGTTATTAAATCAGCTTCTTTATTTGTACGGAAAATAAAACCAAACTCTGAAATTATGCTAGCGCATGCTATGGTTTTGGAAAAAACACCGTGTGTGTATCCCATTAATCAAACTGTGGCAAAGTATTTTAGTATCGAAACAGGGAACAGTGACACGATTAAAGAAAACTTATTTTTAGGTAGAATTCCTAATCGAATGATTATCGGGTTCGTTAAAACATCAGCCTTCAATGGGCGTATATCTCAAAATCCATTTTATTTCGAACACCTAGATTTGAACTTTTTATCAGTTACAGTAGGGAATAAAAATTATCCAGATCAACCTTTCACACCGGATTTTGCTCGTGATCATTACTGTAGGGAATACGCTTCCTTATTTACGGCTCTAGATATGTATGGGAAAAATAAAGGAAACTACATTAGTCTTTTTGATTATCCTAGAGGTAACACTTTATACGCTGTTGATTTTACTCCGGAAGAGCAGGCTAGTGCCGAGCATTGTTCTTTAGAAAAACACGATAGTTTAAGGTTAACTATACGTTTTTACAAAGCACTCACGTTTGCGGTAACAGCCATAGTATACGCCGAGTTCGAAAACGAGTTATTTATAACGAGGGATCGTAACGTTTTGTACAAACTAGAGTGAGAGTATGGACGAGTACGTAGTTGGACATCACTGACCTAAAGCATATACATAGTTTTAACTAAAGGGTTTTTGGCAATAATCGTGTCTTTTCATTTTCCACCCATGTACCTAATGCATTATTGAGTTTTGGTTTAAAATCTGTTTGCAGAGTGAGGAATTATTGGGAAACTGGACATCAAATCCGAAACAGTTACCTTGAGCAAGGGAATGCGTGCTCATAGTATATGAAGCAAAAACAAAGATTGCAATTCTCGAAGACGTCCTTCCATGATGTCAGTATCATGTTCATACTATTCGCGGCCTTGAACATGCTGTCCATATTGATCTTTTTCATCGAAATCTGGTATGCGCGAAAGAATTCAAGGGTAGAGCAAGCTCTCAGAGATATGGAACTGGATATATACTTCAGTTAAATCACGGCTAGGACTGTTCACGAGCTCGAGCCAGCTTTGTTGGTAAGTCATTAGGTTGGGATGGTCATTTGACCCGCTTGCTGCTCGTTGCTTTCCAAAGTATCGTTCTAATGGATCCTGATTAAATCGTTCGGTGAAAACAAACTTAGCTCCTTTGCCGAGTAGAAATTGAGTCGCTTCAGTAATGGAATTTACCGTAATCCTTAATCCTTCACTGGTTTCTCGACTTAACAACATCTTGGATTTATCAAAGCCTTTTGGTGCCACCAAATTTTCAACATCTTCTTCCCAATCATCAAAATATTGCAGAAAGGTTTCTTTTAGCCATTTAAATCGCCAATCATCTACGCTTCGATACGGATCTAGAAAACAGTTCCTTTTATATTTTCCAGTTGTTAAATTTCTTACGTTGACGGCGTCGAAAAAATTATTCACCATTTTAATAAAGGTTATTGTTTCTGAGGCGTCATCCCCGACTAGTCTTTCCATTGCAACCGCCATAGTCTTGCTCGAAACTTGTACAGCATAACTGACCTTCATTCTTGAAAGTGATGTTAGATAAACATGATCGTAACGAATTTTTGGGGCGAGCTTAAGACCTGAATCAAGCTCACAGTCTATTTTAAATGTCTCTTCTACGTGAGACCATAGTGAAAGTTTAACATTCTTTTTTAAAAATCTTTTATATATATATATATATATATATATATATATATATATATACAAGATTTTTAACCTATTTCGGAAGGGTTGTCAACATTGCAACAACACATTTTCATTAATTTTTGATTAATTCCCGCTTTGTCACAAACAACAGTCAATATTTTCAATCGCTTCCCATAATATGCCGTAAAGCTCGTCGGCTTTCATTTTATCACACGCAAAATACGCGTAGGGGTATTTAAAACTTCCGGTCAAGCTTCTAATCATTAGTTGCATGACATGCGTTGCTAATTGTGGTGGTTTGCAAGGGTCCTCCTCTATAGTATCTATTAGTTTTTTAATCTTCTTCTGGCTTTCGTTGGAGTTAATGTGGCCTACAATTTCTCCATTACTAACGCGGTGTATAAGATCTTGTTTAATGCTCATTTCCTCAATCATAAGAGCAAAGTATTTCTGATGATCACTAAGAGTTTCATATTTGATGGCCTCTCTCATTTCATGTATAGTCTCTTTTTTAAAGCCATTGTCCGTTCCAAGGTCTTTGGAATAGTTGTAGAGTGTCCTTCGAGTCGGAAGTGTAAATGCCTGCCTTAAAGTTTTATAAGTGCTAGCTGATTTGCTCTTTATGTACATACACCAGTGTATTATAGCAGGGTGCCACTTTTTGGGTCTACTGCTTTTAGCATTGGCCAAGCGAAGTTGCTGTTGTAAAAAGAATCTTTGAAATTTTCCAGGAATTTCAAAAGGATTACGCTCAATTGACTCTTGCATTTCTTTGCTTTCTTCCTGAATTACTTCTACCCCATCCTTCTCAATTGATTTATGAATTTTGGCTAACAAAGACTTAGTTTTCCTGTATAGCACTTTGTTTTTAACCTTTAGAGCGGCGTATCTAATTCTGACGTCTTGAGAATTTAAAGTTTTTAGATTTGTTGGTTTTGGGAAAACAGTTCTGACGTTTTTGCGCTTAACTCGTTTCATCAAAATTATTTGCAATAAATTACATTTTTGGCAATGGTTTTTCTTTTTTTTTATAGATTAAATATTCACAATTATTTGAACGAAGGCTGTTAGATTTGTGAGAGTAATGAGCCATACGAATATTTGTATGAAAATGTGGCTGAAAGATGTTTGATGTAACACCCCAACATGCACTCCAATTCAAATCTAACTGATCTAACAAATTGAGAAACCTCAGAAATGTCTATTTGGATTGTTACGACACCTTCACTTTTTTTTCCAAAGGCTAAAGGTATTAGTTTCACAGGAAACTGCCCAAATAAATGTACAGGATGTTTGGTGCTCTAATAATTGAGCCTTGAAGTTTTTAAAATTTAACTCCGTGGGATTTGCGCGAGTGCTGATAGCTTGAACTGTGTCTTGAAGTATTTCAACAATGGTGATTGGTGTGATTTCATTTCTGGTTTTATCCTGGAGAGAAATATTTTGAAAAGAAACTATCAGTAGTATGTTACCCCACTTTTGACTATGCAAATGAGGTAAAAATTATCAAAATTTGCATAATTCAGAAATCCCACTTTTGACTATACAAATTAGCCGAAAATGATCCAAATTTGTATAATTCAGAGATCCGACCTTAAACATGCAAATGAACCGAAAATGATCCAAATTTACATAATTCAGAGATCCGACCTTAAACCATGCAAATTAGCCGAAAATGGACCAAATTTTCAAAATTCAGAGATCCTACCTTAAACCATGCAAATGAACCGAAAATGATCCAAATGTGCATAAAACAAAAAAATCATACCTGTCAATCAAAAACTGTTAATAAAAGCAATTAGTAAATTGATGAATAAGTCATTAGCAATAAATAACTCGACAAGTAAACATGGCAATGTTAGCACCCATTTACGATTCCTTTTACATTACTTTACCTAGTAATGCCTCCATGCAATTATATCCTGAAAATACTAAAACAAGTTATAGGACGGAACTACCTACAACGTATAATTTATCGAAGGGAAATTGGGGGGTTGGATTGTCGGAAATAAACATGCCTTCAAAGTGGGATAACATAACTGATTGTTTTGATGAATTTGTCGTTAGATCGGTGGATCTTGATTATGAGTACAAAATGGGGGAAGGGGGTTGTGGTAAATTGGGTAATATAGTTAGGGGTCCGAACGACGAACCTACTAGTATATACCAAAAATTATTCGAAACGTTTAAACAGTCAATAACAACAAAAGCTGGGGATGATATAAATTTTGAAATAATGACGAAAGAGGGAATGACATTTATGCAAATTAAAATTAGCGGAGACAAACAAACGGCTATTAAGTTTCCTAAAGAATATGGAAAATTACTTGGAATAGCGGAATTAGATTGGGATCGATGGATTTTTCGGGAAACATATACAGCTAGTAATCCTTTAGACACTGCACGGAATCAATTAGATACCAGAAATTTGGGTAAATTCCAAGTCAAACAATTTGTTCCAAGGGATCGAAATAGACCCGTTGACGTTAATAAAGATGTTAATAAAGCATCAATCGGAACGAAAGCTTATAAGATACCTCACGGAACGTATGAAAGTATAGGTACCGTACTCGAAGCAATGAAAATGGTTTTACCCGAATCGAAACGAAAATATTTCGATTTTGTGTATAATAAAACAGGAACAGTAACAATCAAATGCGGGGTTGGAATTGTTAAAGAGAATACCCCATGGCATAAAATTACCAAAAATGAGGTTAAATATATGGATTATTTTTCAATTACATTTCCAAAAGATAATCCCGGATTAGGTTACATGTTAGGGTTTTATAAGAGTCAAGTAGACACTCCGTCGAGGAACAATACGGAAAGTAAACATCTCGGAGATATAAATAGAGGTGTACAAACCTTATTCATTTATACGAGTCTCATATACCCCCAGGTAATAGGTGACTCTTGGGGTGGGCTTTTACGTACAATTCCAAGACCTGAAAACAGTCGAGATAATAAACCTCACGTGTTAACATTCAATCCAATTAATTATTATCCAGTACGTACACCCAATTTTAATTTAGTTGAGATAGATATAACAACAGATTCGGGAACGAAAATCCCATTCAAACTCGGAAAAACCGTTACGACTTTACATTTTAGAAGGATCCGTAATCACTAATAATGTCTGTTCGGAATAGATATTATAATTATTATTTACAACAATCGGGCGCGGTGTTTGTTGGGCCAGTATTTCAAAGAGGAAATGGTTTGGGATCTATATTTAAGAGTTTAGTTCGCTTCATAACCCCCATACTCAAACCAGCAGCAAAAGCTGTTGGACGAGAAGCGATAGGTGTCGGAAGTAGATGGTTCGGCGACATATCAACGGGAGCCGATCCTAAAAGCTCTTTCAAAAAGAATATTAAAATTGCGGGGTCTAATTTATTACATAAAGCGGGTGATAAAATAGGGGAAGCGAAATTTGGGAGTGGAAGACGTAAAAGAAGAAAAAGAGCTAGTAAATTAGGAAAGAGAAAGGTGAAAAGAATAAGGAAGAAGTCTGATTTTTTAGCTTAAAGAAGTACCCTTAAAAATCAATGGGGGGTATAAAAGTAGGGAATTTACACGAGTAATAATTAGTTTACGTTTAAACAGTGACAAATAAAGGTATTCAAAAAATGGAAGGAATGATGTCAGAATTATATTTGTTCGCTAAACCCGTCTCTAATTTGTATATTGTGACCAATAACGACATACAACTACAAACTGTTAATGCTATAACGGATGGTGAGCCATTGGAATTTTTTATTCCCGGAACTCCTGATAGTTATATAGACACTTCAAAAATTAAACTGTACGTTAAGGCTCTAATATTAGGATTTGATACAACTGATAATACATGGAAAGCTATCGCGGGAAACGATAAACTCGGACCGGTTAACTTAACCTTATGGAGTTTATTTGATCAAATAGAAGTTATGTTTAACGATACTCAGGTTCAAGTAGTGAATAATTTAGCCCCATATATCGCTTATTTCGAAACAATGTTAAATTATGGGAAAGAAGCTAAAGAAACGCAATTGGGATTAGAAATGTTTTACAAAGATACAAAACTAACAAATGCCGATTCACACCATGCTGATAATAACGGAATGACATCTAGAAGAACCAGAACCGGAGCATCTAAAATATTTGAAATGATAGGGAGATTACACGTTGATGTATGTAAGATGAACAAGTTCTTATTGAACAACGTTGATATAAAGTTTAAATTTATTAGATCAGCGGATACTTTTCCAATAATTTACCAACCTGGCGCTGCTGCTGCTGATCCAATTACTAATTATAAAATCGTTATTAAATCAGCTTCTTTATTTGTACGGAAAATAAAACCAAACTCTGAAATTATGCTAGCGCATGCTATGGTTTTGGAAAAAACACCGTGTGTGTATCCCATTAATCAAACTGTGGCAAAGTATTTTAGTATCGAAACAGGGAACAGTGACACGATTAAAGAAAACTTATTTTTAGGTAGAATTCCTAATCGAATGATTATCGGGTTCGTTAAAACATCAGCCTTCAATGGGCGTATATCTCAAAATCCATTTTATTTCGAACACCTAGATTTGAACTTTTTATCAGTTACAGTAGGGAATAAAAATTATCCAGATCAACCTTTCACACCGGATTTTGCTCGTGATCATTACTGTAGGGAATACGCTTCCTTATTTACGGCTCTAGATATGTATGGGAAAAATAAAGGAAACTACATTAGTCTTTTTGATTATCCTAGAGGTAACACTTTATACGCTGTTGATTTTACTCCGGAAGAGCAGGCTAGTGCCGAGCATTGTTCTTTAGAAAAACACGATAGTTTAAGGTTAACTATACGTTTTTACAAAGCACTCACGTTTGCGGTAACAGCCATAGTATACGCCGAGTTCGAAAACGAGTTATTTATAACGAGGGATCGTAACGTTTTGTACAAACTAGAGTGAGAGTATGGACGAGTACGTTTATTTTCCAACTCGAAAAGATAATAATCTTCTCGTAACAGTTAGAAATAACAAAAGACACGTAACTATCGTCGGTAATTGTTGGGATTTTAAGGAAATAAAAAAGGTGTTGAAAGAAATATAAAATTAAACGTCTTCAACGAATTAGCGTCAAATGATCGCGTGAAAATCATGAAACAACAACAGTACAATCTCTCCGATAAACAAACTATCGAGATAGCCGAAGCTGGTGATGATCTAATTATTTCCATTTCCGATAATGCGAGAACGGAGTATATGGTTACTATTAGTAACAAAGTTTATCAAAACTTATGGATGCTGGTAGATTATATAAACTTGTTTTTCCAAGACGTCTTACCCCGCTTCCACAGTACCCTACCGGAAAATTTTCAAGTTGAAGGTTACGTATCTGGAACCGGAACAAAGTATATCGACATTCGTCAATACGTATGCGAAAATTCGAATATTCACCGTTACGATTTACTGTGGATGGCTACGTGTAAAGGATTTTGTTTAAATAAAACCACGTGGAGTCGATTGAAACAAATAAAACCGGAATTGGATCGGCAATTGGAAATAAAAGCTAATACCAAGGAATTATTCAGAACAATGATTTTGCGAGACATTACCGAAAATTTACTGGAAAACACAAACTGCTGCGGTAATCTTAATTGCCAATTGGAAATCGAGCACCACGTATCCTGCACCTCAAATTCGAATACTGACTTGAATATCCTACAAGCGATATCGATGTTAAATAAGACGAACCTGAAGAATGAGTTTGAAAAACGATTTGGAGAGAAGAACGAAAATTTGGATCAATTATTTCTTATTATTACCGACAATGTAACGGAATTGAAAAGAGATGTTTTTTACAATTACGTTTGATAAATAAAAAGCTTATTCACAGATGGTTTTTTTCTTTATTAACTAATTACCTTCAAAGATGGTTAGTAAACGAACAGCGCGTAAAATCGAAAATATATATTACGATCCGCAACATCCCGCGAGTTTAGGATCGGTGAGAAAATTACAAAAAGCTCTACCTAATGTAGCAAAGGAAGATATCGAACAATGGTTGATTTCCCAGCCCGCGTATACGAAACATAAACCCAGAAGAAAAATATATCCTAGAAATCAAACTTACGTCACTAGTATGAACGAGGTTTTCCAATGCGATTTAATCGATTTACCCCAATTATCCAAATACAATAACAAATATCGTTAAATTCTAACCGTCATTGACGTCTTGTCGAGATACGCGTGGGCTTTACCGTTAAAAACAAAGGGGGCGAAAGAAATTATAAAAGCTCTCGGTACAATCTTTAAGCAACGTACACCTTCGAGGTTAAATTCCGACGAAGGAAGCGAGTTTAAAAACAAAAAAGTGCTAGCCTATCTTAAAAGTAAGGATATCCATTGGTACGCTAGTTACGGTAATTTAAAATGCGCCATGATAGAAAGATGGAATAGAACATTGAAAACGCGAATGTTTCGATTAATGACGAGAAATAAGAATTATAATTACACGAAACATTTACAAAAAATTGTAAATGGATATAACTCCACTGTTCATTCAACAATCGGTATAGCTCCGAAAAACGTAAATATAAATAACGAACATTTAATATGGAAACGATTATACTACAAGAAGAAACGTACAAGCAACAAGCCAAAATTACGAAAGGGTGATTTGGTGAGAATTACGTCCGACAAAGGCGCCTTTGGTAAAGGATACACTGGATATTGGACGAATGAAATTTTTGTCGTTCATAATGTACTCCAACTGCTTACATAATAAAAGACGAAAACGACGAAATAATAAAAGGATCATTCTACGAGCCGGAATTACAAAAAGTTGCTAAATGAACACGGAAGAATTAAACCTTTTTTAAGCACAGATCCTAGAACGAGACCCTACTTCATAGGAGTGTTCCCGAAAGATATTTTACCGACCCACCAGATCGGAAACCCTATTGTTTCGTAGTCAATTCGGAACCATCCTCAAACGAAGGATTGCATTGGTTAGGAGTCTATATCGATACTAACGATAACGGTTATTTCTTTTGCTCGTATGGTAAAGACCCTAGTTATTACGGTTTTAATCTATCAAGCTACGCTTCCAATTGGTATTACAATAATTGTCAAATACAACCGAATAGTTCATTTACATGCGGGGGACACGTTATTTTTGTTTTAACAAGTTTGTGTTACGGATTTTCCTATAATGAAATAATACGAGAATTGTACGACGTGAAAGATAAACCTTACAACGACGTGATTATTATGTTAAATATGTGTTTACATTTATTGAATCAAGAGAAAAAATGAAATAAAATATTTTTTTATTTTAAGAAATTGGTACATTTTCATTTAGACCATTTTATCGGTGTTTTGACTTTTCGCAATTTCATACCAGTAAGGAGACGTCTCGGGCGATAAGGATAACCGTCAACATCATCACCATCATCACCATCCTCCGCCTCCGGTATACCTCTGGTATATCGTCGATGTCTCTTCGTTTTCGGAGTCGACGTGAGTTTAGGCCGTGGGAATGACTTCCTAATCGTCGAGGGCACCCTCGAGGGTGACCTCGGCGTTGACCTTGAGAGGGCCAAGGGGGTCCCTTGAGGTGATTGTTGTTGCGAAGGCGGCTGTTGCAATACTGAAAACGGATTAGGTGTTAGAAATTGCGGTGGTTGAACGGGTTGTTGTTGTTGAACTTGGAAAACTGGTGGAATATTTGCAACGTTGACGTTAGGAGGTTCTATCAGACTCTTCATAGTCAAATACTTTTGTAAAGTTAATAAATAATGTCGAAGTTTATCCTCCGAAGAGGTGTTTTGTTTTAAAATCCGACTCATTTCACGATCCAACTCTGTCGCTTCTTTTTCAGCTCCCGATAAAACAGCGGATTCGGGTAGTAATACCATTCAATTCATCTCGCTAATGAAGTGATGGTAGATATCAAGGTCGGTACCAAAGCAGCTATTAACCCGGGTAAAAATCCTACCGCCTGTTTTATAAGAAGTTTCCGTTTGTTTTTAGCCAAGCCTCTTTTATTAGCGATTTTTCTTATATATACTCGATGTTTTTTAATATAAATTCTATCCTTTTCGGGTAATGGAATATTTCCCTTTAACAAATTATAAAACGTGTTGTGTACGGCTTTGATTTGACTTTGCTTGGCTTTTTTCAGTACCTTGGTTAATTTTCCTCCGCCACTTTGACTGGCGCGTACCAATCCACGAAAAAATGCTAAATGTCTGTGTAACGAATGACGTCCTCTTTCGAATTTTTCGTTTAAAATTTCTTTTTAATACTTTTTTTAACAAACTCGATTTACGCTTTCTCTTAACCATTCCAACTCCTCGAACGTTCCAACGCGAAATAAAAGACATACGGAAACGATAAATAGTTTTATGTACAAAATTTTATTTGTCATCGCATACAATAATCATATTTCCTTCATGCGGAAAAATATTTGTTCTTAAACGCAAATCATCGTGAATGTTTTGTTTTAAATCGATACACAAGTAAGAATAGGGAATACCCTTGGTAACAAAATCATACGCTCTAGTTACGAGGTTTTTATTATTTGGAAATATTTGTCTGCTCAAGTAAGTTATTTGAGACCAGTCTCGCGGATTTTTAAAAACAATTATGTACGAAGAGTTAAGACTAATGGTTCGACTCTCTTTACCTTGACCAAAAAGATTTTGAGTTAAAAGAGCGACGGATAAATTTTTATGATGAGAGCCGACGCAAAATATAATATTAGCGATATGGGAACTATTATAACAAGAGAATGCCAGATCATCTATTATTAGAAAATTATTAATATTTCATCCCAAAATGAAGAATCATCTGGGGGGAGTCCTTCCATAAATTCAATGTTTTTAATTTCTTTTTTCGCAATGTCAAATTTCGGTTGATATTCTTTAAAACAGTACACTATCCTGTCCGGAGGTGGTTCGATCAAACAATGGGCGTGTTTCAAAAGGTTAAATATCCACGTCGTTTTACCAGCCATAGTACTACCGGCCAGTAAAATTTGCATGGGGGCTTGGAATTTTATTCTACAAGCGCACGAATCAAACATTTCTCAAAAAGTTTATTAAAATCGTCAATCCGTTTTCGAAATTGGAGTTTGTTTATTTCTCGCCAATAAACGCGATCTTCGTACGGAATAACAAAAACCACGGGGATATCGTCGAAAGTCACTTTTTTTAGAGTTGAAATTCCGTGTTGAAAGCATCTATCGACGATTCGAGAATTAAATCGACGAAACTCGACGTAAACGTTTTGATGGATTCGTCAAAATATTCCACAATTTCTTCCTTTAATCTTCTCTTTTCCCCTTCTTCATCCGCCAGACTCACGTTAGTAATATCGAGTCCGAGAATATAATTACAAAACGGAGCTTGTTTTTGATGCACTTCGTGAGGATTAGTCTCATTCGATCCTCCCCAATCGAATAAGTTATGACAGCTGAAACACATGGTTTTTAAACCGTCGTTCAAGTAAAAGAGACCCGACGCTGCTAGTTCCGCGGGGATAACTTCCAACTCCGACGAATTGGAAGTCCAATGACCGTTGAATGATTTTAAACGAAGACTTTCACGATGCATCTTGCTTTAACGAGTATCCAAACGGATATGTTAAAAAATTGTCCGCGATTATTCTCTTATTAAAAGTCACGCCGAAACTTTTTTTCAGATTTCCTAAAAGTAGTTTCGCGCGAGCTTTGTCACGCACAACGCTAAAGGGGATTTCCAAAGTGTAACTAGTTCCCGGAGTGTCTAAAGCCGATTTGATAGAATCAAAGTTAATTATCTGTTCGTTTATCCGTTTTAGCGAAATTCCTTTCATTTTCGTAACGCAATGTCCGGTATTTGTTTTGTAACTGTACGATTTCGGGCCCGAAGTAACGAATTCCGATATATATCCATTCGGAACTTCGTCGGTCCAATCACCCATAAATTGTCCGACGGGTGGAAGAAATTCGTCACTTTCTTTGTGAATAAATATAATACTATCCGTATCGCAGTACAAAACCCTTTCTTTTAATTTATTCAGAGTCCGAAATAATTCGATCCGACCGTACGAACTAACGAAACTCCCCAATACTGCCGATCCTTTGTAATATGTCGGACAAAAATCTTTTTTGAATTTGTAGGTCATTAAACAAACGTCATCGTCGTTAATTTGCCGCATATCCGTTAATTCCAATGTCGGATCCATTATAATTTTAATGAAATCTTGATAATCCTCGACGAAAACCGATTTTGGTTTATCGTTGTTTAAACAATGACGACCTCATAAAGAGTTTAAAGCCAATTTCGCCAACGCGCGTAGAGCTGAATTGTTTGTTACATCTTCGGGTCTAATCTCGATATCTTCTCGTTCTTTAATCAGTCTTAAATATTCCGTTTTTTCCTTATCGGTGGTAACGTTGCGAGGCCAGCCAGAGTTTTGGATTTTTAGTTTCAAAAATGTATTAATGTAACTTCCGAAGAAACCAGGGGTCCGATTCTACTACTGTCCTTATGATTTATAAGGATCAAAAATTGTCCTTAAACCTCGAAATTATCCTTACGCTCAAAAGTTCGTATTCTACTCCTCTCCTTATTAAAAATTGTCCTTATTAAGGATCAAAAATAATCCTTAAGTTAAGGAGAAGAAAAAGCTGTCCTTAGAGACGTAAGGCTTGGAAACTATCCTTATTTGTTTTTCAAACTCAAATATGGCGGCATTTTTCATTGAGTTAGAAATGTTGCGTTTAGCTCATATTGAGGAAACACCAAGACGGGATTTAAGTGAAAAGGAAGCTTTTTCGCGTTTGCATGTTTGAAAATGGTTCTTCGAATTAGAGAGATTTTTTTCGTGAGGGAGTAAAGTCCCTCGCGAAGGAGATTCTTATGTTGTGAAGGTAATATGTTTTCAGTTACATTAGTGAAAATGACTTTTCATTATTAGGTTCAAAAATAAATATTTATACCTAATTAGAGATTTTTATTGACTCGCTTTGATATTCGTTATTATAAGCTTATTTGATAACTTAAATTGGTTTGAAGTTAAAACCGAAATTGTTTTAATCCAATGCGGTTCTACTGAAGGTTTATGCATTTAGGTGTAACTATGCTTATTACGCTAGCACAGTTTAAGGTATTGATATTAAACGGTCATTGATTTACGATGACTTTTGGTCATTGATTTACGATGACTTTTCGTCATTCATGAAGGTTTCGCATATACATTTACGAAAAGTTACGGTTCTCCATTTATGAAGACTTATTCCACAAAAGAATTACGTTGTTGTACAATAATAAAATACTTCATCACATTTATGAATATTTAATTTCTTTTCCATCAAAACACCAGTGAATGTTTAATATCATAGCAGAATCGCACTGAATTCAAACAACCACCACTGAATTAAATAATTAGAGATATATTCTTTAAAACTAATAATGAAGTGTCATTTTTCCTAGGCAGTTGCATTAGGCCTAGGAATATTTTCTTTTCCCTTACCTTTCAAACGTTAATAATTTCCTTCGCGAGTGACTTTACTCTCTCAGGAAAAAATCACTCGCTCGAATTGAGGGAGAAACTCGTAAATTCAGTCGTTCCTTGAAATTCAATGAGCACGAGGGGTTTAATTTTTTAATCTCCTTCACTCTGTATGAAGGAAAACAAATATGACGGGCATACGCTTTTTCACTCCACGAGGGAGATTTTATAACTCGCGCTTTTCCCACTCTCAGTTTTTAAAAGAGAGTGAACGAGGGCCTAAGAGGCTAAGACTTGTCTACTCAAACTACCAAAAAATCGTCTGCTGAACTGAAAGAAACGCTATTGGCTACGCTGCCGGTAAAGCGTCACGGCGTGTTTACTCTCCTTATCATTCGTAAGGATGGGATTGCTCATAAGGAGAATGGTTGTAGAATACGAATTTTGTGAAATATTTGAAAGATCCTTATCCTATCCTTAAGACCGAAATAAGGATTTGTCCTTACGAAGGGAATCCTTATAAATAAGGACAATAGTAGAATCGGACCCCTGGATCTTTATCCTTGATATAGGTGTACCTTTCGGGGTAATGGTGAACCTCGAAGATTTCCAATATAACGTAACCGGTTTCGACCGCCATGTATATTTCTGGGGTGGGCCAAATCCCTTCGAAAGCTCGTTCGGAGTCGTTATGCGCGCAGGGGGTTTGTATATCGTTTTCCACGCAAGTACGACACAAAGCGAAAAATAGTTTTTTTCTGGTTCGAATTGGTAATGCCGGTATGTAAGCGTCTTTCGGAGCTAATATTTTACAAGACATTACCCCAAAGTAATGATTCAAATCGAATGAAAAATCTCTCGTAATAATCTCCGGGTGATTTTTAGGATAGTCTCTGTTTTTACATACAAAGGGGTACAAACTACAAACATCGTAATATAGAATTTTTTCGTTTGGTTTTGTTTTATGATACAGCCTGAAGCATTCAGTACGACCACCGTATAATGCCGATCATGGTCCTATCGGGTCTCGAAATTGTAACGAATCGCAAAACTTTCTTACCTCGATTCTGTTTTTCAACATTTCGTCAAACTCGCAACTCCATATTCTAACATATTCAGCGTTCGGTGCATTACACATGATATCATCGTCTCGATCCAGGGTTCTCTCGTATAAATTTTTAAACGTATCTTGCAATAACGGATTCCATTCGCCTCCTTTCGTATGTTTCGAACATCCGTGAATAAAATCTCCGTCAAATTGAAATATTATTTCGGGTTGGGAAGAATAACCATCTACCGGCTATCGTCCAATCTTCTTTTCACCTTCCAACGAGAGAACCGATTGAATTTTTATTCCGCGTTCTTTTTCTTCCCAAGCCAACCATTTTAAAGCAGATTTGCTTTGATTGTAGTTATTCCTGTACCCGTTACACGTTACTACTCCGAGCGTAAATTCTTCCAAGTATTTATGAAGGAAAATATTCGTGCATGCCCCCGCTATGGTTAAAGCGTTCATATTTAAAACATCGAAACCAGTTTCCTTCTCGAACAATTGTCTAAATTTATCCATACCCTGTTGTAAAACCTTAACATCCATTATAGTATAATATTCCAGTTCTTCGCGTAAATTATAGACCTATTGTCTCGATTTGGTCGCATACCATTCGACAAAATCTTTATAATCTTTTTCTTTCATATGTTCCGGTTGAAAATACTCTTTCGGCGGTAGTGGACCGACATAATCCAAAGTTTCTTCTGTGTGGAATATGTAAGGGAAAAATTCTTTTCTATTTTCACCCAAAGAAAACGTCGCGGGGAACGATCTTAATGGTTGCGAGACGAAATTGAAAGAGTCGATAAATTTCATTTTTTGATTTTTCAAAAATATTGCCAACATTTTGCTTCCGTCAAAAACAATATCCGGTATGATGTTCAATTTTAATAACCCACGAAGAATAAAGAACGAATCGAAACCTTAACTGTTATGGGCTAACAACGTAATATTTTCAAAAACCGGTTTAGTTGCTTTAAGCCGTTTTGTCGCGTGTTGGAAAACCATTTCTTTCGTCCCGAATAAATAATTAAGAAATTTATCGACGCAGTCGAACCCCCGAAATATCTCGTACTCGTAATTGTTCCCTTCATTTTCTTGCATAGCACTAACGAGTAAGACAGGGACGTGTTCGTTATTTTTAACGATTGATTCGGTATCGAAATAACAATATCTGGTTTTTTCATACGTTCTCGAAAGAGGCATAACGTAACAACGGTTCCTCTCGTGTACGCGTAAACAGTTTTTACATGGTTTCGAGCAAGAGTGTTTTTCTTTCAGTTCTAGTCCGCATTTTGAACACCTTTTAAAGTTATCACACGTTCCGTTAGATATATGAAAATTCAAACATTCTTCTCCTTTAAAATAACGATGGCATTTTCGACATTTAACAGGTTTAATTAGTTTATCTTCGTGGAATACATTTAAAGTTCTACATCTACTACATTTAACTCGATTTTCGCAAAAGTGATTATTCTTTTGATTATATCCGTGAAATACTTTTAAACATTTAGAAAAATACGATTTACCGCCAAACATTGTATGCAATTCCTTAATTACATGCACGTGATCATTAACTAACAATAAAAAAATTTGTTTTTCCTTGAAAGGTCCGACAAAGCATTTTTCTAAATTATCAGCTCTGAATATAATAATTTGATATTCGTTTAAGTAAGTTTGAAAATTTTGAATATCTAATAAATTAACGGTATCCGGAGAAATATTAGCGTTTTTATATAATTGCTCCGCTTTTTCTTTTTGGAGGGGGTGATTACAATTTTTTATCTTTCTAAAATAAAAGAGTGACTCGTTCGTTTTTTGATACTTTTCACTCGTATTCTTTTCGAATCTCTTATCAGCCAAATAAATTCCTATCACCAAAGCTCTTCCAAAACATAAGTTATCGGTATTGTCAATGTAAATATAATTTGAACTCGTTTTTATAAACGTATCCAAAATTACTAGATTTCTATTTTTTAACGATTTTGATCGACGTCCAACGGGTACGTCGCAATGTAAAAAAATAACGTCAAAAACTAAAGAGCTTTGTAAATGGAAATTTCGATTTGATTGGGCAACTTGACTTATAGCTCCTATTACTCTTTCAGCCGTTAATTCATTAATATTCATAAACCTTGCAACGGTCTACCCCGGGGAAATTAAACTGGCCGGTCGTGGAAAAGGGGGATTTCCGTTACAGGACGTTAGGTAGCCCTAATTTAATTAAGGGGGACCTTGTGACAACGTTAAGTCTTAAAAACGGGAATTGTAAAGATAGGCCTAATTAATTAACTTCCTCCCGTTGGAATTCAATAAAAGAAATTATTCATACCTTCTGCTCATGTTGAAATCGACAAAAATTTTATTAACTTTAAATTTTACAAAAACGTCGCGAACTTTCCCGAAGGACGACGGCGCGAACAACAAGACTATCGCGTAATGTGGGAAGCAGGGCTTCTCCCGAGGGCGACTGCCGGCGACTTGACAGGAACAGAAAGAGAGAGAGAGCCGTGGGTCTTACACGCTCTTATATACAAAAATTAAAGGGGGGGTAGAGAGAAGGAGGAAGGAGGTGACGTAGACGACGAAAGGAGCGGACATATTCCGGAGAATATGTCTGTCCCTTTTGTCGTCTGCAACGGTTTCTGGGCGAAACCGCTGCAAACGCCCCCTCGAAAAAAAAGAGAATTAGGATAGAAAAAAGTTAAAGGGGGAAGATAATGAAAAGGGTTTACGAAACCCGTATAACGAAAAAATGGTTTTTTTTTTTTTTTTCATTAAACACAAATTTTTTTTTTTTTTTTTTCAAAATTGGATTCGGGTGTTATAAATGCCGTTTTGCCTGTCCTTTTGTATAAATTTTCGGGGGCATAAAGATGATCGGTGGAGACCCTCAGCGCGACACGCGGTGCATATATAATGAAGGGGGGGTCTTGTGATCAGCGGAAATCCCTGGGGGGTGACGGGGTATAGTCTTACTATGTCGTTTTGAGACATATTTTCCCAAGAAACGGGGTACAATTCTCTATTCCGCGGGGGAGCGCGTTGATACGGTTGGTCTTGCAAGAATAATTTAGCGTAGTCGTCCAACTCGTATAAATTTTCTTGAGGGATGGGGATCTGTCCATAGTCCTGGAAGTTTATTTCCAGTTGGGAAACGGTAGGTCGCGGTCGAATTATGGGAGGGACTGGGACGATAGCGGCGGCTTCTTGGTCGGCGTGGATTTCATCCGGAAGTTCTTCCCGGGCGTCGGTGGTGGTCACAGGAAGTTCCCTGGGATTTTCTTCAATTGGGACTGTAATGGTTTCTTGAATTTCCCGTGGGACGTCTTCCTCCATAGCATCGGCTATGGCGGCAGCAATTTCCACCGGAACTTCCTCGGTTGGGTTTGGTAGGATCGGAGGTTCCCCTTGAGATTCATCCCCGGTTACATCTGGGTCAGCGGGAAGTTCCCTGATGGTTTGTTCATCTGCAACGGATGCGATTGAATTTTGGATTCGGATATCGATGGGGACATCGTCCACTTCTTCTTCCGGTAGTTCCGCGGCGGCTGCTCCGGTAACATCATCGGCTTTTTCCTCAGGATCCGGGTGGAGAATTATGACGTCATGGATAGGATGCGTAGGATTCTCGATTTTCGGGGTTGTAGAAGTTTCCGGATGAAAGTATGTGGCCGCAGGTAGGGAGACGATTTCAAAATCTCTTTCTAATGGAACTAACAGAAATTCTTCCGGCGCCATGGTTTCATTTTGTTGCCTCTTTATTCGGGGTCCTGTGGCCCAATATAAGGATTTTTTCTGGTTGTCTCTAAAAATTAATTTATCATTAGAAAATGAGGGCATAATAAAAAGATAAGAATAAATTCCCAAGGGAAGAAGTTAATTTATGTGTAAGGCTTCGCGATATTAGACGGCCGTTAGCACGGTACGTCGTGGGTGAGCCAAGCGGACTCTTTCCCAAGGAGGTTTTGCTATCGGTACTCGTTTGAAAGTAAAGTCCTCTGGTGCTAAATTGACGATTCCTTGTTCGTGTAAATATTGGGATATCTCGTTTCTCGATCGTAGCATGCGGCTTTTTGGTCCTGGGGGATAGTAGTATACGTCCATGTCTACTTTTCCAGGTTGGACAGTGTGGCGGTAACATAACTCGCGAACCCAACCCTTTTTGAATGGTTTCTCGTAATTTGTCGGAAGTTGATCAGAAGACAGTATAGGTTGATAAACTTCTCCGCTACTAGGGGATTCTGAAAGTTCATCTACAGGAATTAAACGTTCAGGGGTCGAGGAGATGAGTGGTTCAGGATTTGTTTCTCGATGTTGTGGTTCTCCTTCTGGACTTGTCGATAGTGTATGAAGTTTTGGAGCCTTTCCCTTTGGTCTTGCCGAAGAACTCCCTGTTGTCGGAATTCTGGCTCGTTTTCTCCTTTTTTCTCTATCGGCTACTCGGTCTATTTCGTCTGAGGATGAACTTAGTTGATCTTGTAGTTGAGCTTGTGGTCGTCTTTCTCTTCTTTGAATAGGTGGATTTGGAATAATTAAGGGTTCTTGAGTAGTGGTACTACTCGATAATCTTCTTAATTGTCTCTTCTTTCGTCCTATGGAAGAAGAGGTGGTCATTGGGTGACTTCTCTTTCGGAGATTGGGGATCTCAGGTTCGTCACTGGAGAGGCTGCTACTTGATAATTTTCTAACTGGTCGCCTTTTAGGTCCAGGAGCGGCGGATGAGGTAGTCGGATGACCTCGTTTTTCCGGTTCCGGTTCGGACATTCTATCGTCATCAGTAGAAGTGCTCAGTTTTCGCAGCGTTTTTCTTCTAGGTCTGATTCCTTCTGTTGTCGTTGTTGTGGGGTGATCTCTTTTCGGTCTTTCGACTATCGGAATTGCAGGGGGATTCACTTGAATTGTCGCTGGAGGAGTTAGAGGTCCTTGAGGCAATGGCTCGGTTTCTGGATGCGTCTCTCCTTGATTGACAATGTTGTCCTGTAATTCCACTTCCGGCTGGATTTCTTCTGGTTGACGTATTTCTGGTTCTTGAGTTTTCTTTTTCGGTATTCTGTCAACAAATCGGAATGGGCCTATCATTTCTTCTACTTCCTCAAAAGACTCTGAGGAAGGCTGAGGTCTCTCTTCTAGTACTTCTGGGGGTGGTGTTCTTTCTGGAGTCGGAGCTCTTGATCTCGGTGGAGGAATAATTTCTTTTGGCTGAGTAGTTTCATCTTCCGGGATATTCTCCTCAGGGATGTTTTCGACCTGTTCGATTATTTCTTCTCTGGGAGTTTCTGAGTCTTCATTCTCCTCTAGGGGAACTTCTGAAGTTTGGTAAAGTTTGAGTTGAGCTATGTTTATGGGACCTGTTTTCTGTCTAGAGATCATGTCTTCGAGGATGTACAAAAGGGGACTTCTTTTTTCCACGATCTTGAAAGGTCCAGTCCATTTCGGGCACAGTTTTCCCATTCGTCCAAGATTGGCGTTAGATAGGGGATGAGTTAACTTCCATACTATCATTCTAACGTCGAATTCGAGATCTTCTCTTCTTAAATCGTAGTATTTTTTCTGTTTGGCTTGAGCCAATTTTGAAAAGTTCTTTGTTAGTTTCCATTGGTCTTTAAGGATTTTTAGTGTCTCGGATCGGTCTTCAAATTCTTCCAAGGGCATACCGATGTCAATGTCCCATGGGAGTCTTGGTTCTCTTCCCATATTGAGGTAGAATGGAGATCTTCTGGTTGTCTCGTGCGGAGCTGAATTTATCGCGAAGGCGAGAGCGTTCAACGTTTCGTCCCACGTTCGGTGATTGTTCTCCACGTAAATTGAAATTGTTTCTCCAAGAACGCGATTAACTCTCTCTGTGATGTTTGACTGTGGATGATAGGGAGAAGTGTGGATGGGTCCAATGTTGAATAACTTGCAGGTATCGTGCCACAGAGAAGAAACGAACTGAGTTCCTCTATCGCTTAGGATCTGTTTTGGTGCTCCCCATCGGCAAACAAAGTTCTTTAGGGCTAGGGCGCAAGCATCCGCTGTTATTCTTTTCAGAGGTACTAATTCGACGAACTTGGTCATGTAGTCTGTGAACACGAGTAGGAATTTGTATCCTCTTCGGCTAACGGGAAATGGTCCCATGATGTCTACTCCTATCTTGTCGAAGGGTCCAGTCGGGACTGTGGATATCATAAGCCCGGGAGTTCTTCTGTTGCTTATTTTGTATTGTTGGCAGAGGACGCATTCTTTGACATATTGTCGGACGTCTTTGTCCAGATCGGGCCACCAATATCTATGTCCTACTTTTTCTCTTGTCTTATAATTTCCTCGGTGGGGGGAAAGTGGATGATCATGGAGAAGTCTCATGGTTTCTCTTCTGAGCGATTTTGGTAGATAGATTCTTGCTGGACGTGTTCCAGATGCTTTTCTGTATATCAAGTTGTTGACCATCTCGAAATCTGGGTGTTCTGGCGGGTTTTCTTGTCGTAATAATTCAATGATTTCGCGAATAACTGGGTCTTCTCCTTGGGCGGTAATGATGTCATCGCGGTCGAAGATGTGAAAGTTCGCGTGTGGAAATGGAGGAAGAATGTACGCACGATGAGAGTGATCCGAGGGGACATTCGAGTTTTCTGATGACAGTTCTTGATTTTCCTCTTCAACGTTGGAGGTGACTGACATAGCAAACAGTCCTAGTGGGGCTCTTGAAAGGGCGTCGGCGACAATATTTTCGACTCCTTTCTTGTGTTGGACCTTGAAGTCGAAAGTTTGGAGATACATGGCCCATCTGACGAGTTTAGAGTTCGGCTCCTTGAGTCCGAATAGCCATTGTAGTGCTTTATGGTCGGTTACGACGGTGAAAGGTCTACTTTCCAGGTACGGGCGGAAATGTCCTATGGCCCAGTATATCGCGAGACATTCCTTCTCGGATGTGCTGTAATTTGCTTCGGCATTTCTTAGGTTTCTGCTGGCATAGGCGATTGGAACTTCAATTCCGTCTTGGATCTGTGATAGCATTGCTCCTAGGCCCGCGTCTGAGGCGTCCGTAGTTAGGACACTTGGCGCATCTGGCTTGTAGGCTGCTAGAGGCGGGGAACTGCAGATGGCTTCCTTGATTTTCTGGAATGCTTCCTCTTGAGCGGGACCCCATTCGAATTTGACTCCTTTCTTTTTCAGGTGGTTGAGCGGGGTGGCTATCTTTGAGTAGTGTGGTATAAATCTGTGGTGCCATCCAGCCATTCCAAGGAATCGTTGAAGTTGTTTTAACGTCTTCGGCTTCGGATAGTCCTTGATGGCTTCCACTTTGGACGGATCGATGTAGATTCCGGTTTCGTTGATGACGTGTCCCAGGACTACTGCTTCTGACTGGGCAAATCTGCATTTCTTCAGTTGAAGAGTGAGGCCTGCGTTTTTCAATTTGGTCATGACGTATTCCAAAGCGTTCTTCTGCTCCTTCCAAGTTTCGGATGCGATCAGGATGTCATCTAAGTATACCACGATAGAGAAATTTTCTCCATCTCGGAATACCTCATCCATCAGACGCTGGAATGTGCTTGGGGCATTGCAAAGTCCAAACGGGAGAACGTTGAATTCGTATTTTCCGGCGTGAGTGATGAAGGCGGTCTTTGGTGAACTTCCTGGCTCCATTTCGACTTGCCAGTAGCCTGATTTCAGATCCAACGCTGTGATGTATTTGGGTTTCCCCAACTTACTTAAGGTTTCGTCGATACGAGGAATAGGGTAAGGATCCTTAGCGGTGATTGCGTTTAGTTCCCGAACGTCGATGCAGAAGCGGTACTTCTTTCTTCCTGTTCCGGATCCGTCGTCTTGTTCCAGGATTACGACTGGTGAGGCCCATGGTGACGTGGAGGGTTTGATGATGCCATCTTTTAGCATATCGTAGATGTTTTGTTCGATGATTTTCTTCTTTTCGTCGCTAACGCGGTATGCTCTTTTATGTATAGGCTTAGCGTTACCTGTGTGTATTTCATGGACTACCAGACTGGTCCTTCCTAATTTGTCGCTGAATAGTTCAGGAAATCTGAGAAGGAGTTCCTTCAACTCTCTCTTCTGCTTGTACGAGAGAGAGGTTGAATCAACTGCTTCGTTGACGTTATTTACCATTTGAGGTGACGGGGGCAATTTGTCCTCTGACACCTCTAATAGTTTAAGCGTTAGTCCATTTATAGAGCATGTTAAAGTTCCAAAATCGATAATAGTATTCCAATCTTCTAGGAAATCTTGGCCTAATATTGCGTCACATAGGAGTGAAGGGACAATATGAAACTCTTGACTAAAATTCCTAATGATGTCTTGTTCAAATTTTATTTCAAAGTCTAATACTGTTGATCCTTTAGTAAAAGAGTACTGTCCGTTCCCCATGACTATGCATTCTGATCTTTCTGACTTAGGTTCTAGTTTGTTTTCTCCCCTAAATCTTTGTATGGCCCTCCATTGGTCTAGGCTTATCATGGATACTTCAGCACCATTATCGATTCTTGTATGTAGGATTGTGTGTTCAAATTTTATTTTTATTAAATGAGGGTTCCTCTTTGGGAGTCCTCTTCTTTGAATTGTGGCCAAGTGAAGTGGCGTGGTCACAATTCGGTCTTCTTTTTGATGGACTATTGAGTCGCGGGAGGGAAACGTCCTCTGATATTCCCCCCCGAGTTGGAGTTTCCCGGAAACTGACCTCGATTTCTTTCCATTCTGGCTGACGGACACTCGGTTGCGTAATGACCTAAGCCACCGCAGTTGAAACAGGTTATTTGTCGTGCTCCTTGGTTGTTTACCGGAGGGTTTTTTTTTTTCCCGCCAATGACGTCATAGATACAGTTGTAGATTTTCCCGCCAATGACGTCACAGAGACAGTTGTAGACAGGACTGCCAGATTCCCGCGCAATGTTTTCCCGCGAGGGGGCGCGCGAGTTTTCCCGCGAGGGGGCGCAGCCGCCAGGGGGCGCGCGCGAGTTTTCCCGCGAGGGGGCGCGCGCAAGTTTTCCCGCGAGGGGGCGCAGCCGCCAGGGGGCGCGCGCGAGTTTTCCCGCGAGTTTTCCAGGGGGCGCGCGCGAGTTTCCCAGGTGGGCGTGGCAGAGGGTGACCTTGAAATTCTACACCTACACTCTACACCTACATTCTACACCTACGGAGGTAGGAAGTGCGGCTCTATACTACTGATACTCCCTCTAATGCTAAAGGAGGGTTCTTTGATTGGCTGTAACTTTTTTGTATTGTGTTTGCCGCTTTGATATTTTGCCAGTGAACTAAAATTTGGGCCCTACTTTTGTGGTTAAAATTTCAAAGAGATCAAATAAATAGTTAATTCTATAAAGAAAAAAGTTGTTAAGGGTGGTTTTAGAATCCATAAAATTATTAAGACATTTGGTGAAATATACAATATTCTTCCATAGAGAAAACATGGGAATTTTATAAAAAAGAGCATTTTCTCAGAAGGCATATAAGGAAAACTATTCATTCGTTACGTTTGGGAACCATCTTAAATGAAAGATAATACTTCAATGTACCGACTTTTCAAGTTTCATAAAGATCAATTAAGTTTAAGTATTGATTTTTATCATTATTAACACATACTTTGACTTACGTTGTTTTGGGTATTGGAAGTACGGCGTTTTACTACTGTTAGAGACACGCATTTTAGCCCTAATTTTTTATATTGGACTTACGGCGTTTTTGTCGTGATTCACGCCGTTCGAGGGATATAAAGCAAGAAAAACATGGCGTTTGAGCTCTTATAGGTGCTTGTGGGTACTTGTAGGTACTTGTGGGTACTTGTGGGTGCTTGTAGGTACTTGTGGGTGCTTGTAGGTACTTGTGGGTGCTTGTAGGTACTTGTGGGTGCTTGTAGGTACTTGTGGGTGCTTGTAGGTACTTGTGGGTGCTTGTAGGTACTTGTGGGTGCTTGTAGGTACTTGTGGGTGCTAGTAGGTACTTGTGGGTGCTAGTAGGTACTTGTGGGTGCTTTTGGATGCTTGTGGGTGCTAGTAGGTACTTGTGGGTGCTTTTGGATGCTTGTGATTACTTGTAGGTACTTGTGGGTGCTTGTGGGTGCTTGTAGGTACTTGTGGGTGCTTGTAGGTACTTGTGGGTGCTTGAAGGTACTTGTGGGTGCTTGAAGGTACTTGTGGGTGCTTGAAGGTACTTGTGGGTGCTTGAAGGTACTTGTGGGTGCTTGAAGGTACTTGTGGGTGCTTGAAGGTACTTGTGGGTGCTTGAAGGTACTTGTAGTTGCTTGTAGGAACTTGAAAGTGCTTGTAGGTACTTGTTGGTGCTTGTAGGTACATGTGGGTGCTTGTAGGTACTTGTTGGTGCTTGTAGGTACATGTGGGTGCTTGTAGGTACATGTGGGTGCTTGTAGGTACTTGTGGGTGCTTGTGGGTGTTTCAAGGTACTTGTGGGTGCTTGTGGGTGTTTCAAGGTACTTGTGGGTGCTTGTGGGTCCTTGTAGGTACTTGTGGGTGCTTGTGGGTGCTTGTACGTACTTGTGGGTGCTTGTAGGTGCTTGTGGGTGCTTGTGGGTATTTGTGGATTCTTGAAGGTACTTGTAAGTGCTTGAAGGTACTTGTGGGTGCTTGAAGGTACTTGTAGGTACTTGTGGGTGCTTGTAGGTACTTTTAGTTGCTTGTAGGAACTTGAAGGTGCTTGTAGGTACTTGTCGGTTCTTGTAGGTACTTGTGGGTGCTTGTAGGTACTTGTGGGTGCTTGTAGGTATTTGTGGGTGCTTGTAGGTATTTGTAGGTACTTGTGGGTGCTTGTAGGTACTTGTGGGTGCTTGTAGGTACTTGTAGGTACTTGTGGGTGCTTGTAGGTACTTGTAGGTACTTGTGGGTGGTTGTAGGTACTTGTAGGTGCTTGTGGGTGGTTGTAGGTACTTGTGGGTGCTTGTAGGTACTTGTAGGTACTTGTGGGTGCTTGTAGGTACTTGTGAGGAATGGAGTGTAAACCCCCATATCTCTAGCGTTGCCTGTGTACCCCCACCTACGGCACCATAGTCCTCCCAGCATCCTTAGCGGTTAGGTAGGGTCGTACTGGACGAAATTGTAAAGGGCGCTCCCTCTATCTTCAAAATAAAAGCTAGTTCTCATAAAAATAAACCTGCGCTACTCGGCAGCACTTAGCAATCGCCTATCGAAGCGTAGGGGCGTGCGCGAGATACATTGGGAGAAATACGGCGCCGCAGGTCGCCCATCATCACTTGCAATCCATCTCAGCTCCCTTATCCCTGTCCCAGCCCCCGCGACTTCCAACCACTAGCATAGCCCACTCGATCACGCTCTCTTTTCCCCGGCTACATATTTTGAAGATGGCACTTTTTAGGCGTATGAACAATCTTGGATCATCTTTGTGAACTTTTAGGGTAGCCCTGACTAAATTTTGTTTAAGGTTTTAAGCTTAATATCAAACAGACGTTAGTTTATGCTACAAAAAAAGTTTGAAATTGACTATCTTTGTGAAGTTTTAAGGATATCCGAATTTCTTATTGGGCTTATGACAATATTGAGCTAAATGTTAAACGGACATAAATCAGCATTTTTAAAATTTTTGTAAAATGGTCAATTTGGTCCTATTTCTGGAATTTTTAAGGGGGCGCCTCGCGTTTCAATAAATGATTGTAAAAAATTGTATTATGTTAATTACAATAAGAATACAAACTTTTATTGATTTACGTTTTTTTTGAAGTATCATTATAAATAAATGTCTGATTGAGCTAAAGTTATGGTCCCTTTTATATATGTTTCTGCTTAGTGCAGATTTTCAAATGTAAAACGGTTTC
The DNA here is from genome assembly GCF_054372755.1 of Phalangium opilio. Taxonomy (NCBI): domain Eukaryota; kingdom Metazoa; phylum Arthropoda; class Arachnida; order Opiliones; family Phalangiidae; genus Phalangium; species Phalangium opilio. Next base: position 792,359 of record NW_028324159.1, on the reverse strand, counting down.
TTAACATTCTTAATTGAAATGAAAACTGAAGGAACAGATATTAATCAAAAATGTCTTGATTAGAATCAAGACCTAAAAAGTGTCAATAAGACTGAGGTTATCACTTGTCTGAAGGTTCAGATATTAATTTTTCTTTTTAATTGAAACATAAATGCATGCTTAAGAAAAAAACAACGTTCCATTACCGTTTTCCGTTGAAATAAATTATTTTACTGGTAATCAATTTCAAAAATTTACTTATCTCGGCTTTTCGACCACAATTCCTTTCCCCGAAAACATTTTATCATTACATTAATTACTTTTGGGAGATATCGTGTCAAAATAACCTATAAAACAATAAAAAAACTGTAATAGCGGTCTGTTTAGCCATGACAACAACCTTTTAAAAGTTACAAGGACTATATAACCCTTTCGAGACTAACAGGACCTGAGCAAACTATAGCTTAACCTGCTACTAGTACGACCAGGGAGAATTGATGTAAACTGGACTTGAAATTCCATCATGTGCGACCTGCGGCCCTGAAACTCTCCCATAGTCCCAGTGTGTGTGTAGAACATAATGTTTTCGCTTTTATCTGCCAAAATCAATCTTTCTAGGTAGTGCCGCCTCCTCACTTGTATTTTTCATGATATATTAAGGTTTGAACGAACAAAATTCTAGATTACTATTTTCACTACCATGTCCCTCTGCTAACTTGAAGCAAATTTTCCTCTTTTTTTGCTGCTCATTACCGGTGCTATTCCCTTGACTTTCTGTTGGTTATAACTACTATCATGAGTTTATTTATTTCAAACCAAAATATAAAGAAATGGATTCTTTTTCCTTTTGTGCTACTTAGAATTTACAAATGTATATAACGTTGTACCGTGCCATATCAAATTGTCTCTAACCATTGTTAGAAACTAGAGAGAGAAATTGGGCAGTAACACTGATCATGCCCTGAACTATGAGAAAGAACAATACGACGGTTGACTAAAGTACACTTGATGATAAAATGTTTTCGGGGAATGGAATTGTGGTCGAAAAGCCGAGATAAGTAAATTTTTTGAAATTGATTACCAGTAAAATAATTTATTTCAGCGGAAAACGGTAATGGAACGTTGTTTTTTTCTTAAGCATGCATTTATGTTTCAATTAAAAAGAAAAATTAATATCTGAACCTTCAGACAAGTGATAACCTCAGTCTTATTGACACTTTTTAGGTCTTGATTCTAATCAAGACATTTTTGATTAATATAAAATAGATCCGGTATTAAAATTACTTTTAACTTGCTAGCTAAAATAACTTACAGTTCCTCAGCCGGTTGAACTTCGTTTGAGTTAAAAGATTTTGGTGGACACATGTTTTTTATAATAATCTAGGCTTTGAAGATATTTTCAAACTTAAAGTTCTTTGTGTTATGATGTGCAACTTTGAAATCCGTTCGGTTTATTTACGAAATTTTCAAGGTTGTTAGCTTAAGATGTCTAGTTAGGAATTTGTAATGAGCGTCGAGGTCATCCCCTGGTTTTCTTAGAAAATATATTTAACTGTTGGTTTTTTATGTATTAACGACTTTAAAGAAGGGTCCATATTAATGAGCGTCGATTTTTTCCCTGTCGAGGTCGTTTTTTAAGAAGGGTGCATATTAATATGAAAAGAAAGACCTCTATTATGGGGTGCATAATTTTAAAAGAGACCCTCGCAACGTACGTGATTCTTATAAGATATTATTACTTTTAACAGACTTGAACGAATCACAATTATCAGAATTGAAAACAAGAGGAGAGACTACTTTACCGAGTGGTTAAGATCTAATCTGTCATTTTTGTAAAAAAGACGATATCGCTAGTTTTTCATCTATTGGTGGTGATATTCATTACTGTGTGAATACAGAGTGCGTTAAATTTAAACGGGCTATATACAAACAATACGGTAAAGTGTTAATTAGCAATATTGAAAACGCTTACGCGATTTTGGACAATAGTTTTTTTTTTGTATAAACTGTAATCAGTTTTGTTACAAAAACCAACGCCAAGAAAAAGAGTGTTCATACTGGGAAAGTGAAGAGGAACCAAATTACTATCTTTGCTCTTTCCGTAAACACAAATGAAGGAAATTTGTTCGTTCAACCTATCAAACATTTTAAAAGTTGATAACGATTGTAAAACTATTGTACCTCGGTTGGGTACATTATGTTTAATCGAAATTGAAGACAATCGTCAGAAATTTGCGCGAAAGTATAAAATAACCCATACCGTGATTAGAAAACTCGTTTGCGAAGAAATTTTGAAAAACAAGTTTGAGTGTTAAGTTGTAGAACTATCTTGGTATTCTTATAGATATGTTTGGACATTTCTAAAACCAATTGATACGGTAAATTGTGGTCAGCACGTACCGACTACTACATGTAAATTAGGTCGGATTCACAAGTACTATAAAAAACAAAACTGGCGTTGTCAACATCGGGAAGAGGCGGCCTACGTTCTGGGATACGTTTGTCATGACAGTGACGCTGTTCAAGCAGTGATTAACACGGTGATTGTTAAAATCATTTACGAATTCAACTCTACGCTGACGTATAAAAACCCATTTCGTAGGAATTACGCAACATCTAACAGCTTCACCACAAATTTCTTGAAGCTGTTATATACAAAAGTTGTAATCAATTCTTTACGGTTCGGCAATTACTCTTTATCGTCCTTATCAAATAATTTGTCTACATTTAAGAAGAAATTTTATTTGACTCGATACTGTATTTTTAAAAACGATGAATTTCGTGACGAAGAAACACTTGATAACGTGTCTGAAGTGATTTTTTCAAAGAATGCCAGCAATAAATCTTACGAAGATCGTCAAAATGCCGATCCATCTTCAATAGAACTTTAAGGTGAAGAGTGGGATTGGTAATTATGGCTAAATTCGGGAGTTACGTTTTTAGTCAAGCTCTTGGTATCCACGTTGATGCTGCGCCCGCAGTACCGCGACTGGGTACGTAATGTTTAATCACAATTGAGGATAATCGTGAAAAATTTTATGCAAAAAAGATAATTTCCAAGTACGCTATCGAACAGCTTGTGTGTCGGGAAATGTTAAAAAACGTATATGAAAGCAGGGTCGTGCAATTAACTTGGCCACACGCGTGGATAGAGTCGTGTCAAATCGATCCTAGAGATTGCGGTCGTCACGTCGTTACGACAGAATGTAAACTTGGTCGAATTCATAAATTCGATCCGAAAAAACAGTGGCGTTGTCAGCATTCGAAGGAAGCAGCCTATATTTTACAGTACGTGTGTCATGACAGTGATAGTGTTCAAGCAGTAATTAACACTGCTATAATAAAACTTTTATACGAGTTAAACTCTCCTTTAATTGTAAAAAACCAATCGCCTTTTAGTGGTAACTTTTCTCCTACTACTTTTTTAGTAATATTTTTAAAATTTGCGTATCTATATTCTGCAATTACGGAATTGAACAATTTAAATTTTTCGTTTATGGACTTAACATTCACTTTTGAAAATTATAAAAGTAAGTTTGCTTTTCTCGTACGACCCTCTCATCCGTTTAAAGGTGTTAGCGGTGTATTTTATAACCCGATGATTACAATGTTTAAAAATGACCATTTAGCGTATTTGCCCCACGACTTGCAGACATTTGAAGATTTCTTAAAACGTAATTTTCCAAATTTTTTGTTTTACTTTCGAAGAATTTAACCCCAGAAAGAACGCTGTCAATTATACTTTACAAGATAGATTTCCAAGTTTTTGGAATCATTATCGCAGAATTTAATCATGATGTAATCAATACAAATAAATATTGTTTTTTAACATTTTATTTCATCTTTTAATTTGTTTTTTACAATGTTGACACAATCCTTTTTTAAAAAAATTCTGATCTAAAATCGGTTTAAGTAGAGGAAAAAAACCCATAATTGCAACTGATGGGTCCATCGATAACATTCCAAAAATAATTCCTACAGGTACAGTTACGGGAAGGAGAAGTAATAAACCACCTAAACGGCCATATTCTTTTGTAACCTCAAAAACACGCTGCGTACAACATCTATTATTACAATATTCTTTAGTCTTGGATTTGCTTGTAGTTGAAACGTATTTCTCCGTTGGTGGTACATCTCTCCCTGACTCGTCGTTAGAACAGTTTATGGGTATGTTGCATGTTGAAAACCCTTTAACAATTGGGCATTCCGGGGAATATTTTCGATGCTCCTCATTTACTTTATCATTAGCTTTCCAACTATGTAATGTTATATCGCAATAAAAACATTTAACGGCATCACCCTTCTTTAAATAATAAAAACCATGTTGTTGTAAATTGAAAATATAAAGATCGTTGGTATAGCCTCCCCTGTTTAGTTTTTTATCATCTTATCTAACTTACGATGTCATAAAGAATTATACATGAAATGTTTTTTATTTACTGTATAAATACTCTGCTTTCATAATATTGTAAGCTCTTTCTATGTCGACTTTGATTTGAATAAATCGTATTAATCTTAATTACTCGGGCTGTCGTCTTTTTAACAACAGGTTATGGGCCCTGCATGTTAGATAAAGTTTTGCCGAGACTTTGCTTAGGGTATAGTTTAGTCCGTTAAGTATTTGTGAACGTTAAGAAGATCAAAATTCAAGGTAGCTGGTTAATACTCAGAAATGGCCATGAGTCACCATGCAAGGATCGAAACGCTCACCAAGGACAACTTTGATACCTGGAAACTGCAAGTTGAAGCACTACTAGTCAAGAATGACGTATGGAGCTACGTGGACGAAACCTTACCAAAACCTATCTTGGTTACGGGAACGAACGGAAATGAAACACAAGTCACGGACTGGGAACGCCAAGACCGAAAAGCTAAGTCAGATTTAATCCTTGCGATCAGCCCAACTGAACTGAAGCAGATTAAAAATTGCGTCACATCTCGAGATGTTTGGTTGAAGCTTGAATCGACTTACCAGTCACGAGGTCCAGCCCGGAAAGCAACATTACTGAAAAGATTGACACTAACCAAGATGAAGGAAGGCGAGGATATCCACGAACACGTAAAGAAGTTTTTTGAAACCGTGGACACACTGGAAGACATGAACCTCAATATCAATGATGACCTTCTAGCGATTATGCTTCTTTATAGCCTTCCCGAAAGCTTTGAGAACTTCAGGTGCGCAATCGAAACCCGAGATAATCTCCCGGATCCAGAAGCCCTGAAAATTAAAATCATGGAAGAGGCCGACGCGAGGAAGTCCAAAGAGAAAGACACGGTTCAGAATGCAATGGTAGCCTTCAAGAAGAACTGGCGCAAGAAACCTACGAAATCAATTGGCGAATCCTCGAAACTAACAGAGAAGACTATTTTCAAGTATAAGTGTCACCGATGTAAGAAGCCAGGTCACAAAGCCGCTGATTGCAGGTCGACTATGCAAGATAAAGCCGGCACCGCTGAAGAAAAGGCCAACGCAGTACATGTATGCGGAAATCCAGAAGAATTCGCCCTATACACTGATCAAAATGAAAAGGACGACTGGTGCCTAGATAGCGGGGCTACTTCGCACATGACCTCGAACGAAAAGAAGTTCCTAAACATCGAGGGAGTCAAGAAAACGTTGAACCTAGCAAACAATAACTCCACCGACATCAAAGGTATTGGATCAGTCAAAATCAGCGCAACAGACGGTAATACTGAAAGAATCCTAAACCTGGAAAAGACTCTTCTCGTTCCTGACCTGAGAACAAACTTGATGTCCATCTCTAAGATAACGGACAAAGGTTTCGAAGTTCTCTTCAAGAAATCTAACGCAATCATTCTGAAAAACGACGGAACAACAGTTGCCCTCGCTGATCGTACAGGAGACTTGTACTTCTTGAGAAAAGATCCGGAAACCGCAAACAGCGTACAAGTAGAAATCAATCCAAAATCCACACTGGAGGATTGGCACCTCAGAATGGGTCACCTAAACGAAAGAAGTCTAAAAGACATGTCTCGGAAGAACATGGTCCATGGTCTAAAGCTGAATAAAGACGAAGATCTGGCAACGTGTGAAATATGTATCCTGGGAAAACAATCTCGAACACCATTTCCGAAGGCACAAGAGAACCGCACCATCGAACTATTGGAGATAATTCACACAGACCTTTGTGGCCCAATGCGAGTCTCGTCTAAAGGTGGAGCAAGATACTTCGTCACATTCACAGACGACAAGTCAAGATGGAACGAAGTATTTTTCCTGAAACATAAAGACGAAGTCTTCAAGGCATTCGTGGAATTCAAAGAAAGAGTGGAACTTCAGACGGGACGAAAAATCAAGACATTACAGTCCGACAACGGGACTGAATTCTGTAATAAAGATTTCGACAATTTCCTTAAAGAAAATGGCATTGCTAGAAGACTTACAGTTCCGCAAACGCCTCAACAAAACGGAGTTTCCGAACGTAAAAATCGCACCCTAGTAGAGATGGCCCGCTGCATGCTGATCCAATCAAAGTTGCCACCCTCATTCTGGAGTGAAGCAATCGCCACAGCTGCGTACATCAGAAACCGATGTCCTTCTCGCAGTATTAACGGCGACCTCCCATACACAAGATGGACGGGACGAAAACCAATCTTGAATCATCTACGTACGTTTGGCGTAAAAGCGTATATCCTGGACGAAAATACGTCGAAGGGAAAATTCGATCCGAGAAGCAAAGAAGCTATTTTTATTGGATATTCAGTAGAATCAAAAGCATACAGATTCTGGCTGCCGAACGAAGGTAAAATCGTACGGAGTCGGAATGCTAAGTTTCTCGGGAAATTCGATTGCGGGGACGAATACGAAGATTTCATTAGTCAAGAAGTCTACGCCAAATATGGTATGGAACCTGGAGTCCAAAAGAACGATTCAACGAAAAGTGATTTCTTCCAAGTACAATTGAGTCCACCTTTTGAGCAAATAACCGAACCAGCAGTCAAGCCAAAAGACGAACAAACTCCTAGAACAGAATCCGATCGCGAAGCCAAGCTACCTGAAACGAAGAAAGGACCTGGAAGACCCAGATTGGAACGCACTGGAAAACCGGGAAGACCCAAGAAAGTCTTCAACATGGTTACGCTTCAGAATCCTCAAGACGAAGTCAAAGCTAATCATCAAGACGAAGCCGCAAACCTGATCGGTATTCCGGACCCAATGAACATAAAAGAGGCGTTATCTTCAGAAGATGCGACTGACTGGAAAAGAGCAATTAAAAGCGAATTCGTATCCCAGATAAAATGCAAAACTTGGGAAATAACCTCGAAGCCAGAAAATCGCCATCTTATCGGAAACCGTCTCGTTTTCCGAACGAAGTACACCGCCAGTGGTAAAATTGAGCGACGTAAAGCCCGTCTAGTTGCCAAGGGTTTCGCACAACAGCCTGGAGTAGATTATCAGGAAACGTTCGCCCCGGTTGTCCGATCAAGTTCAATCAGATTGCTGATGGCACTAGCTGTGAAACACAACTTGATGGTACACCAAATGGACGTGGTAACCGCTTATCTTAACGGTGAAATTGAAGAGGAGATCTATATGGATGTTCCAGATGGTCTTGAGGATGTTCTCCAAGAAATCATTGACCAAAATGAAGAAAATAAAGAAGTCATCAAAACGGCACGAAAATGGCTCTCCGATTTAGAAGATCCTAGCAAAGTTTGCCGAATCAAGAAATCTTTGTATGGCCTGAAGCAGTCCGGACGGCAATGGTACAAAGAACTCGACAAACATTTGCGAGAAATCGGAATGGAACCCCTGAATGCTGATCCTTTCATTTACATGACGAGAAACGACGAAGACATCATGCTGATTGCCATTTACGTCGATGACTTAATCATCTCTTGCAACAATGCCAAATGGACGGAGATGATTAAAAACGAACTAAAATCGAGATTCGAAATGAAAGACCTGGGCGCCATTCACCACTGCCTTGGCATTGAATTCCGTCAAGATTTCGAAAATTCAACCATTACAATGTCACAGGCCAAATACGCGGAATCCATATTGCAACGTTTCAGCATGCAAGACTCAAAACCAATCGCCACTCCCTTGGATGCTAACGTCAAATTACAGAAGCCTGAAACGTTATCTGAGGAGACCATGGAAAAATTCCCATATCAAAGCCTCATTGGATCATTAATGTATTTGGCAGTTTCTACCCGACCAGACCTTTCGTACGCCGTCAGTAACCTCAGTCAATACAACACTAACTTCAACGAAGAGCACTGGAAGGCTGGAAAGCGCATATTACGTTACTTAAGGGGAACCACTCACCATGGTATCCTCTTCCGAAAAAACGATGAAGAACTACAAGGTTTTGTCGATGCTGATTGGGGTGGATGCCTAAACGACCGACGTTCATACACCGGCTACGCATTTAAACTCTCAAATGGAGCCGTAATGTGGGAAGCAAAGAAACAGAAAACCATCGCACTCTCCAGTACTGAAGCGGAGTATATGGCCATGTCGGAGGCGACCAAGGAAGCGATTTACCTCACGCAATTCATGAAGGAGATTGGATTCCCCGTGAAACCTATCAAAATCTACAACGATAACCAAGGCGCCCAAAAGCTTGTCCGAAATCCGGTTTTCCACTCGCGTACCAAACACATCGACATTCGGCACCATTTTATCAGAGATGCATTCGAATCTGGACTAATCACCTTGGAATACATGACAACGAACGATATGCCTGCAGACGTCTTAACGAAAGGGCTTTTCGCTCCAAAACATCAAAGCTGTGTCCAGTCCTTAGGCGTTCAATCAACTACCACAAAGAAAGAAGCCTTAAACCAAACATCATGACCACGAACTTTAAGGGGAACTGTTGTAAATTGAAAATATAAAGATCGTTGGTATAGCCTCCCCTGTTTAGTTTTTTATCATCTTATCTAACTTACGATGTCATAAAGAATTATACATGAAATGTTTTTTATTTACTGTATAAATACTCTGCTTTAATAATATTGTAAGCTCTTCCTATGTCGACTTTGATTTGAATAAATCGTATTAATCTTAATTACTCGGGCTGTCGTCTTTTTAACAACACATGTTTCGCAAACTCTGATGGATTTATATTACTAACGGGGTAATCTTTAAAAGTTTCGAGCCGTAGTAGTTTTTCCCAGTTCATTATAGCTTTAAGTTTTGTCCCGAACTAATATAATTTTCAAACACTGTTGCTGGTATATCTTACAAATTTTACCTACGTCACACTACACGTGACTCGCATTTTGATACAATAAATGTTTTAATGATGCCTACGGTGTAATTTTTATATTACAACGAATACTTTGGAACGATCGATCTTCTTTAAACAATACCTACACTTCGAATCTCCACGATGCCCGATACAAACCGCTAATATAGGGAAAAAACCCATTAACGCGACTTCCTGACACATTGTTATCATACCTAACACTATCCCGAGTGGTATAGTTATTACGGTACTTAGAAGTAATCCTCCTACTATAGAACATTCTTTTACAGCCTCTAAAACACGCTGCCTACAACATCTATTGTTACAGAAGTCTATGTCTTTAGTAGTAGTACCCGAAGCGTATTTTTCCGTTGGTGGTACATCCGTTCCGTGATTTATACGCATGTTATCCTCCACTTGCATTGCCAACAAAGTATCAAACATTTGGTTGAATATCTTCGATACTAACGAGGTAATCTTGTTTCGAGCCGTAGTTTTTTCCCAGTTCCTTATAGCTTTACGTTTTTTCCCGAACTAATATAATTTCAAGCACTGTTGTGGATATATCTTACAAATTTTACCTACGTCACACTACACGTGACTAGCATTTGATTGACAGATCCGTAAATACAAATTCTGAATTATCCACATTTGGATCATTTTCGGTTCATTTGCATGGATTAAGGTCGGATCTCTGAATTATGTAAATTTTAATCATTTTCGGCTACTTTGCATGGTTAAAAGTGGGATTACTGATTTATGCAAATTTGGATCATTTTCGGCTAATTTGCATAGTCAAAAGTGGGATTTCTGAATTATGCAAATTTTGATAATTTTTACCTCATTTGCATAGTCAAAAGTGGGGTAACATACTACTACTATCACCGTTGGTTTTCCATCTCATGAAAATAGCCTAGATAATATAAAAAATATTCTTACTAACTCCAGTACTTCCGTCATAGTTGAATGAGCAGGTTCAATAATTTGGTTCCTTTGAGTAAGCGGAGTAACTCTTTCCATTTTTGTTTACACAAAGTTGAGAGAAAGGTGCTCGCTCTTTGGCTTCTTCCTGATCATGTAAAGCGGATGGGTATGGATTTTCTTGCGTTGGTCCTTTCTTATCAACAAAATGCAAATTGCAAACGTAATGATGTTTTTTCAAATTCCACACAGTAATCGATTTTCGATTGATTCTCGAAACCCATATTTTACTCAGTTCTAAATTAGAATTATTTTTCCTGGCTTAGGTAGAGCGTAAAAATTTCTATCTTTATGATATCTATAATCGCTTTTACAAGTTTCTAAACAACAATACTTTCCCATTTTAAAACCGTTGCGCCAAGGTTGCGCGATGCCGTACAGGTCGCAAAATGGAGGATGACGACAGGGAGGAAGCTGTCCCCAAGGAGACAGTTTAATTTTTTCTTGTAAGTAAAATAAATAATTAAAGTTCTTAGAAATAATCTGATGAATTATATTTAACTGGGGCACTGGAAAAAATATTAACAGTTTTTAATGTGTTAGACATGAATAGCATATTAAACAATTTAGGTACAAATGTTATGAATGACGAAATAGAGTTCCTTAAGCCCTAAAACTCTGAGCATATGTCTCCAGAATAGGCAAAAATTTGGTTAGGGCTAAAATGTAATATTATGAGTAAAGTCTCATAGTTGTGGATTAGCCAGGATGTTGTGTGTGACAATGAAGGAACCTGTTGTCAAATTTAAACTTTAAACTAGCCTTATAATTAGTTGTTACTGGCATTTCTAGCAGTATTAAATGGTTAATATAATTTCCTGTGTTCCAATAAAATTCTTCTTAGAGTATAATTTTTCTTCTTGTTTTATATAGGATCATTATTCACCTGATTTTTTTATTGAATTTAGTTTGTAAAAATCATTAAAATTTCATTCTTTTAAAATTATTAAAATTACATCACTTTTCTATTAATCATTTAAATTTGGTCTATTGTTCCAATTTTTTTCATTCATACGGGGGGGGTACTATCAAATCATAAATTGTGTGCAGTTTTATAATGATTTAATCCAATTTCATTTATTATTTCTACATTAATTAATAATTGTAATATTTAATAAAATATATTCTTATATATAAAGTGTTTCCAATGATTAATTAGAAATCTACATTATCTTTGATATTCAACACCAAAATTTAAGTAGAAATGTCCTATTTGTTTTTATTGTAAAGCTTACTTAACACTTATTAGAAATCCATCATGAACGTCATGCGTAATTTCCAAGCTACAATGTGTTTTTTACTACCGTTAAAATTATATTTCAAATAAAAATTAATTTACTTGGTTTTATTCCCTGTGGTGGCACTGGGAACTCAATAAACCACAATAATTTTTACCTTTGATGAAGAATTTTAATTTAAACAATGTAATGATTTTAAATGAAAGAATCTATACAGTTCTGTTTGCCATAATTTCCCTGGAAAAATTTTCACCAAGGTTTCGGCAGCGGAGGTTTCATCATTAAGGTTTAACCTCTACAGCTTATATTAATGTGTCTTAGCTGTCACCGAAACCAATGTAGTAATTTATTGATCTACCAGTAAGATTAATAATTAATTTGTTTATAATTTATTTTAACCTACCTACAGTAATCTTAATGACTGGCTTTTATCCCAAATAAGTGAAGTTGATGTTGCCTATCGTATAACAACATCAACATGATTATCGAACGCTATTTTGACCGAGGCTTAGCGAAATTGCTTAAACAGCGTTATAAAATAAAAAGCCTGAGAATGGGATTCTCTTAAAAACTAGAATCAAGACCCATAAGCGTAAGGTAACAAATTGGAAAAATCGCTATCATCCTTATTCTACAACGAAACCAAGAGTTAAGAGAACAATGAATAATAAACACGAAAAATCATAATTATGTTTACAAAAGTGTTCTCACATATGCGCTGCTTCCCAGTACGAGTGAAAAACTACTATACAGACAGTCGCCGAGAGTATTCTGGGAAATAGCATACTTTCTCTGGTCCAAAACCAATTTATTAATTGCTTGGACTAGTTTTTTAATTCAAAAACTGGGGGTTACTGGTCCTCGAGACCAGTTTATTAATTGCAAATCTGTAGGAAAACAAAGACTGGGACCACTCCGGAGACCAGTTTATTATTTGGGACACTAGGGGGGTCACTGGTCCCAAGGACTAGATTAAAATATACCCTTATTTCCCAGACTGGTCAAGAGCTCCCTAAATTGTCCTTTCACGGATGTGTATTGTGGTCCTATTATCAAACAACCAATCTAAAAAGGAATTTAAGTCCCCTTTATGACGTCATAACGTTGAAAAGAGGATTGCTGGTATCAGGGTCGGAAATAAGGATTTTTTTTTAAAACTGGACATTGGGTCAGCGACCCCTCTGGCCTGGAATAAATAAACCGGGCTATGACCACTGCCCAGGCCGTGTCGTCTGCTAAATTGAAGTAGTGGATAATTACAATATATTAGCTAATGTCTGGACGCTGGAAACGCTTGAATTTTCTAAGTGGTCCTGTGGACCACTGACCCCCCTCCGATCTAATTTTTAAACTGATCCACGCAATTTTTAAACTGGTCATTTGCCATGTGCCACCGCCGTATTTCCCACGCTGGCTGGTATTTCGCGGTTGCTTTTCACGCTATAGGATCGGCAACTCCCTATCTCGAACGAGAGCTTAATCTGTATATACTCTGTTACAGCATCGGTTGTCAGCACTCGCGAAGCTAGATTGCATACAGACTTAGATTTGTACGTGCTGTCAAGAGGCGAAAAACTTCAGAACTTCAGGATTTAAAATATCCGGGAGTTTTTTGCTCGAGTGCACGGACCTCTATGCCTTTTAGTTTCAAATAAGTGTAGTTGGCTGTAGGTAAATTAACACGTATTTGAGACTAAGGCCTAGAGGTCTGTGCAGTTTTCGGACAAACACACTTTGCATGTGCTGTCAACCTGTCATTGACAGTTGGAATTCCTTGCCCAATGAATCATGTCGTCATTCTAACTAATAAATCCCGTTTTCGTCGTAAATTATTAGACATTTTTTGTATTAAATTGTAAGCATTATACTTCTTTCACCCTTCAACCTAAATGATTATTATAAAAAAAATGCATTAATGTGCAGGGAATTCCTAATTACCTGACATTGTTTTTATTGTTATTATTATTTTTTAATATTACATTATACATTTTTGTTCTCGTATTACTCTACTCCATTATTGTCTTTCCGCAACTTGCCTAATGTATTAAATTCCGATGTTGACACATACGTCATATTGTTGACTTTGTGAACAACACATTCAATTAATAAATAAATTATTAACACTGACATAAACGAATTATTTACACTGACATAAACGAATTATTTACACTGACATAAATGAATCATTTATACTGAAAATAATGAACAAACATGAATACTGACAATAATGAACAAACATGTATACTGATATTAATGAATCATGTCATGAATGAATGAATGGAGTCATTGAGCTACTGTTGTCTAATATTAATAATATCTATTAAAATTGTCAATTTATTTATAAATTTGCGTTAACAATTTTGTCCACATAACAAATTTCCACACATCTCAAAGCAAAATATCTATTAGGGTTAATTTAACCCGACGGCACTAGATGCTCCGCTAACCTTGGCAAAATAAACTTTTTCTGCAAATGAATAATTTTACAACATTAGGAACATTGTTTTTTTTAAACTGAGTTATGGACAGTGACTGGACACGCAAATATTTCATTTATAACCAAATTTTTACCTAATAACAAATGTTGGGCATTAAATACTGATTTCAACATTCCATTATTCGTCGTTCAGAAAACTACGTTAACGCTAACGCAGAATTTTCTCCGCCAAACTGATGGAAGTATTTTGTTGAAATAAAATAAAATACTAGCAGCATTCTAGGAAATTATTAACTATTTTTGATTTACTCACAATAGTCTATTAGGTTAGAAACCATTGTTTGTTGGTTAGCTCGCGTACCAAACTGAACTTCATCCATCAAGCGTAACATTCATATAATCACAATTAATAATAAAACTTGTTAAAAGCGTGTCAATTAAAGCACTTTGAGCTAAAATTATAATAAATGAGGACTATTAGTTAACATAATAAGGTGTGCAGTCATTACTTATTTCATTGGAAAATCACCGTTAACGGCAGTGCTATTTCTTGTGTTTAATAGTTTACAATGTAAACAAAGATGTTACGTTGGTTGTTCTGTAGTAAGCGTGGTCTTTCAAAAAGCATTACCTAATTAAATATTTCAATTATTTGGGTAGAAATGCCATTTTTTATTTAATACAACGCAGATATGGAAATAGCGGTAATGGATAAAAGCCAATGTGTACAAAGGAACACGACTACATTGTTTTCTACCCTGATTTGAGCAAATTAGATAACGGTATCCTAAATTAACTAGCGCTACTGTTACCTATGTTGACGAGATAAACAAAGCATAAAATCATAGAATAATTACGACTTCGAAGTTAAGAAGCACCGTGCTACAGATATTGTTTTGACCAAGGCTTAGTGAAATGAAATAGATTAATTTACAATAATTTACAAATTTAATGATAATTCTTACCTTAAGCGTTTTATATTTAAATAATATTAAGTTTTAGCAACTAAAAATACTAAAATTAGACCAAATTACTTTCCAAAAGCTTCATAAAGTTCATAAACGCTATTTAAGGCGTCGATTTAGACTCAGTATTTTAATGGCGTCGCCGACTTGCCGTTTTAACGTCAACAAAGATAGTATTCTCTTTGACGTCACCGTTAAAGCCGTCTTATTGCGCTCTCTATAGGCCATTTCATCCATAAAGCATTATGAAGAAACTTTCAAATTATTATGAGGCAACTAAGCGTTAAAAAAGGCCAATTTTAATCGTGCTGATATTTTCTAGTAAATTAGTGTATCCATGATATAAAATCACAAATCGAGTTATGTTCTAAATGTTTTCAAAATTAATACTTAAACTTAATTATTTTCCATGAAAATCGCTTAGCGGAATGAGAAATGTTGTACCTTTCATTTAAGGCCGCTCTCAAAACTAACAAACGTATAGTTTTTCTAACATCGGAGCCAACGGATCGTTTTTTTCAGAAAATTTATCATGTTATTTCTATGGGAAAAATTCCGGTTTTTCAACAAAAGGTGTGATGAATTTTATGGAAATGAAACCCATCCTTAGCAACTTTATTTTTTATGAGAAAAACTAATGGATGGATCTTTTTGAAATTTTAACCACATATTTAGGGCCCGAATTGTAGTTCTGTGGAATGTTTTCAAAACATTAAACTTAATACAAAAAAGTTACATCCAATCAAAAAACCACCCTTATACATTAAGAGCAGTATGAAGTCTTATCTAAGAGAGCTACCGTTCTCTCAGAATACCGCTAACCATTTTTTAATCTTCACTCTATTTTAAGATGTACAGAAACTGTTCCTAGAAATTGTTTGTAAAATCGAAAGTAACAATACTGAAGGTGTAAAGCGTTAGAGAAACTTGATGAAATTTTAATAGTGTACGTTATTATAAGTGTATTGGTTTACATTCATTCACTTTAGAAACTCAACGTAAACGAGTTAAAATCATGTACTTTTCCGACGATTCAGACGGAGAAGATTTTACGCCAGTTTCAAGGAAGAAAACGAGAACAAGCCTTCTCGGCGAGCTAACTGAGAGTTCATCAGATGATGATTTTGATGGGGAAGTACGAGCTGGAAGCAATAATAGTAAGTATTTGATTTACTGTGCTATTAATAAAAACAATTATTTATTTACGTTTTTGTAGACAATGTATTTACAGAACCAATTGCGCTTTCTGTTCAATCCGAAACGAATAAAGCATCCATGCATTCCTTACCTGCTGATCCATCCTTGCAAACCATGCCTATTGATCCATCCTTGCAAACCATGCCTATTGATCCATCCTTGCAAACCATGCCTATTGATCCATCCTTGCCAACCATGTCTAACAAACCATCCTTGCAAACCGTACCAACAGAACCAGACTTGGCTTCAGACCAATCAGTCTCATCCCTCAAAACGGTGCAGTGGGAAAGGGGAGTTAATGCCTCTTTGCACCATGCCGGTTTGTACAGGGCATTTCCAGACACAAATCCTGTTTTACGTAGATTTGATTTGTATATGCGTAATGAAGAGCAAAACGAAAGTAAGTAACTTTTAATAATTTCAAAAGTAATATAAAAAACTATTATAATTTTTAAGGATCCCGCCGAAATATGGTACGCCATATGGCTAAGCTATTCTTTTCTTTTGGCTACCAAGGCAAATTCCGATTCATTGGATGTAAAATATTTAAAAAACAAAGAATTAATAAGGACCTTTGTCCAATTACATCGAGAACAAGGAGTATGTTATTTTATGGCGGTTGTTTGTTTTGCATGTTTATTTATATATTTTGTTTTGTAGATGGCCGCGGACGGGATCAAAAACCTATGAAGTGCCCTACAACGTTTTTTAACGTTCGCAAGAACAGGGACAACAGTTCAAAGTGAAGGTATGTTACTCAACTCTAGATATTCTTTCCAAAAACGACTCATTTGGTTTTAGACCCTGATTTTTACATCTACCTCACGCATTTGCAAGACTGCGTGAGTGCTTGGAAACGAGGGAACAGTAGGGCGATTTCCAACTATTTGGCACAAAAACGTTTCAATTTAGTGGTGCACGGAGACGGAGCCCAAAAAATTGTGTACACTTTAAAATTTTTCCTGAAGGAGCCATTAAAGAGAACAATGGAAAAACACTTGGAAATTTTAGAGGAAAAATATGTCAAATCCTCTTTTGTGCAGTTGACGAGGTAATTTTCAATAAACATATTAAAATTGTAATATAATCTGAAAACCACTAGATCTTTAATATATATAAGTTATAATACACCAATTCTTGTTATCTTGTGGCATATTCTGCATTATCTAATGGGCAGAGAGTCGGTATTCCCGAAAATTTGACTATTATCGAGTTCGGAAAGGGAAAGTGGAACGAAAGTGAGGACATGTTTATTGTAATGGTGCAAAAACATAAAACATGCACCACCACATTAGGAACGTTGGCAATAGACCGCGCTATGAAAGGATTTTTTGACGGGTAAGTTATTTCTTCAAAAAGATAGTGCAGAGAAAATTCAAATTAAATTTTTTTCGTTGAGATTATAAAACCATTACAATTATAGGTACCTAAAGTGCAGACAACAAATGCCGTTTTGCGGATCGTGCAAAAATTTCTTTGTTAACACAAGAGGCAACCCCATTAACGCCGGCAACGAGATATGAAGGTAATTATATAAAACATTTAATATTTTGATTTAGACATTACGACAGACTTAATATGGCTATTGTATTTCTTGTTCTATTTTGAGCGTACTATACTAACCGCTAATTACGCTATCTAATATTATTGATTTGAAGAACAATCAAATCTACCAAAAACAACAGCCACTCAGTCGAGAAAGGCTATTCAAACGGCTATGACGCATAAAGACGTTACTGAACGAGAGATGGTGTCCGGGGTGATGGCCCATTCTGAAAGCACCGCAGCCAAGCACTACAATGTCATTAATGTGGAGCAGATTTCCGCAAGAGTCAATAAACTGCGTAGTGTTCAGCAAGGTATTTTGAAAAATAATGTTATATTATTTCATTTTTTACTAAATTTTTATATTTACAGAATCGGATGTAAATGATAAGCCCACCATGAATGTCCAGTTTGAATCTAAATTCGACCCCCGAAGGTAATATAATTTAAATTAATTGTCAAGCATTACAATATTTAGATGAGGTATTTCTTTTTATTAAGATATTATTTCACAGACATTATAATTATGTTTCAATTATCCAACAGATGAAAATACGCGTTATAAGAAGTTGAAGATCATTTTGAATCCCCGACACCACGCGCAAAATTTCCTTACACACATTCTCAACTATTTCAGTTTTCAATAAACTTATGGAAAATATTTGAGTGTTATATAAAAATAAGAGGGTATGCAATATTGCACGTCGTACTCAAGAATGGTCTAAGAAGCCTTCAAAAATCTATGCAACTTTGGTTTTGTTCTATCAGAGGTGGTCCCGACTCGGACACATTCTTAACTATTTCAGTTTTTAATAAACATTGAAGTTTTGCAAAATAAATAAATGTTACATAAAATTAAGAGGGTATACAGTAACAGATACATATATTGCACGTCGCACTCAAAAATGGTACAAGAAGCGTTCTAAAATCTATGCAACTTTGGTTTTGTTCTATCAGAGGTGGTCCCGACTCGGACACATTCTCAACTATTTCAGTTTTCAATAAACATTGAACTTTATGAAAATATTTGAATGTTATATAAAATTAACAGAATATGCAATATTGCAAGTCGTATTCAAGAATGGTCTAAGAAGCCTACGAAAATCTATGCAACTTTGGTTTTGTTCTATCAGAGGTGGTCCCGACTCGGACACATTCTCAACTATTTCAGTTCTCAATAAACATTGAACTTTTGGAAAATATTTGAATGTTATATAAAATTAAGAGGGTATGCAATGTTGCACGTTGTACTCAAGAATGGTCTTAGAAGCCTTCAAAAATCTATGCAACTTTGGTTTTGTTCTATCAGAGGTGGTCTTGACCCGGACACATTCTCAACTATATCAGTTTTCTATGTACATTGAACTTTTGCAAAATATTTAAATGTTTTGTAAAATTAAGAGGGTATACAGTTACAGATATATATATTGCACGTCGCACTCAAGAATGGTCTAAGAAGCCTTCGAAAATCTATGCAACTTTGGTTTTGTTCTATCAGAGGTGGTCCCGACTCGGACACATTCTCAACTATTTCAGTTTTCAATAAACATTGAACTTTTGCAAAATAAATAAATGTTACATATATTGCACGTCGCACTCAAAAATGGTACAAGAAGCTTTCGAAAATCTAGGCAACTTTAGTTTTGTTCTATCAGAGGTGGTCCTGACTCGGACACATTCTCAACTATTTCAGTTTTCAATAAACATTGAACTTTCGGAAAATATTTGAGTGTTATATAAAAATAAGAGGGTATGCAATATTGCACGACGTAGTCAAGAATGGTCTAAGAAGCCTTCAAAAATCTATGCAACTTTGGTTTTGTTCTATCAGAGGTGGTCCCGACTCGGACACATTCTCAACTATTTCAGTTTTCAATAAACATTGAACTTTATGAAAATATTTGAATGTTATATAAAATTAAGAGGGTATGCAATATTGCACGTCGTACTCAAGAATGGTCTAAGAAGCCTTCGAAAATCTATGCATCTTTGGTTTTGTTCTATCAGAGGTGGTCCCGACTCGGACACATTCCCAACTATTTCAGTTTTCAATAAACATTGAACTTTTGCAAAATAAATAAATGTTACATAAAATTAAGAGGGTATACAGTAACAGATACATATATTGCACGTCGAACTCAAAAATGGTACAAGAAGCTTTCGAAAATCTGGGCAACTTTAGTTTTGTTCTATCAGAGGTGGTCTCGACAGAGAATATGCAGCCAGTATACCGATACAAGATGGCGGCCACTCAAGGGGGGGGAGCAGGTTTTTCCCGCACTCCTCTCTTTACCTGTCAATATTTGATTGATTGATGTATAGGCCTGTAAATTAAGAAAAGAAATTATTTCACAAGAATGGCAAATTTTATTCTAATTGCAATAAAACTAATCACAATTAACATATGAAAGAAACATTAACAAAAAAATTTATTTGGAAAAAAATGTCTGCAGACAAAAACCCCAGTTAACTAAGTTACAAAAAAAATATATTGTAACCACGCTTGCGATATTTATAAAGTCGCCCCACGTGGCTAATACTAGGAATAACTACTCTGGTTCCTTAGGTTCAATCATACTTTATTAAACTAAATAATTACTAATGATAATTAAATACCGACTTGTATTTAGTACAACTTGAAGAATTTAAATAGTTAAACATAATTACTGATAACGGATCAAGTCCAATACTAGGGCAAAGCCCTTCGCTCGAGCGAACTACTACATCTTAGTTGCGAAGAAAGACTGACTTAATAATGATAAGCAGTCGACGATTGTATACTACGGGAAAGGTCAGAGGTGACACTGGGTGTTAATCCTCTATGTAACCTTACACCCCTGGAGTAGAAACTCAGGAGGTTCCTTAATTACTACGGAAGGCTACATCATCTATATCTATATCTATATAAATCAAAGTCCTGACTGACTGACTGATAATCAACGCCCAGCCCAAACGGCTTGCCCTAGAAGGCTGAAAACTAACAGAAACGATACTCGTAAGTAGTAGGCGCGTACTAAGAAAGATTTTTTCAATCCCCGCCATCTTATAAAATGGCGCCCAGAAATGTAAAATTCTTCTCTATGCAACAAAGTCCGCGCGGTTCAACTGATTTCACAGATATTTAGTACCAGGGTTTCCTTAAACCTATAGACGGGCTGAATGATCTTTTGGGTTCGATTTGTTGCCATATTTTTAAATGTTGGCCAAAAAAAATCCCTTCTTTAAGGAATAATGTGCGCGTGAAAAGTATTAAAAAATGTCCCGACGGGCTGACGGGCAACGCCGAGTGCCTTCGCTTCTAGGGTGCTACAAAAATATTTGATTTTGCTGACCCAATTATTTTAAACAATTTAATTTTATATGGGGAGATGTTGCTGTTTTTTTTTTCAATTTCGAGTTGGGATAGTTTAAAGTCACAAAGCCCAATTTTTAATAATTGTTTTTTGATTTATTTATTCTTTTTAATTTTTGTAGAAGATAGTGGCTGTCTATTAACTCCATGGTTATTGGTCCCCATAATAGGGCCCGAATTCGGTTTATGTCAGTTTTCTTAAGGCTAGATATACCATTGAAAGGTGTAAAGCCGCATTTTCATAGAAGCTAGAAATTGCGTTCTCGCTTCCCGCTTGGCGAGTAGCGTGTTGCTGTAGCGGTTTCAGACTCTCGCGCTAGAAAAACACTGCGCGTTCTCGCAATTCATTTCTCGCTGACGTGTTTTCATTGAAGACGCCAAACTTGAAGTTTTTAACCTTTGCGCCCTCTACCGTCAAAAACTAAAAGTAGTTAATACTACAATTGCTCTTAACACTCTCCTCTGAAGTAACAACGTTTCAAGGCAAAAACAACGACAACAGTAGGCCAACACGAAATTTATAGGTCTGATTATTTTGGTAAGCAACTTCCTCCCACAACGTTTCGTTCATCTCCCTCTTTCTATAATCTTTCAACTTTCTGTCCATAAACCTTCTCTAATTATTATGCAACTAATAATTGTCTCCTTCTCAAATCTTTTTATTTATTTCTCTTTCGTGTTAATCCTTTTCTTTTAAAGGGATGATGAAGTGGAAAATCATGTGATTTTTTATCTATTCCTCTCCTAATTATTAGACCAATCTGCATAGAGAAACATCCAAGAAATAACACTGAATGATTTTAAAATTACAATTAGGCCTAGATTGAAATTTAATTTCAAATCGTAGCACGCTCCACATCTCGCGCCACAATTTTTACACCGCAAACAAATTTTATCAAATCTCGCGATAAATAACATTTGACATGGAGCGTGCCACGAGAATTTTGTTAATAAAAAGGCAGGGCGTTACGCAATTGGTAAAATTATAAACGATATTTTAAACTTGTTTGAATTTTTAAATCATTCGGTGTTATTTATTGGATGTTTCACTATGCTGTCTTACAATTAGTAGAATAATCGATAAAAAATTCACTTGATTTTCGATTTCACCCTCCCTTTAACTCTTTCTTCCTCACCATCATGCTGACATAGAACTCGTGGTTCCAAATGCAGAAGAAACCACGTAAAGAAAACCCCAACTTTGTTTATGTCCTTATGATTCGTTAAAAATGCATCACGTGGCAGCAGCATCTCGCTTTTCGCTAAGCGGGACGCTAGAAATATCTGTCTCAGACAGATCGGACCTAGCGTCATTTTCTCGCTCTAGTTTGTCATTTTCTGGCTTCTAGTATATGCTTCCAGCGTAAATGAAAATACCAAAGCTAGAAGCGAGATTGAGTTCTAGCTACATTTTCTCGCTCTCGCGCGTTTTTTTCACGCTTCTAGCCTAAAGCAACGTTTTCGGTGTTTGCTAAAGGCTTGGGCTCTCCATTACAATCCGAAATTCGAGGCACAAATCGTTATGGCATGTGTTGTTTTACATAACATGTGTATGGCGAATGGCCTTTGGGAAGACATTGACGTAGAAGTCGAAGATATCCCATATGTGTTAGCGTGTTACTATAAAAGATGGGAATTAAGAAAAATAACAAAACAGAAAGTGTTTTTAATGATAAAAATCAATACTTAAACTTAATTTTTCATATTGAAACTAAGGGAAGGCACGTCTATGGACTGTTATCTTTCATTTAAGATGGTTCCCAAACGTAACGAATGAACAGTTTTTTTATGCACTATCCCAATTAAGGTCATTTTTCAAAAAAATCTCTATGGAAGAATATAGTATTTTTCACGAAATGTCTGATTCATTTTATGGATTCTAAAACCACCCTTAGCAACTTTATTTTTTATTAAATTAACTATTAGATGGATCTTTATGAAATTGTAATTACAAAATTAGGGCCCGAATTTTAGTTCACTGGCAAAATTTCAAAGCAGCAAACACAATACGAAAAATGTTACGGTCAATCAAAAAACCCTCCTTTAGCATTAGAAAGAGAGCGACCGCTCTCCTAGAATAACGCAAAGTGACGACTCCCTCGTTAGAGATTTTTTCTTACTCAAACACCTCCATCTAGTAGATTTCCTAAACCAGATTTTACCAGTAAACATTTCATGTTAAAACAGGACTTCACTCGCTCGCTAAAAAATCACTTTTAAACGGATATATAATTTTCATTCTCTGAGTGAGAGTGAAGTTCTCGAATTTTTTATATTTGAAAGGCCTTAAGAGTGATTTCGTCTCGACTTATGAAAGTCACTCCCGACAAATGAAAGAGGCATTGGTGAAAGAAACCTTATCACTTTTTAGTAAAACATTATTTCGCGAGAGTGAGATATTGTAATTCACGTGCATGAAACTCTCAAGCCACAAGTGCTAACAAGTCACTCATTCTTGTCTCACTCTTTCGGCGCGAGAGACTTCTTTAAGAGAGACGAAAAATCTTTCGCAATGCGAGTGACACTCGCGATTTGCCAGTCCTCCTTAAGCCTTGGTGTAGAGGGACATTGACCTTGCCCATCAGACCGCCCCTTTCTTAACGCTAAGCCTTGGTCCCATAAGCGGCCTTAAATGAACGAGTACTCAATACTTTAGGCTCTAGAATACAAATCCAATTATGAACTTTTCGAAAAGAAGGCAAAAAATTTGACATCAGAAAAAGCTGTTACAATTCCAAGTCAGTATACCAAAATCACTTGACGATGCTGAAGATGATTTAGACGACATCGTTCTGTTTCAAACACCGGCTTACGACCTCGCCGAATACGTTTACATAAATGGTAATTACGTTGAAACTTGAAAGTGATCACGAAAATGATTCGGAATTTGGTGTGACGAAAAATAGGTCAAAGGTTGGCAAGAAAGGTAATGGAACGGTGAAGAAATCCAGGAAGTCGCAAGAAAATACATCTGTCCCGTCAACCCAAGAACAAATCGACAATTTAAACGAAAAGATAGCGAAAGCTGAGAATTTTAAGTTAAACATCGAATAGAATGATGAAAACAGTTCCCGTAGATACTATAACAAATTTCTATGGATCGGACTTTGACAAAAACCGCCTGTTGTTACACAGAGACATGCTTCTAGATGCTGCGACGTCTGAAAAAAAGACGCTTTGTCATGTAGCTGATGTCATTTCGTTTTTACTTGAGCGCGAATCGCTTAAGACCATGCTTTCAGAACTAAGCTTTTAAGAGTTTTGCTAACGTTACCGGTAAGCTCTGCCACTGCAGAAAGATCTTTTAGCGCTTTAAAAAGGCCAAAAACATATTTACGAAACACTGTGGGCCAACTGAGGTTAAACAACTTGGCTATGATACACATTTATAAAGGTTTGGCTGACAACATTCCCCTTAATATTCTAGTGAATAATTTTATCGATAAAAGCGATATTAGGAAAAATACATTCCATAAAACAAATATTTAGCGCATCAATTTTTGGCAAGCAGCATGACGATTTTAAATGCCGCATTTTTGATCGGAAATTTAAGATAAAATATACGTTGGAAAGACACATCCGCTCTTAAAGTTCCAGAAATTTTTTAAATAGCGTTTGTGCGTCTGCTTTTGGAACTTTCACTAGTCCCAAAGACATTTTTTTCTTTTGGGGGCTGTTTTGACTATTTTCACCAGATCCTCCAGATTTACGTTATCAAAAATGTTTCGTTTCTTTGACTTTGAAAGACTTTTTTTTCATTTGCGACTGCTTTGACTAGATCCTTCTGATTATCGTTTTCAAAAACGTTTAGTTTCTTTAATACTGAATTTGAAAGACGTTTTTGTTCTTTTGCGTCTTTTTTGGCTGAACTTGTGACTATTTCGATTTGGTCCTCGTGATTTTCGTTTTCAAAAAGGTTTGGTTTCTTTAATATTAGTTTTGATGTGACTATTTCAACTGGGTCATCATTATTTTGAAAAAGTTTTCGTTTTTTTAAGGTTGGTTTTAAAACAGATTTTTCTTCTTTTGAGGCTTTTTTGACTGAGATACTTTGTTTTGAGTTTATTTTGTTTGAATTGGATCAGAAGTTTTCCTTTTATTTGTACTTTTAGTGTTCGATTTTTCTACCTTATTTGACCCCGATGAAATGGTATACAGCTGGTCTCTTAATAGTTGGCCTCCTTGGCCACGGTCTTTGTTTTTCCTGTTTTTTATATCACATTTAGCTAAGATTATATCGTTTAAAAGTGCATGGTTCATCTTCCTTAAGTGTACAATTCTAAATTCTTCCAGAACCTCTTGTGGGAAGCAACATTTCTCAAAATCTTTTATTGATAACACAGCTGAATAAAACATTTCTTTCAAAGTTTCATTACGTTTAAGAAGATTCATTGTGTTTTCTAAAACAGAACAAATTATTAGTAAAAAGCTATGACTATCAGTTTCTAACAAACTTACTTATGACATTCCTCTCATCCATTTTGCTAATACTTCTGTAATGGGCAGCAATGATATTAGCTACTTCATTTGCATACTGAACAAGTGATTCATGCAAGAACTACATGCCACCATTGTCTCTGTTATGCATTGCTTTTGATATTGTATTGGCAGATTTAATGGGATCACAAAGTAGCTGAGAAATTTTTAAAAGATGTGAGGCTTTATTGACTTGGGAGAAAGAGAGGTTTGAATTGTTCATTCGCGCCTAATTAACTTTAAAAATTTCCCCAAGGGTTCCTCCCCCTAATCTGTAAGCTGCGTCTAGAATGTCTGTTTCTTTGTGCCTCAAAGATACATTTTCAATATTTGCACCAGCGCTTGCATTGCCTTCTCATCCAGATAAGAGCTCAGATTGTACATTTGTTTGTTGTTGGTTATAGCAATCAAGAATTGCATGCCCCATCCAATTCAAAATGATCACTATGTCCTCAATGACTCCGTCAGATTTAGAATTAAAATTTTTCCGCACAATTTCTATTATTTCCGCCTGACTTGATTGACTCTGATCTTCACTTTTGTCAAACCCAAAGGCTAAATATTTCACATCAGTTCTCCACTGTTGCCAAGAATTTAATAACAATCCATAGTTTTCATTAACTGTGTTAACTTCTTTCATCTTCATTAACTCGAAAAACATTATCTGCGATACTTTTTCTAGTTTACCTGTTGTTCTTAATTTGGAAAACAACTCATAACGATTTTTGTAATTGGAAATCACTTTGAATTCCTCCTTAGAATGTTTTAATATATCGTTTAGGTCCATTTCAACTTCTAAAATTTAATGTAATCATAAAGAATATTATACTTTAATAATTAGACTATTATTAAGTTTAAAATATATAAATAAAATACATACTGAACAACGTTTTCGGTCAGAGATCAGAGAACCAACATAAACAAGAGCAGACGAACTTTAGAAAATAGTTCAGTTTGTCATGTGATCTATGTGTTCCTCCACGGTTTCCCGTCAAAAAGTGTGGTTAATGCGAGGCGCGAAAAATCACGTAAAGTGATGCCTCAAAAAATACATAGAGAAACCTACTTTTCCCTATTTACTTCTGCTCCATGGTTATTGGTCCCCATAATAGGACTCGAAGAGGGTACCCTAGAATTTCGGTTTATGACAGATTTTTTAAGGCTAGATGTACCATTGAAATGTGTAATGGATGTCTAAAGCAACGCTTTCGGTGTTTGCTAAAGGCTAGGGCTCTCCATTACAATCCGAAATTCGCGGCACAAATCACTATGGCATGTGTTGTTTTACATATCATGTGTATGGCGAATGGGCTGTGGGAAGACATTGACGTAGAAGACGAAGATGCCCCATATGTGTTAGCGTGTTACTATAGAAGATGGGAATTAAGAAAAATAACAAAACAGAAATTTAATGCTCGTCGTTCGCTCGGGAAACTTTATTCTTTCAGTTAACACCTGTTTATTTTGTTATAAATATGACAAAAATAATACAATAAAGACAACGAATGTTGGAGAACTTTGAATACACTTATCTAAACTTAACATCCTTCGTAAAGTTTTTATTTAATTTAATCCTTAATAATTTCTTATCACATTATACAAGCCGTCGATATATTGTATTTAAATACGGAAATTTTTGTAATAAAATGGTAAGCGCAAAATGACTAGCAACGGTAGTACGTAGACGAAAGCCACTTAAATTTACTCGTGGCTCGGGGCCAAGCGTCCGAGTTAAATTTCACCTTCAAGGAAATGGTTAACACCATACAAGTCATGCACAACATGTACTTTAATGATATGGTATGCAGGGAGGGAAGGGGTGTCGTGGAGTTACATCTCCTATACTTCTCGAATGTAAGAAAACTGAATGAAAAATTCTGCAAATGCGGTGGGGTGATGGACGTGAGTTATACAAGAATCTTTTATTTATAGATAAAGAGAATGAAAATGTAATAAATAAGTGGGTGTGCGTGCTGTTAGGTGCAGCTATGGGATTCGAGAACCTCCACTGAGAACCGAGCGCGGGGGGAGATGTTTCTAAACCTTTTCGTGGAATCGATGGATGTAACAACATCGTCCCCATCCGGAGTTCCTGTTGCACCTCCCCAACTTCAGGAATTCGCAGTCACCGTACCATCAATGGCACCACCACCAACTCAGCCGCCACCACTAAGACGGTATAGGGGTCAAAAGAGGCTCAGTTTCCAACAACCAACGGAGGATACTAGACCATCCCTAGAGGATGGATTGGTGGACGGTGACGGTATTTCAAGTTTATTTTGAAGAAAAATGAAATAAAAAAAACAATTTAAGAAAATAAAATATTTTCCCAATTGGATAAAAAATTACTAATTGTATATTTGCTTGAAGCGAAGCATACATTTTCTTTTCTTATTTAATTGCTGTTAAATATGCAAAGTTATCATAATATTATTGCAATAGGTATTACTAGTTTTTGAAAGACCACCTTTTAGACATTATTAACAGGAAATATATTACTAGCAAACTGCAGACGAAGCCCCAAAAAAATTGGCAATGTATACCATAACTACAAAGTAATTGCTAAATGGGACATATTTCTTGGGCCAGTTCCGAACCAACGAAATTTTAATATATATAGTTTTTTAAAAAAATAGTCCAATTCTATTGACCTTATGGCAGTAGTAGATGCTAATTACATATTTATAATTGACGCAAGAACGACTCTGGGTTTAACTGGTTATAAACTCTTTATTAATTTAAGTAAAACATTATTTCCGGGAATACAACTGCTATCTGAGAACAGATAACTGGGAACTGATCTTTGAGAACTGACAAACGTTATCGGAATGTTATCCGGTTATATAGTTAAGGCATCGCGATAAAAAATAAAGATTACAAGAATGACCGCGATGCATAAAAAAACACGTATAGAAAATATAATCTGGATATAGATAAAAAACAACCGGTATTATCTCAAATTTACAACAGTCCCTCTTAATATCGGTTGTTTCAATCTTCTATCCAGGGGGTGGTCATTTAATTATTTCCAGTCCAAGGGCTTTGACGCAGAGGAGATGCTTCGGACGGAACAGGCTCTTCGTACAGATGTCAGCTGGCATTTCCTCTGTTGGTAGATACCGCAAGGCTTTATGTCCCTGGTCGTAGGTGTCTCGAATGAAGTGGTGCCGGATATCAATGTGCTTCGTTCTGGCATGGAAAACAGGATTCTGAACGAGTTTCTGGGCACCCTGGTTGTCGTTGTACAGCTCGATCGCCGGAACTGATACTCCAAGTTCGTTGAGAAGTCCTTTGAGATATATGGCTTCCTTGGTTGCGTCGGACATCGCCATAAATTCTGCTTCTGTACTGGATAAGGCAACGGTTCGCTGTTTCCTTGCTTCCCAGGATACTGCAGCGCCGGCTAGTTTGAAGACATATCCAGTATATGACTTTCTATCTTTCGGGCAACCTCCATAGTCTGCGTCAACGAAACCCTGGATTGGCAATCCGGTCTTCCGATAAAGCAATCCATGATGAAGAGTTCCCTTCAGGTATCTCAGAACTCTTTTCCCGGCAATCCAATGAGTTTCGTCATAACTTGTGTTGAACTGGCTCAATGCGCTGACTGAATACGCCATATCCGGTCGTGATGATACTACCAGGTACATGAGAGAGCCGACCAGAGATTGATACGGAATACGACTGATGTCTTCTGCTACTGGGTGTTCCGGATTTTGCAACTTGTTGTCGGCATCCATTGGAGTCGCTATTGCTTTGGAGTCTTGCATGTTGAAACGTTCCAGGACCGTTTCTGCATATTTCGCTTGGGAGATCCGGATGGTATTTTGTTTTAGATCTTGGTGAAATTCCATTCCGAGACAGTGATGGATTGGCCCCAGGTCCTTCATATCGAATTTTCTCCCAAGTTCAATCTTTACTTCAGTCATCCAATCCGGGTTGTTGCTTGCAAGGATCAGATCGTCGACATAGACTCCAATGATCATAATATCTTCCGCGACTCTTAAAACGTATAAGCAGGGGTCGCTCTTCAATGGTGTCATTCCAATTTCCGAAAGTCTTTGATGTAACTTCTTGTACCATTGGCGGCCCGATTGTTTTAAGCCGTAGAGGGATTTCTTGATGCGACAGACTTTATGTCCCTCTTCTTCCAGGTCGCTGGTCCATTTCTTTGCTCTGGCAACGATTGACTTGTCGAACCGGGTTGACTTGACGATTTCTTAGAGGGATTCTGTTAATCCTTCCGGGACGACCATATATATTTCCTCCTCGAGTTCGCCATTAAGATAGGCCGTGAAGACATCCATTTGGTGGACTTCCAAACCGATTTCCACAGCAAGGGCCATGAGCAGTCTTATTGAGCTGGATCTAATGACGGGTGCGAACGTCTCTTGGTTGTCGATCCCTGGTCTCTGGGCAAAACCTTTCGCTACGAGCCTGGCTTTCCTTTTCTCTGCTTCTCCGCTGGGTAAGTACTTCGTTCGGAAGACAAGACGATTTCCAAGGACCTTCTGGTTTTCCGGACAGTCAACGATGTCCCAGGTTTCGCACTTGATAAGCGAAACGAACTCTTCCGTTACTGCTTTCCTCCAATCGTTTGCGTACGGAGAAGCCAGGGCTTGCTTCATGGACAAAGGTTCTGATAAGATGGCTAGGTTTGCTGACTCATCGGACAGGGTTTCTTGCTCGTCAGTAGCCTCTTCTGAGACGCTCGGAATCATGTTGAACGATTTCTTCGGTCGTTCGGGTACTCCAGTTCTTATTTTCTTCGGCCTTCCGGGACCTTTCTTCAGAACGAGGGTTTCTGACGGTTCTTCAAAGACGTCGTCGTTTTCCTGGGAATTAGATTCTTCCGGGGTTTCATCTTTGAACTCCTTTTTGACTTCTTTGAATTCTTCTTCGCCTGGCGGTTTTGCAGCGTGTGTAGTGGCCGGGACTTCGATTTCGCCTTTAGCTTTGCTTCCGTATTTTAGGTTGACTTCTGGAGTGACGAAATCATCATATCCGCCTTGTTTATTAAATTCTCCCAGGAACTTGACATTTTGACTTCGGTAAATTTGCTTCTCGGACGGAACCCATAGTCGATAGGCCTTCGAGACTTCAGAATAGCCGATGAAAACGCATTCTTTGCTCCTGGCTGCAAACTTCCCCTTCCTTTTATCTTCGTCCAACAGCAAAGCTTTGTCGCCGAAAATCTTCAAATGTTGCAGGGATGGCTTCTTTCCGGTCCATCTGGTAAATGGTACTTCTCCATTTATGCTCCGGGAAGGACAACGGTTTCGAATGTAGTTAGCCGTGGCCATCGCTTCTGCCCAGAATGATGGTGGAAGTTGCGCTTGTATCATCATACATCGGGCCATATCTAGGAGTGTTCTGTTCTTTCTTTCGGCAATACCATTCTGTTCCGGGGTGTATGGTACGGTGAGCCTTCTTTTTATCCCAGAGTCTTTCAGGAATCTGTCGAATTCATTGTTGCAGTATTCGGTTCCGTTGTCGGACTGCAAGGTCTTGATTTTTCTCCCGGTTTCCACTTCAGCTCGTTGCTTGAATTCTTTAAAGGCTTTCAACACTTCGCTCTTGTGTTTTAAAAAGCTGACTTCACTCCACCGGGAATAATCGTCAGTGAAAACGACGATGTACTTGGCTCCACTCATCGACGTTACTCTCATCGGGCCGCATACGTCAGAGTGTACTATTTCCAGGACATGCGAGGTGCGGCTATCTTCAGGTTTCGGGAACGGCTCCTTCGATTGCTTTCCTTTGATACAGATTTTGCAGATTCCCAGACTCGCATCTTTTTCAATGTTGAGCCCCGTAGCCAAATTCTTCCGGGCCATTTCCTTTAAACTTCTCTCGTTCAAGTGACCGAGTAGGAAATGCCACTTCTCCAGGTTGATTCTAGGCTTTATTTCCGCTTGCACTGCATGGACCGTTTCTTCAGCCTTTCTCAGGAAATAAAGGTCTCCAACTCTGTCAGCAACTGCAATCACTTCCCCGGTTGCCGTTTTAATCCAGGCTTGCGACTTCTTGAATGTGACCTCATGTCCTTTGTCTGTCATCTTGGCAATGGATAGGAGATTTGTTCTTAAATCCGGGACATGAAGGGCTCGTTCCAGGCGAAGAATTCGATTGTCGCTGCCATTCGTTGCGGGTACTTTTACTTCGCCAACACCTCGTATCTTCGTTGACTCTGCAGTGGCCAGGTTTAAATATTTCGTGGTCTCTTCGTAAACGTTAAAGTAGTCTTCCCTGGAAGTCATATGTGAGGTGGCTCCGCTGTCCAGGCACCAGGAATCGTGATCAACCTTCAGGTGCAATGCGAATTCTTCCTCGGCCAAATTTTCTGCCAGTACATGATGGGCGTTTTCCTTCTTTCTGGTTTTTCTTTCTGAACCATTGACTCTGTCGGGGCAATCGGCTACCTTGTGGCCGGGTTTCCTGCATCCATGACACTTGTACTTAAAGGTCGTGCTTCCTCGTCCACGTAAGCTTCTTCCTCTACCCCTTTCTGCAGTTTAAAGTGGTTACTGCCGATCATCGCATTCTGCACGGGTTCGTCTTCCCTAGAGTTCTTGGCGTCTGATTCCTCCAGGATCTTTATTTTTAAAGCTTCTGGATCAGGTAACGTATCCCTGGACTCTATTGCGCACCGGAAGTTCTCGTACGATTCCGGTAGACTGTATAACAACAAAATGGCCAGTAGGTCGTCGTTTACAGCTACTCCCATGTCAGCCAACTTGTCTACTGCGTCGAAGAATTCTCGGACGTTATCCCGAACATCTTCTCCCTCCTTCATTTTCTTGAGGGTCAGTTTCTTCAGCAGCGTGGCTTTCCGGGCAGGTCCACTGGACTGGTAGATGGATTCGAGCTTCTTCCATAGTTCCCGTGAGGTGGTGCAGTTCTTTACTTGCTTCAACTCCGACGGACTGATCGACAAGATTAGGTCCGCTCTTGCCTTCCGATCATTACTGTCCCAGATAGCGACCGCCTGGGCGTTTCCTTCCGTTCCCCGTACCGGAGTTGGCCTCGTTGAAGTTCCATCTACGTACTCCCAGAGGTCGTTCTTTTGAAGCAGGGCTTCCACTTGCATTTTCCAGGTATCATAATTATCTTTAGTTAACGTCTCGATTCGTCCCAGGTGATTTCCGGCCATTCTACGTCTGACTCCGCACCTTAAAGGATAATCTTCCCGGCGTTGAACTTCTTATGACTTCTAAACCTTTGCGCAGTGGAAGCGTGCTGGGCCCATAACCTGTTGTTGTTTGACGCAAGAACGACTCTGTGTTTAACTGGTTATAAACTCTTTATTAATTTAAGTAAAACATTATTTCCGGGAATACAACTGCTATCTGAGAACAGATAACTGGGAACTGATCTTTGAGAACTGACAAACGTTATCGGAATGTTATCCGGTTATATAGTTAAGGCATCGCGATAAAAAATAAAGATTACAAGAATGACCGCGATGCATAAAAAAACACGTATAGAAAATATAATCTGGATATAGATAAAAAACAACCGGTATTATCTCAAATTTACAACAGTTGGGGGATTCAAAAATAATTATAAAAAACTAAGATTAATTGAAAGTAAATAAAAAATTACGGTCGCTATACGAGGTCCAGGTTTACCTCCAGAAAAATAATACAGCTAACCTAACCAGGGAACATTTCTCTTTTGCCCGAGAGCCAATCTCAGTTTTCCCTTAGGAGTTTATCTCCCAAGCCTATAAACTACTAAACCGTATAATTTTTGATAGCCGAGGGAGGACGCGAGATCAATCGACCGATCTATTTTGATCCACCATGGGCGCAAAACCAAAACCACGGAAAGAAAGGACCCAGTCAACACTGGAAAAAGAAAATTGTGATAACCCCTGTTAAACATTATAAGGTTTGTTCCTCTTATTATTCTCACTGGATTTAAACAGTCTTTTCATTTCACTTGTTTTATGGCCCTCGGGTATCTGTTCCCTTATCTAGAAATTATCTATGGAGGGTTACAACGTGATATTTATTCATTAGTTACGAGCTAATGTTAACAAAACTCAATTTGGTTAGTCTAAGCATAAGGGTCATGTTTTTCGCCGCGAAAACGAAAAAAGGGCGTTAGAGGATTGTACCAACCGCCCTGTGAAAGGACTTCATACGAAAATTGCCCGGAAATCTGTTGATGACAAAAAAATGCGTACTAAAGTAGTTTTGATGATGGCCAAAGATGGTGAAGGTTTCCGAGGTATGATGGAGACTGCTGCTACAGATGTTAACATTCCAAGTCGTCGAACCATGATTAGGGACATAGAGATTGTCTACAACAACCTTCAGCCACGATTAAAGGTACGACTTTTCAGATAAAAATGTGTGCTTCGATTAATCTTTCATAATTTCTAGAATATCTTCCAATATTTTGGGGGGGGCAAACAACTGCACTTAACGCTTGGTTTGTGGAGTAGTAGGATGAAGGAGTCCGTGCTTGGTGTGAGGAAGTAGTACATTGATGAAAATTTTTATTTTCAAAACCAACTGGTCTCTTTTGTCCATTTTCCCGAGGATCATACTGGTGTAAACTTTTTAAAGAATGAACAACCAATTGACTTGTAACGAGGGGAAGGACAAGAATCAGACTTTGTAGATGAGGAGGACTTTCATGTCGAAGATAGTGACATTGATTTTCCGCAAACCAATTGGAAAGGGAAGCGATGTGTTGCTCACTCACTGCAACTTGTAGTAAATGCATCCTTGAAAAAATGCAAAAAATCCAACAGAATGAGCACAAAGGTAAACCAATGGATAAATTGGCCTCGTCGCTCCCCAAAGTGGACATTCTCCTTCAAATCACGGTCACCACGAAAAAAAACCTTAAACTAGTTGGCTTGACAAGGTGGAAGTCTTTCTTCAACGCTGAGGAGAGGCTTTAGATTGTAAATGTTTTAATTATATATACTTAATTATTGTTATCCCGTGAGTGACTGTTTTTTTTCTTTCTTTTCTTTTAACCTGACATGTAAGAAGTGTTAAAAATAACAATTAATTAAGCAAACCCCTGAAGGATTGCCCTTACCAAAACACAATGATATTCATATCCTCAAGGAAATGCACGCTTTGCTGGAGCCGTTTAAGGCTGCAACCGATATTTTCCAATCAGCAAGCCCAGTAGCCTTTTTGGTTATCCCATAGCTTTTGCTTTGTTTCGAAAAGACGCCATGTCCTTATCTTGTGGATTTAAAGGATAAACTTTTGCAGCACATGGCAAAGCGTTTTGCAGAAGAGGTTGTTGATGAAGATTATGTGATTGCTTCCCTTCTGAACTTCAGAGTGAAATCCTCCGTATTCAAAGGTATACTTCGATTAGTTTTGTTGTATTGAGATTATAACAACTGAAAGCATCTACCATAATTTCAAGCCCGTACAGCAATTCAGAGTGGAAAGACTCTTTTCATTATTTAAGTGCCCGGACGAAGCAATAGCGTTGGAAATAATAACGCGAAAATTGGATGTTATGCTTCTAAGCAAAGATCTTGATGAGGTCCGAGATGTCTTCACTGAACGTATGAATAGGAATATTAAGCCTATGACTGTTTCTTATATTGAGAAACACAAAGATTGGGATGCCCGTATTCCTTAGTTGGGATTCGCCTTAAGGTCGGCTGAAAACAGCTTGACTGGGTTGACGCCCGCGGCGATGAATTTCAGTAGGGAGCTCTGCGCTTCGATAGATTGGCATTTCGAACCGGTAAATATTTACCAGAACCAAAGCCCAGATCTGTATGCCGAAAGACTGAAAGTTAGGCTGCATGACGTCATCGATCATGCAAAGCTTAATATGCAGGACTCAAAGCTGAAGCAGAAACTGCACTACAACAAGCGTCGGTGACACGTGCATTTTCGACGACCTTGTTTTGCGCCGTACGCACTTTCCGATGCGAGTCGTAGTTTCACTTCTTCACTCGCGAAAAAAAGACGGCCCATTCGTCGTACAGGAAAGAACTACTCCGTTGTCGTACAGCTTGGAGGACGAAACTACGCAAAAATTCGTTGGTATCCCTCACGTTTTAAACCTGAAACGGTACACTCCACCTTAGACGGGAGACTCTCAGCGGGATAGCAAAATCGCCGGTGAATATTCACCTGCCGATATAGCTAATCCTAAAAATAATGAATTTTATAAATGTAAAGGACGATATTTTGGAAAGTGTCAAATTATTCCTGGATTTGATAAATGTGAAGGAGGATATTTCAGAAAAGGCGTCAAATTATCCCTGGATTTGATAAATGTGAAGGACAAAATTTTGAAAAAGGCGTCAAATTATTCTTGAATTTGGTAAATGTAAAGGACGATATTTTGGAAAAGGTGTTTACATTTATCAAATTGCCGA
This sequence comes from Phalangium opilio, assembly GCF_054372755.1. Lineage (NCBI taxonomy): Eukaryota > Metazoa > Arthropoda > Arachnida > Opiliones > Phalangiidae > Phalangium > Phalangium opilio. The sequence continues at coordinate 756,596 of NW_028324159.1, read as the reverse complement.
AAAATAAGCACTCTTTCCAAAATATTGTTGCAATGACTTCCAAAATGTTGATGTTGACGTTTGTTAATTGACGAATAGTTTGTCGGTCTTTCCAAAATACTGCTGAATAACTAGACGCCTTTTCTAAAATATTGATGTTGACATTTGCTAATTGCCCAATAATTTGTTGCCTTTTCCAAAATATTGTTGAAATAAATTGACGCCTTTTCCAAAATATTGTTGAATTAAATTGACGCCTTTTCCAAAATATTTTTGAAATAAATTGACGCCTTTTCCAAAATATTGTTGAATTAAATTGACGCCTTTTCCAAAATATTTTTGAAATAAATTGACACCTTTTCCAAAATATTAATGATTTAAATTGACGCCTTTTCCAAAATATTGTTGAAATAAATTGACGCCTTTTCCAAAATATTGTTGAAATAAATTGACTCCTTTTTGTTGGGGTTATGGTTGTGTAGCAAGAAAAAAAGACACTGTCGCGTAGAAAACAAACTAACGAAATTTATTGAATTTAAATTATGACATAGCTAATCGAAAAGAGATAACGGACTGAACCAGTTTTTACACAGCAAAAGCTATTTATACAGACATTAAAAAACATGAGTGTGAAGGTTTTTGTTTTTATGAAAAAACCTATCTTCAGCGTTGTTATTTTTTAACTATTTTCAACACTCGCCCTCGACGAAGATATCATGGTATGCATGCAGGCTTAATTTCTGACGTAATCGCGTGAAGACTTCAGGTGATAATGGCTTCGTGAATATGTCCGCTAGTTGGTCTTTGCTTGATATGTACTTGACTTCAATTCGACCATCTTGAACCGGCTCTCTGACGAAAAATTGCCGAACGTTTATGTGCTTCGTTCGCGGGTGGAACTCAGGATTCAGAATCAATTTAATGGCTCCGGCGTTGTCAATGCGCAAGATTGGGACCTCGTTCTTGCTGATACCCAGGAAGGAATTGATGTTTCAAATCCAGACGTTATCTTTAGCTGCTTCTGTAGCGGCGATCAGTTCTGCCTCAGTGGTAGACAAAGCAACAGATTGTTGCTTTCGACTGGCCCATGTGACTGGCGTTGAACCCATCAAACAGACAACTCCTGAAATTGAGCGTCTAGTTTTCTCGCAGCCAGCATAGTCAGCGTCACAGAAAGGGAAGAGTTGTGTAGTGTCACTGGATTTAAATAAAAGGCCCAAAGTTGTATTTCCTCGGAGAAAGCGGAAAATTCGTTTCACCGAATTTTAATCTGCAACAGTCGGGTTTGCCATCGCTTGAGAGGCTCTATTTAGAGCAAACTCTATGTCGGGTCGAGTGCCTAGCGCAGCATACCGGAGACTTCCAATGGCGGACACATAAACAGTTGGAGTCTCGACCTTCTTTTGACCATCGTCGTTTATATCTTGAAACGTAGCCGGTGTATTTACTGCTTTACAATCCCGCATGTTAAATCTTTCCAGGACTTTCTCGAGATAGGCATTCTGGTGAAGGAAGATGGAACCGTTTTTCGTGAAGTCGACTTTCAGGCCGAGATATATTGAAGCGGCACCCGTAGTAATCTCGAACTCCATGGTAAATTGGCGTAGAAATTCTTCTACATCGGAATCAGTAGATCCAGCAATGAGACCGTCGTCGACATAGAGAATGATGACAAGAAAGACCTCTCCAGAAGATTAAGCGTAAAGGCAATGGTCTCCATCTGCACGTTTAAAACCGTACTTCCGTATGACAATATCAACTCGCTCATTCCAGCAACGTGGCGATTGTTTAAGTCCATACAAGCTTTTCCAAAGCCTCCAAACTTTCCCGCTGTGATCATCAAATCCGTCTGGCTGACGGATATATATTTCTTCGGATAAATCGCCATGTAGGAAAGCTGTCTTTACATCAAACTGCTTTAAATGCAATTTCTTCTGGACAACGATGCTGAGAAATATTCTCAAAGTCTCGAAACGAGCAACAGGAGCAAAAGTGTCTTCATAGTCGATCCCTTCCTGCTGCACATAGCCTTTTGCTACGACTCTCGCTTTGTATTTAAGAATCGTGCCATCCTCACCAGTCTTTATGCGGAAACTCCATCTGTTTCCGATGATTTTGCAGCCTTTAGGGGGATATACCAGTGAATAGACTTGGTGTTTCTCCATAGATGATAGTTCTTCCGACATTGTCTCTTCCCATTTCAAGGAGTCAGTGCTGGAACGAGCCTGTTCGACAGTACTTGGAACAGCATCGCAGATCAGAGCCACATCGTTATCCGGCAGGCTGGTGCAACAAGTGTTTTTACGTGTCTTCAACTTGGCACGATTTCAAAGGACTGGACCGGTAACTTCGACTGGAGATATAACAGGATCGTCAGCGATTTCCTCGGTTTTAGCGGTCTCATCTTCGTCATCCGATAGCTCTGATACTGTGTCGCCCTTGTTGGAGACTTCCTGCAACGAGACCCATGTATCCAAGATGCACTTCTCGGAACTGAATTTGACGTCTCTGGATCGTAGAACATCGTTTAGCTCCGGAAAGTATACTCGATAACCATCTGCATTGTCTTCATAACCGACAAGGATACCCTTGAGGCTTTCTTGGATAGCTTCTTCCTCTTCTCCTTCGGGATATGGACATAGCAATCAGTCCCATAAACTCGCAAGTGCTTTAGTGACGGATTTGGTTTGCCAGTCCATAACTCATACGGTGTTTTACCAACCACACGAGTAGGAGCGGTGCGATTGAGGATGTACGTCGCCGTGTTGACAGCCTTGGCCCATAGCTTGGGAGGTATATCCGGTTTTGAGTGGAGCATGGCACGAACTGGCTCCATAATTGTCCGGTTCTCTCGTTCTGCAACTCGATTTTGCTGAGGAGTGTAAGGCATTGACGTGCCGATTTCCTGCGTCGCTATCTGTCGGAATGCCTCATTTACATATTAGGTACCATTGTCAAATACGAGTTCTCGTACGGTATGATCGTAATTCTTGCAGAACGCAAGAAAATCCTTTAGGCGTTCAATAACTTCAGACTTCTTTTCCAAGAAATGCGTGATACGGATACCGGAGTATTCGTCTTTGAATAGAAGATAGTAGAGTTTTCCCTTCATTGACGGCGTTGGCGAGGGCCCCCAAAGATCAGAGTGAATTCTTTCTCCTGGTGTTTTAGCCTTATTCAAACGAGTGCCAAAACTATGACGGGTCATCTTCCCATATATGCAGCCTTCACACAACTTGCCAGCTGCTTTTTCGATGACCTCGTAACCGAGCTTCTTCAGAGTAGCCGCTTCATTTCGCTTATCCTGATGAGCAAAACGTTCAAGACATACTTATAAATCCGTTTTCCTTTCACTTCCTGGATTAGCGGTATGGTGTACAGAACTTAGGGGCTGCTCTACTGTGATATCCAACCGGAACAAGGACTCGACTTTGCCCGGAAGACGGAGACGTCTCTTTCCCTTCACGTTCTCATACAGGCATCATGACGTCGCCGTAGCTTGAAATTCCAAATTTCCATTTCGGTTCATGGCACTTTTCAGAGAGAAGATATTACAAGCAAAACCACTGATATGCCAAATGTTGTGGATGACCTCATATCGTACAGTGTTTTCCATCATAAAGCTTATGCGGATATCTCCCTCACCGTCTGCTGTCATCCGTTCTTTATTTCCAACTTGTAAGGTAGCTGGATTTTCGAACTTCCTGAACGTGATAAACTTGGTTCCGTCATTCGTTACGTGATGGGCGGCTCCTGAATCGAAATACCAAACAGGTCCTGCAGTAGAGCGAGCAATCAGACTGTTTGCAGCAAAGAGACCTCCGCCATAGTTTCGTCCTTCCTTTTTTATCTTTCTTTCGGTCAGGGTCTGGACAGTCCTTTGAGAAATGACCATGCTTGTTGCAATTGTAACACCGTGGCCGATATTTCCGGTTTCTCGGTCGTAACGGTTTTGCAACATTCGGGGTAGTTCTCGGGCTCCCTTTACTATCCCGGTGAGCTACCATTCCTGAAGATTGTTCGAAGGTGTGTCCGTCTCGAGTGGCTCGTCCGATCAGAAGTTGTTCCAATTCAGCTACTGTTTCTTTTCCTTCTGGCAAAGTATCCCAAAGCATTCCAAATTCCCGGTACTCGTCGTGGAGCAGAGATTCAAAGATGCAAGCGACGAGTATGCAATCATCAAAAGATACGTCCTTTTCTTTCTTTGCTGTCATCAAGATGTCCGACCACAAAGATCGCATTTGCACGAGATGGGTCGCCATGTCGACATCAGGTGCTTTTGTTGTTCGCATTATTTGTGCTAGCAGTTTTCGGAGCCGATTTGATGATTTTTGTTCGAAGATCTCTAGCATCTTATCCCACATCTCTTTGGGCTTCTTGCAATCGGAAATCATGTTCTGGACCTTTAGAGCTGACCAGATAACGGTACGGGCAGTACTGAATGCCACTTGGAACTTCTTTAATGTCACAGCGTCAGTTTCTGTTGTCGTTATAGGTTCTACCCAGTCCCCTGTGACTATTCCATATACATCTCGTATTGTAAATATATCAGTCACTTTTCTCTTCCAGCTTCGTCAATTCTCGGGACCAGATCGCTTCTCAACTTCATGGCGTAGAAGACCATCCATCATAACAGAAGAATGTAGAGCAGGATATACGGAGAGACCACGAATTGAGGATACCGTTGACACGTACTTGACAACACGGCTTATCTAACTACACGTTGCGCAGTGGAAGCGTGCTAGGCCCATAACCTGTTGGGGTTATGGGTGTGTAGCAAGAAAAGAAGACACTCGCGTAGAAAAACAACTAACGAAATTTATTGAATTTATATTATGACATAATTAACGGACGGAACAAGTTTTTAGACAGTAAAAGCTATTTATACAGACATTAAAAAACATAAGTGTGAAGGTTTTTTTCTTATAAAAAAGTTTTTTCTTATAAAAAAAAACTATCTTCGGCGTTGTTAACAATAACCCACATGTTTGTTACCTGTTACTGTAAAAAACGGCAATATTCATGCGGGAATTGAAAATCGAGAGAATTTCGTGATCCATACTGGGACTTAACTGTGGAATGTAATTAAAGCCATATACGCGAAGACACGAATTAGTAAAATGAAATTAAGCAAAAACCTTTAATGACAGCCTACATGGCGATACATTTCAGTAAAAACAGTTCGCAAACCCTGGTTGAAACAGTTAACAAAAGTATAGTTTCTACTTTAAATTTTTACGTTAATTATGGTACAGTTAAATTTATCATTTGTCAGATTGAGCCAGCTCACTGAAGGTGGTTGCTACGAGGACCTGAACCCATCTCTCAAAGTGACATCGCATCCTTGTCAGAGTGTCGTAACACCGAATGCTTTCGTCATAATCAATCTGAAAGCTTTTAAGGCCATTTTCCATGTCTGTATCCTGGGCTCTTCAGCTTCCTTCATCACTCTATTCTTCGAAATATACGTGAACACGTTCAAAGTTAACATGTGTACCCCTTAATACGTAGTCATTTGTCGTACGTATCAACCAATGCTATTTTAACACTTGTAACGATTCAGGAGTGAATCTTTGAGACATTTGCCAAAACTCGAAATAGTAAATGCAAACTCAGACTACCTAACCTATGGACTGGCAACTGAAAAGAAAGCTAAGTTTGCTTAGAGCAATGCCTGAAACTACCGCTGTGGCGGCGGATGTTGGAAGTTTTCACCAAACCCTAGTAAAATTCGTGCCATTTTTTTTGAGGAGTCGCCGATATGGGGAAAAAATCGGACTAAATTATAAAAGTGAGTTTAATTTAATTACTTATTTATTTTAGCCTCTTCTTAAACGATCTATCAAGTTAGTTTTTGTAAAAATCACTCTGGTATTGTTTATAAAGTCTGTTTAACATTAAGCCTTGGCTAAAAAATATCCCGAACCATTAGGGATGAATTTTTCATTACGGGACATTTGGCGATAAATTGCGGTCGTTAGAGGCGTGAGGGCGCTTTCTACGCATTACCATTTCTTAACGCGGGTTTAAGATGGCTTTGCCTGTCCGTCGGTTAGGTGGTCTGAGATGTAAAGTAAAGTCATGTTAATTGAACACGAATATGTGAACATTTACCAATTCAAATCAAACCGAAAATTAGAAATATTTCAAATTGAATGAACTTGCGGCTGACGTATAAATTGGCATATTTTAGAATGTGCTTCGTTTCGTTTGTAGCATTTAAGGAAATATTTTCCATTCCGCAAAAAAAAGTTCAAACTCTATTAAACGTTTATGTGTAACTTTACAAGAAGTAAATTTATTGAAGTAGGGATAGCAAGAATACGTAAACCATAGGATTAATTATGGGTTAATCCTTCTTGTTTCCTACTACGTCTGATGATAAAAACCGACGTCCCTTTCAGCTAATGTAATTTTTTCATTATTATTTTTTCTGTCTTTTTTGAAGGACACTGACTCAAAAATTTCGAATAACGTGAGGCGTTCGTAGCCATATAAAGTTAGGATTCATCATAGCTACAAGCTTCTGATATCTATGGTTGTTTTATCCATAAAACGGAAATTTATGTTTTTCCATAATTTTAACCGGTAATTTTGTGCTAAACCGGGAATGTTACATCTCTTCATAGCAAGAAAATCCTTTGAAATTGATTGAACGCCGCTTATTCATTTCGCTAGTAATTCTGTGCGGAGCCTCCGAGATGATGTAGGCCCGTGCGGGCCGATTTTTTATGTGGGGAAGTATTCAATTTCATAAAGAAAATATTTTCACCCAATATGTGTACTAGGTGGCTCTTTTATTACCGTTGCGACGGGGGTTTTCCATAAATTGTCCTTGATATTTAGGGCCAATTATATAAACTTCATTAAAGAGAATAGTTTCACCTTAAATTAACGTAATTGTTTCAGGGGCTATTTAGTTTTTTAGCCACATTGTTTGATGTACATCTAACGAAGGGGGTATTAGTTTCACTTGGTCTGAAGAAGAAGAAGATTTATCGTTCGTCTTTTTAAAGGGAGAGTGAAAAAGGGATTTTTGATTTTCAAAGGGTGGGGACAATGATTTGTCTATAACAGTGCAATACGAAAGTACAACGCACATGTTAATGAACGCACTTTTAAAGCGGAAAGGCTTATAATCTATCTCTAACAGTACAATGCGGATGCACTGTGAAAATAATAATGAACAAACAGTAATATCTGTAGTCTTTTATGAACACACAAATTTGTCATATTGCCTTACCTAAAACGAGAAATTGCATTATTTTTAAAGTTTCTCATACTTTTAATATAACTTTTATAAGAATCCCTACTTTCTATGCAATAAAAAGTTCGGGGTTTTGCCGAATTCTTTCTCTTTCAAACGCTTCTGGGCATAAGTTCATGTTATAAATTTATAAGATGTGATATGAATGCGTCGGCATAAGTCAGTGTTGTAAACTCATCGAGGGGTTAATCACTAAAACTATCAAATTGATAAGATGTGATAAGTATGCGTTGGCATAAGTTTATTTTGTAAAGTTAAATGAGCGTTATGTGTTTGATCGTTTTAGTATCGAGGGGATAATCACTAAAATTGGAAATCACTAAAACTAAACTTTATCTTTCAAGGGCATAAGTCCATGTTAGAAATTTATAAGATATGATAAGTGTGCATCGGCATAAGTCTATGTTGTAAACTCATTGAGGGGATAATCGGTAAAACAATCTGGTCTTCTATTCCCCGAGATATTAAAATTAGAGCAAAATAAATTTATACGGGTAATAATTTTATGGCTCATTAGTGTAGAGTATAGTGGGGCTATTCAGACATTAGGGTAGGGTATAGAGGAGCTACTCGCTCATTAGTGTAGAGTATAGTGGGGCTATTCAGTCATTAGAGTAGGGTATAGAGGAGCTACTCACTCATTGGGGTAAGGTATAGAGGAGCTACTCACTCCTGGGGTAAGGTAAAGAGGGGCTACTCACTCATTGGTCTAGGGTATATAGTGGCTACTCACTCATTGGGGTTTGGTATAGAGGGGCTATTCAGTCAAAGAGTAGGATATAGAGGGGCTATTCACTCAAAGAGTAGGATATAGAGGGGTTATTTACTAAATGCTATAGGGTAAGGCATTGAGGGGATATTTACTCATTAAGGTAGGGTGAGGCATAGAAGGACTATTTACTCATTATTGTAGGGTAATGCATCGAGGAGCTATTTACTCTTTAAAAATTCAATTAAAAATTAATTCAAATCCAAATTCTTTATGAAAAGGTTAGGTCATAGTTATTTAAACTGCAAGATACGGGAAAAGAAGCATTAAAACACTGGTCTAGAAACATTCCTAACACTAAGTAATTCAATTTTATATCAATATGCCCTAGCCCATGGCTAACCAAAAGCGAAATACAATTGGTTTCTTTCATTCTTTAGAGCCTACTCTATGCGTAAACAAATGCATTAAGAATTAATGTTAACTGATTCTGTAATTTTTAAAAAGCTAACAAAATTAGATTTCAACGTTGCATGTTATTGGCAAGTACAGTAAGCGAACTAAATGTAGCTATGAGATCGCAGTGGGGCAGCATTGTAGCTATTTTTATGTTATCCCGAAATTCGAAAGCCTGTTTTCTCTCTAATTTCCCTAAACAAATTCGACATAAATGCTTTCACCTCCACAGCAAGTTGACATTGTTTAATACAACTTTGCCCAAGAAAAGTTTAAGAGATCGTCTTGTTTGGTTTTAAAGGAAAAATTACTTCAGACGAGCCCATAGATATAGTAAAACTATGAAGGGTCTAGATCCACTTCGCTGGCTTAGGCTTAACGATAAAAACGCTGAAGGGACAGCTAGCAGAAAGGCGCTATTTTCTGGGGGTAGTCGTATAAAACGCCATCTATCGGAGACAAACTTAAGTGGTGGTAAATAAATCACGTGGGAAATGGCGCGAAATCTAAATTAGGCTTAAAATTTTTTCAAACTTGGAAGGTGTATCGTTTACTTCGAATAAATGTTTTTCTAAAGAAACTTTTTTTTGGGTTAACTTTCAATTGAATAAATGTTATAAAAGTATTTCCCTATTGATTTCTTGTTTTGAATCTAAAATTGTTAAAAACTGCACTTTCAAACATTGTCGAAACATTTCAGGTACCTCAAACGTACTATCGTTTCATAGGTATGATTGATTTTCTCCCTTACTTAAATATGGTGTAAAAATTTGCAATATCATTCCTGAAAGTGTAGGTTTCCGTTTTCTAGGCCTGATTTACTTCAAAAGTGGATAAAAACCATAAACCGTGAAAATCGGGTCGCTTCTTAGAGGGATTATGTTTGTAGTCAGCATTTTTTAGACAGTGAAATTAAACTACAAAATGGCAAACGGTGCCTTAATTAAAACGCGTTTCCATCGAAGGTTCATTATTAAAAAAAAGTAGAAACACTTTAGAGTTTTATAATAATTATTTTATTTGTCTCTAAGAACTTGCACAAAATTGAAAAAGAAATACAGGGCCACAGTCTTACTTTGAATTTTGACCATGGAGCATCACGCGTTGGTTTAAGCATTGCGTATTCATTGCACTCGAGCAGAATTTCTCTGGTTTTAGCGGTTTTAATTAAACATATTCTTGATTAATTACCCAAGTTAATCTAGTGAAATACGGTTCCGTAGTAGAGACTCGATGGTTCAAAGAGGAAGAAGATCTCTAGTAGCACATAAACTTAAAAATATTTATTATAGAAATGTTATGGTAAAAAAGATACGTCACTTGATGTTGATAATCCCGTTAGGAATGAGAATAAACCCGCTGATGTTTGAAAGATCATTTCTCAAAGAGTTTGAAATAGAACGTAACATTAGTATTAACTCGAGCTCACAATCGGTTCAGGAAATGACTCGCGTCTGTCGCGAATTAGATCAGACCTTACCAGGCGGCGAACAGGCTAATTTATCGCACTCGGAACTCGAAAATATTCCAATTTCGGTATATATCGCGGCAAATTATTTCTATCAAACAATCGGAGCAAAAACGGTAACTTTTATCAGGGCACTGAAAATAAACACTTGGATGATTGCACTGTAAGTATTTCTGGAGAAACAGCGGATCCCTACGACGCTACATCGGGTTACTCTAGTCTTGAGAACAGCACCGCATCAAACACGTCTGGTGAACTAGATGATGTTATGGTACGTTTTCGGTATTGCTATAGTCTGTACTCTAACAAGAGGTATTCCAAGAGTCAAATATCGACCACAATGATCATTTTCCTAATGCACTGCCAAAGGCTGGCTGTTCTTTAGGCGGTTATACTCCCCAACTTCCTGTTTAAATAAATAAAAAAGATGGCTACCTTCGAATCGAAGGAGCTCGTAGAATTAATTTCAATGTAGTTTGAAGATTTTATATTTAATTCTATGCGACTGTTTTTCAGAACTATGTTTCAACCTATTATAGTTTAATTTATTTGTTTTAACATCACCGAAGCGAGACAAACGTAAGTATTTTGAATAACAATTTTTTTTCATGATAATCGACCAAGGCTTAGGATTGTTTTCCTTACTGTTTCGCGTTATTAAATACATATTTTACATTTTTAATTAAGGGGAATCATTCTTAAATGCATAGTTCCATTGTTAATTAAATTAAAATTGAAAAAAACTACATAATTTCAGATTTTTCTTAACTACGGAGCACTGAAAGCCGTTGCTTATTGCAGTTTCAACGAACATCAAGAAGATTACGAGTTAGTCATTACACCTCCCCCTTAATCAAGTCCAATTAACTCAAATAACGGTAAATAAACGTCATAGTAATTGAAACTAATCTCATTTTACCTGAAACTCCCGTCAGAACCTACTAACCTTGCTTGTTTTTTTAGGCTAAAAGATCTTCATCCCGTTCCGTTTCCACTGAAATATTGTAAATAATTGCTATTATTATTGAAGCATTTCGGTAGCGGCAATATGTAACATGATTGATAGCCACCATTGTCATTATGACTTGATGATAGGGGGTGGGGCGCAAGCATTTCGCCTCAAAAACGTCTCTCAATGGTGTAGGCTGCCTATTTAGCGCAAGGAGACATGGTAGGTTCCTATTTGATGATAGACAAAGCCCCGCCCATACCTTACCTTTTGTAGTTGTAAATAGACCAAGCCCCGCCCATACCTTACCTTTTGTAGTTGTAAATAGAACAAGCCCCGCCCATGCCTTACCTTTTGTAGTTTTAAATGCACCACGCCCCCAAGACTTCAACCCTCTTTAATTGGAAATGATGAAGCGCAATTAGTACTATGGTGGGCTTTATCTAGTTCAAGGACGCATGGGAGGTTCTTGTTTTCTGTTACACGATGAAGCCCCGCCCATAGCTTCTGTAGTTAGTACTAGACCACGCCCCTAGATTGCCAGCCACTTTAATTGGAAACGATGAAGCGTTGTTACCGATTATTGTTTAAAAATTCCCTATTTCCCTCTTAGAGTGACACGAAATTTGAGAATGACACAGTCAATTAGAATAACGTCACAGACTTTTGCGAAATCATTATACTCATTTAATTCCAATTCTTGCTCTATAGACTAAAATTGCAACCTAAAATTTTCAGAAAAGTGGCCAACTTATTGCGTTTCTCATCATTGGTATATTGCAAAAGAGAGCCGAGCGTAGTTGAAGGAACACTCTAGACGAAGCTTAGAACTCTTTGAAAGGATGTAAAGCGGTCGAAAAGGTTGGTATTTAAAGGGACACGAAATAGCGGTGACAAATATTTTAAGAGTTATTATTTTTAGTTGTTTGTAATTATAGCGGAATTTCAAGTTAAGAATTAATGTTCTAATGTTGGAAATTAATCGAAATGAAAAAAAAGCAAATCATATTTTATTTCACGCAGTTTCTTTTGCAAAGAAGGCTTCTCCGGTGAATAAGAATTATTTGAAATATGTCACAGGCACCACGTGACTCCAAGATACAAAGACTACCCAAGGAGTGAGATGGACAACATAGTCCTTGTTATTCCCGAGATTGCAACGCCGATTCTCCGAAGTATTAGTTTTTCGAAATTAAACTAACGAAGCTTCTTTGAACCAAGACTTTCTTTGGTCACGTCCTCCTTATCATTATTTTCATCTCGCTGATGCCTTCTTTTCAGACCATTTAATACAACTACGGTGAGGTTTTTATTATTTTTAAAGTGTACATAATAGCTTAACCGTTAATTTGAATAATCTTAAATTATTTCAGGTTTCCTTTTACAAAGGGTTTCACCGCAACACGATCCCAACCAGAAAATATGGGATATCCAGTTTTACCCACCAATCTTGAGATTGATAAAATTTATGGAACATTAATCGTTATTTTAATTGTGTTTGTTTCAACCCCCATAATATGAGCCTGATTAAATGAATTTATTATTAGATTAATTTTAAAGAAATTTTAAAATAGTAGAAATTTTCCGTTTTCTTGCAAAATAATGAATCTCAGTTTTCAATAAAATATTTAGAGTGGAAAGAGAACGCTGTAATTGTTTCGAGGTAATAAATTTTTTTAATTTCTAGGTAATTGAGGGATTTGCTTCAATTATTTTTTTTTTGTTTTTTTTTAGGTTTCAATGTAAATTGGGTCCCTTAAGGGTCCGCGACAAGGATGCGATTAGTCAGGTTTCAGTATGTGACTAATCAGGGAAGGAAATGAGGTTTACTTGGGAGGTGACGGAAGGGGTGTGGGGGTCAAGTCACCTCCGGCGGACACGGGGCAGTCGGCACCTATAGGGGAGGATCGCCGACATGTGTCGTATTCCCTCAAACTTTGCCGCCCAGTAGCTTGGCTTACAGGAGTGCGCCACACTCCCGGCATGCTTCAATTATTAATAAGAAATCAACATTAGCTACTTTGGGGGAATTAGGCAACGGAAAACGAGTCTGTGAATAGGAGACTTTTTCATGGGGGACATGGACGTCTCGTTGGTTATATCTATCAAAATAGCCAATATGAGAGGCTAAAAAACCATTTCTGCACTAAATCAAGGTAGATTTCAAGTTTTAAAAGAGTTAAAACAGCCATAATTGGATCATGAAGCAGTACAGTAAGCAGACGACACGACAAGAACAGCTGAGCTAGCAGCGATGATAAACTTATTTAGAGCCCGCCTTAATTACAATCCGTAATTGTTGTCTGCAACGTCGTCCGCTAGCGGAGATTCGTGAAAAACACTTTAGTTTACTTATTTATCTATTTTAAATTAAACTGGATTTGCGAATTAAACTAATTACACTCGCGCTTGTTAATTGCTTACGTCTTTAAGGTTTATTTTTTATATTACCTCGAATTTCAATAAAATCATTTTCCTGTTGAAAATCATTTTGATTTATTTACAGCCCTCTTAACTTTGATTTTTAAAATTACGCGAGTAACGCAATGTCTGAATCGTCGTCTGCTAGGAAAGTGTTTCCCGAAAAACGTTTAATATTTTTAATTAAGTATCTAAAGTTAAAATAAAATAAATATTTCAGATTTCTAAAGTGAATTCTTTTTACAATTCGTTGATTATTAACAGTTTTAAGGTTTATTTTACGTCTATATTTTATAAAGGTTGTTTAAATAGGCTTAAGGCTATGACTGGGGTTAATGAAAAGAAACTAAAACTCAATTTAAAATTAATTTTAACTCATTTATTGAAATATTTCAAATATTCGAAGGGTCTAATTTCGTTTTCGAAGACTAATAGAGTAATTTCAGTAGAGAGGGGGATTGAACTGTGCTCTATGGAATTGTGAATCCCCAACGTTGAAGGCAACTATGTAAGAGAGAATACTATTTGCCCTCAGAAGGGGGGAATATCACTAAGATAGAGGGTATGACGTTGCCATGTAGGTCAAAGATTACTCTATAGACAGCCAGTGCTTAGATTTGGATCTCTTAATTGAGAAATCGTTATTAAAAATTACATAGAAATAATTAACAATTGATTTGTAAACTGTGCACCATGTTGTTAATAAAATATTAAGCAACACCAACCTTTCTCATGCTTAGAAGTGCTTAATTTAATTATATTTATAATAAATTAGTCTAAATCTATGTTAATGAACATAGTTGGCTTGAAATTTTCGTTAATTAGTTAATTTCAACTTACCTTGTCTCAAAGAATCTTTCATTCAAATGATTTTCATATTCTTTACATATATAGATACTGAGTGGGTTCAAATAAAATTTTGAACCATTTTTTATTTATGATTAAATTAAACAAACTGTATTAAAACCAACTAATTAAAAGAGGAAAAATATCACCCAGAAATCAATGTGTATGCTTAACCTGGCCAAGAATTAATTTTTATAAAAATTGGCACAAATATTTAAGACTTTGGTAATAGCTTATATCATGAATTTATTAGTATCGGCTTTGAAATCCGACCTTTTTTTGAACAGTGATAACAACAGTTCTATATGTATAAATTCTTGCTTCATATTACAATAAGTGAATACAAATAGTTTGCATGGCTAAAACGATAGATTTCTCAGCCACAAGTGGCAGTTGGCATTTAAAAGCTAAACCCAGAAAGTTTTCTTCTTTAGGGCCACTAGAGACGCGCTTTAGTTTTACTATTTTATATCACATATAAAATTAAATTTTGGTTTTAGTCAGACTACTAATGTGTTTCTTGTTGAATAAGGTAGTACTTGATTTATAAAAATAATACCCATGTAAGAATAGAATTGTAACAAATTTTATCTGAGTATTTAAATTAATTTTACTAAAGAAAGTTGAAAATTGGACCAGGTTCAGTCATATGAACTATAAAAGGTTTGGCCAATGTTCTTATTTTTTTTCAGTATTTTAAAAGGTGATATGCTATTTTTAACAACCTTACTAAGTCATTATTATTAAAGGAAGGAATATAACTTGGCTGATAGTATTTTGGAATCATTTTTAAACTCCATTCAAAATTAATAATCGTTCTTAAGTATTTTATATTACCTTTTCTATACTTAAAATGTAACAGATGAAGAAAAATTATCGATAATAAATTAATAATGAAGTTTTAGGGCGTGTGCACGCGCTAAACCTTTTGGCAAGAAAAATTTCTTTACATCACAATGTGTATAATAAAATGTAACAAAAATCAGTTTTTTTAAGGTTTATACTAATTAATATAAATTAATAATATAGACTTCATGAATGAATGTTTGACCTTTCATTCATACATTGGTTAAAAAATTGGTTATCATAACAATACTTAAGCTCACCAGATTGTCTCGCGTTATGCCTTGTTTCAAAGTATAATTTTTTTTATTCATATAGGCAAAGAGTTTTTTATTTTTTGTAGACTGGCATTGTTTTGTTCATTGATTTGAGAGTTTATATTTTCATAATTAATGTACTTATCTAAACAGTACCCTATAGCACAGCCTGAAATATAAAAGTCCCTTAGAACAATAGACTCGATATACTATAATTCACCAGCACCTCATAAAATCGTTGAAGTTGAGGCGTCAGAATATATACTTAGCCTCATACAAATTAAACTGGCATTTATGATGTCGGGTGAATTGGACTATAGTTCTTGGCCAAAAAATCATTAAATTTACTTACCAGTATGATTTTTCCAATGCAACCTATCTATGCGGAATTTGGTGTTCTTGAATAACTGAGGCTCTCTATTCAGGCAGTATGCGTGTAAGGCGCATGCGTGATCATAAATTACTGCACTGGGCACTAAAAAAAATTCATAGTACATTATGCGAAATTGTTCTCTGTTAATATGGGAAGGGAAACCACTTGATAAACAATTGCGATTGCGGTCTGGTACTGTACATTTGGGTCAAGTGTTACTTGTTACATTGTTTCTAATTACAATATTTTTGAAATTAATTATAGTTAAATTTCCCCCTTTTTATGAAAGTTTCGCGTATTCAATTATATATTACTTACTTTTTCGGAATCGAGTGGTTAGTATAGTGAATGGAACATCCACTGACTCACAACTAGGCATGACTTTAAAACCATAGCATATACCTTATAAAAATACATTCGGATAAAGTTCATAGTTCGAAATCTTTATATGCAACAGTCATTACCATGTTTGCAATACAGCGTAAAAATCCCTGGATGAAGTATAGGATGTTCACTGAAAGTTTAATTGTACGAACTGCTGTTTTTCCTTGTATTTTTGTCAGCATCGTAATTTTGCCTTCCACATAACATTTTTAACGCAGGAAAATGCGTCACCTTTTCTAAATTTACATCGAAATTGGAGAGTGTTTGCTGTAGGCGCTGAGAAACGTACACTGACTCAAATGGCTTTAGGCTATAATCAATAAGGATTCTAAGAAGTGGCCGCATGAGGAGTGGAAAATTCTCTTCAGAACATTCCTTCAAAAATTCGGCTAGTACTGGAGCGTCCTCTGTTAAAATTTTCATGTGACTGATGTTTTTTTTAATTTCAAGGCCATTAATTGCAGATTTTAGTGTTGCAATGCAATCATCAGAAGGAAAAATACTGGCGGAAATTGGAGAGTCTTTTGCCATTACTCCGATAAGATTCTTATAGAGGGCGTTACAATAAACGTCAGCACCTTCGAAAACGGTCACTGCCGTAATAAATAGTAGCAGCTCAGGTTTACTGTAGATGCCACATTTCAACTCAAGATACTGAGCTACTGGCATTGTTGCCGTTTTTGTCGAATTTCCGAACAAATCCATCCATTTTCTTACTTTTCCATTTGAAAGGAAGACTCTCTCTTGGAACTTAGTATAAATAGGAAAAACCATTTGCATTTTTTGAAAAATCAAGAACAATTAACATTTGTATACTAATAATGATGTCCTAATCAAAAAATAAATGGGACTTTATTCAAGGGAGAGTGAAATGGCCAGACAACCATTGTTTTATCACTTTATATGTTAAAAAGTAATTATCAAAACTTTCCAAACGTTTCCCATTTATTTTACATCCAAATTTTCCGAAGTTGACATGGTAAACCACTTTTGATGAATGAGGTGTGTATATTTTCTATTGGCATCTACAGCCAATTACAGCATGTGACTCTTGAAAGCGCGTGCTGAGACACATGCTGTTGAGGTTAGTAAATGGTTTTAGGTGCATAAAGATGTACATACATAGACTTTCAAAACTTTGAAATTTTGAATAAAACAAATGGAAAACGTTTGAATTTGTTAATTACTTTTGAATTATTTTATCAATCTAAATCGATGAAACAAAGATTTTCTTGCAATTTCATTCTCATAAGAACAAAATTCAATGTTAATAACTTCATACATATTTCTTTTAGATACTTATCTTCCACGAACTGGCTTTGGTTTCGTTTTCACTTCTTCCTGTAGAAAAACCTCCCAATCCAAGAATTTGCGTCGAAATGACACTGTCGTTCCATCGCAAAGAATAATTTCTGGATTTGAAAGACAGTAGTCGCATGAAAACCCAGCATCAAAATCTATATCCAACAAAGATAGAAAATGATCCCATCCAGATCTATATTTTTGGTAGGATAATTCTTTTTTCGCATCAGTATATCCACTATCTTCTAATAAGGCTGTGTAGATCATATACGAACTGTAAAGTGAGTTTCTGGTGGAAAAATATACTTCTCAAATTTCTGACACAATTTTAAACTAATTACAACAATTGAAAGTACCGTCCAAAATGAAATTCTCTGAGAAAACGGCAATAGACAAAAATGACTGACACAATATGCACCCATATTTAAGATGGAATCTTCTCTTCCACACCCGCACGTTACCAAAGGAACTAACAAAATTTAAATTCTGTTATTATAAATAGCGTTAGGAAGAATGATTATCTTTTTTACTTTACCTGAAATTGTCGCGATTTTAGTCCGCAAAAAAAAGGCAAATCTTTCCTAATGCATGTTGTGGCTGAAAAAAATTAGGTAATAAAAGGCACGATTTTTGTATGGCTTAGGTAGGTTAGTAAATTTTACACTACCCGCCCTTGACAAGTAGCAGAAGCAAACAGATAAATATAAGAACGGTTTAAGGTGTGGCCTTCCCTAGCTTTTGCTGTAGACACCGTCTAACTTTTGTATGAAATTATCCTACCCCTTACCATCTTTACTAGGCAGCCTATTGGGAATGAGATTGGCCAATTTGTGGACGTCATGTATTTCGGGAATGCAGCACGGCAATTGTTAATTTTTTGCAATGAACTCGGAAATATTCTTTTTTGTGCCTATTAACGCCTGTTCCCTGCTGTGCCAAGTAAATAGAGAAAAAAGTTGTTCTAAATTATTTTTCTCATTTTTCCAAGTTGTTTTTAATGGTTAAAAGGCTAAAAGTTTTGCCGTGTGTTTTTGATAGTCTAGCAACGTTGGAAAATCTATCTAGCTCAGCACTGCGAGAAAGGAAAGTAAAAAATGTGCTTGTCTCGACGGGCTTTCAGGCATCTGCGCCTTCCGCCCTGAAATTTGTGGGAGCGCAATATATTTCATAGAACTTCCCAAACTAAATGTCTAAGAAATTGTCCCTACCAATAAAACAATACTACGTTGAAACTTACTAGCGTTTATACAGCAATGTGCTGGAGCAGTTGGAACGAAGTTGTCTTCAATTAACTTGAACCCTTCCTTGCAAAGGGATTTGTGTTGATCCTACATCTCATATGGAATTTTCAAGGTGCTGACTGGTTTACGAGAATATGCCATTGCTGGTTGTAGTACAGAATACGCCTCTTGATCCACCATAGTCGTGCAAATTTCATTAGATTCTGCCATGCACCGCAACGTAGTTGTATGTTTGCACGTTGTTGGCCCAAAACGACAGTTCAAGCACGTTAACTTTCCATTCTTCAGAACAACAGTACCAAAACTGTCCTTGTCGGCTACAATGCAAACCCGTGACAAAATGGTACCTCAAGAACATGGTTTGAATCCAATTCAAGTTCTATTGAAAAAATAAAACAAAAATGGTAGCTGGTTACAATGGATAAAGGAGAATAATGAATTTATAATTGAAATCTCATACTACGTCAATTTGTGTAAGTGCGACTGTAAAAAGTAGAGCACTTTGGGCTCCTTTGATTACCCTTTAAAGCACAAATTTAAAAAACCGTCAATAAATTGAAGTCTTAAAAAATCCTGCTTCGGTATAGGCCGAAATTGTAATTTTTTTATAGCTACTCTAGTAATGAAACTACTCCCCCTTTGTAGTTAAAAGTGACGTGTGTAATAGAGAAGTTCAGAAAATGGAAGGGTTAAAACAAATATGTTTTGGTAAAAGGGAAAATTTTATCAGAACTGAACCATCGCTAGATGGGAGTAATTTATTTGCGCGATTTTTTTTGGGCGAGCGTCGTCTGCCCATAGCTCATACTCCGGTTGATTGATTCTTAATTAATTAAACAAATTTAAGAATAGAAAGTGTCTTATAAAAATTCAGTCTAAAAAGTATTTTTTGTTTTCGAAGTTATTCTAGCGTTGTTTCGCAAAACTATGTTGGTAAAATGAATTTGTGTTTCATAGCCAATGCTGCTACACTGCAATACACTATTAAAATACTCCTCAATTGCTTAAAATGGAATAATAATAAGCTTTGTCTATGAAGGGATTTCCACACTAAGACTGTGGCTTATTTACAGGTGCATAAAGGGGTGGTGGCTAGCCCCTATGCCACAGCTAACCTACAGCGCCCTATACTAACTTTTACCGTTAACCTCTGCAAGTTTTGTTGGAAAGGAGAAACCGGGTTAGACCGCGGAGGAAAACTCTTTTAACAAGCGGGGAGAGAACTTGCAAACTCTACGCGGAAGGATTTGTTCCCAGATATTCACCCGGTGCCACAGTCCGGGATCGAACCCGGGATCCTCTTGCTGCGAGGCGAAAGCGCTAACCGCTACGCCACCCCAACTAACGAGATATAATCTCTTTTAAGCAGAAAACCGGATTATTTAGAATTTTTTTTTTGGTAATTGGGTAATAAGTTGGACAAACATGAATTTGAAGTTTGTAGCGGGTCTTGGGAGTTTCTGTGCGGGACTTGATCAAATTAGGCGGGCGACGTGACAATCGTGGCGCGAGACATGGAGTGTGAAACGAGAATTTTGTTTTTAAAAAGGCAGGGCGTTACGTGATTGGTCGGATGTGCTTGTTTAAAATTATCTTTAAAATCTGTACCTATTTGAATTTTACAATCATTAGGTGTTATTTCCTGAATGTTTCACTATGCAGACTGGTCTTATAATTTGCAGAAGAATCAATAAAATATCACTTGATTTTCTACTCCACCCTCCCTTTAATTGCCCACCAAAATATTACAGCCACACATAAAAATTACCTTCTTCGACCAATTTCTCAATCGAAACTCCCCGGTCATCCAAAAATTTGGAAATTAGTGGGTGAGCAGCTTCCACATGAAGGAAGTACTGAACTTGAGACGAAAATTCTGAAAAAAAAAATCTAAGCACGTACCCTTGTAATTTATACGAGGAATTCATAAAAGTTTTACGATTATAAATTCATGATGCAAATATTACAGATTTTGCTAAAATACCTTCATACGTATTGATTGTTTTTTGAGACGTTAGGGTTACCAAATCAAGTTCATCTGCTTTACACGAACATGTGTATAATATCTTTGAACAGTCAGTGAAAATTTTGGGAATCATCCTGATGAAGAATGTTTGATTTACCTAAAAGTATACAAAATCTTTGAATTCAAAAAAACCCAATCAATTATTACATTCTTCTGAGAGTTCCAAATTAGAAATGAGTAAATATTATTCTTTCCTTATGAAGTGAACAGTGACATAAAAATTGATGTGTGCATTAACACCACCAACAGTGGCACAGCATCTACAGATACAATCTGCCATCTCTATTTAAAAAGGTTAAAACCGCGTGCTTTTTTAAATTTTCGAAAAAGCTCCATTTTTGGCAGCCCTTACGCGGGGAGGATGTAGAGAAAAGAAGAGTCAAAGAGGAAAGGGGATAGTTACTTAAACAAGACAGTCCGGTATGCATCTCGCGTGCACCTACCTCGACGCACAGCAGAGGAGCCAGACGTCACATGATCCGTTAAGGAGGAAATCCAAAAGGGTTAGAGTTGGAAGGGCACACCGGCTTCCTGAATGTCCGTAAATTGGGTAGGATTTTACTTTACCTATCTAACCCAACCAACACTGGTTTCTGACTAATTAGACTACGGGGAGTTCTAAAAAAATAGTGAAAAAAATTCTAAACTCGCCGTAAGTTGTAAAAATTTTTTTTTTAATTTGAAAATTGTATGTATTTACCACCATTAAGACTGTTGCCCGCCATAAACTCGTTCTGAAATCAATTTTGAAAAATTACTAAGGGGGTAAACATAACAGCAAGGACTCGCGACGGAAATATAGCTATGAAATTTTAACACCCGCTGAAACATTAAAAATTCTCATATTAGGATAGAAAAATAATTGATGAAACCTTCAATTTTAAAAATAAACGAAACTTTGCTTAAATGCGTAAATTATTTAGGAACGAAATTAAGGTAAACAATGAGATTTTGGAAAGGCGTTATATTATTTCGGAACGTACATGAAGATAAATATATTTTGGAAAAGGCGTAATATCATTTGGGAAACTAACTAAATATAAGCATACAATAATATTAGGGAAAAGGTGTGATATATTATTTGGAAAACTAAATAAATGTATATAGACATTTTTTGGAAAAGGCATAATATTGTTTGGAAAGTAAATGAAGCATTTCTTAAAATACTTTTACAAATAAAACTACGCCTTTTCCAAAAGTGTTTTGTTTATCTTCATTTACTTTCCAAATAATATTACGTCTTATCCAAAATTTTGTTTTTTATCTTCACGTACCTTCCGAAATAATATTACGCCTTTTGTTGTTTAACAACATTTACTTCCCAAATTATGTTATGCCTTTTCCAGAATTTTGATCTTTTTCTTCATTTACTTCCCAAATAATATTATATTTTTTCTAAAATATTGATGTTTACATCGAGTTAGTTTCCGAAATAATATTACGCCTTTTCAAAATTATTTATGTTTACATTTAGTAAGTGTCCCAAATAATGTTACGCCTTTTCCAAAATATTGTTGTTTATCCCCATTTACTTCCGAAATAATTTAGGCATTTTAGAAAAATATCGTTGTTTATTTTTGAAATTGGAGCCTTCTTCAAATGTTTTTCTATCCTGGTATGAGAATTGTAAATGTTTCAGCGGGTGTTTAGAATTTCATAGCTATGTTTCCGTCGCGAGTCCTTGTTATAATGTTTACCCTCCTTGCAATTTTTCAAGATTGAGCGCAGAACGCGTTTAGGCGCGCAACGGTCTTAATGTTGGTAAGTACATGCAATTTTCCAAAGAACATTTGACCAACTTGCGGCGGGTTTAGAATTTTTTCACTATGTTTTCCGAACTCACTGTGGTCTAATTAATCAGAATCCATTGTTGGTTGGGTTACTTAGATAAAGTAAAAGGTAAAACGTATTTGAAATTTTTCTTTTGGTTTTTTTTCTTCTCTCTTTTGCGTTGGTTGCGCATGTGCGAAACTCTACGACCGAGCCGGCTTGGTTTTGAAAGGGAGATGAATTAAAATTTGGTTTCTCTGAGCCTTCTTCTATTTGTGCTAAATTCCTGACGTAACCTGGGTGAGCAAGCCGTCTTAACCCCAAAACACTGTGTTACAGGGTCCTCTGTTCCTTGATTTATATTTTTTCCAATGTTTTCAAGTTTTTTCCTTTAAAGTATTTAAAATTTCCAGTGGTAACCCTGAAATCAAATCAACCATACCAAAAGATTCCATT
This sequence comes from Phalangium opilio, assembly GCF_054372755.1. Lineage (NCBI taxonomy): Eukaryota > Metazoa > Arthropoda > Arachnida > Opiliones > Phalangiidae > Phalangium > Phalangium opilio. The sequence goes on along the minus strand of NW_028324159.1, from coordinate 733,849 downwards.
CGAATTTGTTGAAGTGCGCCTGCTTAACAAAAAATATTTTTTTCCTTTTAGATGGATGCTGCATACCGAAGATCAAATTCCCCCAGATTATACCTATATTATGAAAATGGGAAAGTGAAAAGTCACAGTAAGTAATTAGCCTTTTTCCTGATGACCTGTTCGTAGCGGCGACTTTGAGAACTAGCCAACCATTTGTCGCTATATAGATACGTTATTTTCTGTGGTCAAGGACAGGGTCGGAAATAAGGATTTTTTATCATGGATATTGGGACAGCGACCCCACTGGCCCATGACCATTGACCAGGGCACCTCGCCTGCTAAACTAAAGAACTTAATATAATTGAGTTAAGGTCTTGACTCGGATTACCCTTGAATTTTCTTAGTGGCCCTGTGGACAACAGACACCCTCCAAATAAATTTTTAAACTGGTCATTTGCCCTGTGACACCTCCTTATTTCCCACGGTTGTCAAGGATTAGTCCGCTTCAACACTCTTTAAAATTAATTTCAGCGTAATTACTTGATTAAATTTATGAAATCAAACTAGTTTTTTGCTCCAAACGTGTTTCTAAAGGATATCCAACACTTTTGTAAAGCTGAAAACAACTTTTAAGATTTCTTTAGAGCATCTAAAGCTGAAGTACCGTTACTCACTAAACCTAGTAGAAGTACTCTAGAAGCTCTATAAACGCCGAAAATTTGGTTTTACTTGTAGAAAAATGTTGGATATCCTTTAGAAACGCGATCTAGTTGCATTTCATAAATTAAATGTAGTAAAGTAATTACGCTGAAATTGAGCTAACAGTGTTGAAACGGTGTAATCCTTGACCAGAAAAACTAATGAGTCTGAGCAATTTTTAGCGACACATGGGTGCCTCGTCGATTACAGTAGTTCTCAGTGCTGCTAGCCTGCTAATGGGATGGTGGAGCTGATCATTAATAAGGTTAATCCACTTTATTCCCTATGCGTGTGTCAAGGCTTAGTTGATTTTGACTTGAACATTGATTTTAACTGACCTACCAGACGATTAGAGCCTATGCAACCGATATCGAACTTAAAGTTGCTCGCTAAGCCTTGGAAAATGGATCGGTAATAAGGTGGATTGAACTGCAGGAGCAATGCAAGTTGTTCAAAGAGCCTGATGAACAATTAAAATTCATTTCTTCATATATAGTTACAGGTTCCACAATAAAACCTGAAATTTTAGAGGAATTTTCCAAAGAACTTTTGAAAGGAGCTGTTGCTTCTGAATTCACGCCAGAAGACGTAAAAATGAGAGATTTCCCAGGTATGATTTTAATACATGTTTAAAAAATATGTAGAGTGAGAACCATTTTATAATAGGTAGCTAACGTCAGGGTTGATATTAAGTCACTTTTTTAATTAAATTCTGTGAGAATTAGTTACTATTTGTCACTTTTTTTCAATTTATCAGTCTATTTCAATGTTATTTTTCTTAAAACTATAGCTTAAATGGATAACGAAGTAGAAAAACAAGTTATTTTTACTTGATTAATGGTGTTAAAATGTGCATAAAAAGATTAGAATAATTCACCAGAACTTTCTCCTTAATTTATTGTAAATTTTGAAAGTTCTTGTGATTTTAGATAAATCAAATGTTGATGAATCAAATTTTGATGATGGAAATATCTTCGGAAAAGGGAATTTTCTGTCAATCAGAGGACGCTAAAAATTGCGCGGCTCATTCGTTTCTAAGGTCAAGGATTAGCCCTCTTCAACACTCGTTGAACTTCATTTCAGCGTTATTATTGGAATTAATTGTGTTCCGAGTGTGTTTCTTGACAACATTCAACACTTTTTTCGATTGAAAAGGGGAGGGGCTATGGTCATATGCTAAGTATTTTTTTTTTATTTCAAGACGATTGCGCTGTTTCATAGGTAAGCTGATGTCCCCTAAGCGATAGCAAGCCGCCCATATAGAGAGATTGGTAGGTTAGGGCTGTGCGAATACTCTAATAGTATTTTTTTAATTCCAATTGGAGATAAACAAGTATTTGAATAATTTCTTATAGTTTTGACAATTTTCCTATAGCTAATTTTTTCCCCTTCTGTTTCGCGCATGCCATTGCGGATGTGTACCTAGATGTCTCTTAAAACCTTAAAATATAGAACAGGTCACAAAATCATGGTAGGGGTTGTTTATTGAAGATTGAAGGTGTAATTGCTTTTGTGCCTGGGACTTTGTAGCTCTATACAGGGTGGTTCAGATCCTAAAACTCAGGAGGTCTATGGGGATTTTTTTCCTTCAAAATTCGTCAATTGCCAAACATTAAATTATCTTTTCAAGTTCAGTTATCTGCTCCTATTTTCAAATTTAAATTAAAAATGTTGTTTCTCCAGCAGTTCATTAAGATCGCAGGAACTTAACTGCATACGTGTCTGTCTTGAAGGCAACTTACCTGCGATAAAACATTTATGGTAATGTTATACAAATGGCTAGCGACATCTAGCAGAATTCATTTCATAACGCAGGGGCTTAAGAATTTTATGCTGTATCTGTCCATGCATGAGTTATTTCATTTTTGAATGACAAACCACCAATGGAAACCGTACGTCGGACGTGAACCCGAATGTTCACACCTTATTGCTCAATTTTACCCGACCGTGCGAGTTTTAAGCACGTCCAAAAACCTTACGGCTGGGAGAGGGGTAATAGTACAAACGTTGTAGGAACCGTTCGGGTGTGGCCTTGACGTACCACTTGGCATCTCACATATGGTTTGCGTCTATAGACGTTTGTGCTCGATGGTTCATTTGCTTCAACCCTACCGCAGTTCAAAACTAGAAGGCAGATTGGCTAGCTGGGAGGGTATGCGAGGGGTTCGGAAGTGGCTTTTTGAACCCTTTAACGAATTTTTAACCGGAGTGTCAGAGATCGTCTCAGACTTTCACGTCCGACATACGTTTTTATGAATGATTTAAAGTTTAATATGTCTCATACAGTGGGGAAATTAGCAGCTCAAATGTCCGTGAAATCTATTTTCTGTTTAAAGATATTTATTTCATTTATTTGGTTATGGAAAAGTAAGGAAGCCAGTGCGGCTTTTGGCGTACAACGATATCGTCAAAGATCATAGATGTGCCAGGAAACCAAAGTGGCTCATATATTTAATAATTTTTCAACATCTCAGTGCATACGTACTTATTGTACAGCTATTGCTTTTTATATTATCTTTAATTATTTCACAAAAATTATTTTCTACTTGTTGCTATTATCAGCAAAGTGTTCATTCAAGCTTATAGTTCTGAAGTCTGTGGAGGTTCAAGAAATTTACAAATAACGTTCCCAAGGAAGAGATAACTTGAAACTTAACAAAATGTATTACAAAGAGTCCCATAACTTTTCTCCCATTGTTAAATTAACATAGATTTCACTAATAGCTTTAAAGTAAAGCGCGGGTCGAGCGGGTCCCCTACAAGGCGACTTTCCCCCTGTACTCCAGTTTTGGCTTGGCAAAGGCGCGATTTATAAGTGTACTTATAAATCCCGCCCACAAATGTCTCCTGCCTTCGCCAAGCCAAAACTGGAGTTCGTAAGGAAAGTCAACTTTTAGGGGATCCGCTGGACCCGCGCTTTGCTTTAAGTTATGGTTAAGCCTGCGAGCTTCTTGGGAAAAGTATATTAAGTTGATTACCAAGGCGAAGCCCGGAGCCACTACTAAAGCGCTGGTGGATTTTCAAATTATCAAATGAAATTCTACAGTGTAGAGGGTACTCTTGGCGAAAAACTTAACCTGAAGAGGTCCTGAAGAATGCTTTAGGTATTCTTCAAGACCTCTTGAGGTGTAATTTTTCGGATAGGATATGTTGGCTGTGAGCAAGCCCCTTTAGGATAAACATGAAGTTTACGCTGCTAAAGAAATAAATGCACTTTTAATAGGAAGCTCTAATTAAAAAGGGATTTTCATAAGTAAAAATGCTCGTGTTACTTTAATAGTTTAAAAACGCAAATTTGAAACTTTCATTAAGATAAGATGTCACTTTTAAATGTTTTCATATCTGACGTATATCTTGCACGCTTGTATAGGACCTAAATTTGCAAAACATACTTCTGTTTGAAAATTGTACAATACTAAAAATTATGAGTTAGTCTTGTAAATTGCATATTGTATTTTATTCATTTTAATAAAACATATTGAAATGAATAAATTATTTCATAAAAACATAAAACTGATGAATGACATTTCATTTTAACATTCGCAAAGAGGCACTATAATGTGTACAAGAGATCTGTGTGATAGTAGAATAGTCTTGTTCAGGCGGACTTGATGTGGTACGAAAATCGAAAGTCGTATGAGTACAGAATGTTAACCCTCGTAGAAAAAGTAGTAGTACTCAAGTTTCACTAAACAAGACTATAGCGATTAAGGTGGAAAACGAAAGCCATATCGGACGTGACTTCATAGTTTGGTAATTTTTTATATTTTCAATATTGCAGTGCAAATGGAGGCCATAAAGTTGTGCGAGATACCACCGAGTGACTCCCTCATTTCGAACCAAATGAGGGAATTTGTTACTGTAACGCCAAATTTGATAAAATTAAGAAAAAGTATTCTTCCCTTTAAAATTTGTTATCTTCCCTTTTAAAATTAGTAACGCCAAATTTGATAAAATTAAGAAAAAGTATTCTTCCCTTTAAAATTTGTTATCTTCCCTTTTAAAATTAGTTATCTTCCCTTTTAAATTAGTTATCTTCCCTTTAAACTTTGAAAAATTCTCCTTGAGTTGGGGTCAGCGCTGGTCGCGAACCTCGGTTCAATGGGAATTCCCTAGCAAATAGAATATCAATGGCCATGGTTTCTATAGGCGCACCTGAACGGCTTACAATTCTCTCTGGGGGTTCGTGAGAGTCCCTTTTTCTTGTACATATATTTCTAACCCTTTACCTAAAGAATGGAGTTTGCCAATCGTGTTTTTCAAATGTATTATTGTGTAGTGTAGGATATTTTTAGTGTATTTAGTATATCATTGTAACATGGACGAGAGAAAACTAGTTTCTACTCGGACCATGAATAAAACTCTGACCTCTTGGGTCACGGTATAAGAGGACGCGTTCGCGTTTCGAACACCTGCAACAAGTGCGTCATCAAACTAAAACGGAACTCGAGTAGGGACGTTTACCGCAGAAAGCTCATCAATGATTGGCTCGATGGATGAAACCTGGGCCACCAAAAACCTATATAAGCCCAGAGTGAACAATGGACATGATCATTATACTCTTTCACTCTCCACCATCGAGGACGCTGATGCCAGAGACGACTCTCATGCCGTAGACGAAGCTACCTGCCGACCGAACCAATGTCCGTTGCTGTTCCTGACCGCCTTTATTGGTGAATCGCGCATTTAAGTGCGCCCAAAACTTAAAAACTTCAACGCTCGCGGTAATGTTAAGTACGGCCTCGCTCGAGACAAAGACTATGTCGCCATGAACATTTCGTTGGTTGGGCCCTAGCCCTAATTTCTACGCGCCACGCGTACCGACCTCTGGATCACCGCACCGTAGAGATGAAGACGTTCCCGCTCTTAAACGAGTAACGTACCAAAAACATTTATTAAAAGTCCTTATGGGCATTAGTTTAGAAACCTAAACCCTTTTGTGGTTGAAAAGTTAAAAAGCTAGTTAAAGAGCTTTCATTATGTTAACACCCTTATGTGGTGAACAATATTTCAATAGTTATTACTTAACACCCTTGTGTGGTGCAGTATTCTTATAAACACCTTCCGTGTTGAAATACGATATCGTATTTAGTGAAACAGGCCTTAGAAGTATTTTATTATTATTGTGCATGCTATTTTTTTTTATTTACCAGTCTCATTTAGTGTGCATGCTATTATTTATTATTTTTTATTCAGTGTTAATTAAATATGTTTTATTGGCAAACTCCAAATACGTTTCCCATGAGTTATTACTCCTATATTTTAAAAACAATCCCCTAGACAACTTTGACCATAATTATATTATTTATCTCACTAACCCCAATAGTGAACGTTAAGTGAGCCGCCCGGGTATATGACCTTTATAACGATAGTTAGACTAGCCATGAGCCGAAGTTAAGAGTAAAAGTAGAAACAAATCGTTATAAATTGGGGGTCCGTCAGCCAGGATCTTCTAATGTTACTTTATGACCAAATTAATTATCCAGTTAATGTAAATTAAACCATCTCAAAAACATCCTGGTAGTCTTTGGCGCTTTTGTTGCCACCTAATTTTTTAAATTACCTTAGTCGCCTTTTGTGTGCTTGGTTTTTCCCCTTTTGAGGATTTAGGATTTGACTTTTCCAGGACGTAATTTTTTTTGTCTTTATTTGACCTTAAATTCATATTTGTTTATGAATAATATATACAGTCGATTTGACGAATTAACAATAGCTCATTGTAAGCAATCACGCTCTGAGCTTTACAAGAATCGCGAAGTCGCTAAAACCATGCCTTTAGTTCACAGCAATTCCCCTTCGCGTAGTACTTCACCTACTCCAATGGGGCAACCTAACCAACAGGTACCCCCATTAAACCCAAATTTAGTTAATGTAGGCCCTAATGTCGGTCCCTCCACTAGCCAAGTTAATGCTAATTCTAATGTAAATAGCAGTATAGCCGCCGCTCAGGCTTTATCTCAAAATAGTGGTACGGCAAACGCACCAGGCGCTACCGTCACGGTACCAGCGGACGTTTTAACCGCTCTTATGACACAATTATCTCAAATGGCCGCCCAACAAGCACATTTTCAGGCTTCTTTGAATCAGTTACAGGCTACTATGGCTCAAAATACAGCCCCCTTGCAATCGCCTTCTTTGTTAGCATCCTTAACACCCTCACAGGTTAATCCACCTCTTATTACAGGAGCTTCTCAGCAAAGCTCGCTTGTAGGGTCAAATTCGGGTTTGCCTCAGCCCATGCCTATAACGGCACCGCAAATTCCAGCTAGTAGTAATTCTAGTACAATAACCCATCTCTCAAACACTGCAGGTGGTATTCAGGGTCAGTTTCAACCCGTAGTAAACAACCCTCCTGTAGCTCGAGCACAATTTGTTTACTCTAATCCTTTCCCCCGCCCACCTATACAGGGAGGCCCACGGACTCCGGTCCAAAAGAATTTTTACGTAGGGCTAAACAGATGCGTGTTACCCATGGGTTAGAAGAAGATGTTTTTATTCGGGATTGGGTACCCTCTTTATTGCATGGCCCCGTAGCTGATTGGTTCGCGGAACAAGACCCGTTTAATAGTTTCGATGATTTCGAAGTAGCTCTTAGAGACAGATTTGAGAGAGAATCCAATGATGAATTTATTCAGGACAAAATTAATGAGAGAACCCAACGCTACCATGAAACCGTTGGTGAATACGCGGATAATTTGCAAAAACTTTTTAGTCAACTGAATAGCCCATTATCTGATAGAAAACAAGCTGCCGCAATTAAGCGAAACCTCCGTAGCGACATTAAGAAGTACCTAATGACCAAAAAGTACACTAGTGTAAGGGAACTACTTGACGACGCGTTTGGAGTAGAACAAATGGTTTTAAAGGAGCGTCGTGAAGATAGCGCCCATAATTCAAGTTCAAAGAATGTACCTAGTTCTTCAAATGGCAATTTTATTAAAGCCAAGAAACCATTTAATAATTCTCAAGCTCCAAACCCCCCGCCAAGTACACCCCAGGTGGGAACTAATATTCAGGGTAGCAGAGGCACGAGTTCCTATTACAATGCAAACGTAACGTGCGATGGTTGTGGAAAGGTAGGACACATACGTCCCTATTGTAAAGATAGAAAGAAAAATAGACACTCGGGAAACGGGGTAGCGGGCGCCACCAATCCACCAGGAGCCCCGCCCACTCCCTCGCGTCAATAGAAACAACAGTTAGCACGGGGAATTGTTTTTTAGAGAACCCTAAAACTTTATCAGCGGGGACTCAAAATTTTATCAATATTTCTGTAGGAACGACCCCGTGCGTAGCTTTAGTGGACAGTGGTTCCAGTAATACAGTCCTACACAGTAATTTAAAACCATTATTAGAAAAGCAGGGTTACGTAACTCGAAATGAAAACATCACCCTAAAACAACCCGATCAAACTCCGTTGATCACGGCAGGAACCGTCACGGTTCCTTTTAGTTTTCCACGTAAACAAGTCACTTTTGAAGCTGTCTACGTATCAGATATCCCTTATCAATGCATTCTCGGGAGAGATATTTTAGGCCATGTTGGTATGGTTATAGATTTTGGACAGAATAACTTTTGTTATCCTGATAATGTTTCTTGTAAACTCCCCTTAGAAAGTGGAAATAATTTTTCCCTGTTTAATTTATCTCTCGAGGATGAAATGATAGATATTGAAGGTCTGAATGCAGCAGTAATTGAAGCACCCTTAGATGATCAACAGAGTTCCTTATTACAATCTTTAGTGCTCAAATACAAACCCATATTTTCTAAACTACCTGGTCGAACTACTTGTATCGAACATTATATTAATGTAGGAGAGGCGCTCCCAATTGCTAGTGCCCCCTATCGTTATTCCCCCGCCAAAAGACAAATTATTGACGGCATAATTGACGAGATTTTAGAGCAGGACCTGATAGAACCTTCGTGTGGTCCTTGGGCAAGCCCTATTGTTTTAGTGGGAAAGAAAACCGATATAGGTGAAAAGTCAGTTTTAGAGGGGGAGGTAGAGAAAAAGCCTAATTCCCGTTTATGTGCCGACTATCGGAAGCTAAATAGCGTAACGGTTAAGGATAAATACCCTCTCCCCAGAATAGATGACATCCTCGAGTCAATTAGCAAGCCAAATTATATCACCACGTTAGACATGCGAAGTGGCTACACATGCAAGTGCCCCTACACGAGGCACACAGAGACATGGCCGCTTTTGTGACGCATCGCGGTCTTTTTAGACCAAAGGTGCTGATGTTCGGTTTGACCAATGCCCCCGAAACATTCCAAAGGATGGTGAACAACTTGTTTATGGATCTTAAAGACTCAGGGGTGTGTGCCTATTTAGACGATCTTATAATAGCGTCTGCCACTTTCGAACAACATATCCAAACACTAGAGGAAGTCTTTAAAAGATTACTAAACGCGGGCTTAACTATTAAAGCTACTAAAACGCAATTTTGTCGTAAGGAAGCAAAAATCTTGGTTCATATTGTGTCCCATATTGGTGTCATGGTTGACCCCGATAAAACTGGTAACATGGAAAACTTTCCAACCCCGCGTAATATTAGACAACTCCGCAGGTTTTTGGGTATGACCTCGTATTATAGGCGTTTCGTACAAAATTTTGCTAAGATCGCGCAGCCCCTAAACTCACTACTCCACAATGACACTCCGTGGAAATGGACGGAAGCCCAGGAGTCCGCATTTAACATTTTAAAAACTAAATTAGCTACAGCACCCATTTTAACATCCCCTGACTGTGCATACCCATTCATAATTCACACCGACGCCTCTAATGTGGGCTTGGGTGCCGTTCTGTCTCAAAATATTGATGGTAAGAAATACGTTGTTCAGTACGCCAGTAGGGCGCTGAGCTCGGCGGAACAAAAGTATTCCACAACTGAAAGGGAATGTTTGGGAATCGTGTGGGCCGTAGAAAAAGTTAGACCTTAAGTTGAAGGGACCCAGTTCGATGTCTATACAGATCACAGCGCCCTTCGATGGCTGCACCGAGCTCCTGACCCAACCGGTAAATTCGCGCGTTGGAATTCTCGGTTGCAAGCATTTAATTTTAATATACATCATGTCCCCGGAAAAGACAATTCCGTTGCCGACGCATTATCGCGTATCCCAGAAAGCGACACCCTATTAGATGGTCAGATTTCGGCTATATCTACCGCCAATCCAGACAATAGACCTATTCTCTATGATCGCGAAGAGTTAATTAATGCTCAAACTACCGACCCTAAATTAGGCCCTCTCATTCTTTATTTGAATGATGGTGGTTTACCAGAGGACCCTAAGCTGCGTGTATGGATAGAAAAGACAGCACCTCTTTGCGAGATTAGGAATAACGTCTTATATAGGGACGTGGGAAAAGTTTGCCATTTTGGGCGGGACCCTTGTAAAATATATTTACCCCAATCATTGAAAGCTAGAATAATATTTCTTAGCCATGACATTCCTTCTGCCGGACATTTCGGTACTAAAAAAACGCTTAGGCGAGTCCACAGTCAATTCACTTGGCAAGGACTGACAATGGATGTTATTAAATACTGTAAAACGTGTTCGGTGCGCCAGAAGCATAAAATCCCCAGACAATTACCTGCTGGCCTTATGCAAAGCAGCGACGTAACCGAACCCTTTGATGTAATTTCAGTGGACCTAAAAGGCCCGTACCCAAGAAGTAAACGTGGATTTAAATTTATCCTAGTAGTATCGGACTATTTAACCAAATGGGTGGAAATTTTTCCCCTTCGCAACGGTACTTCAAAACCCATAATTAGACATTTAATTGACGATGTTTTTACACGTTATGGTCTTCCCTCGGTGGTTGTTAGCGATAATAGAAAGGCTTTTGTTTCTAAGCTACTTAAAAATGTGTACCAGCAATATGGTATTAAGCAACGACTAACGTCGTTATATCATCCTCAGGAAAACTTCACTGAGAGACATAACCAAATTATCGGTACTATGATAGCTTCCTATATCCATGACAACCACCAGGACTGGGATCAAGGACTCCAACAGTACGCTATGGCCATTAGAACAGCGGTCAATGATTCCACTGGGTTTAGTCCTTCTGAACTTATGTTCGGACGCGAAATACGGACAGCGTGCTCTCTAACTGATCCCCAGACGTCAGATGTTGACGTGACTAATGAAAAAGGAAAGGCCTATGGTCTTACGGTCATGCCAAAAGTTACCCATTCTATAGAAAAGGCATACAATAATTTGAAGAAATCTCAAATTAAACAAAAAGTTTATTACGATAAACGTCACCGAGATTTCGAGCTGTCAGAAGGAAACCTGGTTTTAAAACGGTCCCATTTTCTGTCCAATGCAGCAGATAAATTCGCTTCAAAGCTTTCGCTTTCATTTGATGGACCCTATCGAATCGCGCAGAAATTAAGCCCACTTAGCTATAAATTAGAAACAATGGACAAAAAGGCCCTCTATGGTAAATACCATATATCCCAGCTTAAACCATGTGTTGCGCGTGACGAGGCGATTCTTCAACCTAGCGATGTTAGCAACCCGTCACCAGTAGACACTTGTGACACTACTGAACCTGACGAGGTAACCAATACCAGCGGACGCGTTTTGCGACCACGAGACCCCAATACTGGAAGGGTCAAACCAATCCTAGTGTGATTGTGTTCATTTTGTATAGGCCTCATTCCTTTTGAGAGATAGTGCCTTTAGTTTTATATTTGGCTGATTTTTTTTCTTCCAAATTTGGTGCACCATTTTGTTTTTGGGATGGTTTGTTATTTTCAATGTCCCATCACGCCATAAGTAACGTTAACATACTTATGGTTGTAAATAGTTTCCTAATTGCGCATCACGCCATAAGTAACGTTAACATACTTATGGTTGTTAATAGTTTCCTAATTGCGCATATGTACATAAAGTAACTGCAGAAGTTTTTTTTTTCTTCGAATTTTTTTTTGAGTTTTTTAATTTATCCCTTAGTTTTTGTATATAGTCTCCGCGGACGTCGACGTTAGTTCCGGGGGAATTTGTAACGCCAAATTTGATAAAATTAAGAAAAAGTATTCTTCCCTTTAAAATTTGTTATCTTCCCTTTTAAAATTAGTTATCTTCCCTTTTAAAATTAGTTATCTTCCCTTTTAAAATTATTTATCTTCCCTTTTAAAATTAGTTATCTTCCCTTTAAACTTTGAAAAATTCTCCTTGAGTTGGGGTCAGCGCTGGTCGCGAACCTCGGTTCAATGGGAATTCCCTAGCAAATAGAATATCAATGGCCATGGTTTCTATAGGCGCACCTGAACGGCTTACAATTCTCTCTGGGGGTTCGTGAGAGTCCCTTTTTCTTGTACATATATTTTTAACCCTTTACCTAAAGATTGGAGTTTGCCAATCGTGTTTTTCAAATGTATTATTGTGTAGTGTAGGATATTTTTAGTGTATTTAGTATATCATTGTAACATGGACGAGAGAAAACTAGTTTCTACTCGGACCATGAATAAAACTCTGACCTCTTGGGTCACGGTATAAGAGGACGCGTTCGCGTTTCGAACACCTGAAACAAGTGCGTCATCAAACTAAAACGGAACTCGAGTAGGGACGTTTACCGCAGAAAGCTCATCAATGATTGGCTCGATGGATGAAACCTGGGCCACCAAAAACCTATATAAGCCCAGAGTGAACAATGGACATGATCATTATACTCTTTCACTCTCCACCATCGAGGACGCTGATGCCAGAGACGACTCTCATGCCGTAGACGAAGCTACCTGCCGACCGAACCAATGTCCGTTGCTGTTCCTGACCGCCTTTATTGGTGAATCGCGCCAAACCGTTTAAGTGCGCGCAAAACTTAAAAACTTCAACGCTCGCGGTAATGTTAAGTACGGCCTCGCTCGAGACAAAGACTATGTCGCCATGAACATTTCGTTGGTTGGGCCCTAGCCCTAATTTCTACGCGCCACGCGTACCGACCTCTGGATCACCGCACCGTAGAGATGAAGACGTTCCCGCTCTTAAACGAGTAACGTACCAAAAACATTTATTAAAAGTCCTTATGTGCATTAGTTTAGAAACCTAAACCCTTTTGTGGTTGAAAAGTTAAAAAGCTAGTTAAAGAGCTTTCATTATGTTAACACCCTTATGTGGTGAACAATAATTCAATAGTTATTACTTAACACCCTTATGTGGTGCAGTATTCTTATAAACACCTTCCGTGTTGAAATACGATATCGTATTTAGTGAAACAGGCCTTAGAAGTATTTTATTATTATTGTGCATGCTATTTTTTTTTATTTACCAGTCTCATTTAGTGTGCATGCTATTATTTATTATTTTTTATTTAGTGTTAATTAAATATGTTTTATTGGCAAACTCCAAATACGTTTCCCATGAGTTATTACTCCTATATTTTAAAAACAATCCCCTAGACAACTTTGACCATAATTATATTATTTATCTCACTAACCCCAATAGTGAACGTTAAGTGAGCCGCCCGGGTATATGACCTTTATAACGATAGTTAGACTAGCCATGAGCCGAAGTTAAGAGTAAAAGTAGAAACAAATTGTTATATTACATTAATTATGAAGTCCCATCGTGAGTACTATTACAATACTAAAACTCATCCCCCCTCCTCCCGGATAAGGACAAACGGGAGAGGCTTTTACACCACAGATTCGGTCTAAAGGGATATATTTTATGCCAGTGGACAGAACTTGAATAACGTAACAAAACATTGTCGTTGTAAAATAGTTTCACCCGCTAGCGCCATTGGGCAAACATGCAATTTTGTAAACTATTTCACACCTCGTATTATATATTTTTATGCACTTTGAAGTGAAACATAAAAGAAAAGTATTTATTTTCCAAACCGATTTCATTAAAAATAAAGGGATACTACATTTCATTGGTGGAAGTCCAAAGTTTGGGTAACGATATATCCATGGATAAAGAATGCACGTGCGGAAATTTGTTTTCATTCTACAGGATCGGCAACTCCCTATCTCGAACGACAGCTTGTTCTGTATATACTCTGTTACAACATCGGTTGTCAGCATGCGCAAAGCTAGGTTTCTATGTAATCTAGCGTTGCGCGTGCTGACAAGAGACAAAAAACTTCAGGATCTTCAGGATTTAAAAATCGTTTAAAATATCCTGAAGTTTTTTGTCTGTTGTCAGCACGCGCAAGGCTCGATTACATAGAGACCTAGCTTTGCGCGTGCTGACAACCGATGTTTTAACAGTGTATACAGAATATTCTGTCGCCCGAGATAGGGAGTTGCCTATCCTGTAGAGTGAAAACAAATCTCCTCACGCGCATTCTTTATCCATGATATATCCATGCCAGTGTGTATAGGCTTGAGACTGCAGAAATATACCACCTTTCATGGTTTTAGATTTTTTTCAGGATTCTAATTCAATATATATCTTTATACTAGGATCATCACGTTTCTTTCGTGAAGAGGAAAAACCAGAATGGTGGCCTCATGATGTTCCTTTTGCATCTATAAATAATAAATGTTAGTATAAAATATTTAGGCTTAAAAATAAATCTTCCTGTTCAAGTCCACATAAAAGGTGGTACAAAGTCATTTAGATTTTTGTAGGCGAAATCGCACCCAACATTTAGGGAGGGATGAAAGAAACATGAACTGTAACAATCTACCTCCGAATCCAAGCTTTCTACTCCCTTTAATAATGAAAAGAATACGATTCATTAATATTGGTTCCAAGTCTGCCGCATCAAGTGAAAATTAGGGCGAAATATACTATATTAACAATGCTTAATTGTTTCATATAATTTTCACAAAGATACTATAAACCAAACTTTGAAGTATTTCACTAATTTATACTAATTTTGAAAAGTATTCTTTTTTTCTAAAATTAAACAGAGAAGTATTTTTGATTATATATTAACGGAATGTCAAAATGAAAATGAAAATTTACCAAAAATCATGTAATGATTAATTTGAATATTATATCAAGTGAAACATGACCTTAGGCCGAGGCAAGGCGTCCATTCAAAGTAAACATACTAATGCCATGAGAAAACACTAATCCCACATCTTCTTTCACGTAAGGGATTAGGGTTTCATGTAACATTGTATCTCGACTTTACTATATTTACCAATAGTGGACGGTTGTTTCTTTATGAAAGGCAATTTGGATTTTTTAAATTGGTCAACTGATCAAAATTGTCCCTGACCGTTTTTCTCTAGCTATCATAGTTTGTCCAGTATTCGTGATGAAATTACGACGAAACCTAGTAGTATTTTGGATTACATACGATTTTCTATTGTTTCTATTTATAAGGTTTTAATAGCATTATAGTTGGCGAGTAGCTAAAGCATTATAGTTTTGATTTCTGTACCTTGGTTCGATTACCGACCACTACAAGGTTTTTTTTTGATACTATAGAATTGAAATATTATTTAACTAAATGAAAAGCAACACTTATTCACACTATTATCATCTTTGTGACATTGTTCTTAAACATACTTTTTTTGCAATAAATGAGGTAGATATGGCATAATTTAAAACTTTCTAAACTTGTTAAAAATATAGTCTAGAATCATACTATCAATTACAAATTAAGAAATATTAGATAATAATCAGACGTTAAAAAATGCATGGCTCGGAATTCAATAAATATCCAATATTCAAAAAGCTAACGCATTAACCACTCCGCTATAAGTTAAGCGAAAATACTATTATTAAAATCTCATCCATAAAAAGGTAAGACAATAGTATCTAATGCTAAATAGTCCATTTAGTACAACTTTGACCACGGGAACTGCACAAACTATTGCCGCTAGGGAAAAACAACCATGGACACTTATGGACAGTTGAAAAAAACTTGAAAAAAAAAATCCATAAAAAGTGCTATGTCCGTTGGCAACACAAATTTTTAAAGCAAGTCTCAGCTGTGATGTAGTTTAAAATAATACCACAAGATGCTCCCATAGTCGAGGGCTGGAGTTACTGGGCACGCCAAGCTTAGCAAAGGCAAGTTTTAGCTCCGCCCTCTTTGCCAAGTTCTGATTTCTTCCTGTCATAGGCAAGGCAAAATTTGTGTGTAGAAGATTAACCAGCATGTTTGGGCACACAGGAGCAAAGACTTGGTTTAAAAAATAGTTATTTACAGGATTGCCATGATTCTTTAAATTTTTCCAAATCCAATCAATCCAGTATAGTTAATGAGAAATAATTGTTGTATATATTCTAGATGAAGACCAAGAGGGAAATGAAACAAAATGGAATATAAAATTAATAGAAAAAATTTACACTGCTGCCCGTACTTTTTTCATTGAAACAAATTGTCAGGTAATGAATTTTTATACTTTATCAATATTAACTTGGCAGATATAGGTTAAAGTAAATATTGCCATTTACATTTTAATGACAAAAATTGAGTAAGGATTCACTCATGTTAGATACATATATATACTATCAATCTAATCTTTCCAACTAAATCATTGTTGTTTTTTCTTTTATCCAATATGTAATTGCTTGATAATGAGGGTAAACATCTGCAACTATGGGCCCATGTAGCTACCTTTTACAGCGCATAGGTTTGATAGAAGCTAGCTGTATGTACCCATGGTGGGAAATGCTTAACACTTGGCCTATGCGATTAAAATTAAGACCGCTTCAAACTTGGCTGGGGTGGCGGAATAATTTATCTCAAAGGGTCGCAGTTCAATTTATTTGGTCACTTGATGGTGCTTTTTGTCATCCTCCTTTTAAACGGTCACTCATTTTATATAAAAGCAAAATTGAACCGAAGTGATAGAAAAAAACTACTGCCTTAATATTTTTAGGAAAGCCCCCACCATCGTTCTTGAATTATTTTGAAATGACTGTACATTCCGTTAACCTTTCCTAAATAACACAGTCCGGTTAGGGAATGGAGTGAAACCATTAAGAGGATAACAATGACATGTACCACATGCAGCTTTAGCGTGTTGTGCCTGTTACCTTAATTCGGACAGCCCTTACATAAGTCAGCTCACTGAGAAAACTTTCCAAATAAAGCATGAACTGAGCACCCCTAGCGACGATTAGAGGCGAAGTAAATTTCAAGAAAAAACAGCTGGAGGGGAAGCGGTCTTATTTCTAACCACGTGGGAACTATTTGATTAATGGCTCTAATATCTTTTTCACAGGACATTATTGGTGGAGACATTAAACCAAAAGATTAAATTGGACTAATAATAATAAAAAAAATTTATGATAGTAAAAATTATAAAACTTTTTCCAAATGTGTTTTTCATATTTTCTAAATTAAGGATTCTCACTCAAATATTGTGTTCCTTTAAATTGAGGGTAAAAGCAAAATTGATTTATTCCTTCATCAATTCTATGACATACCTTACCGTCAGTATTATTTCTCAATGATTTAAAGTCAAAAATAGATTCCCTTTCCATTGTGGTATAAAGTAGCATACGTTTTGGGTCTATGTGACGTTTAGAACAAAAATCCTTCACTTTTACAGGGGAGAGCCGAGTGTTCCATGATTATTCAACTAACCAAAATTATTAATGAAATCTTAAACAAATTTCATTTTCAAAATCATTGAGAAATAATTCATGAATATTCCTCTATGCAGGCAGGTCTTAGAATTAACAAAGGCATCTATAATAAATTTCTTTTTTGCCATAGTGGGTGCTGGCTATCCGGAGGCAGGCGAAATGGTTGCTGGCGATCCGGTTGCCGGCGAATAGGGTGCTGGATTTCCGGTGGCAGACGATAGTTTGCTCGATATCCGGTGGCAGGCGGAGAGGGTGCTGGATATCCGGTGGCAGGCGCAGAGGGTGCTGGCGATCCGGTGGCAGGCGAAATGGTTGCTGGCGATCCGGTGGCAGAGAAATGGATGCTGGCGGTTCGGTGGCAGGCGAAATAGGTGCTGGCGATCCGGTGGCAGAGAAATGGGTGCTGGCTATCCGATGGCAGGCGTAATGGTTGCTGGCGATCCGGTGCAAGAGAAATGGGTGCTGGCGGTTCGGTCGCAGAGAAATGGGTGCTGGCTATCCGGTGGCCGGCGAATAGGGTGCTGGATTTCCGGTGGCAGGCGGAGTGGGTGCTGGATATCCGCTGGCAGGCCCAGTGGGTGCTGGCGATCCGGTGGCAGTCGAAGTGGTTGCTGACGATCCGGTAGCAGAGAAATGGATGCTGGCGGTTCGGTGGCAGAGAAATGTTTGCTGGCAATACGGTGGCAGGCGAAATGGATGCTGGCTATCCGCTGGCAGGCGAAATGGTTGCTGGCGATCCGGTGGCAGAGAAATGGATGCTGGCGCTTCGGTGGCAGAGAAATGGATGCTGGCGCTTCGGTGGCAGAGAAATGGGTGCTGGCGATCCGGTGGCAGGCGAATTGAATGCTGGCGGTTCGGTGGCAGGCGAAATAGGTGCTGGCGATCCGGTGGCAGGCGCAGTGGTTGCTGGCGATCCGGTGGCAGAGAAATGGATGCTGGCGGTTCGGTGGCAGAGAAATGGGTGCTGGCGATCCGTGGCAGGCGAATAGGGTGCTGGATTTCCGGTGGCAGGCGATAGGGTGCTGGATATCCGGTGGCAGGCGGAGGGAGTGCTGGATATCCGGTGGCAGGCGAGTGGGTGCTGACTATCCAGTGGCAGGCGAAGTGGGTGCTGGCGATCCGGTGGCAGCGAAATGGATGCTGGCGGTTCGGTGGCAGGGGAAATAGGTGCTGGTGATCCGGTGGAAGGCGAAATAGGTGCTAGCGATCCGGTGGCAGGCTAAGTGGGTGCTGGCGATCCGGTTGCAGAGAAATGGATGCTGGCGGTTGAGTGGCAGAGAAATGTTTGCTTGCGATCCGGTGGCAGGCGAATTGGATGCTGGCGATCCGTTGGCAGGCGAAATGGATGCTGGCGGTTCGGTGGCCGGCGAATTAGGTGCTGGCGATCCGGTGGCAGGCGAAGTGATTGCTGGCTATCCGGTGGCAGAGAAATGGATGCTGGCGGATCGGTGGTAGAGAAATGGATGCTGGCGGATCGGTGGCAGAGAAATGGGTGTTGGATTTCCGGTGGCAGGCAGAGTGGGTGCTGGATATCCGGTGGGAGGCGAAGTGGGTGCTGGCTATCCGCTGGCAGGCGAAATGGTTGCTGGCGATCCGGTGGCAGAGAAATGGATGCTGGCGGTTCGCTGGCAGAGAAATGGGTGCTGGCGATCCGGTGGCAGGCGATTTGGATGCTGGCGGTTCGGTGGCAGGCGAAATAGGTGCTGGCGATCTGGTGGCAGGCGGAGTGGGTGCTGGCTATCCGGTGGCAGGCACAGTGGTTGCTTGCGATCTGGTGGCAGGCGAAATGGATGCTGGCGGTTCGGTGGCAGGCGAAATGGGAGCTGGCGATCCGGTGGCAGGCGAAGTGGGTGCTGGCTATCCGGAGGCAGGCGAATGGTTGCTTACGATCCGGTTGCCGGCGAATAGGGTGCTGGATTTCCGGTGGCAGGCGCAGAGGGTGCTGGCGATCCGGTGGCAGGCGAAATGGTTGCTGGCGATCCGGTGGCAGAGAAATGGATGCTGGCGGTTCGGTGGCAGGCGAAATAGGTGCTGGCGATCCGGTGGCAGAGAAATGGATGCTGGCGGTTCGGTGGCAGAGAAATGGGTGCTGGCTATACGGTGGCAGAGAAGTGGGTGCTGGCTATACGGTGGCCGGCGAATAGGGTGCTGTATTTCCGGTGGCAGGCGATAGGGTGCTGGATATCCAGTGGCAGGCGGGGAGGGTGATGGATATCTGGTGGCAGGCGCAGAGGGTGCTGGCGATCCGATGGCAGAGAAATGGATGCTGGCGGATCGGTGGAAGGCGAAATAGGTGCTGTCGATCCGGTGGCAGAGAAATGGATGCTGGCGGTTCGGTGGCAGAGAAATGGGTGCTGGCTATCCGATGGCAGGCGTAATGGTTGCTGGCGATCCGGTGCAAGAGAAATGGATGCTGGCGGTTCGGTGGCAGGCGAAATAGGTGCTGGCGATCCGGTGGCAGAGAAATGGGTGCTGGCTATCCGATGGCAGGCGTAATGGTTGCTGGCGATCCGGTGCAAGAGAAATGGGTGCTGGCGCTTCGGTCGCAGAGAAATGGGTGCTGGCTATCCGGTGGCCGGCGAATAGGGTGCTGGATTTCCGGTGGCAGGCGGAGTGGGTGCTGGATATCCGCTGGCAGGCCCAGTGGGTGCTGGCGATCCGGTGGCAGTCGAAGTGGTTGCTGACGATCCGGTAGCAGAGAAATGGATGCTGGCGGTTCGGTGGCAGAGAAATGTTTGCTGGCAATACGGTGGCAGGCGAAATGGATGCTGGCTATCCGCTGGCAGGCGAAATGGTTGCTGGCGATCCGGTGGCAGAGAAATGGATGCTGGCGCTTCGGTGGCAGAGAAATGGGTGCTGGCGATCCGGTGGCAGGCGAACTGAATGCTGGCGGTTCGGTGGCAGGCGAAATAGGTGCTGGCGATCCGGTGGCAGGCGCAGTGGTTGCTGGCGATCCGGTGGCAGAGAAAGGGATGCTGGCGGTTCGGTGGCAGAGAAATGGGTGCTGGCGATCCGTGGCAGGCGAATAGGGTGCTGGATTTCCGGTGGTAGGCGATAGGGTGCTGGATATCCGGTGGCAGGCGGAGGGGGTGCTGGATATCCGGTGGCAGGCGAGTGGGTGCTGACTATCCAGTGGCAGGCGATCCGGTGGCAGAGAAATGGATGCTGGCGGTTCGGTGGCAGGCGAAATAGGTGCTGGTGATCCGGTGGAAGGCGAAATAGGTGCTAGCGATCCGGTGGCAGGCGAAGTGGGTGCTGGCGATCCGGTTGCAGAGAAATGGATGCTGGCGGTTGAGTGGCAGAGAAATGTTTGCTTGCGATCCGGTGGCAGGCGAATTGGATGCTGGCGATCCGTTGGCAGGCGAAATGGATGCTGGCGTTCGGTGGCCGGCGAAATAGGTGCTGGCGATCCGGTGGCAGGCGAAGTGGGTGCTGGATTTCCTGTGGAAGGCGAAGTGATTGCTGGCTATCCGGTGGCAGAGAAATGGATGCTGGCGGATCGGTGGCAGAGAAATGGATGCTGGCGGATCGGTGGCAGAGAAATGGGTGCTGGCGATCCGGTGGCAGGCGATTTGGATGCTGGCGATCCGGTGGCAGGCGATTTGGATGCTGGCGATCCGGTGGCAGGCGATTTGGATGCTGGCGGTTCGGTGGCAGGCGAAATAGGTGCTGGCGATCTGGTGGCAGGCGGAGTGGGTGCTGGCTATCCGGTGGCAGGCGCAGTGGTTGCTTGCGATCTGGTGGCAGGCGAAATGGATGCTGGCGGTTCGGTGGCAGGCGAAATGGGTGCTGGCTATCCGGAGGCAGGCGAAATGTTTGCTGGCGATCCGGTTGCCGGCGAATAGGGTGCTGGATTTCCGGTGGCAGGCGATAGTTTGCTCGATATCCGGTGGCAGCCGGAGAGGGTGCTGGATATCCGGTGGCAGGCGAATGGTTGCTTACGATCCGGTTGCCGGCGAATAGGGTGCTGGATTTCCGGTGGCAGGCGATAGTTTGCTCGATATCCGGTGGCAGGCGGAGAGGGTGCTGGATATCCGTTGGCAGGCGCAGAGGGTGCTGGCGATCCGGTGGAAGGCGAAATGGTTGCTGGCGATCCGGTGGCAGAGAAATGGATGCTGGCGGTTCGATGGCAGAGAAATGGGTGCTGGCTATCCGATGGCAGGCGTAATGGTTGCTGGCGATCCGGTGCAAGAGAAATGGGTGCTGGCTATCCGGTGGCCGGCGAATAGGGTGCTGGATTTCCGGTGTCAGGCGGAGTGGGTGCTGGATATCCGGTGGCAGGCCCAGTGGGTGCTGGCGATCCGGTGGCAGGCGATTTGGATGCTGGCGGTTCGGTGGCAGGCGAAATAGGTTCTGGCGATCTGGTGGCAGGCGGAGTGGGTGCTGGCTATCCGGTGGCAGGCGAAATAGGTGCTGGCGATCTGGTGGCAGGCGGAGTGGGTGCTGGCTATCCGGTGGCAGGCACAGTGGTTGCTTGCGATCTGGTGGCAGGCGAAATGGATGCTGGCGGTTCGGTGGCAGGCGAAATGGGAGCTGGCGATCCGGTGGCAGGCGAAGTGGGTGCTGGCTATCCGGAGGCAGGCGAATGGTTGCTTACGATCCGGTTGCCGGCGAATAGGGTGCTGGATTTCCGGTGGCAGGCGATAGTTTGCTCGATATCCGGTGGCAGGCGGAGAGGGTGCTGGATGTCCGGTGGCAGGCGCAGAGGGTGCTGGCGATCCGGTGGCAGGCGAAATGGTTGCTGGCGATCCGTTGGCAGAGAAATGGATGCTGGCGCTTCGGTGGCAGGCGAATTGAATGCTGGCGGTTTGGTGGCAGGCGAAATAGGTGCTGGCGATCCGGTGGCAGGCGCAGTGGTTGCTGGCGATCCGGTGGCAGAGAAATGGATGCTGGCGGTTCGGTGGCAGAGAAATGGGTGCTGGCGATCCGTGGCAGGCGAATAGGGTGCTGGATTTCCGGTGGCAGGCGATAGGGTGCTGGATATCCGGTGGCAGGCGATAGGGTGCTGGATATCCGGTGGCAGGCGATAGGGGGTGCTGGATATCCGGTGGCAGGCGGAGGGGGTGCTGGATATCCGGTGGCAGGCGGAGGGGGTGCTGGATATCCGGTGGCAGGCGAATTGGATGCTGGCGATCCGTTGGCAGGCGAAATGGATGCTGGCGGTTCGGTGGCCGGCGAAATAGGTGCTGGCGATCCGGTGGCAGGCGAAGTGGGTGCTGGATTTCCGGTGGAAGGCGAAGTGATTGCTGGCTATCCGGTGGCAGAGAAATGTATGCTTGCGGATCGGTGGCAGAGAAATGGATGCTGGCGGATCGGTGGCAGAGAAATGGGTGCTGGCGATCCGGTGGCAGGCGATTTGGAAACTGGCGGTTCGGTGGCAGGCGAAATAGGTACTGGCGATCTGGTGGCAGGCGGAGTGGGTGCTGGCTATCCGGTGGCAGGCGCAGTGGTTGCTTGCGATCTGGTGGCAGGCGAAATGGATGCTGGCGGTTCGGTGGCAGGCGAAATGGGTGCTGGCTATCCGGAGGCAGGCGAAATGGTTGCTGGCGATCCGGTTGCCGGCGAATAGGGTGCTGGATTTCCGGTGGCAGGCGATAGTTTGCTCGATATCCGGTGGCAGGCGGAGAGGGTGCTGGATATCCGGTGGCAGGCGCAGAGGGTGCTGGCGATCCGGTGGAAGGCGAAATGGTTGCTGGCAATCCGGTGGCAGAGAAATGGATGCTGGCGGTTCGGTGGCAGAGAAATGGGTGCTGGCTATCCGATGGCAGGCGTAATGGTTGCTGGCGATCCGGTGCAAGAGAAATGGTTGTTGGCGGTTCGGTGGCAGAGAAATGGGTGCTGGCTATCCGGTGGCCGGCGAATAGGGTGCTGGATTTCCGGTGGCAGGCGGAGTGGGTGCTGGATATCCGGTGGCAGGCCCAGTGGGTGCTGGCGATCCGGTGGCAGTCGAAGTGGTTGCTGACGATCCGGTAGCAGAGAAATGGATGCTGGCGGTTCGGTGGCAGAGAAATGTTTGCTGGCAATACGGTGGCAGGCGAAATGGATGCTGGCTATCCGCTGGCAGGCGAAATGGTTGCTGGCGATCCGGTGGCAGAGAAATGGATGCTGGCGCTTCGGTGGCAGAAAAATGGGTGCTGGCGATCCGGTGGCAGGCGAATTGAATGCTGGCGGTTCGGTGGCAGGCGAAATGGATGCTGGCGGTTCGGTGGCAGGCGAAATGGGAGCTGGCGATCCGGTGGCAGGCGAAGTGGGTGCTGGCTATCCGGAGGCAGGCGAAATGGTTGCTGGCGATCCGGTTGCCGGCGAATAGGGTGCTGGATTTCCGGTGGCAGGCGATAGTTTGCTCGATATCCGGTGGCAGGCGGAGAGGTTGCTGGATATCCGGTGGCAGGCGCAGAGGGTGCTGGCGATCCGGTGGCAGGCGAAATGGTTGCTGGCGATCCGGTGGCAGAGAAATGGATGCTGGCGGTTCGGTGGCAGGCGAAATAGGTGCTGGCGATCCGGTGGCAGAGAAATGGATGCTGGCGGTTCGGTGGCAGAGAAATGGGTGCTGGCTATCCGGTGGCCGGCGAATAGGGTGCTGTATTTCCGGTGGCAGGCGATAGGGTGCTGGATATCCGGTGGCAGGCGGGGAGGGTGCTGGATATCTGGTGGCAGGCGCAGAGGGTGCTGGCGATCCGATGGCAGGCAAGTGGGTGATGAAATTGGTCTACTCTAAGCTTAAAAATATATAGACCAACCTTTATACGCTTAAACAAGACACAAATGCAAACGCTGTGCTGTTTATCGTTTGTAGGGGCCTCTCTCTCTCTTTTTTGCTCTATGTTCCAAAAACAGCCATAGTTTTCAAAAAACCAAATTCTTAGGTAAGGTTTAAAGGGATAGTTATCACGTTTAAAATGTGCTGGGAATAAGAAAACTTGCAGAGTAAAGCCGAGAAAGCGGGAAATATGTTAAAATTATCCACGTCGTAAAATATTTTCATGTCATAAGAAATTGCGAATAATGTAACCTCTATATATATATTATTTTAATTCAAACTATTCTCATCGGATATAAATATCCACTTTGAATTGAACAATATGCCTTCTCAACCATCCTCATGAATTCGCCGTCGAAATATTATTCCCACAATATTATTTTCAGAGCATTTCTCAACATCAAATTCTCAAGCGTGCAAACATTAATCACCGAACGTCAAATAAGTTCTGTTACACCTGTATTTTAGTCATGCCACCTATTTTGCTCCATAATCTATCTCTGTTACACCTGTATTTTAGTCATGCCACCTATTTTGCTCCATAATCTATCTCTGTTACACCTGTATTTTAGTCATGCCACCTATTTTGCTCCATAATCTATCTCTGTTACACCTGTACTTTAGTCATGCCACCTATTTTGCTCCATAATCTATCTCTGTTACACCTGTACTTTAGTCATGCCACTTATTTTGCTCCTTAAATTTTCTCAAAGTATATTCTTGAAACACTGTCCATCATTCAATACCGCGGCTCGTCCAACTTTTAATACCGATTCAACACATAACACCATCTACCGTAAAATATCCGTAAAATGAATTATCCCCTCTGTATTAGCAACTAGAAAATTATAAAAAAATCATTAAACATATCCAAATCTTTATCTAAATATTTAGACCTTTACAAACCGCCACCAACAACCCTCCATTTCTGAAGACTGAGTATAATTCATAAGTTTTCATATGTCAGTGTGGAACTAAAAATTCTCGGTTCGGAACATCTTGTTTTCCTGATCGTAATATTTAATACGGAGCTAAGTTGATATAGATAAAATTAATAATCGTTAAGCTTATTTGCTATTGTTTTGAAGGTCACGTTTTTTGTCATAACGTTTGAGTTTCTGAACCGATTTACAATTTGAAAACAGGTTTGAATTCTACGTGACTAGTCGCGTGCAATGTTAGCATTGTTGATCCATTTGAAGCATTATTTCGTAACGTCATTATCGGGGGGCTTTACTATTTCTACTATGGCTTACGCCTTATTAGCGCCACAGTGTCATTTTTAATTGTAAAATAATTTTGAGAAGTCAGCCTATTTAGAAAGTCGTATTTTGTTACTCAAGCTCAAATAGGAACAAAATGGCAGCCAAATGAAAATGTCCAGAAACCTTTGTCCGGGACTGTACATAACTGTTCAGTGGTCTTACATTTTTTTGGGTGTGGCCAATTCCACAACACATAAAGCACCTTTGAATTCTAAAGTACTCCTTTATAGGGCAAATTTCCCACCCCAACTTAACCTTCCCCAGTTCAAGTAGACCTTTAAACTTATTCGGAACTACCTCAAAGACAAACTCATAATAGGTTCTTAGAAGCATAACTGAAGAGCAACTTAAGGCCGTCTAATACAAATGCCCCATTCCCCTTTTCTAATATATCAGAACTAACCTCCCTAATTATTATTTTAGGATTATACCTACTGGAGCTATAAACAATTAATTTATTCTCTAGGACATCCGAGGATTCTATATCGGCCTTGGGTGTCTCTAAATTATCTAGAGTCTCTAAGTGGATAACTACCCCGTTTTTCCTACATGCCCTCATATTTTTTACAGAGATGCCTTGATTACCGGGATCATGATTAGCTTTCAGCAGCTTAATTATATCCTCAGAGGTGGTCACCACAATACTAGTCCCTTCTATCAGTTTTTCGCTTGCGATAATCACATTGCTACTAGTCCCTTGTACGGACGGGATCTTCATTCGGATTCGTTATATTAACTAGGGGTTGCTCCTTTGGATAAACTATAAGGGTAAAGTCCTCTAGAACGAACTTAGGCTGATTAGTTTTCCCTTTGCTTGTTATTGCGGTGTTATTTTTATCTTTTTTGTTTTTGTTATTGTTATTGTTGCTTTTTTATCATTGCTATCTACTTTATTTTTATTATCGCTTGTTTTGTTAATCTTTTAGCTTTTTTACCGTTTTTACTGTTAAAGTCTTTGCTAGTGTTCCTATTTATATTATTGCTCGGGGTGTTTGACTTTGCGCCTGATATGTTTCGCTTTTTCCTAGTAACTAATTTAAAATCAGCGTTGTTTGGTGTTTGCAAAACGCGTTACATCTCCGTCCCTGGACTATCAAACAAATTAATATATTCTTTAACTATTTCAGGTCTGACTTCGGAGGTATACGCGGCTCTAAAATCAGTTAAAATGCTACCTGACTCTCTAATTTAGCGATATCTAGGGTTTGCAGCTGAAACACGGTGAAATGTTCTTCGAAGGTCGCGAGTATTTCACCACCTATAATTTTAGGGACCCTTTTCTCGGGGTTCATAATTATCTTTTGTAACCTGCACCTAGCGTCAGCTCTCCGCTTCGCCGAGTAAGTAAAGCAACGATGAAAGTAGTGGTATTTCACCGGCGGCCACGAGCAACTATCCACTTATGCTACAATTCTCATCTCTCTTCACAGAGTCAGACTAGAGTCAAGTCCTCCAGGGTCTTCTTTCCCCGCTTTTTGAGCCCATCCATTATGACAACGCGGATATTTTGCCCTCGGAAATCATCCAGGCTCTAAAACGGATGCCAACTAAGTTTTCCACGGGGATCGATGGTATCCCTGCCTTCATACTTAAAGGATGCCGGGATATCATTGTGCCTCTTTTAGTTCATACCTTCGATCCCTCGTTAAACACGCATTGCTTCCCTACTGGCTGGAAAACTGCTGTAGTGGTTCCGATATTCAAATCGGGCTTTTCCACGGATTATAAAAATTATCGCCCAATATCACTATTATGTGCTTTAGCTAAGATCTTTGACATACTTATGCATCACCGCCTACAAAGGTGGTTCAACTCTTTTCCCAATGCATGCCAGCATGGCTTCATGCCAGGGAAGAGTGTTGACACCAACCTCGCTTCCTTTATGGATTTAGTTGCCCCACAGGTGGCGTCCCAGGGTCAGGTGGACGTAGTCTATCTCGATCTTGCGAAGGCGTTCGATCGGGTGTCACATAGTGTTTTGGCGTTGAAACTTCGGCTGCTAGGCATCAACGGCGATATGTTACTCTGGCTTAAAGATTATTTACTGTCGCGATCGA
This sequence comes from Phalangium opilio, assembly GCF_054372755.1. Classification (NCBI taxonomy): domain Eukaryota; kingdom Metazoa; phylum Arthropoda; class Arachnida; order Opiliones; family Phalangiidae; genus Phalangium; species Phalangium opilio. The sequence goes on along the minus strand of NW_028324159.1, from coordinate 706,574 downwards.
ATATCATTAAATGTAACGGTAAACTCACTACTGTCACCTATCCTATGAGATGCGAAGTTCCCCAGGGCTCATCACTGGGACCCTTAGTCTTTAACATATATATTTACGATCTGCAATTTAAAATCCGACATTCTCATATTTTTCAATTTGCCGACGATAACAAGATCTGTAAAGTAATTAATACCATTAGTGACACTATTTTATTGCAGCAGGATCTTAAGTCATTAGCAAATTGGTGCGAAATTAATAATCTACCCATCAACCCCGCCAAATCTGTACACGTCAGTTATACAAGACGTTATGGCAGGGCTATCCGGTCGGCTTACCACATAGAATCGATGGTCATCACGCGAAAAAAATCATGAAGGATCTTGGAACCACATTCGATAGCCGTTTGTTGTTCCAGGATCACATCCATGACTGCGTTAATCGCTGCCGGCGCACCCTAGCGGTAGCGTTCATATTGACGAGAAAATTTAAATCCATTAAACATTTTCGCTTGTTATACTTAAGCCTAGTTCGATCTCGTCTTGTTTTTGGCTGGGTTGCGTGGGGAGGCTGTGCCCAATATCTTCGGGATAGGATTGAAGGTGTACAACGTAAGTTTGTGCAATACTGCTCATACAGTTTTTTGCGCGACGAGGAGTACCACTATGAACCTTTGTTATTAATACTTAAGTTACCTACCATTGAGCATTTTTGTAAAACTATTGACTTTAAATTTGTCTTTAAACTCCTTAACAATATAATCCCTCTTCCTGCTTTATTGGGAAACTTAAATATAAACGTGCCTCGTATTTTCCGAAATAATCCAAATACATTTTACGTAAATGGCTCCAGCCTTAATCCTATTAATCGCATGCAAAGATCATGCAATTTCCTACGTTTTAATCTAGATATATTCGCAATTAAATTAACTGACATCCGTTAACCCTTAGCACATGTATAAAATAACATAGTACCAGCTTATCCATAGTATACTCTTTGTCTTGTATATACTTAAACTTGATTGTTGTTCTTTCGTTGTACACAATGTGCATGTTCACGTGAGTCTGTAAATGACTTTTTTCATGTACAATAAACATTCTTTTCATTTTATTTCATTTTTTTTCCAAGCCCGTTCCCTTGGCTGTGGTTTCGCTAGATAGTAGATAGGGACAGTGGGAATCTCGTTAGTCCATTCATGCGTGTCACTTATTAGATGACGAGGCATTTGGCTAGTTTCATACGGTCACGCTCCTTGAAGGGAACTACGTAAATTCGCCACTAGATGGTAGGGCTCACCAAATGAATGCTCTTTTTTGGGAAATTACCGAATGGAAAAAATACAAAAAAAGTAGAAAAAGTTACAATTTGGATATAGCGTAAAATAAACGGAAATCCAATTAATAATGATACATTAACCCGCATCAAAGTGTCCTCTACCTTGGCTCATCGCAAGTCCTGTGACCGTCGTCAGACGATTAAACCAAGTCCAGCACCTTAAGGCACCTTGAATCGCGCCCAACGATGGATAATGGGCGTTCGATAAACCAACATGTTCGGACAGGTAACGCGCCGATTGGCTGCACCAGGCGCCCTGCCACGTCAGCGTTACCTCCCGAAAATCAACAGATGTTTTTGTGGTTAGAGCGCAGATCTGGTCGCGCAAAGGAGACGAACGGCGGTACTTATCCATCATTAGCTCGTGAACCCGATTATGGTTGGCGGCATAGGCAACTACCTGGACATCCAGGCAGATGGCTTTGGGTCGATCTCTCGCAGCGATAACGATGTCTCGCTTAAGAATGGAGCCATCCGGGAGGCGATGGTGGGCCTCCATCCACACCTTATGGTGTCGCCTCTTAGCGAAGTCGCAGACGGGCTCCATACGTCCGATGGCAGCACTGCAGCACATGGGGTAAAGTTTCCTTCGCCGACACACCACCTGGAAGGCGGAAGCAAGCGCGGCAATGGGTAGGGCCAGATTGCCCTCTAGTCGTGCGCGCTCGGGTAGGCAAAGAATTAATCCTAAGCTTTAAGACCTGGATTTATTCGTTCCCACTCATGTTACCCCGCCAATGGTGATACAAGAATTAGAAGATGGCACCTCTCGGCAGTAGTGGAGGCCTTAACCATCAACGGACCGATATAAGAGCTCGGATCATCGACTGTCGAGAGCCGCTTTTGATTGAATAGGGACCCCCTTATCCAGGGTCATCCGCTAGATTCTACGAAAATGGGTTTGAAAGAACCTAGAATTTGTTATCCCTTGCAACGCAGCATCGTGAGATGTTTGAAGCGATGACAAGCGTGCGAATGTGAGAGAAGGGATCTTTCATCGAAAAGACGGAATACCCAAACCCCCAGACGGACAGGCGCATGAAAGTACGCCAACGGCACATCATTCGTGGGGCATCCGAAACAAAGATCTAACGTGATGTTTGATCTGTGTGTCGAGCTTTATTAACAAACCGATGGTTACCCTATAAGAAATTCTGACACAAGTCCCCAGAAGAAGCATGTAATACCTGGAGTGGTTATAATCTAAATTGTTTTTGTTCACTTCAATATCTCTTATTGCATACTTAAGTGTTTATTTTTAAATTTTAACAACCTTTTGCTTATAAGCTTTTATAAATAACTACGTTACTTTTTATAGACTACCTAAATTTTTCGATCATATTTTATTTTGAAATTTAAAAATCTATTAATACCAATCTTGTGGAATATCTTAAAGGGATAGAACCAACATTTTCGGTTTAGTATAATCTATCTTTGGTTTTATGTTGAAAATTATTCGTAAAATTATGGGGGTAACTTAAAATGTTAAAAAAAATTTTTAATAGAGATAAACGTGTTTAAAATTTTGAATTTCTAACGGCTCAATTTGAAGCATCCGCCATTATCTAACCCGTATCTACGTATGTACGGTAAATTCATATGATTGGTTTGCCAGTGGAACAGGAGGTTTCGGGTAGTAGTAGGCTGTATAGTAGGAAAAACCGAAAACGTCGTCTGCTACAATAAATTCGGCGAATTTCGCGAAATCAAATTAGAGTCTCAGACTAGCTATTTCAGATTTAGAAGCAAGTGATGTTGAGTCAGAAAATGAAAGTAGCACTGACTCGGACAGTGAATACGAGTCAATGAATAGCTTAGATTCAGAAGAATCCTTTGTGATAAATAAATCTAATGAAGATGAATATTCAAACTCGGATGAAGGGGAAGAATTCGGCCTTCAGCCTTATCAGTTTGAACCTCTACTACTAGTGGCAGAAAATGTTGCTAATGTCCCATTGGGAGATATTTCAATGGAACAAGATCACCCTCGATTGCAAAACACTAATTGGTACGTCTCAAGATTGTGAAAATCTGTTTTAAGCCAGAAATAACTGTTTATGGTGTCATTTTACAGGTGTAATTGCGGTTATTGTTTTGTGATGCCTTCTGCCGAAGAAAGTTTCTGTTGTAGAGACGAAAAGCATCCGAATCAAAGATTAATTGCTGAAATTGGCCCTTTAAATTGTGTTATAGAGACAGATACTTTCCATGACATTATGCGACGAAATATTTTAGATATTTTGTTTCATGAATTTCGGGAAAATAATTTTGTTCCAGCTGAGGATGAAATTAATCAGTAAAAATAAAACTTTCAATAATTTAGTTGAAGAAATTAAATGGATGACTCCCAAAACAAACCGCTAGTGGACAAAATATGCCTGCTAAATAAAGGGGTTTTGTTTTCTTTAAACAAGAAATATAGTTATTTCTTATGATAATTTTCATTTCTAGAGTGTATAGATATTTAATTAATCGACTCTATACTCGTTGGATACACCGAGTTTTGGGAAGACGAGTAAGAAGACCAATTCCGAGTTGTGCTGTTTTGCGTATAAGAAGGGAATATCCCTCAGATGATTAAAGAGGGTTCTCGGAACCAGGCCCAAGATAAAATTAAAAATGTATTTTCATTCGTATGCATTTTGTTATAATATTTATTTTTTATTTAATCATATTAAAATCATATTTAAAAAAAAAACGTTTCAATGCGAAAATCTCCTCTTAATTTTATATTTTTCTACCGCTTCTTGCTTATCAGGATGTTCAGACTGAGCGGATAACAGCATGGGTGTCGTAGACCTACTTCTATTACTGTCAGCAAGAGCTTTATTGTACGATTTTTTGCATTTTTCCACCAGGTTTTGCATTAATGTTCCCACATATTCTATACCAATTGGTTTTTAATTTTTCTTCATGCAAGATGTATACCATATGTCGATGCTTGCATTATGGGTTTAACCGAGTACTCTCCTTTTTTAGCTTTTGGGAAATAAACATTCCATCTTAATTTCCCATCTTTGGTCTTAGCTTGAATCTTCTCCGAATTTTCATTGAAGTGAAGCGCTGCCAAAAACATCCTACAGATAATATAATTTTTATTTGTTTATTCGTTATTATAGCATTTCTTAATTAGTAATAAACCTCGCTTCCATGCCATTGTATGAGTAGTGAGTATTTTTCGGAGCAAAATGTATAAGTACTGAATTATATGCTTCAACGCTGGACGTTTGAGTTTCAGGAGAGATTTGTAGAACATCCCTTTCATACCCACTAATATTTTTTTTTTTAATTTCTCGAAGACTGGAGTTCCTATACATAGAAAATTTATTGATTTGCTTCCATTATTGATAGTACAATGCGAAAACCTTTAATTACCAGGGGTCAGCCATTCTCTCTCTTTCCCGTCCAAGGCGAAGTCGCCATGTTTACATTTGAGAAACGGTTTTCCGTGACCTTGATGAATGTTGGCAATGTGACGAAGCACTGACATGAATTTGCTTTAATTATGTTGGGTTTCCCGCTACTAGAGGTCGCGCTCCAATACATATGATTCTGGATGCTTTTGTTCCAGTCCTTTAGAAGTGAACATTCCTTAATTTTGGCGGCGGCATTAATCTTCTTCTTCAAAGCTACTCAAGTTGGAATAATACACTTTAGACAAGCCTTCGTCATTTTCACCATGTGCCAACAGTCAAAGAAATGCTTTATGTTGGGATGGAATTTCTTGGGGTATGATCTGACTTGAACATGCCTATCAGTAACTATGGAAGCGATTTTCAAGCCACATTCAATTATATATGTTATTCCACGCTTCAAACCCTCGAGTTCCATTGCCACGCTGTTTTTTTACTTCAGTGCTCTAAGTTATGAAAGAAATTAACTTCCTGTTTACCAGTATGTTTTACTACCCATGAGCCGTACTTGAATTAGAACCAAGTGAATAACTTTTCTTATTTGGCTTTCGAAAAAAAACGTAGGTTCCGTATTTGGCACTGAAACCTGGCGAATCAGATCTCACGTCTCCACCGAGCTTTAGGTTTTTTTTTAGCAAGTTAAATAATCGAACTTGCTCCTCCTGCCAAACCTAGTTTCGTTAAAAACGTTAAGCAAAATACCGAAAGCTTTAAGGTGAAGCCTCATAGACTTCAAGATTTTCAAATGTCCATAACTCGGGTTATGCGCATCACAGCTTCATCTGGTTTTGTTTTTAATAATTTAGAATGACTTTGCTTGGGCATCATGGAGTTCCAACTGTTATAGCTCATTTATTTACTTTTAAACACGAAGCCAGGAGTGAAAACATCCTTTGGGAAAATTAAATAAAATAGCTGTCACAGTTGGTACTCCATGACGCCCTAACAAAGTCATTCTAAATTTTTTAAAACAAATCTAGATAAGCTTCGATGCGTATAACGGAACCCAAGTTGTGGACGGTTGAAAATCTTGAAATCTATGCGGCCTCGACTTATTTAAGAGAATTATTTTTTACTTCTCGAATTGTTTGAAGTAAGTAACTTCGCTGGATTCGGAAAAATGTAGTACGACTGATGCACTCAATGACAGCAAATTTGAACATTCGTAGGGCTGGTGTGGGGTTTAGGCCAGAAAATAAGATTGATGCGGCAATGAGAATGTTTCCCCATAGGCTTTTGACCTAACATGGGTTGACTTTTCCACGCGAATTTGTGCCCTTTCTCACAAACGGCTTGTATGGTCAACAAAGAGCCCCATGTGCTGGTAGTCACTTTGCACGGCAATAAGCACCGGAAACAAAAGTGAAAAAGCTGGAGAATCGCGCTTTCAAACACTATAAATATTTTCTCTTTCATAACCATATTGGAATCCAGATTGAACCTCAAAACCCTTAAAATAATACAAAATGAACCTATTGCAATTAGATTTAATAATTAAATCAGTACCCCTGTAACTTACTCCTCTATATCATCTTCTGGCAATTCAGAAGGCGTGTAACTTTGGTCTAAGGGATTGAGGGTTTCACCTTCATTTGGTTCGCTACCTAAGAAGCGCTTTTCATCTAGACTCATTTCAAATTCCTCAGTTTCAGGCCTTGGAAAATGTTTCTGACATGATTGATCTTGTAATACTACTGGATTACTCTGCGGTTCAGTTTGACACTCTAAACAAAATGTAAATTGCAAAAAAAGAGGAAATTGTTCCATATGCACATTTTAATGTAAATTAATGCTAATTTAAATGTTAATATACCAAGAGTGACAGTTCTTTTAATTGGAGTTTGAGTTTGGCCATCTACAGCGAAACCCATTACTTTTGCGGGTAAAGTTTGAATGAAAGCGCTTCGAGCACTAACACTTTCCTAAGAGGATTTTTAACAATTAAACATATATTATGAGGTAAAATGACATTTACCTTACCACTGTTCGGCGTTTTCTTTCCGGGTTTAAACTTGGGTCTTTAATAGAAGAAGAAGAAGAAGAAAGATTTAAATGTCGCATAGGCGGTATTTGTTGGCATTCAGAATCAGAAGCTTGAAAAATTGATGGAACCGATCCTTTTAAATTTTAATAACAAATTGGACCTCATATCTGGGAGTGAGCTACACGAGGCTTTCAACTTTTCCATAACTTCCGGTACTCTCTCAAAACACTGATTAGTGAAATGAGTAGAACAAATACTCATATACTTTTTGAAAACAAAGCTTGGCGCATGTCGCTTTATTTGAATTATCCACTTTTCATTCAGGCTCGGATCACTTGGGAAACCGTGAAACGTTAACGAATTATCTCTGTCATCATTAAAACACCCAGGCACTACGCGTTTTGATGTAGTTGCTTCATGCAAAGGCTTAGTAGCCATTGATGTTTTTTAGCAAATTAACTATAATTAAAATAAACTATAACCTAACACACGGTCAATGCAAGAGTAGAATAGTCTTAAATTATGTTTACCACCCTCAAAACGTATCCAAGCACAAAAATGATAGAGAAATCTTTCGGAAAAACTTTTAATACGCGTCACTTCTCATTTAAGGAAGCCATTTTTTAGAGTTGACTACGATTGGTATAATATCTACTATTAGTAGCAAAAACCCCAAGACGTCTGGGAGAGGGTGGGATTGTATTAAAAAGAAACGTCATTTTGACGCAAATCTGAGCTTCCGTATAACTCCAGCAGGTGTCAGAAAGATCAAAAATTCAAACATAAGGCTCGAAAATTGAAACTTTCATTAGTGTTTTTAAATTATTAATTCACCAAGGATATAGTAATATATATATATTCAGAATCCTCATTTCTTATTCCATCAAAATAAGGTAAATTTCGGAGAAATTAATGAATGTGCAAATGTTGGTTCTATCCCTTTAATAGAAAAGAACTAGATTTTATAGAAGATGGAGGAACTTTACTGTTTTGTCATTCTTCAATTAAAACTAATAATGTTAAAACGACCGTTTCAGCTTGCATATTAAACAATCATGTAATCAATGTAATTTCTTCCATTTTCGAAGGAATTTGAATAAAAAATAATTACTATTACAGTTAAATATAATTAAAATAATTATTGTAACAGGTAAATATCTTCAAAATCATACAGATTGCATTTCCTAGTAATAAACTTAAATAATTTAATTGAAATCTTTAAGTCAATTATATAGAAAAAATGTTGCTAAAAGGTAGTGTTTATTAGAACTAATTTATTGGTCGCTAAAAATCTGCCTAATGTACACATAATGTCGGCAACATTTGTTTAAATATTTCCTTCAATTAAATTAATAAATCTAATTGACCTTGGTCTCAGATTTTTTATAAAACAGGCTTAATATTTTTTAAAAACAAATTTAAGCTATTCCACGTGAAAAATCAAACTTGGCAAATTTTCGCAAGTAAAATACAACTGCTACCTGACTATCGAGGGTTCGCGTCCAATTTTGATTGAAATATAGATTCTTTGAATTTCTATCAATCTGAGTAGTAGGCGCCATCTACCAAACATTGTAAAGATAAAGGCCAAAGTAAGTAAAAAATGCCAAATAGTGGAATTTGAAAAAAAAAGTTTTTAGTTTTGAAAACGGTTTTTAATAAAATTTGAACTTTAGATTTAGTCCTTATCTCATTTTCATTGGGAACAATTAATTTTAAGTACGTTTAGTTTTTATTTTTCAAAAGTGACCGGATCTGCGAGGTTCAGTATGAATTATCTAAACCTTGAAAATACATACATATATTTTACATTTATTTATCAATTTCCGTTAAAATGTTTAGCGCGGTCACTGCAAAAAAAAATATATATATAAATTATTCTTTCAAAACAATGAAATATAATCAATGTCATAAGTAACATAAAACAATAAGTATGACACTTAATTAAATTTGTTAAGGTTGATGCGTCTCCAGGTAAAATCCAGTTTCGAAAAAAACAATACTTAAAACATGGATACAAACATTCTTTATGAAAACGTGAATTATCAGATTTATATTTATTACCTTACTTATGGTAATTTAATCTATTAATTAGAAATTACGTATCGCGTCCAATAAAATTATTAACGATGTAGACGAACAAAGAAATTTAAGATACAGGTAAATTTAAAATATTATTTACATGTGTGTTTATTATGAGAAATATAACATACAGGGTGGAAAGCTTAGCCAAAAACCTCCTACCTCGTAGGTGTAATGCAGGTTTAAAGGGTAGTGGATTTACAGGCGCTGTTAAGGTAATTAAACGAGTAGTTGAAATATTTCTTATTTGCATATGAAAACTACGAGAAAGCAAAGTGAGTTTGACTGGGCGTTGATAGTCAAGTCAAGTACAGATAATCAAATTTTCACGCTTGAAGACATGATTATAAACCGTGAAGTATTTGAAAAAATTCACCATAATTTAATTTTCTCAACATTGTTTGAACATTTATTTTGCTCTGAATGGCGTCTTCAAGAATTTTTATGGAGTACAAGTTTTATACTAGCAAAAACGGATTTATGCAAGAAGAACGTTGAACGTAGCAAATTCCCTACCCATCCTCGACTACTTTGTAAGTTTTGATGGGAGTGGCTTTTAATTTAACTCGCGCTCTCCATCTATCGGCATAACCCTCTTATATTTTAGGCTTTAAATATAGATACTGCATAAGGCAAGTAAATAATAATAATAATTTTTAATTGTCCTAGAATAATAATTATAGTACAAAGAAATAAAAACCAGTACTTAAAGAAAATATTTAAAGAGACATCAATTATATATATTCTTAACTTTGAAACTGAATTCCACTAAATCGGGAGTTATATCGCATTGTTGTCCACTTAACTTTTTTACCACTGGCGCACTTTCGGAAAAAAATATCTTACCACGAAAATAGAGATAAGAATGACGAGAAGTCGCTATATACAAAATTTGTCGATGGAGTCAAAATATAATCAGACGAAGTTTCTCAATAAAGTATGCGAGGATGGTAACAGAGGCTAAAGCTATGATCCGACGTTCTCAGTACATAAATCCGTTTTTGATACTAGGTACTATTTTAAACTAACATTTGTTATTAGGGGTTTCAAATAACCGGATATCTAAAAAATTGAGCTTGATTAGTTAAAATGTTTACGTTTTAAAATCGGAAATATTGCGAAGCGGAAAATTAAATAGGCCGCTTTACTAAGATATAGTTATTAGTGTTCGAAAAGATCTGTAGGTTAATCGTGATCTTTTGTGAGCTATTAACGAGTTTCTGTCCATTCGGCCCGAGATTCGCTCACAACTGGTCTGTATAGAGCGACAGATCGCTCGCTAAATCTGTAAAGACGCTTAGGTGAAAAAGAACAAACTTTTAAGCAGCTCCGGAAATGATGCATATTATATATCAAGAGCAGTCTGTGAACGATTGCTGGTGGATTAGATTATTCAATAGAGTAAATCGCGACCAGTAAAGGATACACGCCATAAGTTGCGTACTCTTTTCTAAAATAGTGGATATGGTCGCTTCCGTTTTTTTGAGGCTGTGGCAACTTGAAATGAAAGTTCCGCTACCAATACGAGAAACGCCAAAGCATTTCCGTAAACCAGAATCTTGAATACAGCCTCCAAGGTTTTCAGGCTAAATCCTTTCACTTCGTCTGGTGGCATTTTCCAGAAAAACTGTCGCAGTTTGTAATTGAATTCGAAATCCATGGAGCCGAGTGGGACAGTTTCAAAGTTATGAGCGCTCCTAATAAAACGTTAAACATTTATTTAAACTATAATAACTGGTGTTTTCACAAGGTGGAACACTTGCAACTCCGTGGAGGAGATTTCGTTTTATGAATTTTCAAAGGGTAATAATACAACTCCAAGGGACGATACGACCTTTTTGTCATTAACTCTAATTCAAAAAGCTGCAACGTAAAGATCTCGAAGATCCGCAACAGATTATAAATAGAAAAAATTCCAAGCCAGAACGCAGCTTTATCAATAATCTTGGTGAAGAATAAATGTAATTAACTCAGCCCAGGAGAGCAGCAAATAGAGACATGTACGAATCAGGTCATATCTAATATATATTACTACAAAAATTTCTTCGTGTAACCGAAACATAAAATAAATAAAAAGTAAGAAATAGGGGGAAATTGTATATGGGTAGCCCAGAGTTAGAGGTTTGAGGTGTTCAAATCTGCTCACTCTACAGAGAATAAATTCGGCCTTGCCTTAGGCTTTTAATGTTTTATTATCATTTGAGATGAAACATTCGACCAGAGAAAATTTATAATAGGGAGTAGAAGCTCTTGTCCTTAACAGTGCTAAATACTATGTTGCTCAAACAAGTAGGATGCGACGCTAAAACTGGCCAGGTAAATTTCCGGTCATGTGGCGCTCCTTTAATTTTTAAGTTTGTACTCAATCACTGTTGGTTGTACGTGGACAATTTCCTAATAAGGGTGTGCGATTTCGAGTGCGACTGGCGCCATTTCAAGTTATTTTAAATAAGATGTTTCCCTTTCCCTAAAAAGGTAGTGTCCATCTCCCCTAGAGACCCTCCCGCATCATTCTAGAACCGCCCTAGAGGGAGGGGTCACAAACAATTATACTGGCCAGTTTTGTTGATCACGTGATTTCTGAGCTAGATAATACTCCTCAGTTTCCACTCCCTATTATAAAGTCTCTCTGATTTGACCCAATGCCTTTAGCCTTCTGACATCAAGTTGTATGATCGAAGTTGTGTTATTATCAAGTGGTATGCATTATTCCTAAATTATATTGATAAAATAAACAAATCTAAAATTTAAAACGATATTCTTAATCCATATACCGGGTTACTATTTTATTGCGTTCAACAACTCACAACGGACGCAGCACTCAGCGTAACGGTGTAAGTATTTTTTATAGAAAAATAATTTACATTTCCGATTTGACGTCACTGTGCTAATCGGATCGTCAACGCCATAAACGGTTTTGTGATTACATTATTTTGTTTCACATCTGTTTTATGACGTCATTTGCAATGGAGACTAAAATTTTGTGGAGGATAATTCATGAAGTATTTCCAAAATTTTCCAAATTTTGAAAGAGATTTTATTAAAGAAATCAATCTAATTGGCTCTCAAAAATATTTCGCCAAATTCTTTCGAAAGCGAATTTAATTTTAAAGAAATTCGTTAATCATTGGTTCTTTGCGAGCTGTTTGAAAATGATGCAACAGACGCCATTTGAATCGAAACTCAAGAACGCACCAAAAATGCATTGCAGAAGTTCATGACGTAGTGTTGCCAAAATGAATGAAACTGCTTTTTACCGTTGAGGGTTGTTGAACGTAGCCCTTTATCTTGAAATACCGAATCACTCTAGAGCTAATGATATTGTCATTATCTAAGAGTTTTGACTATTGAGTTACGATTTCAGACTTCTGATATTGAAAATTAGTAATGAAGTGAGAAAACAAGTTATTATTAGTTTCCAGTAGGTCACAAAAATATTGCAACTCACATAATGTTAAACGTTTCACCAAGTTTGTAGTCGTGATCGTCAGCGAAGGGATAGGTCATAACAAACACATACGAATTTGTGTTTAAAGCGGTTTCACTCATGTAGATCTTCCCAAAATTCTTTTGATCTATCTCTCCATCTTTATAAATAATTTTACTCCATGTTAATTTAAACTCACTAAGTTAACGTCGGTAATGAGGATCGAAGAGCTTTTTCGTTATTGGACACACGAATATGACTACTTAACTAAAAGAAAGTGCTAAAGTACCTTTTTCAAATTTATATGTAAAAGATAAAAGATTTATTTATTTTTCAAATTTGAAATCAAATTATCATCTGTAATATTTACGAATATACGAACAATTAAATTCTCTTATAATACCGTACGTGTTAGACCTGTGTCCAAAAAATTACAAGATAGGACCATAAAACTATAAACAGTTAGGTGGTACCAGAAGTAGAATAAGAAACTAGAAGTAACGAGGTAAACAAACTCTTCACTAGGCGAAAGTGAATATTCTTGATAACACACCACAGGCTGGCCCTATGGTAGCAGTGTCTGAATTTTGCCCCCAAAACGTGAGACGCTCGCGGCAGTAGACGGCCGAACTAGATTCAAGCACCGGCGTCCGTGTTCCGCGGCTTCAGGTTCAGGGGAAGGGGGTAGGAAATATTTTTGCAACTCAACCAATTTTTTTTCTCTCTAGTGTAGGCGCAATGTAAGTGGCATAAAATCCTCAAATTTGTTTCCTAGTGCCAGGATCTATTACCAATTGAGTAATGGCAGTACTTCGTATGCTAACGTCATACCCTTCTATCTCTTTGCTCAGTGACACCCCCCTACTGGACGCGTGCAGTATCTCCTCTTATAGCACGCCCAGATGAAGGGATGGATACACAGTCTACGCCTCTCTCAACCGCTACTAGTTTAGTCTATGCTAGAGCACTTTACTCTTAGTCCCTTATCTTACTTCCGGTGGTACTAGTAGTTTATGATCATCTGTCGTTGTCATCGTAGAATAATTTCTATTATCCTTTTTAAATTTTTAAACATACATATGGTTCTTATTTAAAATATTCATTATTCAATATTTCTTTCAAAAAAATAAATTAGACGGAAATTCCTCTAACTTTCGAATTTCTCCAAACCTTACCCTTGACCATGTATCCCAATGAAAGCATGATTAACTGGTAGATTGAAGCCAAGACTCCTTTCTCTTCAAGTATGGTGTTCAAGTAAAGGTCTTGTCCGAGAAAATCAGGGACACCAATAAAGCCTCCCTTTTTTTCACTTCGATCAATCAGACCCGTTATACGGGAATCAAATGGTTCCTATTAATCAATATGAATTATAGTTTTAAAATAATTAAAAAATACTCAGAGCTATTTTCTTAAACCACGTCGGAAACGTGCTTAATGGCAATTCATTTGTCTGAAAATATTAACTCCATAACAATATATAATAGAATATTTGATCTTTTTCTTTTTCATTCGGTCATAAGTGACATAAAAATAATAAGTATTTTCGCAGCGCAAAATTCGTAAACAAGGGTAGTGGCGTGAAAATGGCATTTACAATTGGTGAACCACTCTAAAAGGATGTTACTGTTTATACCTATCGGCTTTGGATTAACCTCTCTTAACGAGTTTCATTTTCATTGTACTTTATTTTACTTATGGTTAGGATTAGGGTAAAATCTTTGGAGCTTATATTTCTCGCGCTTCTTTGGTTAGGATCTACGATCGAAATTTCAAAACTTGAGTTTGTTAAGAAATGAAAGATTTGGTACCTCGGATATGTATTATTACCTGGGTTTTCAAATAGCGAATCCCCTGTGAGTTCTCAACGAAAAGCCCATGAAGATCCTTTTGTTCGATCAAGTCGTCTAAAGTATCCACTTTAATGTATTCGATTGACGAAAATTCAGATTTCATGGTACTTCCCAGCACAATAACGAAGAAAAGTATGAAGGTAGACCAGAAACCGAGAATTATTCGCCTCGATGTCAAAATCGGATTTCCAAGCATAGCTGAAAATATTGAACAAGGGTCGGTAAACATTCTGGTAAACTTATGAATTAATTAACACCATTTTAAATTTGCTTCTTTCATAAAATAATTTTGTTGGAGTAACAACGAAAGACGAGCATTAAAATAAAGTTAACAGTTTCTATTTTTCACGTAACCACTCTCTGAAAATTTAAAACAGCTTTTTCGTTATGAAAACGCATTTCGTTTATTGTTTCATTAACAATTTGAAATTAACGAATTATTTTAAAGTATTATCCCAATATGCCCTAGCTAGTGCTGTTGACTTTACATCGACAATGAGTCCAATTTTTCTAGAGAGTTTATAGTATCCGTGGGCGACTTACAAAACAAGAACTTTTACGCCTAAAATAGCTTATAGGATATTATCTCAGAAACTGTTTTAATTATCGCAAAACCAAAAAAAAATTTTAAGCTCCAAAAATGCTTTGCATTAGCGATTATGGCTTTCATGAAACTAATACTAACGTTCGGAGAAAAAGAAGCACAAAAATCTCCAACTAGTGTCGCAAATCGAGTATGAGAAGGATTTGAATGTCTTCCTGTTATTGGTATGAGTCATCTTCGGTTCATAGATGTAGCTCGGTATCATCCAGATTAACGATGTTACAATCAAAACAGATGGAATCATTATTGAAACCTTAAGAAGTTCAGAAAAAATAGCGCTATTTAATCCATTACCTTATCGACATGCGCTAATTATTGACTTTAAAAATGTAGTTTGCGAAAGAGAAATTGAATTAAAGAAAGTGGGGAACTAAGGGGAATGAAGGCTTTCCCTGGTGGGCAGCATAATACTTAAGATGGGGAATAATCATATGAGCGAACCCCATAATAGTGGTTCTCATTACCGTGGTTCCCCAAACCGGGATTTAACAAGATGGCCCAAGGGCTGGGTCTTAATAGTAGCCACATCCTTATCTATTTAATAAGCACATAAATGAAAAGAAAAGAAATATAAAGACCAAAACACACAATTTCAAAAGTATCCGACCCCACTTATAAATAGAGCCCTCCCTCATTCCTGACCCTTTAGAGATAAATTAGAGGAAGAAAACTAGCCGCTTCTGTCTAGCCATCGTGGTACAGTGGTGTGTTACTACTGCGTGAGCGACCCGGGTTCGAATCCCGGCTGCAACCAAAAAGAATTTCAATTAAAATAAAATCTCTAACCGAGCTCAGCTCCCCCTATGAGTGGGGTACTATCGAATTTCTTTTAAGCTAAAATCTAACGGTAACGAAAGCGACAACCCCGACCACTACTACAACTACTACGGCTCGGGTCAAACTAAGAGCCTATCGTATACTACGATGTGGCTAAAAAGCAATAGTCGTTTATGATGGTGTAATTTGAGTTATTTGAACTAAAGGAATATTAAGTCTGGTAAGGTTAATTAGGCCAGTTTTAGTTGTGCTTGATAGGTAAGCTTAGGTTCGTTTGTACTTGACAGTAAAGGTTAGGCTGGGTTGTACTTGATAGGTTATGGTTTTTTATATACAAAATAGAGAAGGTAAACTATAAGACTAGTAATTTTTCAACTACTGTTTCACCAAACATCAGCCGCTATTTCCAATTTAGCATTTTTGCATAAAACCGCTCTTTTTTTAGAATCGCGGTTGTTATTTCGGGAACTCCTGTTACATAGTACACCCTTTAAGCTTCACTACCATTGCGCCGAATCCCAATCAACCGAAACTAATACCATTCGACCGAAAAACCCGCACTTTGGCGGATTTACGATTCTGTCCAATGGGACAATCCCATTGCACCGTAAAACCCGCACTTCGGGTTTTCCCGATAAAATTTAAATTAAATTAAAACAATTTAAGGCCTACGTAAAATGAACACAAGATCTACAAATTTTCTAAATTATTATTTTAAAACTAAGGATTATAAGAACAAAATAGTAATAAATCAGCAAAATATGACATAATAAAACCAATTGCTAATATTGATTTATTATTATATGTTATATTTATCACGAAAATACTTTAAGCCAGCCGTTTTACTGTACTCTAAGTGCATAACCGCTCCTAAGAGGAAGAGACGTCCTAAACAAACCTAACCAAACCTAACCTAACCTAACCGTAATTTCTTGGAAAAGGCATATTATTCGAAAAGTCAATGAAGATAAACATCAATATTTTGGAAAAGGCGTAACATTGTTAAGTGATTTATAAAATATTACTAACCTAACCGTAATTTTTTGGAAAAGGCATATTATTCGAGAAGTCAATGAAGATAAACATCAATATTTTGGAAGAGGCGTAACATTGTTAAGTGATTTATAAACTATTACTAACCTAACCTAACGTTTAACCCATGCCCAAATAGTCAAGTCCAATTTTCACTTTTTCTGTATGCTATTATATTCAATTTTATTTGGCACAATTACATATGTTAATTATGTTACTTTTTACATAAGCATTTAGTGTGGAAATTTCCAGCTACACAATCAAGTAACCTTACGGCTATTTCTATTTTATTTTTCAATGGGTTTTTAACATTCTCATGATAATTATTAACCGCATTGCTGTATCTTTTGTTGATATTTTTATACGCTAAACTAACTTCGTGCACATTTTTTCCCGCGTCTTTATCTAATTTGCGGTTCGTGTACTCAATTTGCATTTTTCGGACTTCTTCGATAAAAAGAAATAGTGCTGGCTTTGCGTTGAATTTCAAATTTAACTTGATATGAAAACCTTCCAGGTGGTTATTCGTTCGCATTTGAAAATTACCGAAGTGGTTCCACATTTCTGGTGGGTGTAAGCAGTTGTCCATCCAAGTCTCAACAAAGTAGTTTAAAAACAAAACAACATTAGGGTTTTCATGACGACAATCCTTTTCTATTCCAATCCAAAGTGCAGTGTGTTCTTCAACGGGAACTAAAGCCAAAGCCATCAATCGACGAATCATTTTTCAAACGACATCGTCCTGTTTATAATCCACCGACAGCCCCTTTGTACTTGCGGCACGCCAAATAGCCTGGCTATAATGGAATAGGCATCCTCGAATGATCGCATCCGGAAAAACGACCTTGAGAGAAGATATCATGGATGCCTCGAAATCAATTTGGAAACTGGGGGGCGAAAACGAAAATCCTCGAACTGAAGCTGCTTCTTTGACCAGGCTTAAAAACCGCTTGTAGACCACAGCCGAATGTCCAGGAAGTAACGCATATACAAGTGGCAACATTATACCGTTATAATAACCGTGAAGGACATATAATTGGGCGAACTGACTTGGGCAGGCATAATGGGTCCCGTCCATAAAAACACATGACGACTGGCATAAGATTTTCATAAACGTATCAGTGGCAAAACGCTTATTCGGTCATCTATTCCATCGTCAACAAGTAAAAAGTTCTCACTCTGTTCCCCAACGGCAAGACGCGTCCATTCTTCAGTAAGTATTATATCTCGGCGGTGGGCTGGATTATTTGGTAAGCGCTTATTCTGTTCCCTGTAAAGGGCTGACCGTACGGATTTAAACTCAGGTAGAACCTCCATTACACTCAATGCATCCTCCAGCGCCTGTTTTCTAGCTTCAGAACACACGGTGTTGAAAACCTCCCGAGGTCGTTTTCTAGTATCATCTTGCTGCATGGCTCTCATCATCGATTCTTTAGCTCTTAGCCGTAACATACCCTTAGTATCCGGAGCGTGAGTTGGATGGAGCTGACTGAGTTATACCTTCACCCAAAGTAATCATTCTAACTTTACAACCACCGGTTCTACATACAAAAAATCGGGGCTGGCCTAGGCTTTTATAAAGCCGAAATAAATTTCCGTTATACACGTAAACAAATAAACCTTTATTTGCTATACGATCCATTTTAACAAACTGGGAACTAAGCACACCGAACAAATAATATATATAAACTATAATAGACCAAATATTGGCGTTTCCAAGGCAGTAAAAATGTATTTACAACGTTTCATTAAAAAACGACATTAATAAAAATTAAACTACATAGCATTTTTGGGGTCGCTTAATTCGACAAATAGGGTCGTTTGAATTGTAAATACCAAACCCGCCGTTGGGCTAAATTTATTAAAAACGTTGGCGGGATACGGTCTAATGGGAATTCGGTCTAATGGAATTCTGCGCAATGGGAAGATACCCACCCTTTAGGAGGTACTACAGGTCTTTCTTCCTAGTCTTTTTTGGTCGACCAAACAGATCACTACTTTGATATTACGTTATAATTTTCCTCTCTTCGACGAAAACTGATGGAATTTTCAGGCATATTGATTGATAGAATATTTCTGATTGTTTGTATTGATAGTTTTTGTAGTCCCAACCTTGGAAAGTTATTTCGGTTGGCCTGTCTACTCGGTATTCATCCGCTAGTTTTCACCTAGTATACCACAGGGGCCAGAAATATTTTTTCCTTTGGCTGAGGGACAACGAGAGCCATACGTAGCCCACCCTTTCCTTACAGACTCACTTTCTAGTATTTCTGTTTGCCTTATATGAAGTGTTATAAATGTTTTGAACGACTTTATGTAAAGGTAGATGCTGCATAAAGTGTTTTACCGATGCTTGAAAAGTGATGACTTCAGATGTAGTTTTCACAATCTTCTCTGGTGTTCTGGAAAAGAAGTAGGTGTCGCTACTGCCATATACGTGACTGGGACACCAAGGGTACAATTTTGGCAATAGTGACAATTCAAACGGCGTTATAAAAAAGTCCACTTTCTGAAATTCAAATATTTTTTTTAAATTGTAAGAGATAGTATTCTATAACTGATTTATTCAAGACCTAAACATCAAAATAAGCAATTTTATCTAGGTGGAAATTTTACCCGGCGAGCAGACTCTCCATACTTATCCTAACGCTTTTGATGTAAAGGAGGGATAATTTGTAATGGATGAATAGCAACAACATCTTATATATAGATGTTTGTACGTTCGCTTTTATGTTTATTCTTTATGCACACTCACAAGTCGTTACTGAATTTGAATGATAACAGTTACACCATAAGATCATAAGATATGTCCCATAAGTTTGTCACTGCTAACTGAGAGCTTGTAATGAAGTGATGTCGGTTAGGAAGATGGACTGCAAAACCAAGTATAGTCGGTTCTCGCGCCGCTTTCGAACTAGCTCTCAGTAAGTCTCTAACTCAAAAAAGTACAGGTAGTGTCATACTTATGGAATATACGTTATAAACCTATGGTAACACTAAGTGACCGTTTGGTTGAATTATTCTCAACGTTGGCTCCGCAAACCCCTAGTCATTAAACCTGCCAAAACGTCATATCCTAGACCCTTAAAATTTTAGGTTTATGATTAACTTCAAATTAAAAATTGTTTTAGAGATTTTCATAATTTAAAAAAACTTCTTCCTAAATATAAAAAACGTCAATAGGTGCAAACACTATTTAAAATATACTGTCTACATAGACCGGAAACTCTTCCCGGTTCGTTGCTTAGCTAGTGTCTTTAATAGAAGAAACCACATGATCTAAACACATTTAAAACCGGATATAATAATGTTTTAACACATTATATTAACTGTTTCTTGGTTTAACTCTAGAAATGCCGTTTATATTCAAACTTAATTTTACGGCTTAGTTTCAGTCGTATTTTACTATATGATAAAGAGTAAACTAGAAAACAAGCAAGATCAACCTTTTGTGTTGTTTAAAGAACTTTATTAGGCCTGTACTGCGATATTTGATGGAACAGAATTGAACTGATCTTAGAGCATTTAGAGGTATTTACTACTACTCTCTCGACTTGCGCATGTAAATCCCGTACAAATTATTCCTGATTATCGCCAACGCTTTAGGACTCGGAGAAGCAATGAACGCAAACAGATACTTCCTTGAGAACTTTAGGAAATAAAGTTCTCTGTCCCTTATTATAATATACTAGATAAACTTACATGTGAGTTTGGAGTTTTAGGGTTCATGTTCTGGAAAAACTCGTAGTTAACGGGTTCAAGATGAATGCTGTACAAAAAATCTATAATTAGAATATGATATTTTTGCTTGCACTTAATACTACAACTTAAAACTACAAAAAAACTAACCTGGTATTATACATCATGGCCAAATATTTTTTAGTTTCTCTTAACAGGATCATAGCGTATTCCACTATTTCTTGCTCCTAATGTATTGGCATTAGCAAATAAATTGCTTTTTACAACATTGTATTATAAATGACGTATATTACGATAGCTTTAATAATTTAAACGATGTTAAAATATAAATATAACACGGTTCAATAAAAGGAGAATGTGATGTCACACATTTCTAGCATCCGATACCCTAGTCTTTTAAGTGTAACCAGGAGTTCATAATAACCCCCTTTGGGGGAAAGTACGAAACTAACCATAGAGCTAATGGTAAAAATCGCTAACAACAAGATTTTGTCGTTGCACATAGAAAGGACTAGCCTGATGATGGACACACAACTTTACAGTAGATTGTAGTGGTATCTATGCTCCTTGGTTTTCGTTCCCCAACTTCCGTTGGCTGGGATCTCCGTCGTTAAGAAAAATTATGACTATGGTGGACGTACAAACACGATGGAATTCTTATACTAAAGATACTGGGAATGAATTTGTCCAAACCATTTTAATTTAACCACGGAATTCTCACTCACACATTTCACAACAAAACATTAAAGATCATCGTTTAATTTTTGTGGAAAACTAGAACCCATCGAAAAGCCAGCTTCTTAGCCAATGCTTAATTTCCACCACGCCGACAGACGCGAGCCCTTTTCGCTCCCAAAATCACAAGAGAAAAATAGTGCTTAAGTAGAAGTGTGGAAGTTAATGTGCGTGGGTGCTAAACATTGGAGTAACTATTTCTTTGGGAGTTAAGCGGTGTATAAATCCGCTGAGCTTTACGGCGAAACTTTGAGATTACGGGCTTTTTAACCGGTTTCGTACTTCCCCCCCGAAGGGGGGTTATTATGAACTCCTGGTGTAACGTATAGTTAAAGGACGGTCCAGTAGCTCTAAATTTTTAATTTTTCTCCTAAAATTTCACCTAATTTAATTTTATTCCATCCATTTTAGTTGAAGTAGTTGAACTGCAATTAATTAATTTATTAAAAACCGCGAGTATCAAGATGCAACCAAATTCAAAGTTCCACTGATTATCGCTCTGTTCAATGGGAATAAGTTTTACAACGATGCAAGAAATCAATTTCCGAATTTTTTTTTTTACCCTTCTCGCTTTTTATGACACCTTCGCGAGCGGTTTTAAATACTCCGTTTTTCATGAAATTCCGTTAACTATCGTAATATACTTATAAGCAAATTTGCTGTATAATTCATTTCAAGACGACACTCACTGCCAAGTATCCAAGTCTTAATTCCCTGAGGTTCAGGAAACTAAAGAAAAGGTATTAGATGTGGAAAATGTAACATACGTCAATTGATCAGAGAGGTAACAAGTTGGAAAACCAAAATATTATCTCTCCGAGGCCAGAAACTTTTGTAACTAGATATGTAATTATTGCTGTTTATTGATAAGCAAACTGCAGAAGCTATAATTATTCATTCATTCATAACAAGGTTGGCGTCTAAACACTATCCTTTCGTTTTACCTCAACAATAATGTTAGTTTGCCAGCTTGAATACCAGAAGTTGGATGAGTACTAGAAGTTTTGGGAAACCCAATTCCTCGCTCGACATGAATTTTTATCTCCAAAAATATGGGTCACTCCAAGCGGAATATGGAGGTTGGTCCTCAGCACAGAGGAGGTGGAGATAAAAGTTTTAGGCTAAGTAACAAATTTTGGAACTCTATCAATAATCTCTAGGTCTCCAAACACTCCAAAACTAGTTCACTAGTGCCAGGATCTATTGCCTAGGCCTGTGCGAGTACTCGATTAAAGGCAAGTACTGGATCGAGACTTGAGAATCAAAATTTTAGGACTTGAGAATTATTTCCAGTCCTCAAAAATCCTAAATATTATTGGACTCAAGAAGGACTCGAACCGAGGCTTAGTGACTTAGCAAGTCCAAAAATATTTACCTTGAATTCGGTGCCCCGGAAATTTTAGCAGAGCGCGGCATCTAGTGAGGTTTTATCGATTTATAATTTAGAGTAGACAGGTAATTGGACAAATATTTGCTCACAGAAATGCAGTTAAGCAAACCGAAAGTTAAAATTACTGTTTTTGCGTGTTGTTTTCGTAGGACTGTCCACTAGCCGAGCTGTGCGAGCTTTTTAAAAGCTCGGCTCCAAAATGATCGAGACGAGCCGAGCTGGCTCGGTTAACAAATATGTTTAACAAAAATTGCTACTACCAACTTAAGACCGGAGAACGCTCGGTAAAAAGTAAAGAAATCGTTATATGTTCACGGTTAGAGGCGAGAGACAGCAAATTTTCTCATGCTTTATTTCATTTAAAAATACAACGGAACCCTATTGATGGAGAGGAGTAAAAGGAAAGCACCATTACAGTGACTAAGCTCGCTATCCGGCTCGCGAGTTTTAGTGGCTCGATGCCTATCGGCTCGGCTCGACCTTATAAAAGCTCGCTCGTTAATTAGTCAAGCCGCCAAAGTGTCGGCTCGAACTCGGCTCGCTCGTCACAAGCACGAGCTGGCTCGATCTCGTGTAAAGTCCTACGTTTTCGTAATTTTCACTATTTTATAAGTTATATACTTTTTAGTAGATTTTAAATTATTCCTTTTTTGCAATATAATTATGTAAAATTAATATTTTAATAGTATAAATAGAAATTATTTATCAGAACTCGACTAGCACTTGAAACAATTTACCAGGACTCGACACTGGCCTTAAAACCTAGTTCTGAAGCTGACTCAAGGACTCGATAGCATTTTGAAGACTCGACTCAAGATTCTATAAGAGCTTTTTTAGGACTCAAGACCCGACTAGAACCCTAAAAAACGGGTCTCGCACAGGAGTATTATTGCCATTGCTACAGCCCTTTATTTTCTAGTCCTCACCCTACTTCTGTGAATACTAAGGTGATCTATCTCTAACCGCGCTAGAAGAATTTAAACTAAGAATTGTTAACGAAATTACAATCAGACGCTCCGTGATCTTGTTGTCATGACATGTGGTTCTATAAAACAACCTAAAATAATTCATTATAATGTTTGTCTAACTTTGGGTTCACTCTAAACCGTTAATACCTCTTCACAGAGAACATGAGAAATTCTAATTTTAATTCATCTCATATCGGACCTGTAGTGTTTACTTTTGAGTTCACTACGATCAACAAACAAACAGCAATGGAAGGAATGACATTAAGTAATTTTCTTCTTTATACCTAGCAACATCTAAATGAACGTTTAGGTTATATATTAATAGCTTAATTAATATACAAAGACCCATTTCAAATATTAATGTCAAAAGATGCTCTTGGAATATCGAAATGAAACAGAGCTTTATAGCTACAAAACTAATAAAGACATCGAAATTCCGAAACACATTTTTGGTTTGGATTGTGAAAAATGAAAATAATAGGGTTCTGTAGGGTTCCTTGACATATGAACACAATGCATAATTAGCAGTGGAATCTGTATTATTGCAAGGAATTATGATTGGCGTTCGATTTTCTGAACAGCTCGATGTATAAATTTAAGTGTGTCGCACAGTAGTTTTCGTTGTTGATTTCTGATATTATCAGAAGAAAACCCAAGATTTTCTACCGTAATTGAGTTTACTGCTTTTTCTGAATCGACATCTTTTCTCTGCTTTATTTCAACTTTATTGTTACTTGTCTTATATTAACTTTGGAGAGTTTCCATGATTTGTAACACAACTATTAAGTATATGTATTGACCATAAGTGGATCATATTACAGCTCTCTCACAATCCAACAGTAGGTAAGGGACAACTTGTCCTTATTCACGCTCTTCTCTCTCAAACCTTCCCTCATTGGCTAACAACTGCTTCCGCTCGCTTGCCCCACTTAAAATTTATTTCGCGCCAAAATCATTCCCCTGGTTTAGTTCACAATTTCACATATACCTTTTCCGTTCAGTGCTGGGTGGAAATGCTGATGCACAAAGCTGTTATATCGTCCAGTATATGGTATGAATTCATACGCAATCTTCACTACTCATCCTATATTATCTTTGACTAAAGAAGTTTCAACTAACAGATGTTAAACTTAATTCAATAAATATATTTGGTATTAATTATTCCCCATTACCTTTTACTTAAACAAATCCTAGTTAAATTATTTTAAGAAATCATAACCCAAATATATTTCTCAACTTCTCTATTATTAACGTTTGACACCGGAATTTTCGAGAAATTGGAGTATATAAGGCGGTCTATTCCCATTAAATGATAAGAAAAGCCCATCATCATGAGCTTTTGGTGGACTTTACATTACATGAGGAGGCTAGGCTTTTCTCGTAACATTGGCTGAGAGATGAACTTAGATAATAGAAAATCAAGAATGATTAGTTTATTGGGAAATTGTTTGAACTTCTAAATTTAAAATGTAAAATGACGATTTTATGAATGACACTTATTTTTATTTGTTTTATTTTTCTACTAAGTTTTTTATCACATTTCAAAATAGGAATGTTACAACAGAACATGGGTTTTTTCTACTTTTTTCAAACAACACTGATTCAGGTTGTTTTATAACATTTTAAAACTAGGAATAATATAGTGCACATTAAAACTAATTTATCCATATTTTCAAAATATGGCACTAATTTATTTATATATTTCAAATGTAACACTATTATATTCCCATTTTTAAAATGTGGCTCTATTTTATTTACAATTATAAATTCCTATGTGATAAAATATTTCATGTTGTAATACTCCTATGCGATTAAAAAAAATTTATTTTATATTTTAAATTTAGAAGTTCAAACGATGCTCTAAGATTCGAAAAATTCCTGATTTTTTATTTTATAACCTAATCCCTTAATCTCGAAGTTTTCCTGGGTTTAAAATTTCGCGGGTAATTCAGAGGTTAGAGGTTTGTAACGTTCTTTTGTAAAAATATATAAAAATAGTCGAGTATATAATTATTTTGAGAAAATATAAGAAATTATAAGTTTTGAAATAGCTCCAGATCTCACACGTTTACTTTAAATTCGGGCTTCAGCTGTCAAAACATGATATATGGGTCGCCAAGTTTACTTGGATCCATGCTCGGTAACTAAGCTTTTACTTGTGTACTGAGAGGGGATGGCCTGCTGGACAGGTAGTCGCCGCCATACAC
Source organism: Phalangium opilio (assembly GCF_054372755.1). Taxonomy (NCBI): domain Eukaryota; kingdom Metazoa; phylum Arthropoda; class Arachnida; order Opiliones; family Phalangiidae; genus Phalangium; species Phalangium opilio. Next base: position 681,080 of record NW_028324159.1, on the reverse strand, counting down.
ATTTAGCGACATTTATCTCTATCTGTTCTAAAATTAAACCGTTACACCCTTATTGGGGCTAATCAGTAAATTTATTGAAACAAAATATTTAAAATCCTTATTTGGATGGTTTCTTCCATGGAAGTTTTACGCGTTTAACATTATTTTTGTGCTTACATTGTTTTATGTTATTTGTCGGTATTAAATATTATGGTTCATTGGCAATTCAATTCGGACCCTTTAACTAGTTTAAGCCTACACACAAAACCCCTAGACAACATTTTATAATATTTTTCTTGCTCAACCCAATAGTGAAATTGACGCGAGTTTCCGGGCATTTAACTTGTGGCTGTTAGTTAACACAAAGTCTATTTCTTTTAGTTTTAAGGAGACTAACAAAAATCGCTACAGGTTTTACAAATCGACATCCATGTGTAGTGCCGAAATAAGCCAGGTCTCCCTACCCTGAGTACTCAGGTTTGTAATAATAATTTTGGCGAAGACGTGAAAGATACCAAAGCTTATCTTTTCCCTATGGTAACTAATGAAATACGAGGTGTGATAATGACCAATAGAATCGAAGCTTTTCTTAAGAAACAATGTCTCATGTTTAACCAACACTTAGCAAATGTAGCAATATTATATATATGAAATGAAATTATCTTACTTCCATTTATAGAAGTTGGATCTGGGAGTCGTTGTGTAAGAAATATTCAGATCAATTGCGCTGTACTCCTCGTCCATTTCCGAGCCTGTTGCTCATGCAAGTGGCTCGCCAAATACCACTCGTATGTTCTTCATCTCAAAATTCACATATTGACTTATAACGTTTGTGGGAAATAAAAGCTGTAGCATAAACAAAGCATAGCTACCAAATTGGCACACATTACTTATTTATCTAATACTTCTTAGCACTTTGATAAACCCTTTATTAAACACGACCGAAACACAAAGTTTAGATCTCGTTGATAAATATTTCCTTGGATTACATTACTGCAGTTTGTATGAAATAAAATTTTTTTGTTATATGAAAACAGCAAAACACAAAAACCAAATGCCTCAGACTCGGTTATTTGAAGATTCAAACGGATTTTGAAGGACGTTTCATGCTGCTTTCAGCAAAAGAAACCCATCAATTGTAATTATATTTTGTAGGAGAGTGTTATATGAAGAGAAAATCCACATTCCTATAACTTTGAGTCCAAAGTATTTCCATCATCTTCAAACTTTCCGTAGGGTCGATTCAAACGCCCCGATTTATTCGAAATTTATGCTATTTCTCTAGTAAATGAAATGAAAAACCAATTCCGAAAATTTCCCCAACGTGGCAGCATTAGTTACGCTTTTACCAAAACGCGAGGTTTTCTGGGAATAGTCTACCAAAAACTCTTTATCAAAATTTCTCTTCAAAATAAGATTTATAAAATGAACGTTTCAGTACGTACGACGCTACACACTTCGAGAAGAACGGTAAGTTACCTACAGAACATTTTTTATCAGCTGTCTCCCTTTTTTGTCCTTTTAATGTACTAAGACGACATCTGAAACCTTTTCGATATAGTAAAATATTCAGTATCTGATGAAATAAATGTATAAGCGAGTAAACATTGAAATACGAGTGTATGTAAATGGATTGTTCCTGGAAACTAACAGCTAAAGCTAATTTAATAAAACGACTATTCTACTTGAAAAACATTGGTATGAATAAATAAAGAAGTGTACAGTACGTTATTTTAGTGACTATGTGAAAATTACGAGGCGCTAGAAAAAAGTGTACTTTTTTAACTACAGCCCCATTCAGACGATGCTTTTTGACTTAACTATATGAGTGGAAAAATGGATCCCCGATCAACGTTTTTATCACCATGTCTTTGGTACGTGAGTCAGCGCATTCAATTTTAATTCTATACACACCTCTTAACTAGTCTACGAAGCTTATTTGTGTTGAATCATCTAATAAATCAAAAAGAAGAATCATCAAAATACTATACGCCTTAATTGTAGGCCGAATTTGAGTTTATTTTGTTTTGCCCCTTGGTTTTAGCCTGCAAAATGTCTTCTCTTTTTCGTTCAAGTTGTGCTAAGCTGCAAATGTGTCATAAGTGGCATAATGACAACAAATATGGCTCTTTGCGTTTCAGTAATGCTTAGTTTCATAAGCAAGATTCGTTTTCACATTATCAATAAAGATTTTGGGTGAAAATGGTATTCGGGAGTTTTGAGCAAGTCCTAAAACCATTTTATTCATTGCAGTTTAAAACTATTGTTTTAACAACACCAATATTACGAATGTTTTGCTGGGAATAACGTTTTGTTGGGAAAGACAATTTTATTAAGTGTGCAACGTTTCATTCGTAAACGCGGAAACCATTAACATTGATATCCCATTTCTGTTCTTAACATTAAAATTATTGGATATGGGAAAAAAAGGAAAAAGCAAATGCTCGTAAATCAAGGGGTCTAGAGAAAAGACTGAAAAAGATAGTTGTTTCGCCATTTTTTGGGAGGGGATCATTGCCAGAGAGCTCCCGAGATCCAAGGGGTCTAGAGAAAAGAAGGCGGCCGTGTGGAAAAAGATAGTTGTTTCGCCATTTTTTGGGAGGGGATCATTGCCAGAGAGCTCCCGAGAACCAGATGAACCGCTCTTTAATTTTGTATGTTAAAAGTTTGAAAGATTTTTCCTTGTAAATTTGGGTTGAAAAGATGGATGGATGAGTGAATCGAAGAAGTTTTGGGGAGCTTACTTCTTGCTGTTATGTTACTGTGTGTGCGAATAGAAGTGCAGGCTGCAAATAATCTCACACTCTTTCACCCTACCGATAGATCTAACTGCTAAAAGCTTCAAATCGATTAGAGAGACGCACTTAAAATTCCAAGTTCAAAATTTGCTTATATAAACTATGCCTGTTCTTTAGGAACACTTTTATTTCAAAAGTAGCAACAAGGCTTGTAGGTCAAAATAGCGAAATCCAAAATGTTGAAGGCAAGTCAGTATACCCTCTTTTTTTGTATTCCCTGTTACAGGGGATTATGGTCGGTGTTTTATCTTTTGCGTATGTATTGTAAAAAATATTTTAAGGTACCGTAAGAATTTCGCTATTTTTTACCTCTCCGAGTGACGTATGTCACGGAGAGGTTCTAATTTCGACGTGTCTGTCTGTGTGTCTGTCTGTCAGGCTGTTGTTATTGACTTACACCCCAGGGGACCGCGTTCGCAGTTTTCAAATCGGAGCAAACGTTTTAACAAATTCCGGACCTTATTTACAGTTCCCGGAAATTTGGAAAATTGTATTCCACTTACCATGGCTATTATCCCTTACCTGTCTAAAACCACCATCCTCTGGCCATTTGTCCATCTCATATGGACACCAGTCTTTACCCACTGGCTTCTATAACCCACCATCATTGGGGCACTTTTTTCATGCCACATGGACACCAGTCTGTACACACTGGCTTCTACACACCACCATTTTCTGGTCTTTGTCCATCCCACTTGGACAGCAATCTGTACGCACTGGCTTCTACACACCACCATCTTCTGGTCTTTGTCCATTCCACATGGAACACCAGTCTGTAGACACTGGCTTCTACACACCACCATCTTCTGGCCTTTGTCCATCCCACATGGACACCAGTCTGTAAACACTGGCTTCTAATCCCCACCATCTTCTGGTCTTTGTCCATCCCACATGGACACCAGTCTGTACACACTGGTTTCTACACACCACCATCTTCTGGTCATTGTTTTTGTCCATCCCACATGGACACCAGTCTGCACACCTGGCTTCTGCTCCATCATCATCCTTAAGGTTAAGACATACGCGGCGATCGGTCAGGGTTACGAGAAACGTCCGGCCTCCCTAAGGTGGGGCTTCCACCAAAGGTTCACGCAAGTAGTAGGGACTACCTAGTTGCGCAGACATCCAAGATGGCCGCCACCCCAAGATGGCCGCCCTCTCCTCATCCACCAAACTCAAACCAAACTTCCACCCAAAGATTAAGCTAAACTCCTACCTGACCAACCCTACCTTCCAGCATGCTATGACTCTTTAGAGGGGTTTTACCCACTTTTCCCCCAAAACAAGCTCGGCTAACCCTCGGAGGGTGAAGTTCTTTTTGCAAGATCCCCGTTTAAATTTAAGACCCAAGATTACGTTATTGTATGAGAAAATCTTACCTGACATACCCTGCCTTCCACCGTGCTATGTCACCGTCTATGAATATTAACGAGGGTCGGTTTTACCCCATTTTTCCCCAAACAAGCCCGGATTAACCCTCCAACCAAAGATTGAACCATAAAAATCCTACCTGACTTACCCTGCCTTCCACCATGCTATTCAGGGGGTTTTTACCCCCCTTTTAATAGCTCCAGACTACCACGAGTTCCTACCTTGTGTTATTTTCAACACCCATGACGTCATCTTCTTAATCAAAACAAAAACAAGCTATATTCAACCTTGGCGTCATCCTCCAATCTTACCCTGCCTGCTAGGGTGCTAGTAATGGGCGGTACCCCTTTAATAAACCCAAACCAGCCCGGACTTTAAAAAAGCTTACCTCCAGTCCTACCTTCCAGCGTGTTATTAAGGGTAAATGACCTATTTAATAACCCTCCAAACAAGCTCGGACTACCGGCCCTACCGGTAAAGCTGCTTTCAACCTGAACATCCATGACGTCATCCTTCCAACTCAAACTAATATGAAATTATTGGCGCCATATTTAAAAAACTTCTCTCCAGCCCCGCCTTCTAGCGGACTATTTTAGTAACCATTAATAGCCGTAACCCGTTCAATGGACATAAACAAGTTGGGACCATCCCTACTAGTAAAGGATGTTTTTTCCCTGGCCAACTATGATGTCATCCTCTCAACTAATATTAAATTATTGGTACCATATTTATTGGCCTTCTAGTGGGCTATTTTAGTAACTATTAAGGTAATTCATCCATAGAATCAATTAAAACAAGGCCGGACCAGACCTAGTCAGAGAGGGTGCTTTCAACCTGGGTGACTATGACGTCATCCTCCAGACTATGACTCAAACCAAAACTTAATTATACATGACCTCGAGCCCTGCCTTCTAGCGGGCTTTTTTAGTAACTTTTAAGGGAATTTACCCATGGAACAAATCAAAACTAGCCCGGATCAGTCTAGGTTTGCCTATGTAGAGGTTGTTGCCCACGAAAAAAAACCAAAACAAACAATCCCTGCCAGCTTGCTATTTTACGCCTTTGACTGTACTTTAATTTAAGGGTTTCCAAACAAGTCAAAACACGCCCAAACTTGTCCGGGCCAACCAAGTTTTGTCCAGACAAGTTAAAACTAGCCTAAACTAGGCTGGGCCCACCAAGTTTCGTCCAAGTATAGATTTATCCCCCCGTTGATTGGACTAATAATGGGTGGATTACTAATGGTTCAGCTACCGTTTGATTACTTACCCATGTAGATGTTCCAACGATGATGTTTTAACTAGGATACCCCGTTGGCTTAGCGAAAATAAATGTTGTAAGAGGTTAGTTGGCAAAAAGCAAGGTTTTTTAATGCGATTAACGAAGAGGTAGCGGGTTCGAATCCCGGTGGAACAATAAATAAGCCCGGATTAACCTGAATTCGTATTCAGGGTGTTACTGTTTTATTAATTGTACTTAGATTGGATTATTTACCCTGACTACGCCATTAATACGGGTACCCAATTAACCAGTCTTAACTAACCGGGTTTACCTTGACTCGAACACGTACACAACGTCGCTGTTTAAATTTTCCCGCCATCAATTTAGTGTCTTTTATTATTCGTCGGCAAAAAAACTTGATTTTGAGACAAATCAACTTTGTTTCCTTCTAAGTCAAAAGTTAATGAAAAAACAGACACACATTTTAAAAAAAACAAAAGATATTTACTCTTGCGTCTTGTACAAAAATTAAATACAAAATAAACAAATGAGTAGCCAAACAAAGGCGTTATTTGCGTTCTTAAAGTGTCCATATATTTATACAAAGGAATTCATTTCTAAATACCTAAATTTTCCATTTAGCCGTTAAGAGAGAGAAATTTGGAGTGGCGCGAGTTTTATTCGCCTCAATATAGCCAGGGGCAAAAAAAAGAGATTCTAAAAAAAGAAGGTCATTCTTCGCGTCTTCAGTGAGAGATATTTCCGGAAGCGTTTTACCAATTTTAACGAGACTAGAGTTTTAAACTAGATACAGAACAAATCTTTATACATTTTTTAGCTTTAACAACGACAAATAAGACGGGAAAACTAATATTTTCATCCTTTTGTCAGGCGAAAAAAAAACCTCAAATATTAGCCAATTAGTACGATCTTTAAGGGAAGATCCTGCTCCACATTCCGAAAACTCAAAACATTTAATCTGCATCAAGAATGCGTAAGGCAGAGCAGGATCCCCCCTTATTTTAGCATTCCTTAACTACTTTACTTTACGAGAGCCACCAAAGAACCCTCATCAGACCCCCCTGGATTATGAATCTCGACAAGTAAACAAGCGGGTTTTTTGTCGCATATAAAAAGATTTCCTGTAAAGCTTTTACAGAAAAACCCCATTATGTGACAAGAAACTCGCTTCCTTGCCTATTGAAACTCATAGATTAAAGGTAAATGATAACCCATTGGGGGGCCCGCGTAATTCCCGGAGAAAAAATCAGAGCCACATCTCGACAAAATATTAATAATCCTCAAAAAGCGGGCTGCAACAAAAAGAAGAAATTAGCTAGAGTCTGGTACGTACCAAGTGGCTGTACATACCTAGTCACGCTTCGGAACTTAGCCATCAAAAAATCCCTGTTTTTTTGAAAACTGTTAATATAGAAAACATTTGGCTGCGAATCCATAATTTTGGAAGTGACGAGCCCCTCTTTATCGCTTTTTACGGGCTAACGATGGTATTAAAGTATCGCCAACAAGATTCGCGATACCGCCGTCGAATTCAACTTAAATATTCAAGAAAATTTTCTCACAAATATATATTGCTAAGCCTAAATATATTTCTATAGTTTACGCGCCAAAAAATAAGAGATTCTACCCCGTTACTCACCGATTGTAAAGAGAGACGCATTCAGGGTTTCAAAAAGTTTAAATTGTTAACATTTAAAAAACCCGTATATATACCGGCAAAAAAATTAGGTTACCCCACCCTTTTTTACGTCTAGTCTTGTACTCGCCTTGATTTTCTTTTTTTCCCCACTACAGAAAGCCAGTTTTTTTCGGAGTAATTTACTTTCTCTTTTAGCGGCGAAAGACTCGCAAATAACCCTGAAGGGAGGAGTGAAATATTTTCGTAAACGTTTACCTTACTACAAAATACCTAGGAATGGTTTAAAGTTACATGTTGGGTGGGTCAAAGAAATGGATAAAATAAGGGAAGGATGTGTCTCGATTTAAAAAAAATCACCCATAGATTGCTTACCTGTCCAATTTTTTCTATTACAAGGAATCCCAGTTGGATATTATGCTAGAGGCAAACCTCTGAAATTGATGCCAATGATAATTACGTCAATCATAGAGGTGATTAAATTGAATATACTTTAGAGAGTGGAGGGGGGTTTAAAAAAACTGTTGCTTAGTAACTCATTTTTTAAGCTGTAAAATTAACGTGTTGAATAAATTTGTTTCCTTTTCTATTTTTATACTAGAGCTATCTTTGGAGTCTGTAATAAGTATACATGTCTCTAAGTAAAAAATATTATAGATATTATAGGATAATTCATTTAATCTTTTGTGACTTAATTATAGTCCTTCTAGAGATTATGTTTATAAATATATCGAAATAAGCAACCGTTACTCTTCCAAACAAATAAGAAACATAACTAGAAGCGTAGATAAATATTAAAATAAGCTAGCCAATCATTTTTGACAAGTTATGTACTTTGAAATATAACTCTAAGGTAACGCAAAAGAAAAAATCCTAATGTATTTATGGCTGAAAGGTGAAAAAAAAACAAAGCGACTATAATAGAGAAAATTCTTGACATGTCCTATATGACAAATTAATTGTAACACTGTTTCGTGTGTTTCTCAGGTTTTCGAGTATTAACTCGCACATTTTGATTTATGGCAAGCGAAAAAACACCTTGTATAATGGGAGGAGAAGATGTTAAACTTTCCGCTAATAAATTCATAATTGACTTTTACATATATATTTATAAAGTTAGAAATCTATTTAGCTCAAGGTCCTAGTTTTTTGTATGCAGAAGCTTGTTTGGGCGTGCTTTGAATAATTAAATTTGAATAAGCCAATACTTTCAAGATTTTAAAATTCAATAAATAGGAAAAAGTTAATTAGGCATAAAATTAGAAATCTCTCCGAGGTCTAAGATTTTTTCGTATGCAAATAATTCAAAGAGATCGTGTTATATAAAAGGTTAAAAAGGAGTTACTTTGATAGAAGCCCGAGGGGACAAATATTATTCGTATGCAAAAGCTTGTTTGGGTGTGTTCTAAATAATTTAATTTGAATAATTCACATAAGATCGCATTATATAAAGAAAAAATTTTAATGAAGGTTAAAAGTAATTATTTTGGGAGGGAGAAAAGGGGTTTTTTAATATGATATAAATCTAAATAATTGTATATTAATATTAAACTATAGGAGTATTTTTTATATAGGCAGGTATGGCATCATCCTTTATAATTTTTAGTATCAACTCCACAATAAATAAAAATGTATTTTTGGGGGGCATAAATAATATCGATTTTTTGGAGTATTTAAGACCAGAGTCTCGATACTTTCTTCATTCGAAAATTTTCTAGACGCTTTCTGTCGCTTTACAAGCTCTTAAACACTTGTAAGTAATGTCTAGTTTAATTCCTTGCGGTCGCTCTATGATATGGAGGGTGAATAGAAAGCTCTATGACAATCCTGATTTAAAGGATTTTACTTGGGATGATTTATTTAGAGATGTTTGGGATAAAAATACTTTAACGGACGCGCAGAAAAGGAACATTTGGCGTAAAATGACAGGGGCATACAATGCTTCTTTCTTAGTGTTTACGATTCAAGACGTCTATAATCACCATTATAGACCTGACGCGAATTTACTCCACGCTCTCGTTAGAGGTTGTTCCAATTACACGGACCATATGTTTTTTAAAGTCGAAAACGATGGTATCTTTACTAGCTGGTGGTTCAGCCCCAACGCGAACAAATTTTGGTTTTCAAACCCATTTTGCATACAGGAGCGAAAAGAACGCGATAGAATAGAAAGCTACGAAATACAATACGATATGGCAGTTGATTATATTTTCAATGCTCTGGAGGATTTATGCTGGTTGAGACTATTTCGCCAACACAGAATCCTGGAAAAACCCCATGTCCAGTTTGCATTGCGGCTCATTTCTAAACACCTTTTCCAAGCTCGCGTTTTTGTCAGCGTAACCCAATTTTTTACGACTATTAACAACCCCCAAAACAATAGCTCGGTCCGAATAAGTAGATTTACAACGTGGATAGTTCCCCCGCAAACCTTTTCTAAAATAGAGTGTCCGTACGGACCCATACATCACGCTTCGGTGAAATGTACAGCGCGTTATTGGTATTACGGGGGCTATTGTTTTCACGAAGAAGCGTTCTATAGACGTGTCTTAGACATGTGTTTTAAATTATGCTTGCTGCAACTCACGAGGATAAATAGACCGTGCCCTAAAGAAAAGACTCACTTTCGACAGTCCTTAGCTAGATGGTATTTAAAGAAAGCCATGTATATAGCGGGCGTAGCTCGCCTATATTGCAATACCACCTGGTGTTTAACATTATCAGACATTATGCAAGGACTGATAGACAGCGACGCGTTACCCTTTTTAGTAACGTTGATTTAAAATAATTGAATGGTCAAGCGACGGTGAAGATTTAAAACGGCCGGCGGATAAAGACAAACAGTGAGCTCAAGAATTACAATAACAAACTGGTCCTTAGATTTGATAATTACCCGAATTATATGTTTTTTAATATTAAGGCTGTTAATTTATTCTGTAGTATATTAGAATAGGGTTATAATTAACTTTGCGTAGTTATATATAAGTTCCAGTTTAAATAGTACAGAGACTAGTTGCGATAATACAATTGTGGTGAAATTTTTTTTTATTAGAAATTCTAATCCATCTTTAAAACGCCTTTATTCTCCAAAAAAATGTAAGTAATATATTTGATATAAATATATTTGATATAAATATATTTGTATGTATTTCTTTTTAAAACTTTGGTGATAATTTAGGGCCAGCGTCGAGAGCTTTGTGGACGTTATTAAGAAGCAAGGCTCTGCCCTCATGCCCCGTAACGGGCATCTTTATTGTCCACATTGCGAAGGGACATTAAAGGATATGCCCGACTATGGCCAATTAAATTACTATTGCACGACGCGCGAATGTAATTATTTTAGAAAATGCGTTTTAGTCCAGTGCAAACAATATATCAGTTTTGCCAAGCGTAGCGACCAGCGGCATTTGCTTAGCACACGGAACTTTTGTTCACTTTGCGGTGAATTTAAGTACCGTGTAAAAGACATATGCCCGTGTTACGAGTGGTCCTGTGATTGACAGGTAATTCTCAATTGGTACTATTATTTGTTTTAAAAAGTGTAAATTTTTGACTGAATGTTACTGTATAAAATTTAGGTTAAGTCTCAACACAAGGATGCTGTTGTTTTTTATTTTTTAATTAATTTTATATTTTTTATGTTAATTATTTTAGTTATTTAAATTCTATGTTTCTATGTTAATTTTTTCAGTTATTGAATATTTTATTTTTCTATGTTAATTTTTTAGTTATTTAATATATTATTTTTTGTTAGTGATTAAAATATATTAGTTTTAAAATAAATTATTTATAAAAATATGGTTTTATCATTTTAATTATTGTATTTTGACATGCAAATGTATACATTAAAAAAAAAGGTTCATATTGATACAAGACGTATTAATTCTCATCTAAATTACCTTTATAACCTCAAAAAAAATAATCGCACTAAAGTTTACTTTAAAATAAAACATATCTTAATGTCTGGAAGTTTTAAAAAACCTTCAATAATCTCTGAATAGCGGGAGTAAGCGAGAGGTCTTTAAAAAACCTGTTCTCATTTTTGAAAGAAATGTCTGGAAATTAGTTTAGCCTAAAGTGTTTAAGAGAGTAGTAATGCGGTAAAATGTTGTGTCTCGTGTGATGATTTCATAAGCGAATAATATTACAGCCATTTATAAATACTGGACGACATAACACAGCGATGCATCAGCAATTTGACCCATCATATTAGAAGACGTTTAAAAAAATCTCCAGTTTAAGCAACAAAATAAGCAATTAAAACAAGCCTAATGATTCTCTTTCGGGGACAAACAACTTGGAACTATTTTCTGTAACGAATTGCCTTGAATAATTTAAGCGAGGTCAACTTGGTCTAAATTATTTCGATGCTGGAAAAATTAAATATTAACATTGGATTTCATTTAGAAAGCTTTTCACGCTTCAAAATTTGAATTTAGTTCACAATTGGTCAGTTATCTAGGGTAAAAGTTAAGTAATACTTCAGGCCTTTTCACGCCAGCGAATGTTTGTAAATTTGTTCTAGTTTAGACCGTGCTGCTGACTTGGGTGTAACAATTTTTTCAAATATATTAGTACTTCTTCCGCCACTTAGATGTACAAAAACAACTAAATTCAATTTGATAAAATACGTTTTATGTTAACGGAACATTTATATTCAACAGGGCTCGTTCGTTAAGGTGTTAAAAATTTAATAATAAATGCATGCATTTTTTAAAAAATTGAAAATAGGCAGAGATTTTGAATGACTTTTTTTTCCTTCATTACATTTGCAAGTGTATTTGGAACTATCTTGAGACACAGAACAAAAAATATCCGTACATTCGCAACTAATATCCAGAACACAATGCGCGTTATTTTTGGCTCAAATTTCCTTCCCCTCTCACTCGCAACCATCCTCGCATTTTTCCGTTTTCACTTAAGACCAATCCCGGGTAACACTCGCATTTATAAGTACTGTTATCGGAAGAATTGGGGTTGCAAACGGTTTTGATGTCGGAAAAATTATCATTTCCCTCGATTTCGCATATATCGACGCACTACAAATCGGAATCAGGGATCAAACCAATGGAACATTGGCAATAATACGTGGCGTTATTAGATTCATTAACGTGACATTCTGCATTAAGATTCTGACATTCAATATCCCCTTTTGCTTCGCCAATGTCAACGCAAATGCTAGCCTGACTATCATAGTGACCAGCTGAGCATTCGCAGTAAAATGTAGTATTTTCATGACTCGATACGACGCATTCGGCTTTAAGCTCTGAGCAGGCATTATCTCCCATAGTTTTACAAATATTTTCGCATGTTTGGGTATTATCCTCGAACAGTCCAGCATGACATTCGCAGTAATACGTTGAGTTATTAGTTTCATCAACACGGCATTCGACTTTAAAATCCTGGCATTCACTGTCACCTTTTACTCGGTAGATATCACCTCAAATTAGGTTTTTTCATCTTCGAATAGCCCGGCGGGACATTCACAGTAATAGGTTCATGTGTCAGTTTGATTAACGGAATTTTGCTCTACGATTTTGCCACTCACTTTCTTTTAAAAACATTAAAAATCCCCAGCGATTTTTAAAATGCATGAATTTTTTAGCGTGACATTCGGTATTAAGATTATGACATTCAAAAGCTGCTAAAAATTTTATAACAAAGGCATGAATTTTTTTAAGAAAAATTTTAAATTTTAAAATTTTTTAAAATTTTAAAAATCACCGGGGATTTTTAAAATTTTTCTTAAAAAAATTCATGCCTTTGTTATAAAATTTTTAGCAGCTTTTGAATGTCATAATCTTAATACCGAATGTCACGCTAAAAAATTCATGCATTTTAAAAATCGCTGGGGATTTTTAATGTTTTTAAAAGAAAGTGAGTGGCAAAATCGTAGAGCAAAATTCCGTTAATCAAACTGACACATGAACCTATTACTGTGAATGTCCCGCCGGGCTATTCGAAGATGAAAAAACCTAATTTGAGGTGATATCTACCGAGTAAAAGGTGACAGTGAATGCCAGGATTTTAAAGTCGAATGCCGTGTTGATGAAACTAATAACTCAACGTATTACTGCGAATGTCATGCTGGACTGTTCGAGGATAATACCCAAACATGCGAAAATATTTGTAAAACTATGGGAGATAATGCCTGCTCAGAGCTTAAAGCCGAATGCGTCGTATCGAGTCATGAAAATACTACATTTTACTGCGAATGCTCAGCTGGTCACTATGATAGTCAGGCTAGCATTTGCGTTGACATTGGCGAAGCAAAAGGGGATATTGAATGTCAGAATCTTAATGCAGAATGTCACGTTAATGAATCTAATAACGCCACGTATTATTGCCAATGTTCCATTGGTTTGATCCCTGATTCCGATTTGTAGTGCGTCGATATATGCGAAATCGAGGGAAATGATAATTTTTCCGACATCAAAACCGTTTGCAACCCCAATTCTTCCGATAACAGTACTTATAAATGCGAGTGTTACCCGGGATTGGTCTTAAGTGAAAACGGAAAAATGCGAGGATGGTTGCGAGTGAGAGGGGAAGGAAATTTGAGCCAAAAATAACGCGCATTGTGTTCTGGATATTAGTTGCGAATGTACGGATATTTTTTGTTCTGTGTCTCAAGATAGTTCCAAATACACTTGCAAATGTAATGAAGGAAAAAAAAGTCATGCAAAATCTCTGCCTATTTTCAATTTTTTAAAAAATGCATGCATTTATTATTAAATTTTTAACACCTTAACGAACGAGCCCTGTTGAATATAAATGTTCCGTTAACATAAAACGTATTTTATCAAATTGAATTTAGTTGTTTTTGTACATCTAAGTGGCGGAAGAAGTACTAATATATTTGAAAAAATTGTTACACCCAAGTCAGCAGCACGGTCTAAACTAGAACAAATTTACAAACATTCGCTGGCGTGAAAAGGCCTGAAGTATTACTTAACTTTTACCCTAGATAACTGACCAATTGTGAACTAAATTCAAATTTTGAAGCGTGAAAAGCTTTCTAAATGAAATCCAATGTTAATATTTAATTTTTCCAGCATCGAAATAATTTAGACCAAGTTGACCTCGCTTAAATTATTCAAGGCAATTCGTTACAGAAAATAGTTCCAAGTTGTTTGTCCCCGAAAGAGAATCATTAGGCTTGTTTTAATTGCTTATTTTGTTGCTTAAACTGGAGATTTTTTTAAACGTCTTCTAATATGATGGGTCAAATTGCTGATGCATCGCTGTGTTATGTCGTCCAGTATTTATAAATGGCTGTAATATTATTCGCTTATGAAATCATCACACGAGACACAACATTTTACCGCATTACTACTCTCTTAAACACTTTAGGCTAAACTAATTTCCAGACATTTCTTTCAAAAATGAGAACAGGTTTTTTAAAGACCTCTCGCTTACTCCCGCTATTCAGAGATTATTGAAGGTTTTTTAAAACTTCCAGACATTAAGATATGTTTTATTTTAAAGTAAACTTTAGTGCGATTATTTTTTTTGAGGTTATAAAGGTAATTTAGATGAGAATTAATACGTCTTGTATCAATATGAACCTTTTTTTTTAATGTATACATTTGCATGTCAAAATACAATAATTAAAATGATAAAACCATATTTTTATAAATAATTTATTTTAAAACTAATATATTTTAATCACTAACAAAAAATAATATATTAAATAACTAAAAAATTAACATAGAAAAATAAAATATTCAATAACTGAAAAAATTAACATAGAAACATAGAATTTAAATAACTAAAATAATTAACATAAAAAATATAAAATTAATTAAAAAATAAAAAACAACAGCATCCTTGTGTTGAGACTTAACCTAAATTTTATACAGTAACATTCAGTCAAAAATTTACACTTTTTAAAACAAATAATAGTACCAATTGAGAATTACCTGTCAATCACAGGACCACTCGTAACACGGGCATATGTCTTTTACACGGTACTTAAATTCACCGCAAAGTGAACAAAAGTTCCGTGTGCTAAGCAAATGCCGCTGGTCGCTACGCTTGGCAAAACTGATATATTGTTTGCACTGGACTAAAACGCATTTTCTAAAATAATTACATTCGCGCGTCGTGCAATAGTAATTTAATTGGCCATAGTCGGGCATATCCTTTAATGTCCCTTCGCAATGTGGACAATAAAGATGCCCGTTACGGGGCATGAGGGCAGAGCCTTGCTTCTTAATAACGTCCACAAAGCTCTCGACGCTGGCCCTAAATTATCACCAAAGTTTTAAAAAGAAATACATACAAATATATTTATATCAAATATATTTATATCAAATATATTACTTACATTTTTTTGGAGAATAAAGGCGTTTTAAAGATGGATTAGAATTTCTAATAAAAAAAAATTTCACCACAATTGTATTATCGCAACTAGTCTCTGTACTATTTAAACTGGAACTTATATATAACTACGCAAAGTTAATTATAACCCTATTCTAATATACTACAGAATAAATTAACAGCCTTAATATTAAAAAACATATAATTCGGGTAATTATCAAATCTAAGGACCAGTTTGTTATTGTAATTCTTGAGCTCACTGTTTGTCTTTATCCGCCGGCCGTTTTAAATCTTCACCGTCGCTTGACCATTCAATTATTTTAAATCAACGTTACTAAAAAGGGTAACGCGTCGCTGTCTATCAGTCCTTGCATAATGTCTGATAATGTTAAACACCAGGTGGTATTGCAATATAGGCGAGCTACGCCCGCTATATACATGGCTTTCTTTAAATACCATCTAGCTAAGGACTGTCGAAAGTGAGTCTTTTCTTTAGGGCACGGTCTATTTATCCTCGTGAGTTGCAGCAAGCATAATTTAAAACACATGTCTAAGACATGTCTATAGAACGCTTCTTCGTGAAAACAATAGCCCCCGTAATACCAATAACGCGCTGTACATTTCACCGAAGCGTGATGTATGGGTCCGTACGGACACTCTATTTTAGAAAAGGTTTGCGGGGGAACTATCCACGTTGTAAATCTACTTATTCGGACCGAGCTATTGTTTTGGGGGTTGTTAATAGTCGTAAAAAATTGGGTTACGCTGACAAAAACGCGAGCTTGGAAAAGGTGTTTAGAAATGAGCCGCAATGCAAACTGGACATGGGGTTTTTCCAAGATTCTGTGTTGGCGAAATAGTCTCAACCAGCATAAATCCTCCAGAGCATTGAAAATATAATCAACTGCCATATCGTATTGTATTTCGTAGCTTTCTATTCTATCGCGTTCTTTTCGCTCCTGTATGCAAAATGGGTTTGAAAACCAAAATTTGTTCGCGTTGGGGCTGAACCACCAGCTAGTAAAGATACCATCGTTTTCGACTTTAAAAAACATATGGTCCGTGTAATTGGAACAACCTCTAACGAGAGCGTGGAGTAAATTCGCGTCAGGTCTATAATGGTGATTATAGACGTCTTGAATCGTAAACACTAAGAAAGAAGCATTGTATGCCCCTGTCATTTTACGCCAAATGTTCCTTTTCTGCGCGTCCGTTAAAGTATTTTTATCCCAAACATCTCTAAATAAATCATCCCAAGTAAAATCCTTTAAATCAGGATTGTCATAGAGCTTTCTATTCACCCTCCATATCATAGAGCGACCGCAAGGAATTAAACTAGACATTACTTACAAGTGTTTAAGAGCTTGTAAAGCGACAGAAAGCGTCTAGAAAATTTTCGAATGAAGAAAGTATCGAGACTCTGGTCTTAAATACTCCAAAAAATCGATATTATTTATGCCCCCCAAAAATACATTTTTATTTATTGTGGAGTTGATACTAAAAATTATAAAGGATGATGCCATACCTGCCTATATAAAAAATACTCCTATAGTTTAATATTAATATACAATTATTTAGATTTATATCATATTAAAAAACCCCTTTTCTCCCTCCCAAAATAATTACTTTTAACCTTCATTAAAATTTTTTCTTTATATAATGCGATCTTATGTGAATTATTCAAATTAAATTATTTAGAACACACCCAAACAAGCTTTTGCATACGAATAATATTTGTCCCCTCGGGCTTCTATCAAAGTAACTCCTTTTTAACCTTTTATATAACACGATCTCTTTGAATTATTTGCATACGAAAAAATCTTAGACCTCGGAGAGATTTCTAATTTTATGCCTAATTAACTTTTTCCTATTTATTGAATTTTAAAATCTTGAAAGTATTGGCTTATTCAAATTTAATTATTCAAAACACGCCCAAACAAGCTTCTGCATACAAAAAACTAGGACCTTGAGCTAAATAGATTTCTAACTTTATAAATATATATGTAAAAGTCAATTATGAATTTATTAGCGGAAAGTTTAACATCTTCTCCTCCCATTATACAAGGTGTTTTTTCGCTTGCCATAAATCAAAATGTGCGAGTTAATACTCGAAAACCTGAGAAACACACGAAACAGTGTTACAATTAATTTGTCATATAGGACATGTCAAGAATTTTCTCTATTATAGTCGCTTTGTTTTTTTTTCACCTTTCAGCCATAAATACATTAGGATTTTTTCTTTTGCGTTACCTTAGAGTTATATTTCAAAGTACATAACTTGTCAAAAATGATTGGCTAGCTTATTTTAATATTTATCTACGCTTCTAGTTATGTTTCTTATTTGTTTGGAAGAGTAACGGTTGCTTATTTCGATATATTTATAAACATAATCTCTAGAAGGACTATAATTAAGTCACAAAAGATTAAATGAATTATCCTATAATATCTATAATATTTTTTACTTAGAGACATGTATACTTATTACAGACTCCAAAGATAGCTCTAGTATAAAAATAGAAAAGGAAACAAATTTATTCAACACGTTAATTTTACAGCTTAAAAAATGAGTTACTAAGCAACAGTTTTTTTAAACCCCCCTCCACTCTCTAAAGTATATTCAATTTAATCACCTCTATGATTGACGTAATTATCATTGGCATCAATTTCAGAGGTTTGCCTCTAGCATAATATCCAACTGGGATTCCTTGTAATAGAAAAAATTGGACAGGTAAGCAATCTATGGGTGATTTTTTTTAAATCGAGACACATCCTTCCCTTATTTTATCCATTTCTTTGACCCACCCAACATGTAACTTTAAACCATTCCTAGGTATTTTGTAGTAAGGTAAACGTTTACGAAAATATTTCACTCCTCCCTTCAGGGTTATTTGCGAGTCTTTCGCCGCTAAAAGAGAAAGTAAATTACTCCGAAAAAAAAACTGGCTTTCTGTAGTGGGGAAAAAAAGAAAATCAAGGCGAGTACAAGACTAGACGTAAAAAAGGGTGGGGTAACCTAATTTTTTTGCCGGTATATATACGGGTTTTTTAAATGTTAACAATTTAAACTTTTTGAAACCCTGAATGCGTCTCTCTTTACAATCGGTGAGTAACGGGGTAGAATCTCTTATTTTTTTCGCGTAAACTATAGAAATATATTTAGGCTTAGCAATATATATTTGTGAGAAAATTTTCTTGAATATTTAAGTTGAATTCGACGGCGGTATCGCGAATCTTGTTGGCGATACTTTAATACCATCGTTAGCCCGTAAAAAGCGATAAAGAGGGGCTCGTCACTTCCAAAATTATGGATTCGCAGCCAAATGTTTTCTATATTAACAGTTTTCAAAAAAACAGGGATTTTTTGATGGCTAAGTTCCGAAGCGTGACTAGGTATGTACAGCCACTTGGTACGTACCAGACTCTAGCTAATTTCTTCTTTTTGTTGCAGCCCGCTTTTTGAGGATTATTAATATTTTGTCGAGATGTGGCTCGGATTTTTTCTCCGGGAATTACGCGGGCCCCCCAATGGGTTATCATTTACCTTTAATCTATGAGTTTCAATAGGCAAGGAAGCGAGTTTCTTGTCACATAATGGGGTTTTTCTGTAAAAGCTTTACAGGAAATCTTTTTATATGCGACAAAAAACCCGCTTGTTTACTTGTCGAGATTCATAATCCAGGGGGGTCTGATGAGGGTTCTTTGGTGGCTCTCGTAAAGTAGTTAAGGAATGCTAAAATAAGGGGGGATCCTGCTCTGCCTTACGCATTCTTGATGCAGATTAAATGTTTTGAGTTTTCGGAATGTGGAGCAGGATCTTCCCTTAAAGATCGTACTAATTGGCTAATATTTGAGGTTTTTTTTTTCGCCTGACAAAAGGATGAAAATATTAGTTTTCCCGTCTTATTTGTCGTTGTTAAAGCTAAAAAATGTATAAAGATTTATTCTGTATCTAGTTTAAAACTCTAGTCTCGTTAAAATTGGTAAAACGCTTCCGGAAATATCTCTCACTGAAGACGCGAAGAATGACCTTCTTTTTTTAGAATCTCTTTTTTTTGCCCCTGGCTATATTGAGGCGAATAAAACTCGCGCCACTCCAAATTTCTCTCTCTTAACGGCTAAATGGAAAATTTAGGTATTTAGAAATGA
Source organism: Phalangium opilio (assembly GCF_054372755.1). Classification (NCBI taxonomy): domain Eukaryota; kingdom Metazoa; phylum Arthropoda; class Arachnida; order Opiliones; family Phalangiidae; genus Phalangium; species Phalangium opilio. Next base: position 661,586 of record NW_028324159.1, on the reverse strand, counting down.
ATTCCTTTGTATAAATATATGGACACTTTAAGAACGCAAATAACGCCTTTGTTTGGCTACTCATTTGTTTATTTTGTATTTAATTTTTGTACAAGACGCAAGAGTAAATATCTTTTGTTTTTTTTAAAATGTGTGTCTGTTTTTTCATTAACTTTTGACTTAGAAGGAAACAAAGTTGATTTGTCTCAAAATCAAGTTTTTTTGCCGACGAATAATAAAAGACACTAAATTGATGGCGGGAAAATTTAAACAGCGACGTTGTGTACGTGTTCGAGTCAAGGTAAACCCGGTTAGTTAAGACTGGTTAATTGGGTACCCGTATTAATGGCGTACTCAGGGTAAATAATCCAATCTAAGTACAATTAATAAAACAGTAACACCCTGAATACGAATTCAGGTTAATCCGGGCTTATTTATTGTTCCACCGGGATTCGAACCCGCTACCTCTTCGTTAATCGCATTAAAAAACCTTGCTTTTTGCCAACTAACCTCTTACAACATTTATTTTCGCTAAGCCAACGGGGTATCCTAGTTAAAACATCATCGTTGGAACATCTACATGGGTAAGTAATCAAACGGTAGCTGAACCATTAGTAATCCACCCATTATTAGTCCAATCAACGGGGGGATAGATCTATACTTGGACGAAACTTGGTTGGCCCAGCCTAGTTTAGGCTAGTTTTAACTTGTCTGGACAAAACTTGGTTGGCCCGGACAAGTTTGGGCGTGTTTTGACTTGTTTGGAAACCCTTAAATTAAAGTACAGTCAAAGGCGTAAAATAGCAAGCTGGCAGGGATTGTTTGTTTTGGTTTTTTTTTTTCGTGGGCAACAACCTCTACATAGGCAAACCTAGACTGATCCGGGCTAGTTTTGATTTGTTCCATGGGTAAATTCCCTTAATAGTTACTAAAAAAGCCCGCTAGAAGGCAGGGCTTGAGGTCATGTATAATTAAGTTTTGGTTTGAGTCATAGTCTGGAGGATGACGTCATAGTCACCCAGGTTGAAAGCACCCTCTCTGACTAGGTCTGGTCCGGCCTTGTTTTAATTGATTCTATGGATGAATTACCTTAATAGTTACTAAAATAGCCCACGAGAAGGCCAATAAATATGGTACCAATAATTTAATATTAGTTGAGAGGATGACATCATAGTTGGCCAGGGAAAAAACATCCTTTACTAGTAGGGATGGTCCCAACTTGTTTATGTCCATTGAACGGGTTACGGCTATTAATGGTTACTAAAATAGTCCGCTAGAAGGCGGGGCTGGAGAGAAGTTTTTTAAATATGGCGCCAATAATTTCATATTAGTTTGAGTTGGAAGGATGACGTCATGGATGCCCAGGTTGAAAGCAGCTTTACCGGTAGGGCCGGTAGTCCGAGCTTGTTTGGAGGGTTATTAAATAGGTCATTTACCCTTAATAACACGCTGGAAGGTAGGACTGGAGGTAAGCTTTTTTAAAGTCCGGGCTGGTTTGGGTTTATTAAAGGGGTACCGCCCATTACTAGCACCCTAGCAGGCAGGGTAAGATTGGAGGATGACGCCAAGGTTGAATATAGCTTGTTTTTGTTTTGATTAAGAAGATGACGTCATGGGTGTTGAAAATAACACAAGGTAGGAACTCGTGGTAGTCTGGAGCTATTAAAAGGGGGGTAAAACCCCCTTAATAGCATGGTGGAAGGCAGGGTAAGTCAGGTAGGATTTTTATGGTTCAATCTTTGGTTGGAGGGTTAATCCGGGCTTGTTTGGGGAAAAATGGGGTAAAACCGACCTCCGTTAATATTCATAGACGGTGACATAGCACGGTGGAAGGCAGGGTATGTCAGGTAAGATTTTCTCATACAATAACGTAATCTTGGGTCTTAAATTTAAACGGGGATCTTGCAAAAAGAACTTCACCCTCCGAGGGTTAGCCGAGCTTGTTTTGGGGGAAAAGTGGGTAAAACCCCTCTAAAGAGTCATAGCATGCTGGAAGGTAGGGTTGATCAGGTAGGAGTTTAGCTTAATCTTTGGGTGGAAGTTTGGTTTGAGTCTGGTGGATGGGGAGAGGGCGGCCATCTTGGGGTGGCGGCCATCTTGGATGTCTGCGCAACTAGGTAGTCCCTACTACTCACGCAATTGCACTGTTCTTATCCATAGCTGCGATTCGAAAGCCTTATATACTACCTATTTGAGTAAGGCGAAGCTACCGGCGTATGCTTCATTTCAAACGCCAATAATAGTCAAGTCTCTTAAGAATGTTTAATTGTTCTTTTTAAAACGATGTAACGTTCAATAAGGCGAACAACTAACGAAGAAAATATTAAATATTAATTATATTTATTTTAATATTTAAGATAGTCTTGTTTCTATATTCAAAATTAATACAGAAAGAGTTAAAAAGCAGTCTATGTTTTAGTCTGTGTGTGTCCGTCCGTTGTTACACTAGTGCGGCAGTGCGCTGCGCTAGAAGTTCGTTTTGTTTTTATATGTAAAGAAATCCTACAGAACCATAATATTCCCTTTATCCTTAATATAAAGTGAATATGTGGAAATATTTTTCGTAATTATGATGCATTTAGTACTTTTGTAGCTTTAAAGCTTTGTTTCATTTTGATATTCCAAAGATTTGTTTTAATATTATTATTTGAAATGGCGGTTTATATATAACTTAAGCTATACTACATCTGTATATAGAATAATCCTTGGATTAGTAATTTCACGAATATAGCTAAGATCCAGACTCCGGCGGGTATATCTAGTATTACTCGCAATAGGCTTAGTGAAATATAGAGTAAATAATTGAGGCCTGAGGTGAAGTAAACTTTGGATTTTGATTTTCGTGTCTGAAATGAAGAGACATCAACGGTTCAGAGTGAGCCGAAAGTTAAATACACTCTTAAATAATCAGGTTAAGATTTTATAATATAATAAAAGATCATGGTGGCAATAAGATTAGTAGGGCTAAGCTACAGAGTTTTTATTGGGCCTGTGCGAGTACTCGAATGAAGGCGAGTACTCGATCGAGTCTCGAGTCGAGTGCTCGACTCGAGACTCAAAAATCAAAATTTTAGGACTTTAAAATTATTTCGAGTCCTTAAAATTCTTCGCTATTGGACTCGAGTAGGACTCGAACCGAGACTTGACGCCTTATCAAGTCCAAAAATATATACTTTGTGACCCTGAATTTTAAATAGAGCGCCGCATCTTGTGGGGTTTAATCGATTTAAAGTTTAGAATAGACCGGTGATTGGACAAAAATTTGACTTCAGCTAAAGGAGTTAAGCAAACTAGAACCAAAAGTTAAAATTATTGTTACTGCGCGTCATTTTCGTCGTGAAATTTATACTTTGTGAGTAAAATTTATCCTTATTATAAATTAATTTATTATAATTCTTGTATTATTAATTATGTAAAATTAAACTAAATAAATTAAATTAAAGTTAGTATAAATAGAATTAATTTAATAGGACTCGAGTGGGACTTGATAAAATTTATCAGGACTCGACACTGGACTTGAAACCTAGTTCTTAAGCTGATTTAAGGACTCGAGGACTCGTTACCAATTAAAAGACTCGACTCGAGATTCTATTAGAGCTTTTTTAAGGACTCGAGACTCGACTCGAACCCTTAAAAACTGGACTCGCACAGGCCTAGTTTTTATTCTCTTTATGGTGCGCATTGACTATCAGTGCATCTAGCTACAATTTAGCTTTGGTATTATTTAACGTTAACACTCATGTTGGCAAACTAAGAATATTGTTGAGGTGAGACGAGACGATAGTGTTTACACTGCTAACCAGTTGTGATTGTAGCTATCAGAATATAGGGTAAACAGCTGAAGCGTAGACTTCATTTCCTGTTCTTTTTGCCATTGACTGATTTCCATGTGTCAAAGATTTATCCTTATTGGATGTAAAATGTCGTCTACTTTACTGTGTATTCGTTATGCTTGGAATACTGCTTCAATATTTCGTAAATTTTTACTTCAAAAAAGAGAAATAATTCCATATCTAGGTAAATAACTTTGTAGTAGTAGACCTCTTGACTCGGAGAGGTAATATTTTGGTTTTCCCAACTTGTTTTCTCTCTAATATTTCATTTCGTTGTTGTTGTTCTCGATGTCGTTGCACTTTGCTAATCTTGCTATCTTTATTATTGCATTTCACTGTTGTTCTCGCTTTTATTGCATTTCGCTATTGTTTGTTTCGATGAAATCAACACGCTATTTTAGCATTCGACATTTTATTTACGATATTGTGACGTGATACCGTATTGCGGAATAATCCTCCCACCTATGTCAAAGGTAGCAATTTAAATCCCATCAATAGAATTCAAAAGTCGTGCTACTTGCTTTTTGGAAAATTTCATATTTTTTCAATGGCCGCACAGTAGTCCTCGTTTATAAAAGTAATTGAATGCTTATTATTTTGATATAAGACATCATTCATTTTTTATAATTAGAAAGCTAAAATTAGTAGAAACGGGATCTTTTTCTTTAAACTTAACCTTACCTCAACTTTATTAAGAGCAAAACTTAACCAGAACTAAACTTATTGAGAAATGCGCTCATAAGATCTAAACTTTTAGCTACAAAAGGAATGAGCAGAAATTGTTTCAAAATTTTAAAAACCATGCATAGTGTACTTTAGTGCCCATTTCTATCGATCCCTATTGTTTCTCTAATGGAACCAACCATAAGCTAGATTCTAAATGGTGGGGAAATTGCTAGTGCCATACTTAATGTTCGTCATTAAGTCTGTCGTAAAAGAACGCTATCATTGCGAAAAAATGCCTCTACTTCGAAAGGTGGATTGTACCAGAAAGGAAAGTTCTCCAATTGCTGCTATTTATTATTTCGAAAGTCGTTGTGAATATCATTTTTAAAAAGATCAAGAACGATAGAAGACGTTGCTGAATTTGTTTCGACTAAAATATCCCCATGAAGGTTGTGATATTAAGAGTAAGTATTATTTAAGTCTTAATGTGCCACCGTTTTTCTTCTTCGAAGTTCGAAACGCCACGCTGGGCTGTTAACTCCCCATATAATCGGGTGCACTTCCCTAACTAGAAACCGCGATTATACAAAAACTGCGGCGTGGTTCAAAACTGATGTTTTTGAAATAGCGGCCGATGTTTTGGGAAATAGCAGCTAGTGTTTAACTAGAGTTATGAATAATTTAAAACCCTGCAAAGTCAAACACATATAGATTGTCATACCCTAACGTAATTTAACATTGCTTCCCAGGTAGCAAATTAACGTTGATTTAAAGTAGATTTTTGGTGCCAATGTTTTGAAAACGTTTCACGTGTACTTCACACGTAAGATAAACGTTTATTTTTGGTACATAAGTTACCTCAAGATGTTTAGGATTTTCTTAACGTCAATAACACGCTTTTACAAAGTGATAATTAAAGCGTTTATTTCAGGTCTACATGTTACGTTTGCAACACGTTTGGGAATGGTTTTCAATTGGCCGTTAGTTAAGCGTTATTACTGTATGTTTCCTCAACGTTGTTAACACGTTTATAGAAAGTGATAAATAAAGCGTATATTTCAGGTCTATATATTAGGTTTACAACACGTATGAGAATGGTGTTCGATGGACCGTTAGTGTAGCGTTATTACTGTATGTTTCCGCAACGTTGTTATCACGTTTATAGAAAGTGATAACTAAACCGTTTATTTCAAGTCTACAAGTTTCGTTTGCAACACGTTTGGGAATGGGTTCAATTGGCCGTTAGTTTAGCGTTATTTCTGTATGTTTTGACAACGTTGTTAAAACGTTTATACAAGAGCGTTTATTTCAGGACTATTTGTTACGTTCGTAACACGTTTGAAAATAGTGTTCAATTGACCGTTAGTTTAGCGTTATTACTGTATATTTGGGCAACGTTGTTAAAACGATTATACAAAGTGATAACTAATACGTTTATTTTAGGTTAAAATCACGTTTCAAGATGGTGTTAAGTGGACTGTTAGTTTTGCGTTTTTGATTTAAGTTTCGAGAAAGTTGTAAACACATTAATACAAAAGCTTTATTTTCAAGTCTTTATAAGAAGTTCGTTCACAACACGTGTGAAAATGGTTTTAAATGACCCTTAATTTTGCATTATTACTGTACGTTTCGGAAACGTTGATATTTCGTACATGTCTTGCGACATAAAAAACTATAATCAATCGTTATCACCTCTCCGAGTTTCGATGACGTCACGGAGGTATTTTACTGGATGTTTCTCTTTCCTCGCGTTCGCAGGTTAAAAATACCACATACACACCAATCAGTTCTTATTGGCTTCAAACACCACCTTGAGCTGGTCTTTCGTCTATACCGCATAGACACCAATCTGCAACATTAGCTTGTCGTTAGGGTTAAAATGTACGAGGCGAGCGTCTATGGTTACGAGAAACGTCAAGCCCCCGATGGCAGGGCTTTCACCAAAGGTTCATGCAATTGCAATTTTTCTTACCCGCCTATCTAGGATTCAATCTCCTTATATACCCTAAATTTACAAAAATTCTTAAAAAGGTGTTCACTAGAAGTCAAACCATAAAAATAGCTATGTTTAAAATGATTTTAGGAATAAAGTTTCTTAAATCGACTTAACTATAATTAAGGTAAAATAGTGACGATTAAAATAATTTATATCATTTATATAACCCTAATTATTTAAGAAAAACCTCTTTCATCGGAAAGACATCCGTCAAATATATATAGAACGAGTAATGAAGTTGGAACTCTACGCATTTCATAGTTAATAGAAGCGAGTAATTAAGACGTTTTCCCATTGAAATACTAATCATAGGAACTCTTTTCAAAGTTAGTAAGGGACTTATGACATTGTTGAGAAGTCGATTTAGGATAGAGATGGTTGGTTTTTCATAATCAACAACGAAAGCCCTAGTTGGAATTAGAGCTTATTTAAAAAACTGTTGACATGTAATGCATAGACCTGAGCTATAAATTTTTATAATTATAAGAAGTTTTCAGTTTCTACTCCTCGGTTAATTCTCCCTTGTTGCATTTTTCCCTTGTATTGGCGTGAATAGAACTCTTACAAAACTGTAATTTTTTCGTTTTTGCTAAATATAAAATGAAAATATGGTAAATATGTTTCGGCACTACGATTCTTTTAGTAGTTGTATAGCTATAAAGCTATGTTTCGTTTCAAAACTACAAGAAAATTGTTTAATTTTAATATTTCAAAAGCCTTGTTATCTTTTGATTTAGCTATACTACATTTATACATAACAACTGAAAACTAGGATTTGTATTAGTCCTGTCATTGCTGTGATATTGGTTCGGATCATCTATAAATGAAAATGCCGAAGCTAATACTGGCAATGTTTCGGTTTCACTTTGAGAACACGAGTTAAATAATTACACACGTGCTATTAACTAATTACCCACGTTCAACTAACTTATTACACACGTTCAATTAACTTACAATAAACGTTTAATTAAACAAATTTTCACGTTCAGTTAACTTATTTCACACGTCCAATTCTTGTCTTTAACATTTTTAATTAACGTCTTATCACACGTAAAATTAAACTATTTCGCACGCTCAAATATCTTATTAGACGCCTTCAGTTAACGAATTTCACACTTGAAATGGCTCATTAAACGCGTTCAATTTATTTAAAACACAGGTTCAATTAACTTAATAAACACGTGTAATTTACTTATTAAACACGTTAAACCAACGTTATACATAGGTTCAACTAACTTATAAAACACATTAAACAAATTTTTGTGCACGTTCGGTTAAGTGTTTACACTCGTTCAATTAACTTTTGAGACACGTTAGATGAACTTTTTACACACGTTCAAATAACCCGAAAAATAAACCTAATTGGAACCGTTTAACACACGATTAATCCACGTTAACGTACTTTATAATACACGTTTTTAAAACGAAAAATAAACGAGATTTCTCATGTATTTGCGACAAAATAAACACGTGTGTAAACACCGTGTTTCAAGGTGACATGATCACCGTTTTAAAAACGTTAATACACACGTTTATTCAATGCTACGTATAAACGTTGTGTCAACGTGAATTTGCTACCTGGGTTGTACTTTTACCATTGGGCTTCAAATAACCAAACCTAACCTGACATAATACAATTGGGGTTCAAACAACAACACCTGAACTGACCTAATACTATTGGGGTTCAAATAAACAAACATAAACCCACCTAATACTATTGGGGTTCAAATTAACAAACATAAACCCACCTAATATTATTGGGGTTCAAATAACCAAACCTAACTCAATGGAAATGTTCAGGTAGCATAAAATTATTCCTTAAAAGAAATTTTGGTCTTAAAAACGCAGACTACAGCCTCGCTATGTTAAGAGGCATCTGCTAGCCCGATTGTTTCAACCATTCCGTATGTGTAAGAGGTTTTGACTAGCAGACATCTCTAAGCACGTCTTAACGAGTAAACTACGTTTTCTGGAAACCGCTTTTATGAGGGCTTCCCCTTGAAATCAGACTTTATCTTGTAGTTCACGCGTCAATAATAATAATCCGCTTTTAAAACTGCCCGAGGCGCTGTATATACTTTTTTGGCGAGTTGAGAAATGATTTGCGAAGTCTTATTTTAGGAAGATTATGACGTTGAGAGGAAAGTTCTTGACATTGGAAAGTATCACCCAGGAGATAGGCTTAGTGTGGAATTCCTATGTTATCCGAAAGGCCGGTAAATTTTGAAAAGGTTGTCAGCTTATTTTTGGTTAAGATAAACGTTGAATATTTATTGGCAGGTTTAACTTGACGTATATTCCCAGCGATAATATTTTTAAGACGGTAAATTTGGTTTTTGGGTTAAAACGGTTGAATCTGCGCCAGGAAAAATTTCAAACATATAAAATTCGATTTAGGATGGAGATGTTTATCCTAGCGGGGCAATGGTTCAATCTAACGATCTGGACATATTAGGGAAGTATAATCGAACTGTTACCTACCCGAAGTGGCTCTACGAGTCGAACATGTTGTCTCATTTCCAAGAAGCCGATTACCAAATATCACTCAGTGGAATCTTTGAGGTGTTTCGCCCGAAGGTTGGTAAATATATTCTTCTTTGGGAGACTTTGTCTACCAAAAGCACTGTCTTTCAAAGGTGTGGACGGTTATCGTTCTTTTTCTCTTCGTGTTCAATTTCATGGCGATTACGACCAGTTTGGGATCTCTGACAATTTCCCGAAAAAATTCGAAACTGCCAAGAAGGTTATTTTGGCCACCTATTTTGTCGGCTGTTTCTTTTTAGTGGAAATCTTCAAAGCCCACTTGTCGACCAAATTGACGGTGTACATTGATCGCAACATAAATAACTTGGAAAATATATTGAAATATCCTGGCATACGGATTGTTATTCATCATAGCACGCTACAGGAGCTGCAGGTATGAATCACCAAGGTCCATTAAGTATCAGAATCAATAAGATATAACCTAGAAATCCTCGATTATGTCTTCTTTTTTAAACTATTACCATTCTATATTTTGGTCCAGTAACTTAATCGTCTTTAAGAAAATGCATATGTTGAAACAAAAACCAAATATATTTATATTGGTTGAAGAAAGGATTAGCATGAAGTTAGCTATTTCTTTATATTTAACATAAACTCTGCCTACATTATTCATATCCATACAAGTATTATAAATTTGAATAGTAACAGTCTGTGTGTCTGATACGTTTACTCAGCTAGAATTCTGAACCGATATTGTTGAATTTTGGTATGGTGGTTTTTTAAAGCGCGAATTTGGATTAAAAAAATCCGTATTTTTCTCACTTGACACCCTTTCGGGTATACTGACGCGTATCTGACCCGCAAAATGTTTATGTGCTTGCGACAGACGGTAAAACCAAAAATGTTGAATACAAAAGTGTGCACTGTTGCCCTGGGATGTTCTTTAATTCCTATAAAATCGAAAGGTTTTCCTAGTTACTTCAGTCTCTCTTTCACATATATTTTGGTAAAAAGGGAAGGTCTTTATTCTCGAGTGTGTATTTAGGAACTTATTTTTCCTTATAATTAGAAGATCCGTCAAGACCTTGTGTTAGAATACGAAAGAAGATTCCGAAAGTTCAACAGAAGAAAGGGTGACGAGTCGACGACGACGTCTTCAATCGTGGGAAAGCCGTCTTCATTGCCACTCATACACATTTGGAATATTTTTGCCTTCACGCCTACGAAGCGGAAAAAGCTTTACATTACGGCACAAATCATTTTCACTCGGTCGCCTCCGCTTACCACTTGTCCAAGGCGGCTTCGACTACAGTGAAAGACGTCGTCAATATAAGGTAATTAATAGTCGTTCTTTATTTTCCAAAATAGTTAGGCAACACTCTCTCTCTCTCGATAGACTGATGAACCTTTGGGAGACTGGACATCAAATGAGAGCCAACTATCTGTTGAATCAGCTGGCCTGTTCAAAATACCTCAAGACAAAGCGAAACTTGGAGTTTTCGAAGACATCTCTGGGTGATGTTGGCGCCATATTTCTCGTGTACGTCTCTTCAATGACCATGTCTATTTTGGTAATGTTTGTTCAGTTACGACACGCTTTCAGCAACAGAGATGTGGAACGAAGACTTCAAGCTCTTGAACTGCGGACCTGCAGCATGCGTTGAAATTTATAAAAACCACTCTTGTCATTCTTCAAATGAACAAAACTTTAAAATAATATGTTAGAATTTAAAAATAAGTTCTATCAAATAAGTGTTTAAGTGACATTAAACAGGTTCCTTTTAACGTCAAACACGGCAAAAGCGTTTCAAATTGAAGATATAGAACATATTCACTCATTTCTATTTATATGTAAAACTTGTCTCTATTTATAAAGAGTATTAATGAAATAGTTCTGTTTGTGTATCATATAAAAAACATGTTTCCATTTATGTTGAGTATTTGAAACATGTTTCCATTTATGTTGAGTATTTGAAACATGTATTCGTTTTTGTAGAATATTTGAAACATGTATTCGTTTTTGTAAAATATTTGAAACATGTATTCGTTTTTGTAGAATATTTGAAACATGTTTATATTTCGGTAGAATATTTAAAACATATTTATATTTGTGTAAAATATTTAACACATATTTATCTCTATGCTGACTATATAAAACATATTTGTGTAGAATATTTAAACCATGTTTCTCTTATTGTAAAATAATTGAAACATGTTTCTAGTTATAAACGTTAATCATTTTAAACGATACCCTAATCTTATAACAAGTTTGCATAACGAAAATAGAGAACTAGGACTAAATATTGGCTATTGTCGTCGGCGATAATTGTTTGTTTTCGGCCAATTGGGTGAATTCTTTGTTATTAGATGCAAGTGAAGTATCACGTAAAATTTTTTGTTTTACTCCTCCATGGTTACTCAAACGCAGCTTTACAGGCTGATGAATATCTTTAAGGTAGAATTGAGAGCTCTAATTCACAAGTTCATTTTTAATCTCTCTGTTTAACTTACTTTAGTACATCGCGTCAATTTGGTTGATTCTGGGTTATAACAAAATACAATTTTTAAAAACGTCGCGTCCTCAAGCAAGAATTAGGAAAACAAAGGGGTTCTTTAAAAATTAACGTAATAATGTTAATAGTTGGATATAATTATCGGGACAAATAATAAAACCATTGTTTCGAAATATTAAAGATAATGCATAGTATATTCTAGAGCCCATTTCTTTCGATCCCTATTGTTTTTCTACTAGAACCATTAGAGTTGCACAAAACTGACGAAAAATTATAAACTTCATATAAAACTTGGCTGTACAGTATAGTCCCGGACAAAAGTTCCTGGACAGTTTCATTTGGCTGCCATTTTGTTCCTATTTGAGCTAGAGTAACAAAATAGGTCTTTGTAATTAGGTTGACATCTCAAACGTATTTTAAAATTAAAAATAACACTGTGGCGCTAATAGGGCGTTAGCCATAGCGGAAATAGTAAAGCCTCCCGATTATGACGTTACGAAATAATGCTTAAAATGAATCAACAATGCTAACGTCGCACGCGACTCGTCACGTAGAATCCAAAACTGTTTTCAAATTGCCAATCGGTTCAGAAAATCATAAGTTGGAAAAACCAAAATATTACCTCTCCGAGTCAAGAGGATAACTACCTTTACACAACGTTATTTTGTAGTACCTTTACAGGTACGTCTGGGGATGTATCGAAAAATACCTTTAAAGGTACTAGGCAGTACGGTTATTTTTACAGTGTACTACTAGAAACTTATTAACCTAGATATAGAACTATTTCTCTTTCTTTGAAGTAAAAATTTACGAAAAATTAAAGCAGTATTCCAAGCATAGCGAATATACTGTAAAGCAGACAACATTTTACATCCAATAAAGATATGTCTTGGACACATGGAAAATCAGTGAATGGGATAAAAACAGGAAATTAAGTGTATAACTTTAGGAGATATATAACCTTTATGTGTTTGAAAAGGCCCAATTGTCTTCGCCTCAACTGTTTGTCCTGTATTCTCATAATTACATTCACAACTGGTTTGTAGTATAAACACTATTGTCTCGTTTCACCTCAACGATATTCTTAGTTAGCCTACATGAGTATTAACGTTATATATTACCAAAGCTGACTTGTGGTTACACGCAATGAAAGTCAATGCGCACCATAAAGGCTCGTTTACATGTGCGCTAGAAATGGAAAAAGTCGAAGCGTAAAGCTGAGAGATGAGGCGTATTGGTGTTTGCGTTCCCTAGGCATACCGTTTACAAACAAGCGAAAGCTTTTTAAGTCGCGCTTGTTGCTCAGAGATGAAGCGGGTGTTCGGAATAAGCTCCGATCTGCCGCAGTAGAATCTTCAGCTCGTGTTTGCTTCTCGCAAAGAGTCTAGTGATTTCCCAAGCCAATAATATCCAAGGACCGAATATCGTTTGATATTTTTGCGTTTTTTTATCTCGCGAAATAGGCCTAGGCACCACTATTGAGAATGTCTTTAAAAGAACAAGATAAAATTTTTGAAATACGTGTAATCACATTGCCTCATCCTTTCAAGCTCGACAATTAAATCAAAATTATTCTCAAGCTCAAGTAGAGAAAATATACGCATCTTGACAAATTACATCAACTAACGTTCCAAAAGGCGAAAATAGCCTTCTTTGTTTCTATTTCTCCATATAGGATGTGCCCACCAACGACGTTCCGTTCTAATTTTCTGTTGTTTTTTTGTTATAAATGTCGAATGTTTTTCAAAAGCAATAGTTTCTTTTTAAGCAGAAGTAAACTAATGGCAGTCGACGCCATTTTAGTTGTTTACTTCCGACTGAAAGACAACTCTGCAATCTAGGCTCATGCTACCGCCCAGCTCGTATGTAAACGAAGGAGCAGGTGGAGCAGCGGGAACAAACGCTTTTGGCAGACGCGATTTTTTTGGCGCGAGAAAAAGATTCGACTTTCAACTTCTACTCTCCGCTTTAAGCTTAATTCTCGCTCACATGTAAACGAGCCTTTACAAGAATGAAAACTCCGAAGCTACAACCCGATTACGAATAGCCCTTTCACTGATCTAATTACCACAATGATGCTTTCTCCTATTATAAAATCTAAACCTTATTTAAACGTGAATTTAACTTTTGGCTCAATCTGAACCGTTAACATCTCTTCATAACAGACACGAAAATCAAAACCCATAGTTTACTTCACCACAGGCCTCAATTATTTACTCTTTGGTCCATTAAGTTAAACCTACTAAGGATAATACTTGTCTTACCCAACAGAGTCTAGGCCTTAGCTTTCTTCTTGTAATCACCAAAGCAAGGATTATTCTATATACAGATGTAGTATAGCTTAAATAGTATATAAAAAGCCGTTTCAAATAATAATATTAAAAAATGTCCTTGGAATATCTAAATAAAACAGAGCTTTCAAGCTACAAAACTACTAAAGGTATCGTAATTAGGAAAAATATTTCCACATATTCACTTAATATTATGGAAAAATATTAAGGTTCTGTAGGATTTCTTTACACATCAAAACAAAGCGAACTGCTAACGCGGCGCACTTTTGTAACAACGGACGGACACACACAGACCATCACATAGACTGCTTTTTAACCCTTTTCTTATTAATTATGATTTGAAAATAATATGATCTTAAATACTAAAATAAATATAAATAATATTAAACATTTTCTTCGTTAGTTATTCGCCTTATTGAGCGTTACATCGTTTTAAAAAAGAACAATTAATCATTCTTGAGAGACTTGACTAATATTGACGTTTGAAATGAAGGATACGCCTGTTGCTTCGCGTTACTCAAATAGGTAGTATATGAAGGTTTCGAATCGCAGCTATAGGTAAGAACAGCGCATTTGCGTGAACCTTTGGTGGAAGCCCCGCCATTGGGAAGCTAGACGTTTCTCGTAACCTTAGGCGATCGCCGCGAATGTCCTAACGCTAACGATGATGGTGGAGATAGAAGCAAGTATGTACAGACTGGTGTTCATGTGGGATGGACGAAAGACCAGAAGATGGTGGTGTTGAAGCCAGTTCGTACAGACAGGTGTCCGTGTGGGATGGACAAAAGACCAGATGATTGTGGTGTTTAGAAGCCGGTAAGTGCAGACTGGCGTCCATGTGGGATGGACAAAAGACTGGTTGATGGTGGTGTTTAGAAGCCAGTATGTACAGACTGGTATCCATGTGGGATGGACAAAAGACCCGATGATGGTGTTGTCAGAACGACAATGGAGTAATAGCCAAATTTCCGTGAACTGTAAATGCGGTCCGGATATCGAGAACACATTAGCTCCAATTTGCAAACTGGGAACGCGGTCCACTGAGGTATAACAACAGACAGACAGACACCTCGAAATTAGAACCTCTCCGTGAAATACGTCACTTGGAGAGATAAAAAGTGTGAAAATGATGTTCGCTAAAACTTGAACGTTCATAATAGCTATGTTTAAATTATTTAAGGATAACGTTTCTTAAAACGACTTAACTACAATAAATTAATTAGGCTATACTACATCTGTATATAGAATAATCATTGCTTTAGTGATTACAAGAAAAAGGCTAAAGCCTAGATTCCGTCGGGTAAATCGGTATTATCCGTTATAGGCTTAGAGAACCAAAGAGTAAATAATTTACACCTGAGATGAAGTAAACGTTGGGGTTTGATTTTCGTTTCTGTAATAAAGAGACATTAACGGTTCAGAGTGAGCCGAAAGTTAAGTACAGACTGTTAAAAAAGTCTCTGCGCGTTGCAGTTTTCGCACATATTTTACTATATTTCAAAAACTATTCAAGCTCTGGCATAAAGTTCGTTATAATAGTTTTGCATTCCTCTTTCATAATTTACCCGTTTCACAGTTGTCCTTTGCATACTTATACCGGAAACCGGAAATGTCAAAATTATCAATTTTGAAAACATTGGATTCTCGAGGATATAAATGCGATTTTCGGATTCCTTGGGGTCGATTCATATTTGAAAAGTTTTCACCAAATTCAATTCGGATAAATAGTTCACGAGTAATCAGCCTTATTCAAAATATGGCAACTTTGGTTAGAGTGGCGATAATTCATAATCGAGTATCGAATCTTTGTCGTAATAATGGTTGCTCGATGTTATGACACTTTATATATATATGATTGGTCTTGTGGCGCAATACTTTGAAACAATTCAGACGCTCATAAAAGGGATGGTGAAGTGGAAAGTAAAGTAATTTTTATTGATTATTCTATAAGACCAATCTGCATAGTGAAACATCCATTAAATATCACCGAACGATTTTTAAACGACAGTTTGAAATTTCATGGATAATTTTAGATAAGGATCTCCGACCAATCGCGTAGGGCCCTGTCCTTTTATTAAGAATTTGCTCGTGGCACGTTCCGTGTTGATGTGACAGTTGTGGCGCGAGACCTGGAGCGTGCCACGAGAATTTTGTTAACAAAAAGGCACGGTGATACGCGATTGGTCGGAGGTCCTTATGTAAAATAATTCTTAAAATCTTAGCCTAATTTGAATATTAAAATAAATGGGAGGTATTTCATTATGTAGACTGGTCTTATTATTAGTAGAAGAATCGATAAAAAACCACTTTAATTTCCACTTCCCACTCCCTTTAAGAGAAAACTCGCGTCTTTTGAAGAGGAGAAGCGGAGAAGCGGTTTGAAAATATTGTTATTTGGGCCATGATAACATAATATTTAGAACTCATATTAATTACGTCTAGGTTTTCAGCCCGACTCATTGCAGCCTAGTGAAAATCTCCATCATGATGGCATATGCGCTTCACGAGATCCCAGGGCTCCCACCATGTCCCTAAAATACCTCAAACCCCCTACTTTTTTTGAGGTCCCTAAACCACCATAGAATTGTGATTTGGTCCCTAAATCACCATATTCCTAGTTTAATGTGCCATCAGCTTATAATAAAAGTCCAATTTACACATTTATATTTCTTATTTCATTGAAAAACTAAAAAAGACTGATTGTTAAGTGTGATAGAATTGTGATAGATAAAACGTAGTAATGTAATAAACAAAAACTAAGTCAGTTTTATGATAAAATATTTTTACAAATATCTGACTTTGTCATTTTGTGAAAACAGGGATAGATTGGTGAAAATATAAGTTCACATAAAGATCCCATTTTGGTTCCTATTTGGTCCCTAGTTTAAAAAATTCGGTGCCTATTTCACCCTATTTCTAGCCTAAAAAATCCCCTATTTTCCTACTTTTTTTTAAGATTTTGGTGGGAGCCCTGGAGATCCCTTCAAATAGACAAATTCGACTATTCCATTTAAGAAAGAACTTCAGAGGAGATGGCGTCTATGCTAGGAACGTTGGCTACGCGATTGAGCTTCTCTAAACGGAGCCTGGGTTTGCCTATAGCCTCCTGCGTTTATCGCAAATGTCAGGCCATTGAAAGATTTTTATTTTAGAAGCAGAAATAGGGAACAGAGTAATCTGGGCGCGCGTCAAAGTCCCGGACCCCTTCCTCGGGATGATGGGATATTAAAGAAGAGGCGGGTCATAGCGACAGAAGTAAAAAAGAAATTACGTATATTTCGCCGTCCTGATCAGTAACGTCATAAAAACCTAGTTTAAGTGAGCCAATCTGAAATTTTAAGCTTTTTATTACGCGCAGAATGGTCTTATAATTAGTAGAAGAATCGTTAAGAAATTTTTGATTTTTTTATTTCACCCTCCCATTAAACACATTCTTAATCGTATTCTCAAAGACAGACATAAACTCTAAGGAAATTAGGAGGTAAAGCATTGTAATATTAAAAATAGAGATCCGCCCTGTTCGCTGGTATTTTTTTCTCCGTATGAGTAACCAGCCCACGTCGTGACCGGTATTAATATTAATAACCTGATAATTATTCTTGACTAACTTAAAACATTGTTTTAGTGTATGGTTTCAGGCTCATCAGGACAATTGCCCAGCCCATACGTCCCGACTCGTTGCAAGATTTCTGGAGAACGAAGGAATTGAAGCTTTGGATTGACCCGCTCTCTCGCCTGACTTGAACCCGATTTAGCGTTTATGTCTGTCATTTAATAAAAGATGAAAAATCTGTTTAAGGGCTAGGGGAGGTTAAGTAAAATCAGGGATAGATAGACTTTTTTAAGACGGAATGGGTAACAGGGTTATTCGGGTGTGCGTCCTAGTCCACAACCTCCTTACCCGTGACGGAGGGGTATGAAAGAAGAGGCGGGTCTTATTTTTGTTATGGTGTTGTATGTATATCCGGGTCAAATAAACGTCGTCTGCCCCTTCGTCTGCCAAGTTGGAATGGGCTTGGATTGTAATTTTTGAAATAACATTGTTTAAAAATGGAAGTTACACAAGACACAGGGCTTGCAACTGAAAGACAAGTTGGGAAACCAAAATAAACCTCTCCGAGCCGAGACGAATTTACTTTCCAAACACAGGTCCTCAAGCCAATGAGGCAAACCGGAAATACATAGTTCTAATCGGCGAGATATTGCCATGATCATTTGGTTTAAAGCGTTTTAATAATTTCCTGCGTATCCACAATAATTCTAATGAGGACCTAATACCTATCACTTAAATGTGTATTTAACTTTCGGCTCACTCTGAACCGTTAAGACCTCCTTTAAGAGGACATGAAACAAGGTCAATTATGGTTAAAATCTAGGTTATCTTATCTCATAGACCCAGTCATTTCAACACGTATGGAGAGATGAAGTATTAACATCCTTATTATTTAATGAAGTTAAAAGTTACGTTTACACTATATATAAATGTAGTAAAGATGAATTAAAAAGTAAACACCAAATTTTAAATGTTAATATCAAAAGATGTTATTGGAATATTGAGATTAAACAGAGCTTCATAGCTACACAACTACTAAAAGAATCGTAATGCCGAAAAATATTTAAGTATTTCCATTTAATATTCTGCAAAAAGAAAATGTTATCGTTTCGTAAGAGATCTTATCATCCTACTCGCTTTATATTAACTTTGAGATGCGTGTAGTGTTTCGATTCAGATGCAATCTTCATTACTCGTTCTATATTAACTCTCACTTGTGTCAGTACATAGAATAAGTTTATCTTAAATAATTAATTAAATATAAATGATATTAATTATTTTAATCGCCAGTAAATAATTTTAAAAATAGTTAAATCGTTTAAAATAAAGTTGTTCCTATTATCTTTCGAAACTTTGCTAATATTGACGTTTAAAGTGAAGGGTACCCCTCTTGCCCGCTTTCTTCAAATTTTGGGGTATATATACGATTCGTTTCCATTATAATAATAGATAACGACATTGAGACCATTCTTAGAAATAATATTCACGTCCCCATTTTACTAGTCTGCGACGTTCAAACTGAAGCTGGTTTTGAAACCAAAATTTTTTACGGCGCCAATTGCGTCGAGCAATTTTTAAATTATTTATTTAGCGTAGAGCAAGTAGTTTTGACTGGACAAAAACGTAAAACGTATCGACCGCGCTTTACTAATACGCAAGTCGTAGCTCATTACGCGAAAGCTTTCGATAACTTCTTAATTCTTAACGCTTTAATTCATAGACACGTCACCCCTGCCGTTATTTTTGACGGCAGTAAAATTTTAATGATTCATCTCGAGGGACCGCAAATTAGATTTCTCGATAGCTTTAATTACATTTGTCAGCCTTTGCGTAATTTCACTAGCATGTTTAGCCTCGGCGATGTGGCGAAAGGATTTTTTCCATCTGATTTTCTCACCGAAGAAAATCTTAATTACATTGGCGTCATCCCTGAGGCTTCGTACTTTAACGTAGCTCAAATGAAAGCCAATGATTATCGAGATTTTCAAACTTGGTACGCGCCAATGGAAGGATCTATTTACAACATCAAAGAGGAGCTTATTAAATATTGCATTCAAGATGTCCGAGTCCTAAGACAAGGCGTCGAAGCTTTTAGAAAAATCTACGTCGATCTAACAATATTAGACCCTTTTTGCTTAAAAAATATTACTTTGGCGGGTGCTTTAACCACTATTTATCTTAACAATTACTATAAACCTTACAGCATGGGTATTGTTCCTTCTAACGGCTATAACGCAAAATTCAATCACAGTCAGATTAGCTTAAAATATCTCGCTTGGGTGGAGAAAACAGAGGATATAAAATTGCGAACGGCTTTAAGCTATGGCGGTGAATATCGGGTGGGTCGCTATTTAGTCGACGGCTATAGCCAAACTCCGCCCAAAATCTACGATTTCCACGGTTGCTACTTTCACGGTTGTCCATGCCAAAAACTTAATGCCTACAATACCCAACTCAAAGCCAGCAACAGATTTCTGTACGAGCGGACTCTAGATAGAGAGCTGTTTATTAAAGAGAAGATGATTGGGTATGAATATACATCTATCTTTGAGTGTCAATTTGCTTAGCTTTTAAAAGAAAACGCCGAAGCAAAGGCTTTCTGCAAAAGTTTAACTTTTCGACCTCAAATATCAGCCCGTAGTGCTCTCTATGGGGGGCGAACGGAAAATTTTGTTCTTAACTGTCACGTGCAAGGTGAGGAGAAAATTTTCTACAAGGATATTATTTCTTTGTATCCGAAAGTTTGTCGCGATTGTCCGTACCCTAGTGGTCACCCCATAATCTATAACAGAGATTTTGACAAATCGCCAGGGTGGTATTTTGGCGTTATGAGTTGTCGTCTGCTGGCCCCTCAGGATCTCCACATCCCCTTAATTCCTTTTCGCAGCGGTGGTAAATTAGCCTACGCCCTCTGTCGCACATGTCTAGAATTGCCAGCGGAAGTCTGCGATCACACTGTCGATGTACGGGCTTTCGAATCAGTCTGGTGAACGGTAGAAGTCTATGCCGCTATGGAGCATGGTTATAAACTCCTCGATATATTCGAAGTTTACCATTATCCAAAAACGGAATACTTCTTCGCGCAGTACATGACTGATTTTATCGCCTTGAAAGTGAAGAATTCCGGATTTCCCGCTCACGCGCAAACGCCTCTGCAAAAAGAGGCGTATATCGCTGATATAAACAAGAATGAAAAGCTTTCTCTGACCGTAGCGGATATTCAATCAAATCCTTCCCTGCGTAATATCGCAAAAATTAATTTAAATTCTCTCTGGGGTCGCATGGCGTTAAATACGGGAAAGATTCGCAGCATCTTTATCAACAATTATTACGAATTGATACGATACGCGAGCGATTACACTCTGGAATTAGTTGACTTACGGCCAGTTACGGAGTCGATCGCTCTTTTATCGTACAAAGCCAAAAGCGATTACGTTTCGGACTATAAACTGGGGTCGGCCATCGTGGGGAGCTTCGTTTCTTGCTACGGGTGACTCGAATTGAACAAGATGCTGCTTCAATTAGACCGCGCAGCTTTGTATTGTGACACCGACTCTATAATTTACCGGGAAAGTTTGACATTCCAACTGGCAATCATATTGGTTGCTGGGCGGACGAACTCGGCGGTGATTATATAACTTCCTTTTGTATTACCGGTGCCAAAAGTTACTCGTTTCGCACTAGCAAAGGAAAAGAAGTCAAGAAAATTAAAGGGTTGACGTTAAATCGAGAAAATCTGGAAAAACTTGACCTTGAAACCTTTGAAAGTGTGGCGATGAATCCGGAAAAGGAAGTTACAGTCAATGTCCCTTTTAATTTTAAACGGGACAAATACAAGCTGCAGCTAGAGGCCGTTAAAATCACCAAAAGATTTCGCCAAACCTCGAATAAGAGATTGTTGAACGCCGATTTGACAACCAGTCGACCTTACGGTTTCAAAGAGGAAACACCCGCTTGAACATCTCTTTCGCATGAATTACGAGGCTAAGCGAAAACATACTTTTGAGGGCTTGTGGGAATCTTGCGTTCCTATCGAAGCCCTGGCCAAAGACGGTTTCTATCTTGCAGATGTAGAAACACAGACGACGCGCTGCGCCTTTTGCGGCATTGCCCTGTACCAGTGGCGTTGCACGGACCATCCATCGAGGGAACATCGGAAGCACAGTCCATCTTGTCCGATGGTTTCCAAAAAGCCGTGCAACAACAAACCACTGCGTCAGGGGTTTCCCGACTTCCCGACCAGCGAGGGCGAAGATGTTTGCGAGCCTCTAATCCAAACATGCCCAGCCACCAACAACGAGCGGTCGGGAAACGAAAAAGTGCGCGTGCGCATAAATCCGTCGTGTTTTCTACTGTAGTGCGTGTTTACCAACTACCCTTCGAGTCTCGCGTGAACTTTGACCTCATCAACGACCAACGCTTTCGACAACGGAATACGAACTTTGAAAAAAAATTTTAAAAAACAATTAATTAATAGGGATTTTTTTTGGGTAAAAGGGTTTTGTTTATATTGTTTTTTAATGCTGTTTAAATATGTAAGGGTTTTTTGGGGTTTTTGGGTTTATAGTGTTTTAATTTTTTGATTATTAATGTTTTTTAAATATATATCTATGTTTTTAATATAAATAACATGTGAACAATAATAAAATGTTTATTATTTAAAATGAATCGAACCGAGTCAGTCTCGCATTCTTTAAAGTTCCAAACACCCGCACAGTTTTTAATCGTGGGGCCAACGCAAGCGGGGAAGAGTTTTCTTTTAAGTAACTTATTGCAAAATCATCAGCTTATGTTTGACCCACCGCATAAAAAGGTTATTTATTGCTACGCGGTCTGGCAGCCAAACTACGAAAAATTGAAACAATTGATTCCGGGAATTCAATTTATTCAAGGATTGCCAACGGCTGATCCGGACTTTTGGGAAATGAATCGCGATTCCTACTTGATACTACACGACTTAGCTAGCCAATTATTTAAGCAAACTCATATTGCCGATTTAGTTTGCGTGACGTCGCATCACTTAGGGTATACGGTCATTATTATTACTCAACAACTGTTTCCCAAGGGTAGCCAATCGCGGATAATTTCTCAAAACTCTTCCTATTTTATAATAATGAAAAATCCTCGAAATGTCGCCTCTATTAGATATTTAGCGCAACAAATAAGTCCAGATAACCCGAAGCGTATTACGGAAGCGTACAGACTAGCCACTAGAGAACCCTATAGCTATTTGTTAATTGATTTAAAACAAGAAACTCCGGAAAATTTACGATTAAGGTCGCGTGTTCTACCTCACGAATCAGCTATGTATGTCTATGTCGATTAAATTTAATTGTCATTTGAATAATGGCCCCACGCGTTAAACGTCGATCAGGAAAACGCTCCCGACTCGTCGTAGCCCGTCCCTCGACAAAGTTTGCCAAATTTGTCCCTTATTTACAGAGTTTGCGTCAAACTAGCTGTAAACAACGGCGAACGCTCTTAAACAATAGTAGCGCGCCCCAATTAAAGAGCATTCAGACAATTTGTAAGAATTTAAAGGGCGGGGGCATTTATTTGAGTAAAGACCGTAAGAAAAGGTTAGCAAAGTACAAGAAAATTATTAGACAACTCGGATCAAGTACCTTGTCGCAGAAAAGCAAAAAAAGCTGTTGTTGCAGCAATCAGGTGGCTTTCTTACGACGTTGCTTGCAGCAATTTTGCCTTCAATTGTCCAAGCCATAGCTGCTAAACTATGAAACAAATGGTGCTTGTACCGGCCACCGCCGTAACTTCAACAGCTGCCCAAGAACATTCGGCCTTGGACCGAGAGATTGAGGATATTTTAAAATCGCCATTGAATGCTTACGATAAATTATATAAATATTTAGACGCTTTTAAGAAATATTTAAGTATCGAGAAACAAATTCCTTTACCTAAATTTGAAATTGTGAGCCCCTCAATAGCAACTGCCACCGCGTTGCCATTACCGGTCACCCCTAAAACGCCGCCGCGAAAAAAACAATTGTCATGGCCGAGCTATGACAGCTCGTTCACCACACCTAGCCGTTATAAAACCGAGCCTCGGCAAAAGGTTTTTAAAAGCAAAACGGTTGTTGGGACACCAACACAAGAATATTTTTACCAACAATTTGGACCGACCTATGTTGGAGATATGGTGAAACGGCAAGCCGAAGTTTTGGCAAATCGTTCGCAAAACACATTTTTTACGCCAAAAAGGGAGCTAGAAGAAGAGGCTGTTGGTTATGCAAATCCCGACGACGCTTTTCAAGAAGAAATTACCGATGAACAAGAGAATCTAGCGGAAGCGGACAATTTAACGGACTTGGAAAACCTGTTTGAGACGGCCTCCGCTAAACAGAAGAGAAAGAAAAAACAGAAAAAACCTCGGAAAAAGAAAGACGAACTTCAAAATCTCGGCCCAGTAGTTCCATCTAACGAACGAAGGGGTTGACACCATAAATGGCGTGATATTAAATAATAAAATGTAAAATTAAGACAAATAAAAAATTGTTTTACTGCAAGCAATATCTGTACATGTTTTTTTTAAATGTAAAGATAAATATAATAAAGCGACATAATCGTTAAGTTTAAGGTTATTAGCGTAAATAGCGTCTAATATCGTCTGTCTAGCCACGCCCTGGCAGCGCAGTGCTAGGTATAGACTACAATGCAAACCACACAGTTGAAAAAATGGATGTTGAATTTGCTGTTTATTGTAAACAACTCGTTTCCCGTATAGTTTTAAATTAACTTTATAGTATCGCGGTGAATTTCCGTACGTGCAAAACATTTCTACGGTATTGTTATTAACAAAGATTCCTATCCAATGTTCTCCGGCCTCTCCAGCTGCTTCGTTATTGAATATGAAGCAAAATTTGGGTCTCCTAGGATGCTCTGGCAGTTTATCTTTTGGGAAGCATCCTAAATAGTAGGGTCGCGTTCTTTTGTCGCAAGTTAAAAGATCGTTTATTTGCGAAGTGTTCATAATTTAGTCTTGACAAGTCCCTTCTCGGGTAACGAGACTTTTTGTAATTTAATACACACAAAGGTATTTTATAAAAACAATATCAGTTAAACAAATACGATATATCAGTACATTTATCTTAATAGCCATAAATCAAGGCATTCTTTAAATCGGCAAAACTGTTGACAAAATAAGCGTAAATATCCTCTTGATCCTCGATCCAACCATGGTCGGTCTCAAATTGATGCAAAATTTTCTCTCGATCCAACTGAGGCAGCGCTTCGTGCAAATTACGTTCGACTCGATCACTGAAATTTGTGTCAAATTCCGAGCAGCTTTGAGAGTGGCATATTTGTTTTCGACACTCGACGTTGGCGCAAGTGGAAGTGACGTCAAACAAAGTGGTAGTGAGCTCGTTTAAAATTAATTCGCGCATGCGACAGACAGCTATCCCTTTAGCCTTGAGAGCCTCGTCAATCAACGGCTTTAAATCGATCAATGTCTGCCATCCTGTTTTGTTCAGGCTGAATCCTTCGCTGGTGCTAAAGTTGAGGAAATAACGACTGCCGCTGCCTCGTTTATAGTATCGAAGATCGATTAGACGTTCATCTTTCGAGTTGACGAAGCATTCCAGCTTGATGCGCTCTTTGACGGGCAACCAAATATGATAGCGAGGTATTTTTCCGTCAAAAAAGGACGTGAGTTCATTTTGAAACCGAAAGAAAGCGTACCAGGCGTTAGGTTTTAATATAGTTTTTGTACGCGTATCCGATCTTTGAATTAAAATTTTAGGTTCAATTGACTCAATGACGCAAATGTCGAGCTTTGGCGTGACGGTGTGTACTTGGTGCATATTGGCGCGTGACTGATATTGTATTTATAAAGTTTTAGTCTTTTATACGTTGGGGTGATTATAAATAATTTCTCTGTTTTTAGATATTATTAATTGGTTGTTCGGAAATTCAGCCATGACAATGCACGTGACGTTTTCGGTTAGCGGAGAGCTAAATCTTAACGATAATCGCAAGTTACCAGTCTGGGGCATGGAATTTAGACCTAACGAAGCGAGATGTTCTCTACTCAAATCAAAAACAACGACAAAAAAGCCTTTTTTATATAAATCGTAAGAAATTATATTTCCTCGGTCAAGACCTAATATTTCGAGCCCCTCGAATAAAGAATTGTAACATCTAACGTATTGATCGTCGTCAAAATTAGGCGTAAACGGGATATCGGGATAATTTTGTGAATTTAAAGAGAATTGCATGAAATCGAGTTTGAAGTGTTGGAGATCCAGGGGGTTAGAAGTTGCTTCCCCTACAAATTTTTTATTAGTAACGAAAGCCACGACAGTTCGCGAGGGTAATTGCCCAGTTAACAAGCTGTCCCTAATAAAATCTTGCGTTCCGGTGGTTATTAAGAAATTTTTCATAACAATAGAGTTTACTTCGTAGCGAGCGTTTATTCCCGAATTTAACATCTGGGCGTGAGCTAGTTGCAGTTCGGGATTAACCTCAATTTCGCGCGTAAACAAGGTGCATTCTGTTAAATCAATCTTATACTTTTTGCCCGCTTCATTGTGAATAATAGCGAAATCCGTGGAGCTTCGATGAAGTCTAATTCGCACCTCGATATTATCTAGTAAGAATTTGGGCGTTTTGAACATATCCAAAAATAATTCGCCAATTACATCGCACGTCTTTGATTTTGCCACGCGTTTAGCGCGACGACCAATACCATTATCTTCCTTGTTAATATTGGCATCTTCTAAAGCCTTCGCCGGATCGCTAATGGTATCCAAATAATATAACATAGAAGTTAACCAGGAATTGGCCGCCGTTTGTCCATAATTTAAAAGTATTTTAAAATAGGCCATATATGGGTACATATTATTAGGTTGCTGGACGGCGACGCCATTAAGAAATAATTCTACTTGACAAAATAGCGCGGCAATTATTAAATTTGTTACCGAGGCTTTCTTTTCCGCATCTGGAACGGCCAAGCCGTCCTCGTGTAAAACGCGAAATTTTAATCTCAAAAGAGTTTTAGTCAAATCATGATAATTGTTAGAGGGAGGAATGATAAATTCTACATATTTAGCATTAGTTAGTGGAGCAATTGGATAATGAGCAGTCGTTTTAGTCCCCACAATATTATTATTCACCACTGGCTTTTCAAATACTTCAAAATCGGATAGAACACTTTCGTAGGTCGACATGTTTAGTCTAGAAAATCGCGTTTAGTGCGTCGCTTAACACGTTTGCTCCGGCTTGTTTTAGCAGTCCTCTTTCGTTTTCGGCCCGTCCCGCTTTGAGTGTTGACGAACCGGTCCACGCCTTTATGTAGTAGGGAATTTATAGATTGCTTGACATTTCGTTTAATCGATTCTCGAGGTGATATTTCGGGGTTTTGTGCATCGCTAATTACTCTACTCGTTAACCCAACAGCTTCGGACGCTAAAGTACTAATGGCCGGTCTAATAAAGGGTGTAATTTTGCGCAATAAAGAATTGAAGATACCGCGAACACTAAAACGATCCCCCGATTGGAAAACGTTCGCGTGTAAAGCCGGAAGAGACGATCCTCTTTGGAAATACAGAGTATATCTATTGGGTACCATTGCTCAAGTTCTATTGACGTCGACGCCTAAAAAACAGTTTAATATATACTTTACCCACATTAAACGGGATATTTTCCCCGTAATCGGATTTCAATTCAATTTCAATTTCTTGTATATCGCTAGTTGAAATTGGATAAAAGTCGATATTATTAAATATTTCCTGGTTCTCCTCGTCTAGCAGCGAAAAAGCCGGCATTTTTATGAAACGTAGCAGTGGGGCTTGACCACCACCCACTACTTGTTGACGGATAATATTGGTATAAACAAACATGGCATCGACGCCTCTCATGATATCCGCGGGATACTCCGACGTCTCGTTATTGATATACCGATCCAATTGATTACTACTAATGCCTAACAATCTCCCCAATCCTCGTCCGGGTGTTGTTTTGGGAAACAAAATTGAGACCGTATCGTTCAGTTTTGAAACCGTGACGGTTCCGTCTACATTCTGCGTAAATTTTTGACTTTTTCTATGCGTCGGCGACATGGCTTCGCTCATAGCACTTAAAACATCGCTAATATGATAATATACCCCGGGAGGAATCTCGCACGCGAAATTATGAACTCGTCTGGCTTGAGACCCGGGTAAATACGGCTGGTCAGCCATATTTGGGTCTTCTGGAAATCTATCCACATCGTATTCGCTAGTCCAAAAATTATTATCCGCTGTCAGGGTCATTATTCTTAATCGAGGATTTACCAGAGCTACTCCCGAATGACTGTGTTGAAAAAACTCTCCCTCTTCGGGAATGTTAAATAACTGAGCCATTGGTTCAGCTACCGATACGCGAACACCTGGTTCTATTTCGAGATGAACATAAAATCTATCTTCCAGCGCCGTTTTGAGAATGTACATTTTAAAATACTGGCGAGGCATATATTCTTGAACCCCCAATAACTGGTTTATAATTTTTAAATGTAAAGAGAAGGGAATTACGGCCCCGCTTGCTTTAAAATCGCAGGTATATTCGCCCGCGGGTATTTTGATTTTTGTGAAACTAGTCTTAGTAAATAGATACATTAGTGAGTCATGAACGCGATAATTTACGAATGTGTCATTAGTTGTTTTGAAATGCGTAAAATTACGCTCTAAAGGTTTAGTGGATAGAAACGTCCCACCAACGTATTCAGCTTCTAACTTTAATATATCACGCAATTCCTTTGGGAAGAGCATTTCAATTTTTGCCGGACAATAGACTCTAAAATAACGTTCCGCTCCTTCTTTAATAACGCTAAATTCGACCTGTTGCAATCTTAAAGGGTCAAAATTGCGCGCAGTTATTTGGAGGTTTTCGGCAATTTCTTCATAAATCTTATAATCATCTGTCGATCTAAACTCGCCTGACATTTTAAAAAAGAAATAAAGCCAGGGTTCTTCCCAGGCTTTATGGTTCTATTGACTCGATATTCTACGTATGCATTGTCTTTGTCTATAGTATATTCTTCTAACGTCATGCTCAAGGGACCAAGCTGGTGTCTTCCGGAATAATATCTATCGGGGTCAGCGCCAAGCAATTTAGCTACTTGGGGAGAAAATTTTATTTCCACCCATTCCGGTGTTTTGAAATTATACACGATAGCATCCCCCCAATTATCTACTGTGTGGTATGTTACTTGAATTTTTTTAAATACTAATTTTTCTAAAGTGTTGGCTACGGCTCGATAAAGCCCTTCGGCGTTTTTCTCTGGCGTTTTACTGGCTTAAAAGTTTGCGGTAAGAACAATACTGTGTAATTGACATAATCTTCAGGGTTAATTGGCTTAGGCTTTTCAGAGATAATTGGCTCGGGTTTTTTCTCTGGCGAATCAACCGGTTGCGGAAACAAGGGTTTTTCATCAACCGGTGGTGGGGAGGGGGTCGGTAATACGGGTAGCTCAAAAGTAGAGGATGTTGTAGAGTCTGGAGATTTTGAGAGGTCAGGCTTGGATGGGTCGGGTTTCGGTAAGTCAGGTTTTGAGGGGTCTGGAAATATATATATTTCCTCAACCTCCGTTGGCGAGGGGGTCGGCGTCAGTGGTTCGAAGGTAGAGGGTTTCGGAGCCTCGGGCTTCGGTATCTCCGGCTTTGGTGGCTCGGGAGCAGGAATCTCAGAGGGTTCTGGAGTAGTTAGCTTAGTTGGGGTAGTGGAGGGGGGCTCAGCTGCTGATGATGTAGTGGCGGTGGGCTTAGCCGCTGTTGTTGTTGTTGTAGTGGAGGCGGGCTTAGCTGGTGTTGTTCTTGTTGTAGTGGGCTTAACTGTTGTCGTTGGGATGGGCTTATCTGTTGTTGTTGTTGTTGTAGTGGGTTTAGCTGTTGTAGTTGGGATAGGCTTAGCTGTTGTTGTTGTTGTTGTAGTGGGTTTAGCTGTTGTAGTGGGGATTGGCTTAGCTGGTGTTGTTCTTGTTGTAGTGGAGGTGGGTTTAGATGTTGTAGTTGGGATGGGCTTAGCTGTTGTTGTTGTTGTAGTGGGTTTAGCTGTTGTAGTTTGGATAGGCTTAGCTGTTGTTGTTGTTGTAGTGGGTTTAGCTGTTGTAGTGGGGATTGGCTTAGCTGGTGTTGTTCTTGTTGTAGTGGAGGTGGGTTTAGATGTTGCAGTTGGGATGGGCTTAGCTGTTGTTGTTGTTGTTGTAGTGGGTTTAGCTGTTGTAGTTGGGATAGGCTTGGCTGTTGTTGTTGTTGTAGTGGGTTTAGATGTTGTAGTGGGGATTGGCTTAGTCGAACTTGGAGGTAACGGTTTACTCGAAGCTGGAGGTAACGGTCTACTCGAAGCTGGAGGTAACGGTTTAGATGGATCAGGCCCCGGATATGTAGGATAATAGGGCTTTGGTGGGTCAGGCTTTGGAGAGGTTTGTTTTGGAATAGTTTGTTTGGGTGGAGGGGTTATTTTTGGTGGCTGTGGTTGTACAAGTACTACGGGTTCAGTCGTAGCAATAGGTATCGGAAGAAAAGGCGTAGTTCGCGGTAAAATAGGTATAGATGGCGGTACAGGCCTATATTCCGGTTGAGGTTTTTTTCTTATTGGCGGAACTTCGTGGCTTGTTTTACGTTTAATGGCGGCCTTGGGAATGTACTTGTAATCAAATTTTTTTAAACTATCTCCAACATTATCAATTTCGATTTCCACATAATTATTAGTGTAATTTAAACTTATATTTTTAGCATGCTTTGATACAGGATATTTGGATATATAGGGAACATCTTCGTAATTATTCTCCTTTAATTCAAATAATGTGGTCAAAGGTGAATCAGTTGGTATTTTGAACCGTATGTTTTCCTCTCCTAAAACTTGCAGGTAAACGGGAAAGTTTGTACCTAACTGTTTTCCCAGGGACCCGTCTTTATATTTATTCACTAATTTAAAAGATAATTTGCCTTTTAAATACGGATGACTGTTTACATCATCATTTAAAAGCTCGACAAAATTTTGAGGCAGTTCGTACTCTTTGGTCTTAACATAACGATTGACGGGTATCTCTATTTTTTGATATTCAACAGGCTCTCGAATAGCCGCATATTTGTCACTATTTGGATCATTTACGACCTGAATTTCAAACTTGTTAAACTCTTCGCTTATATTCACCCAATGATTTGGAAATATGATTTCCGCCAACCCAACTTCATAATCACTAGTCAAGTTAAGGGGCTGATGCAAATAATTTTTAAAACTTGACTGGGTATTGTTTGGATATATATCTAGACACGTATTAGACGCTAAAGTTAAAAAAAGTCGTCATTCATGACTAACGCCTGTTTGTCAACTAACCCCAACTTCTTAAACAAACCTTATTTTACACATAAAAAGATTGTCCATAGCTTGGTGGACTGGCCGGGATTTAAACTCGCCACCTTTTTGGGTATCACATTAGTAAACCCTGCTTTAACCCACTAAGCTATGGACAATCTTACAAAACACGCCGTTTATTTTTTATCAAAAACTTTAAAAATTCTTAAACTTTTAAAGTCGTTACCCTTGAAAAATCTACGTAGTTAGGTAATTGACCTTACCCCGATTCCAATAAAAAAAGACAACGCCCTGACTAGTTCGAGCCGGTTTTCAACTTGTTTGATGCAGTTATTATATAAGACACGTGGTTTTAATAGTACGTTAAAGGGTGTGGTCGGTAAAAAATAAATTTCTTGAAAGCATTGCCTCGAAACCTCTTTTAATATTAAATTTGCCCTTCGTATCTTAGTATAAAGCGCGGTGTTTCGAAAAGAAAGTTATCAGTTGCCTGACTACGCTCTACCCTAAAACTATTCAGGACCAGTACGAAGATGTCTTTTCCCGCCGATCGTGGACTTAAGCAGCTTATGCTGTGTGAAGATCGTGGACTTACGCAGCTTATGCTGTGTGAAAAGAGACCAAATTCGATTTTTCCATCCGTCTCTTCTCAGGAATAGCCTGAAAAGAGACCAAATTCGATTCATGTGCCTCGATTTCCGCAACTTTTTTGTAATCTTTACTGGTTACATGTGGCTGCACATAAAGTTGCGGAAATTTGTGTGAAGTCGCATTTTTTCGTCCCACCACTCAACGTTGTTCATGGTTCCCCTATGTTGAGGAAGTTCCCCTATGTTGAGGAGGTTCATGAATCGACCTTCATTGCAGCGTCATTTGCGTCCATACAACTGACTACTGCAATGAAGGAGAAGTTCTGGCGCAAACAACCAGACCAGAACAAGAAGACCAGGCCCCCCACAGTGGCTCGGATGTAACTTCGGGAGGTAAAGGGTCAGCGAAGAATTTTATGGGACATGGCCCGTACAACCCGACAAGCCTTGCTACCGCATAAAGTTCTGCGTACCTTGCACCAGTTGGAGCACGTTCTCTTCAGTGAGGCACAACAATTTCACGACATCAACGTGGCCCAACCTTCGGCGATAGATACATTTCGGGAACAAGAAGTAGCGAAAACATCCAGGCCTCGCCTAAAGATCCACGATCTTTGAAAACCAATGGAGGATTTCACTTAAAAGGTCATTTCTAACAATCCTCGACTATCCTGCTTGTCTTTTATCAAAATCCATCCGGCATTGTTTATCCTACGCCGCGCCACTCGACGTCAGCCATCAGAATGCACGAGCAAAGTTTACTGATGGTGGTTGACATCATCCACAAGATCGTACGAACTTACTTTGTGGTAAATAGTTTCGATTTAATTTAGGATTTAACATGTAACATGTTTTTTGTGTTGTTGGCGAACAAGCCATTCCCAACTCAAAGAAAAGAAGTATTGACCTTCTTGATGACGCTGGCAAACAATGTCATTATTTTTGTTATATCTATATTCTTGTTAATCTGTATTATTTTATTGTCTATAGTATTTGGTATTGTTATTAAAAAATCTTTATTTATATATCTGGCTTTGTTTCTCAGACATATTTAAAAGGTTTATGGCGGGAAATTCAAACGAGGATCTGACAAAAATAACTGGACTGGTTTATTAAAAGAACTACACCCTCCGAGGGTTAGCCAAGCTTGTTTTGGGTGAAAAATAGGTAAAACCCCTCTAAAGAGTCATAGCATGGTGGAAGGTAGGGTTCATCAGGTAGGAATTTAGCTTAATCTTTGGGTGAAAAGTTTGGTTTGGGTTTGGTGGATTGGGGGG
Organism: Phalangium opilio; assembly: GCF_054372755.1. Classification (NCBI taxonomy): domain Eukaryota; kingdom Metazoa; phylum Arthropoda; class Arachnida; order Opiliones; family Phalangiidae; genus Phalangium; species Phalangium opilio. The sequence goes on along the minus strand of NW_028324159.1, from coordinate 629,093 downwards.
TCTGGTGGCCATCTTGGGGTGGCGGCCATCTTGGATCCGTGGCTATCTAGGTAGCTCCTACTACTATGGGCAACCCCTGGCTCCGTTTAGCGAAGCTCAATCGCGTAGCGAACGTTCCTAGCATAGAAGCCATCTCCTCTAAAGTTGTTTTTTATATGGAATAGTCGAATATGTCTATTTGAAGGGATCTCGTGAAGCGCATATGCCATCATGAATGAGATTTTCACTAGGCTGCAATGAATCGGGCTGAAAACCTAGACGTAATTAATATAGTTCTAAATATTATGATATCATGGCCGAAATAACAATATTTTCAAACCGCTTCTCCTCTTCAAAAGACGCGATTTTGCTCTTAAATGGAGCGGGAAGTGAAAATCAGGGTGCTTTTTATCGATTCTTCTACTAATTATAAGACCAGTCTGCACAATGAAAAATTTAGGAAATACCTCCCATTGATTTTAATATTCAAATTAAGATAGGATTTTTTGAATAGTTTTAAATAAGGAACTCCGACCAATCCCGTAACGCCGTGCCTTTTTGTTAACAAAATTTTCGTGGCACACCCATGTCTCGCGCCACAATTGTCACATCGTGCAATTTTTTTCAAATCTCGCGATAAATTGATTCAACACGGATCCGAATTGAATTTGGTGAAAACTTTTCAAATGTGAATCGACCCCAAGGAATCTGAAAATCGCATTTATATCCTCGAGAATCCAATATTTTCAAAGATGATAATTTTGACATTTCCGGTTTCCGGTATAAGTATGCAAAGGACAACTGTGAAACGGGTAAAATGTGAAAGAGGAATGCAAAACTTTTATAACGCACTTTATTCCAGAGCGCTAGCTTGAATAGTTTTTGAAATATAGTAAAATATGCGCGAAAAACGCAACGCGCAAAGACTTCTTTAACAGTCTGTACGTCAAAAATTACTATAAAGTTGAAGGGATCGATTTAGATATAGATAAAATAGAAAAGAATGAGGGGTTGCGATGCCTTAGTAAGCTCATGCTTAACTCTTTTTGGGGAAAGTTCGGACAAAACACCCGACACGTCACAACAGATATAATAAAATACGCCAAGACTCTATACGAGTTACTGCTTAACCCTGACAAAGAGGTCAAAACTCTATTGACATTAAATGACAATACTATTCTAGTCAAATCAGAAGACATTGCGGAAAACGAGATCGCTCACAAGCATACAAACGTAGTTATAGCGTGATATACAACGACTATGGCACGCCTCCACCTTTTAAAACATCTCGAAATGGTGGGAGACCTATGTTTTTATATGGACACTGATAGCCTGATCTACCCCTCTCCAGATGGAGTCCCAATACTACCCACAGGAGATTATCTTGGTGAGTTAAAGAAGGAGTTAGAACCTTACGGCAAAGATGCATATATTTGTGGAAGCGCGGGGGCAAAAATTTATTCTATGAATATTTATGATCCCGCAACAGAAAAAATCACCAACATAACTAAAGTTAAAGGTTTCTATTTAAATTCGTCAACAGAAAACCACGTAAACTTTGATATTATGAAGAAACTATTAGGTGTAAAAAATCAGGGGCAACCAGAAATGAACTCCGTACAAGTACCAATTGGCCCCCAAATTCGACGATTACCTAATCACACCCTCATTACAATAGATCAAACAAAAACATATCAAGAAGTCGTCGATAAAGTAAGAGTTTTCCCAGATTACACCACGACCTCTTACGGGTATCTTAATTAAATTTAAATTTGTAAAATTGTATCTATATGTATATGTATGTATGTGTGTATATATAACCGGGGTTTTTGTCTGCAGACATTTTTTTCCAAATATATGATTTTTTTTGTTTAATTTTTAATGTTTCTTTTATATGTTAATTGTGATTAGTTTTATTGCAATTAGAATAAAATTTGGCATTCTTGTGAAATAATTTCTTTTCTTAATTTGCAAGCCTATACAATCAATCAATCAAATATTGACAGGTAAAGAGAGGAGATTGGAAAAAACCGACTCCTTCCCCTTGAGTGGCCGGCATCTTGGATCGGTATACTGGCTGCATATTCTCTAGCAGTCGAAACCTTGTTTAGCCAAATGAAATACGTAACTGCTGGGAAACTAACAAGTTTGAACTATAGCAGTGCAAGACGTGCCTTATTAATAAAGGGATGTACCAAAACCTCTCAAAATGCCCAGGCGTCATACCGCAAAGTTGGGCTAGATGTGTGTCAAAAATAAGGAAAACATTTTATCCCCTCACTTAATTTTTAATGCCTTAATGAGTGCCATGACTCTCACCGTTATAAAGGGGTTGTAAAAAAATTGTCTCCAATGTCTTTAAAAAAAATTTTTTTCTTGCCAAATTTCAAATAAACAGAAATAAAATTTACGTTTTAAAATAGGAACCTTTTTAATGTATCATTTTCGTTTTTCTTAGAAACAGTTTTTTTAGGGGAGCTACATCTTAACATTATAATTTCAAATTGAGATTTAATCATAACAAAAGTCTTCAGAATGTTTTTTTAATATTTCTTCCTGACCTAGACGTTGTTGTCATTTCCTTGTCTTTTGAGATTGACGAGTCTTTGATCTTTTTGACTTTCGATTGGCTTTCCGCACTTTCTTCTGTAAGTTTTCTAATTCCATGTATTTTAAAATGTCCCGAATTTGGTGGCCATCTTGGGCTTGTCATTTGTCCGTTGCTACAATCAATGTCTTTCTTTGAAGGCGAAGGTGAAGACGTTACCCCGTTTTTCTTTATAACTGTGTTTTGGTTTATCGCAGCGCTTTTTTTTATTTTTCTTTATCACTTTATTTTTCTTTATCTCAGTTTTTTGGTGGCAGCTTTTTTCTTTGATTTCATGGAACTTCCATAAAGTATACACCTCAAATTTTGCCCTCCAGTGCCTCTCTTACCCTTCTTTTCATGGAACCTCTTATTAGATAGGATAATTTGGCATGGACTATTTTCCTTTGAAATAAGATTCTAAATTCCTCCTAGTGACTTGCTGTAAAGCCATTTTCTACCACTTCTGGAATTTGCGACACAGTTGTATGAAACTGGGTTCTCAAAATCTCATTATCTCGAACATCTTCCGTTGTTTCCTCTGAAACAAGATGGTTTCGAAAATCAATTGCATAAATTTTAGACAAAGACAAAAAATCACTTATTGCTTTCCCAAGGGTTAGACTACCTGCCCAATATCTATAATGGTCCACAACCATTTTAATTAGACTAGATAAAAAGGGTATGAGTGAAACGTGAGCAAAGAATAATCCCCTTTATTTATCATCCTAATTACTGCTGGGATATCTTTCACCAATTGATCGCAATTTCTGATTGAAAGCGCAATTCTGTACATCAAATGTGATTGATCGCTTTGTTTTTGAATTAAAGGCTTCTTGCCTAGTTTGATGTTTCTCAAAACTTGCATTCGATCTTTATTAATGGACCATATTTCACCCATAACTCCTCCAACTAGCCTATTCATCGTATACAATCAGTCAGTTTTTAAGTGTCTAAGTTATGATTGTTTTGTCTCATTGATGTTGATTTCTTCTTCATAAGGTCGCTTGTTTTGTGTGAAGAACGAATCCACTGGATTTGAAATGTTACCTTCCAATTCATTGCTTAGTTTGTCATTTGTCTTAAGATCTATAAGACGCCAACCGATCCACTGAATAACATTTAAAAGTTCAGTTTCGCACTCTTTATCGAAACGGACTTCTGGGTCTATTCCACATTCTGAGTACACTAAATTATTGATCCATTGGCACCACGAATACAAAAATGCCGAGTAGCCCCCTTGATAACCTTCGTGTTTCGCGTAAAGCAAATTGTATTGGCTATTCATATCTTCTACACATTATTTTAGACTACCACAATTCTTCATATATAGCAGAAGCCTTTTTCTTTTACCCGAATCGTCAGTTGTAAAGAAATTATTCTTTTCAAAATCTCTCAAAATTAAATCGACCATTTTGCCTGCCTAACAATACCGCATTAAATATTCTTTAAGACTTGGTGTGTCAAAGTTCAAACAAACTAGCAGACGATTTAGCCGTCACGTGACGTTGTTGCGAAGAGTTAACGTTTGGGGCGCTAGTTACGGAAGTACTACTTTCAGAAAATCAATGAAGTAAGAAAGCTTATCCGGGATAAGCTTTCTTACTTCATTGATTAAGTTATCCCTGATTGGTCAGTTAGTACGAGAGTTGAGGGGAAGCTCGTTTATCTCTCAGTTTACAAGAAGTCTATACCCAAAGGCTACGAATCGATTATGAACTTCACTTTTTGTTTTCATATCTATTCGATTTTGGTTAAAGTTGGAATAATTTATAAAGTTTGAAATGTAATTAGAAATATTAAATGAAAATTTAGTTGGAATGTGCCTATATTTAGTGGGATAGTATTAAATTTGTATATAAATAACTCCTATAATTTGAAATTAGCCTATATTTAGATAACCAACACCTCTGTTTCGGCTTACGTTAATGATACGGGATTTGAAGCAGGTGTCGGGAAAATATTTAAGATAGCGGTACCACCGTCATATTCATGAAATTCGAGCCAATATACTTCAACTTAATGCTTCTAATTATATTTTAAACTTTAGAAATTATTTCAACTTTAACCAATTTCTCTTTATTGATAGACCTATTTCAAGGATAGGAAATGTAAATAACGAGGTCGGTGAACGGTAAAATATAGAAACTCGCATGGTAAATAAACGATCCAAGTAAATAATTCGAAATCGTGATACACACTTGTAGAAAGCGGTTAGTGTCAACATGGGGTGATAGTTGGGGTTGGACTATTTGTTTTTGTTAGGAAACTTGCAAGTATACGAACTAGATTGAAACCTGGCGCGAATTTCGAAACATGACGAAGATTTCAACGTGGCGTCAATGTAAAACCTGTATGATGGTTGAAACAAAAGATTAAATGTACGACGCCAAGAGTATAAAAGCCTGACGCGTGCTCAAACTCAATCACTTTTTGTTCCTGACTTCAGACGAGATCCAGCACAATCACTTTTTTTCCTGACTTCAGACGAGATCCAGCTCAATCACTTTTTGATCCTGACTTCAGACGAGATCCTGCCTGCCTCTTAGTTACTTATAGTATTTTTCAATACTTTGTAACTTTTGCTGTTGGAAGATATTTTGCGGAGGGTAGGAATCTAGAAATGGACGGCATCAAGAATATGAACTCTCAAGGGTGAGTAGAAATTAAACCTTATTATTATTTTTTTCTCCTGCATGAATTTACTCTATCAGTTTGTCAGAGTTTACTAATTTATATTTATATTTAGGCGGATCCCCCTCAACCTCTGAGCTTCAGACTACCGCGCGCAGGCTCGGCAAAACGGCGGGAAAAAAAGATGATGATGAAGAACGTTTCAGCGTCGCCACTACCTTCTCCGCCTCCAAACTCCAAGTCATCATGGAGGGATGCCCGACCACCACCACCACCCTCGTCGCCGCCGTCGAAAACAACGTTGAAGCTGCCGATGTCACCTCCACCGCTCGACTCCATACCTTCGGATCCGCCAACACCATCTAGAAGTGCACCTTTGTGCGAGAGGACGCTCGGCATGGGTGCATCGATAGCTTACCGCGACGGATTCGAAGAGGAAGTCACGATCGGCAAACTATTGTCCGAGTTTTATAGGCTTTACGAGGAAGTGAACCGGAGACTTCCTCGTAAAGTTTTCTACGTTTGCGAAAACCGGAACTTTTTAAATTACTCCTATGGGGCGACATCCCATAGGAGTAAGAATAGCTGAGTGGCCTAAAAGCCTGCGGGACTTAAATGAAAAAGTGGAGGCGCAGTACGGGGTACAGTTCAATGCCGCGGTGGTGAATTTGTATCGGGATGGGAGGGATAGTGTTGGGTGGCACTCCGATGATGAATATGGATTGCACTCAACTATCGCCTCCCTATCTTTCGGCGCTGAAAGGAAATTTCAGATGCGACTGAAAGGCGAATCTCGGGCAACCATTTCGGTTGTTTTAAGAAACGGTTCCCTTCTTTTAATGAGAGGTTTGAATTGTCAAAAAGATTGGGAGCATAGGATTTCAACCCCTCATTAAAGAAAGGGTAAATGTTACCTTTAGGTACATGACTGACATAAGGCGTGGATACGCGAAGGAAAATCCCTCATGCGTATAAATTTATACAATATTTAGTATATATATATATATATATACTAAATATTGTATAAATTTATACGCATTATTATTATTTATTATTTAAATTCAAAGTATTATTTACAGGATGAGTTACATACACTTAGAGAAACCATCTGCAACCAAACTTAAGTGCAATTATTAAACATCTAATTTTGCTCTACGAGAATTAAGAGCAATTTTAATTTGCTCCATACTTTATCAAGTGCAAATTAACTTTTAATTGGTGGGGCCAAAATTACGTTTCGCCCCCCCAAACTCCGACTGAGCATTAATGTGAAATATCCAATCAATGAGCCTCATTTTGCTCGACAAGAATTAAGAGCAATTTTAATTTGCTCCATACTTTATCAAGTGCAAATTAACTCTTAATTGGCGGGGCCGAAATAACGTTTCGCCCCCCCCCCCCAAACTCCGACTGAGCGATAATGTGAAATATCCAATCATTGAGCCTCATTTTGCTCTACAAGAATTAAGAGCAATTTTAATTTGCTCCATACTTTATCAAGTGCAAATTAACTTTAAATTGGCGGGGCCGAAATTACGTTTCGCCCCCCCCCCCAAACTCCGACTGAACGATAATGTGAAATACCCAATCAATGAGCCTTATTTTGCTTTACAAGAATTAAGAGCAATTTTAATTTGCACCATACTTTATCAAGTGCAAATTAACTTTTAATTGGCGGGACCGAAATTAGGTTTCGCCCCCCCCCCAAACTCCGACTGAGCATTAATGTGAAATACCCAATCAATGAGTCTCATTTTGCTCTACAAGAACTAAGAGCGATTTTAATTTGCTCCATACTTTATCAAGTGCAAATTAACTTTTAATTGGCGGGGCCGAAATTACGTTTCGCCCCCCCCCAAACTCCGACTGAACGATAATGTGAAATACCCAATCAATGAGCCTTATTTTGCTCTACAAGAATTAAGAGCAATTTTAATTTGCTCCATACTTTATCAAGTCCAAATTAACTTTTAATTGGCGGGGCCGAAATTACGTTTCGCCCCCCCAAACTCCGACTGAGCGATAATGTGAAATATCCAATCAATGAGCCTCATTTTGCTCTACAAGAATTAAGAGATATTTTAATTTCCTCCATAATTTATCAAGTGCAAATTAACTCATAATTGGCGGGGCCGAAATAACGTTTTGCCCCCCCCCCCAAACTCCGACTGAGCGATAATGTGAAATATCCAATCAATGAACCTCATTTTGCTCGACAAGAATTAAGAGCAATTTTAATTTGCTCCATACTTTATCAAGTGCAAATTAACTTTTAATTGGCGGGGCCGAAATTACGTTTCGCCCCCCCCCCAAACTCCGACTGAGCATTAATGTGAAATATCCAATCAATGAGCCTCATTAGGCTCTACAAGAATTAAGAGCAATTTTAATTTGCTCCATACTTTATCAAGTGCAAATTAGCTTTTAATTGGCGGGGCCGAAATTACGTTTCGCCCCCCCCCCAAACTCCGACTGAACGATAATGTGAAATACCCAATCAATGAGCCTCATTTCGCTCTACAAGAATTAAGAGGAATTTTAATTTACTCCATACTTTATCAAGTGCAAATTAACTTTTAATTAGCGGGGCCGAAATTACGTTTCGCCCCCCCCAAACTCCGACTGAGCGATAATGTGAAATATCCAATCAATGAGCCTCATTTTGCTCTACAAGAATTAAGAGATATTTTAATTTGCTCCATACTTTATCAAGTGCAAATTAACTCTTAATTGGCGGCGCCGAAATAACGTTTCGCCCCCCCCCAAACTCCGACTGAGCGATAATGTGAAATATCGAATCAATGAGCCTCATTTTGCTCGACAAGAATTAAGAGCAATTTTAATTTGCTCCATACTTTACCAAGTGCAAATTAACTCTTAATTGGCGGGGCGAAATAAAGTTTCGCCCCCCCAAACTCCGACTGAGCGATAATGTGAAATACCCAATCAATGAGCCTCATTTTGCTCTACAAGAATTAAGAGCAATTTTATTTTGCTCCATACTTAATTATACGATGATTTACTTTTATTGCAATTTAATTATATAGAATCAGTAATTTTGGTTTTCAAATCAAATTGTGATCAGATGTTAATACATAATTCCTAAGCAATCGAATAAAACAAAACGTGTATGCAAAGCTCTGTGGTTTCCGGACATTCCTTGTACTTCTCTTTCATATCGTCATAAACGATCCATCTATTGCCAGGTCTTAGAGCGCAGCATACGTAATGACCCAATCCTTTTGGGTTATTAGCTCCTAAAAATATTACTGCACCTCGCAAATCGAAAGCCTTCCCTTGCATCTCAATGTTTTTAGGAATTTGTACCAATGGCACAATCATGCGAGTTTCACATTGTAAATCCTCCTCGAATGCAGTGAATTCTAAACAAAATGGGAAAGCCAAAATATTACCTCTCCGAGTGGAGATGACTATCACTACCCCTTAAACAACCTAAATATATGCATCTATGGCTTTTTTAATTCTTTGCAAGTGCAGGAATTGAATTTTAAAATAGTCAATTGTTCAAGCCTTTTCAATATCTCTCACTTGCTTTGGAAACTCTTTTCTCTCGCTATACCTCAACCGTATTCTTAGTCTACCAGTATGATTTGTAACAGTTGCCCATATCAAAGCTGAATCATACCTCGCCACACAAAAAGCAAATGTCCCCAAAACATGGAAGCCACAACCCAATCACACACAAGCTAGGCTCCTAAGGAAAGTCTCTTCAAAATTGTAAAATCTTCTTCTGATCTTGGTTTTCTTATATTTCTTGTGAAACCATGAGCATATCAAACCACATAATATAGGGACGATGTCATATATTTTAACGTTCACTTTATTTACTTTTCATTTAATTCAAGACCATAACATTCTGAAAGTACATTAGGCTCAGAAGACGGTATTTATAATATTACATTAGGCTCAGAAGACAGTATTTATAACACTTCAACAATACTTCAATATATACAAAGCAATAAATAACATAATACATTAAACTGTACAGTAAAAGTTAAATATAACCTAATTAAAACCATAAAACCCACAATACATATGGGAACAAAAGGTTATTGAAAAACCGTTAACAGAACAGTATTTATAATACTTCAACGTTTCTATCTATATACAACATTGAATAGTTATTTAACATTATATATTGGAACCTTTGCTATAATTTAACATTAAGCAAATTCGAACCATAAAAACCCACAGCGCATATGGGGAAAAAAGGTTGTGGGAAAACCCATTTGGAAAAAACCATAATCACAGTTGAATTATTAATATTAAAACACTTATTTTTAAATTGTTAGTTGATTTTTCACTCTGACGTCTGAGCTATCCACGAATAAATTTATTAATAGCATTATCGAACGATGCAATGGATGTCAAATATTCATGTCATAATACAAGCTAATTCGAACCATAAAAACCCACAGCGCATGTGGGAAAAAAGGCTCTGGGAAAACCCATTTGGGAGAAAACCATAATCACAGTTGAATTATTAATATTAAAACACTTATTTTTAAATTGTTAGTTGATTTTTCACTCTGACGTTTGAGCTATCCACGAATAAATTTATTAATAGCATTATCGAACGATGCAATGGATGTCAAATATTCATGTCATAATACAAGCTAATTCGAGCCATAAAAACCCACAGCGCATGTGGGAAAAAAGGCTCTGGGAAAACCCATTTGGGAAAAAACCATAATCACAGTTGAATTATTAATATTAAATTACTTATTTTTAAATTGTGAGTTGATTTTTCACTCTGACGTCTGAGCTATCCACGAATAAATCTATTAATAGCATTATCGAACGATGCAATGGATGTCAAATATTCATGTCATAATACAAGCTAATTCGAGCCATAAAACCCACAGCGCATGTGGGAAAAAAGGCTCTGGGAAAACCCATTTGGGAAAAAACCACAATCAAATTAGGACTATTAATATTAAAAACTTCTTCAGACTGTTTAAGGATGAATGTTTGGTGGATAGCGTCCGAAAGAAAGCAATAACCTAGTAGATGAGGCGTAGTTCATAAAGTTTCGTTTTTTCGAATCTATTACATAAGTGTATTGGCGCTGTACGTTTCAGATAACAAAGACCAAGACGACTCCAGTTCCACAAAATAGGAAAACTCTGCCTCTTGGCGTTAAGTTTTTCTCCTTTCTGTATTTCCACTGCTAGACCGCTATGCAGCCCGCCCTTGTATTGCTCTACTTGCCGCTCCCATAACATTGAAGGTGCTAGAACTATAGTTCTATTCGATAAATTGCGGCGAAGTCCAACTTCCGCTTTGAGCGTTGGCCAACTTTTGAGGACGCTGCAGTGTTACCAACGGCAGATAACGCAGCCAGGAACATTTTCAAAATCACCTCGGCGGCGTTTTGCCGAAAAAAGGGGATTTTCGTCTATGACTATTGAATTGTTGCCGATTATTCAGCCATTTCCGCTTCGCCATACCTAATACATTTTTAAAGTACGCTATACAAAATTGCTCCATTGTTCACCAAACCTATGAAACTTGGTGCAACACTTACACTTTGTTCAGTGGTTCGCCTTTACATGAACCCACAGTTGCCGCTCCAGATCTCAGTCATCTGACGCAACCATTTTAACGTTTTCAGAGTTGTATTTCACCTTTATTAAGCCTAAGGATAAGCCTTGAGATATATTTGCCGACGTATTTTCTGAAGAACCACAATAAATCACCTCAACGATTATCCCCATTAACTAATTATCACTATTACATACCTTGTTTACAATTTCGTTGACCTTGTCCTCCATGGTTACCCATGAACTAAACCAATGCTGTAGGGTTACTCATGAATCACTCCAATCCTCTAGGGCATTCATGAACTACGCATATCCTCTAGGGTATTCATGAACTACGCATATCCTCTAGGGTATTCATGAACTACGCATAACCTCTAGGGTATTCATTAACTACACAAATCCTCTAGGCTACTCATGAACTACGCCAATCCTCCAGGTTACTCATAAAATATACCATATTTTTAAATGGATTAATACCAAACTTATATGACCGCCTTAAGTGGGTTTCTTAGTCAAGGATCCCAAGCCTTAAGTGGGTCTCTTAGTACAGGATCCCAAGCCTAAAGTGGGTTTCTTAGTACAGGATCCCAAGCTTAAAGTAGGTTTCTTAGTACAGGGTCCCAAGCTTAAAGTAGGTTTCTTAGTACAGGATCCCAAGCCTAAAGTAGGTTTCTTAGTACAGGATCCCAAGCCATATGTGGGTTTCTTAGCCAAGGGTCCCAAGCCTATTTCTCGTAGTTTAGACCCTTAAAGCAACAGGCGGCTCCATAGGCGCCCCTACCATGATGCCTAACCTTGTATATACATAAGCATTTTACCTTGCCGTAGGTAGGTAACAATGAGACTTAATGCATAAGGGAGGACCTGAAGCTTACCCTAACAAGCTAAACCCAATGTACAATAGAAAGGTCGTCAATAAGGGGCGCACTGGAGCTCCACCTTGCTTTAAATAAATTTTTCTATTTCAAACTATGTTCTTTTAAAAATGCAAATACCCTTGTGGTAAGAATAATAAGACTCTCTATAACATGCTTCGTATCGGTCTCGAAAAAGTTGGTTACCAAACGCCAAATCCAATTGACAATGATAGTCAGTCGAATACTTTTGTTCTAGACCCGGCAAAAGAGATATTCCAAATGAATCTAAGAACATTCTCAGTGCCGTTTGGCTCTTTAAAAAGTTAATATTGAAATCTCCAACCACAACTGTTGGAATAGACGAATCATATTTCATGTCAAACGAAGGGTTAAAGTCCTCAAACACGGTTCTCAAACTTCCTAAGGGAGATTTGTACAACAATACCACAGATATAAGTTCTCCTTCTATGTAAACATCTAACCAGCAACGTTCCACGTGAGAATTTCTAACAGGAATGTCGCTTCGTAAAACTCTAGTATCTATCTCTTTAACTTCGTTTTCAGGCGTGTCTCTTAAATATATGGACGAACCAAAAGCAACTCTGCGTGCCGTACTTGGCAAGTAAATACCACCTACTTCCTTAAATGATAGCACTCTAAAATCGTCCGTCTCTTTTTTCCACGTTTCAACAAAACATAACATTTATTACATTGTCTGCCAAAACATCTTCTAAATGAGCATTTAAAGACTGCACGTTATGTACAAAATGAAAACGGGATCATGCAAGAAAGGTAGTTCGATGCTTTTTGTGTCTCGCAACCTCTTAAGTTCTAATTCTACTAGGTTGTTTTTGGGTGAATTAGGAACTTTAAATTTTCCATCAATATATAAACCGGAAGCGGTTTTCGCTCTACTACAAGCCACATATAAATGCGCTCTTTTAATTTTTTTGTAGCCTTACCATGAACCACTACCGAGGAGTAAGTATCACCCTGACTTTTATGTATCGTAATGGCCTCAGAAACAACCAAAGGCAATTGTTTCCTAGAAACTGAGGCATTATTTTGTCTCCATTTTCTATTAAACGACTTGATGACCTTTTCAACAGGCGTCCACGAAGCGTTAATATTACTATTCAAATATAAACCATGACATATTTGCCTCAACATTTTCCCAACTTTGGGATCGTCAAACTCCATCCATACCCTGAACGGGATTTTATCCCCGACCCTATTTGTGCCGTACTCTATCTTTCTTAACCAACCGGTCGCGCCATTAGTTAGTCCGTCAGAGGTGTCAACATTGTTGGTCATCATATATCTCGCGCCACACGCAAGAGTCAATTGTTTGGGCAGACCATACGTATCAGACGTTGCTAACTTTTCAACTTGGGAAAGTACAGTCGCGGAAATAAGTTTCGGATCATTTTCAATCGACGATAATTTCATGATGGATCGTCGTATCGCAAAATTTTTGACATTATTAGTTAAGTGTGAATGTCAAGAATAGGTCAACACCTTATTTTTGAAAATCAGAAAATTATTGCGCTCGTGACTACTAAAAAACCAAAAAATCACTTTTCGACCAATTAAAATCTTCGCGTCACGTGACATTTTTTAGATGCATCACATAGCTCGCGTCATTTGGAAACGAACCCTTTTTGAAATTTTAAAATCGGTCCAGCCGTTCAAAAGTTATGGCGTAAAATGTGACTGGATTTTGGTCACAAATTAAGCCTAACTTCCAAAAGATTGTTTAAGAAAAGCCAATGAAGCCAAAGGCGGGTAATGTTATTTCAATAGAAAAAGGAAAACACCAAAAAATTGCTTTTCAAAAATATTATAAAATTGAGTAATTTAAATAAAAATTGAATAATTAAAATAAAAACTCATTGAATCAAATTAAAATTGATTAAATCAAATTAAAATTGATTAAATCAAATTAAAATTGATTAAATCAAATTAAAATTGATTAAATCAAATTAAAATTGACTAAATCCAATTAAAATTGACTAAATCCAATTAAAATTGACTAAATCAAATTAAAATTGACTAAATCCAATTAAAATTGACTAAATCAAATTAAAATTGACTAAATCAAATTAAAATTGACTAAATCAAATTAAAATTGACTAAATCAAATTAAAATTGACTAAATCAAATTAAAATTGACTAAATCAAATTAAAATTGACTAAATCAAATTAAAATTGATTAAATCAAATTAAAATTGATTAAATCAAATTAAAATTGATTAAATCAAATTAAAATTGATTAAATCAAATTAAAATTGACTAAATCCAATTAAAATTGACTAAATCCAATTAAAATTGAGTAAATCAAATTAAAATTGACTAAATCCAATTAAAATTGACTAAATCAAATTAAAATTGACTAAATCAAATTAAAATTGATTAAATCAAATTAAAATTGATTAAATCAAATTAAAATTGACTAAATCAAATTAAAATTGACTAAATCAAATTAAAATTGACTAAATCAAATTAAAATTGACTAAATCAAATTAAAATTGACTAAATCAAATTAAAATTGACTAAATCAAATTAAAATTGACTAAATCAAATTAAAATTGACTAAATTAAATTAAAATTGACTAAATCAAATTAAAATTGACTAAATTAAATTAAAATTGACTAAATCAAATTAAAATTGATTAAATCAAATTAAAATTGATTAAATCAAATTAAAATTGATTAAATCAAATTAAAATTGACTAAATCAAATTGAAATTGACTAAATCCAATTAAAATTGACTAAATCAAATTAAAATTGATTAAATCAAATTAAAATTGATTAAATCAAATTAAAATTTACTAAATCCAATTAAAATTGAGTAAATCCAATTAAAATTGACTAAATCATATTAAAATTGACTAAATCATATTAAAATTGACTAAATCATATTAAAATTGACTAAATCATATTAAAATTGATTAAATCAAATTAAAATCGGTTCACTCAAATTAAAATTGACTCATTCAAATTAAAATTGACTCATTCAAATTAAAATTGACTCATTCAAATTAAAATTGATTAAATCAAGTTAAAATTGAATAAATCAAGTTAAAATTGAATAAATCAAATTAAAATTGACTAAATCAAATTAAAATTGACTAAATCAAATTAAAATTGACTAAATCAAATTAAAATTGACTAAATCAAATTAAAATTTACTAAAAAAATTAAAATTGATTAAATCCAATTAAAATTGAGTAAATCAAATTAAAATTGATTAAATCAAATTAAATATGACTAAATCCAATTAAAATTAACTAAATCAAATTAAAATTGACTAAATCAAATTAAAATTCAGTGAAATTTAAATTTAAGAATTAAAATTAAAATTTATTGTTTAAAATTAAAATCTATTAAATCAAATTTTATTTTATTAATTAAAATTTAATATTATAAATCATAATAAAAATTTATTAAATCAAATTGAAATTGATTAATTTAAAGTAAAATTCAATTTTAGATTGATCAATTCAAATAAAAATTGATCAATTGAAATTGATTATTTAAAAGTTCATTTACAATAATTAAAGTTCATTTACAATAATTAAAGTTCATTTACAATAATTAAAGTTCTTTAACAATAATTAAAGTTCTTTAACAATAATTAAAGTTCATTGACAATAATTAAAGTTCATTAACAATAATTAAAGTTCATTAACAATAATTAAAATTCATTATTAATTGTAAAAATTCATTATTAATAGTTAAAATGTATTGCAATTCGACTATTTATCCGAAACAAATACTATACTAATGTGAGTATGAGCTATAATTATGACTATTTATTTTTTACAAAAATTTGTGCTTTGCCTTAAATTTGTATTCGACGTAAAATCGGATAGGTTTTTCTTGCACGGCATGTGTAATGTGAAATAGGCTTATTGCTGAAGGTTTCACGTCATTTTCTGGAGTGGCTATTTCATGTCCATTAGTCTCTCATTTCGACGCAAGAATCCTTTGAAAATATGAAAGGCTGGTTGCCTGGTTTCAGTGGCTCTGCCGCATTGGACCGAATCGCATTCGGCCGAAACCAGTCCCAATAAACCGAAAAACCCGCACTTTTGGCGGATTCGGTCCAATGGGACAGTCCCACTGGAGCGAAAACCCGCACTTCCCAGGGTTTCGGATTCGGTCCATTGGGACAAGAATGCATGCGCATATACACCCGATGGAACTAAAATGAGTTTAATTCCCGGGAGTGCAAAGATTGCATCTTTGCAAGCAAACAATTTCTTTGACTTATAATAAAATAATGGTCAAAGAAATTGAGCACCATAAGCGAACATTCTGTAAAATATTAAGCACCTATTTAGTTTAGAAGAACCAAATACTTTCAGATCCCCGAAAATTTACTTTTTAAAGGGAATTGTATATTTTTTATAATTTTAAGTCATATTTATCATGTTATCAGCTAATTAATAGGAGAATATTTTGGAAAAGCTGGCAGCTAATTAATATGAGAATATTTTGGAAAAGGTGACAGCTAACTATAAGGAGAATATTTTGGAAAAGGTGACAGCTAACTATAAGGATAATATTTTGGAAAAGGTGACAGCTAACTATAAGGAGAATATTTTGGAAAAGGTGACAGCTAACTATAAGGATAATATTTTGGAAAAGGTGGCAGCTAATTAGTAGGAGAATATTTTGGAAAAGGTGGCAGCTAATTAATAGGAGAATATTTTGGAAAAGGTGGCAGCTAATTAATAGGAGAATATTTTGGAAAAGGTGGCAGCTAATTAATAGGAGAATATTTT
This sequence comes from Phalangium opilio, assembly GCF_054372755.1. Classification (NCBI taxonomy): domain Eukaryota; kingdom Metazoa; phylum Arthropoda; class Arachnida; order Opiliones; family Phalangiidae; genus Phalangium; species Phalangium opilio. Next base: position 612,681 of record NW_028324159.1, on the reverse strand, counting down.
GGAAAAGGTGGCAGCTAACTATTAGGATAATATTTTGGAAAAGGTGGCAGCTAATTAATAGTAGAATATTTTGGAAAAGGTGGCAGCTAATTAATCGGAGAATATTTTGGAAAAGGTGGCAGCTAATTAATCGTAGAATATTTTGGAAAAGGTGGCAGCTAATTATTAGGAAAATATTTAGGAAAAGGTGACAGCTAACTATAAGGAGAACATTTTGGAAAGGTGGCAACTAATTATTGGAACCATTGTTTTGGAAAAGGTGGCAACGATTAATTAGGAGAATATTTTGGAAAAGGTGGTAGCAAATTAGTAGGAGAATGTTTTGGAAAAGGTGGTAGCTAATTAATAGGAAAATAACCTAACCGAACCGAACCGAACCTAACCTACCCGAAACCAAAATATTAAAATTTTAATTTAAAACTTAAAAATTGATGGAACTACCATTAAGATTATACTTCATTTTAACCACAATTTGTTTATTAATTCAAAATATCTCTTGCCTTGAAAGGAATGAAAGTGAGCGTTTTAATTAGTATCACGAAACATTTAATTTTAATATTAAAAAACTACACCACCGAATCGCTGACGGCTATCGTGTTTCAAGTTATATTGATGTATTTTTAGGGCATATTCGGACGATTGGGATTTCGGTCCATCGGGAATATAGCCATTGGGCTAGATTTGAAATTCTAGCCAAACATTTTCTGTCGAATGCGATTCTGTCCATTGAGATTCGGTTGAATGGGAACCGCCCGGTTTTATTTCCAATGCCAGAGCATTGTTGGTTTACTCGATTTTTATGAACAAACCGTTTATGATATATTTTTAATGAAACCATTTTCAAACTATAATACACTATTACTTGTATGATGTCCTACTTTAAACCATGAAAGACCATTTTTAGACCCCAAGTTTTTACAGTAAGAAATAAGACTGAAGACACAGATATGCATAAAACCGTCTTTGTAGCCTTAGTCAAAATAAATGATAAGCGGACAAAATGAGTTGGTGGTTGATGTAAAAAATATTAAAAATTTCAGGCTTAAAGACACGATTTGGAAAAGAGTGCCTTAGATAAATTTTCGGTAAACAAAGTTTTCAAGAAATTAAACTATGATATATTTGAATTTAATTAACCCTACACTCTAAGAATATGGGGTGTGCTTTAACACCTTTAAAAGTAGATTATATGGGTTCAAATTTGACAGCATTACAGGTGTGTTCATTTACACCAATGAAAGGGTTTAAAAACACTTATTTAAAAAGATAAGAATAGAATGGTGCAACAGAGGTGCAGTTTAACACCTTTTTAACAAGGATCTAAAAGTAAATTTTTACTCTCATGTGAGTGTTGTGCAGCTCAGAGTGTCGCAAAACACCCCCTTCAGAGTGTCGCATGCAGAAAAATCCAGCTTGTTTTTTTTTTAAAGTTTCGAACTCCTTTTCTATTATAAGCGCAGTTCGGTTTTTCCCATAGTAACAGAGGGTCCTCTCTTTTTTTGGCTTTCTCATTGAGGAGGGAAATGTTAACTCGATTTAATCAATTTTAATTGAAGTTCATCAAAAATAATTTGAATGAGTCAATTTTAATTTGTCAATTTTAATAGGAATTAGTCAATTTTAATTATAATTAATCAAATTTTAATTTTAATTAATCAATTTTAATTTTAATTATTCAAATTTAACTGGAATTAATTCATTTTAATTCAAGTTCATGAAATTTAATTTCAATGAGTCAAATTTAGTTTGAATGGGTCAATTTTAATTTTATTTAATCTATTTTAATTTGAATGAATCAATTTTAATTTTATTTAATCAATTTTAACTTGATTTAATAAATTTTAATTTGATTTAGTCAATTTTAATTTTATTTAATCAATTTTAATTTGAATTAGTCAATTTTAATTTGATTTAGTCGATTTAGTCAATTTTAATTTGATTTAATCAATTTAATTTGATTTAATCAATTTTAATTTGATTTAATCAATTTTAATTTGATTTAGTCAATTTTAATTGGTTTTAGTAAATTTTAATTTGATTTACTCAATTTTAATTGGATTTAGTCATATTTAATTTGATTTAATCAATTTTAGTTTGATTTAATCAATTTTAATTGGATTTAGTCAATTTTAATTTGATTTACTCAATTTTAATTTGATTTAGTCATATTTAATTTGATTTACTCAATTTTAATTTGATTTAGTCATTTTTAATTTGATTTAATCAATTTTAATTTGATTTAATCAATTTTAATTTGATTTAATCAATTTTAATTTGATTTAATCAATTTTAATTTGATTTAATCAATTTTAATTTGATTTAATCAATTTTAATTTGATTTAATCAATTTTAATTTGATTTAGTCAATTTTAATTGGATTTAGTCAATTTTAATTGGATTTAGTCAATTTTAATTTGATTTAGTCAATTTCAATTTGATTTAATCAATTTTAATTTGATTTAATCAATTTTAATTTGATTTAATCAATTTTAATTTGATTTAATCAATTTTAATTTGATTCAATGAGTTTTAATTTTAATTATTCAATTTTTATTTAAATTACTCAATTTTATAATATTTTTGAAAAGCAATTTTTTGGTGTTTTCCTTTTTCTATTGAAATAACATTACCCGCCTTTGGCTTCATTGGCTTTTCTTAAACAATCTTTTGGACGTTAGGCTTAATTTGTGACCAAAATCCAGTCACATTTTACGCCATAACTTTTGAACGGCTGGACCGATTTTAAAATTTCAAAAAGGGTTCGTTTCCAAATGACGCGAGCTATGTGATGCATCTAAAAAATGTCACGTGACGCGAAGATTTTAATTGGTCGAAAAGTGATTTTTTGGTTTTTTAGTAGTCACGAGCGCAATAATTTTCTGATTTTCAAAAATAAGGTGTTGACCTATTCTTGACATTCACACTTAACTAATAATGTCAAAAATTTTGCGATACGACGATCCATCATGAAATTATCGTCGATTGAAAATGATCCGAAACTTATTTCCGCGACTGTACGTTATTTTTAACTTCACTACTAAGATCACCATTGACAACATCAACTGAAACCGAAACAGCCTTTTCCGTATTCATGTTTAAAAGCTTATTTTGATTGAATTGGTTTACTTCCGCGTTAGTGGCGAAAAGATGTATCGCTTCTTTTGGGGGTACACGCTCAGGCGTTACCTCCAGACTACTAAAGAAATCAATATCATTTTGAGTCATACTTCCCACAGCCATTCTATTTAAAGCTTCAGCAAATATTTTACCATCTCTCTGTCTCATAATTTCCTCAAGTTCGGCAAATTCAAATTGCTCCCATATTGGGTTACCAATTAACGACGCGTAAGGATTATCCAAAGAACTTGGAACATATAAGCCCCTAGAATTACACATCAAATCTACGCTTCGCGCGCCCGGTTTTTTCAACAAGTATACTTTATCATTCGTCGGTAGCGCCATCTATGTGTGTGGCGCATAACTAGAATTTCTATATTTTATTTTTTGCGCGAAAATGAAACATTTTCAAACTTTTTGGCGGGAAATAGCGCGATTTCAAAGTGCTTTTAGTTTAATACACTACATGTTTAAATATAGTTTTTAAACGTTTAATAACATAATAAAAACGATTTATTATTGAGAAAAACACTTTCTTGCGCTAATTTCAAAATGTGCGAGTATAAAATGGGCAAAAAATGTTCAATTGAGGAATGTAAAAATACACGGAGAAATAAAAATGTTTATTTTTTTGCTCCATTCAATTGACGAGCTAGGGCTGTGAAGCCTTACAGCTCCAACTTGAACTTATACACTGATAATATAGTAAAAAGGTGGTTAAAGAGATAGGGATTGGTGGATTTCTTTCCCTCCATCCGAGTTAAAGTTTTAGGAACTTACGTATTTTGAGTTTAAATAGAGAGTGGGCTGGCCACCTACTTCGGTAGGAATGGAGTTCCAGATGGGAACAGTCCTCCTATCATAAGTAAGCAAAGCGCGAAAATTGTTCCACAATTTTACATTATTTTTATTACTAACTGCAACTCAAATAAAGATATCCGGTGATCAGTCCAGTTTGTTAGTAAAATGGCTCAATGCCATTGGAAAATCAAATTGGTCTCCTGGGAAAAATACCGCGATTTGTACAGGGTTGCCACAGAATTTTCAATTTCAGAACCAAATTCCCTGATTTTCCAGGTTTTCCCTGACATTTTTCTTAGATTTTCCCTGACCTTTTTAGGCCGAAAACGTAAATTTTTGCAGCACGTTTTCAGTGCTTTTAATTAAATAAACCCTCTACATAAAGTTTTCCCATGTATTTGTTACCTTAAAATCATTAAGAAACATTTTAACTATCTAACAGTCTAAGAGGTTTTTTTACATAAAAGCAATTCTAGACAGCATTTTTAAGGATTGCTCAAGAGTTCGCTTGTGTTAAGAATAGAGGATGAGGAGAAAACTTTCATTACTCTTTCAATATAGACTTATCCCCAGAAATTTTACTAACTTAAATCAATTTCCCTGACTTTTCAACCCTATTTTAAATTCCCTGACTTTTCCAGGTTTTCCAGGTACTGTGGCAACCCTGTTAGCAATCATTTTCAAATATCTGACTATCGGAAAGTCACCAAAATAAAGTTTTTTGTCACTTGGGAAAAACCGCTATTCTACATTACTTTTGCGTGTACCCACAAACCCACGCCTAAGAGATGGAATTATATTTTATTAAAGAACTTTTTGAGAAACTCCAACTGTGTTTTCAAACTTTTAATCATTAATTATAGGAAACATAGTCGGGCTAGCAAAAAAAGCGATAGTTTAGGGTCATCAAAATCTGTTGATATCTACTAATATATTGTTTTAATCAAAACAACAATTACCTTCCAACGTACAAACTGTCTCAAAACCATATTTTTTCGGAGTAGTAAGACAAAAAGGTGGATGAAACAACAATCCCACGATTTTAAAATTTAAAGCAGCTTATAAGAACGCCTTTCTGGTTGAGGGTTCTGGTTGTGCAAATGTCTTGGCTCGTGATAATACTGTGTCACCAAATTTTCTCAAAGCTAACAGAGGACATTTATATTTTGATGGGTCAAACCTATTGAGAGACACTATTTTGGCTGGATTTGTGTACGGAAACTGCACAAAGTCCTCAAATGCAATCAATGAAAGAGCTTTCACGACTACTGCATTACGACCAAGTCGACCAGAGGATTAATTGTTAGAGATCATGGTAGTTTAATATATCCTTCGGAGAGCGTAGTGAAAATTCTTGATCTCACCAAAAAAAGCCTGCGGATGCAAAACCTTGAAAATGATGGTGGTACTGCTTCTAAAACAATTGCTCTCAAAATTTAATCCCTCGTAAAAAGGTGTCTGATGCGTGAAAACATTTTTCCCAAGAAATTGGATGAAAACATTATCTGAACTTTCTAGTTCCCAAAGTTATTCGTATTTTTAATGAAAAAATGAAAATGGAAGCTGTTAGAAAAAAGCTTACCAAATTGATATTATTTTAAGGACAACAGCTAAGTATAGGCCTACAATTGCATCAAAACATATTTAATATTATAGGCCTACTTTTCACAATAAATAATATCAAAACAATATTTAAAAACATTTTCATTACCGCGTCTATGCGCCCAAATTCATAAGCAATTAAAGCAAATGAGAAAAATTCAGCTTCAGCAAAGCAGACGACAGATAATTATTTCGTCTCAAGCATTATAGATGGCGTTACCAACGAATGATAAAGTTATCGTTAAAAAAAAAGTGGGCTTGGAAATTGAAAAATTCGAGCGTGGATGTGTAATTCTAGGGGGCTATATGTTCCAAGTTCTTTGGGATTATCTTTCTCACTTTGACCTTGAAATGCGAAATTATCGCAAACTGGTCTCAATTGGTTAAAGTCTCCAACGAGAACGACAGACACACCACCAAAATAATCAGGACAACCCATAATCTCTTGTAACCTAGCGTTTACCCGATTAAACACTTTCGCTTCAACCATTGAAATTTCGTCAATTATTACTAGTTTTACTTGACCATAGAGTAACCTGCATTTATGAAGTGTTTCACTTTCCAATCTCGATATATTTCCACCAAATTGGCTAACGGGTAAACTAAAAGTACTGTGCAAAGTTGCCCCACCTACCCCAGTAGCACAAGCCTTCCGCATAACAGTCGGTTAAAGGTCGAATAGTCGGTTTACGGTCCAGTCGGCTGTACCATGCTTATTCTGACACTTTTCCGACTCATGAAGCCGACTACTTCTTTTAGTTGGCAATGCCGACATCTATCTGACAGTTGGAACTGCGATGGTTTAAAGTAGGCTTGCCTACCGTCTTGAAAATTCCAACTTATTTTTTGCCAATTGATTACCGACACTCTCGCGCTAGTCGGTATTGTGACGTTTAAGAAGAGTAAAATTAAAAGCTAAGCTATTCTTAGGCCGTTTAGTAACCGACATATATCCGACAGTTGGAACGGTGGTGGTTTGAAGTAGGCTTGCCTACCGTCCTAAACATGTAACCCATTTTTGCCAATTGATTACCAACTCCTACCCGCTAGTCGGTATGGTCACGTTTTAAAAGAGTAAAATGAAAAACGAAGTTGTTGTATAGGCCTTCTTTTTCCGTGGGACGGTTTTTTTGACTTTTACTATTCCGCATATCGCAACCAAATTGTTTTTGTTATATATTTAACTTATACTATATTTCGACCCACAAGCAGAAGTTGATAATACTATATTTTTGGCAACACTAGAAACATAACGTTACAAAAAACTGCAAAGCAAGAAAACACATCTGATTTTCTACTTTGAATTTTCCCTCCTGTAATTTCTCGGGTCAGGTGACAGGCCTCTGTTCTATTGGCGTAACTAAGGTAACGCCATGCACGTCATCATCGAAGAGGGCGCTGCTAGTGCGAAAGCAAGTTAGCCTTTCCAGTATCTCTGACGCGGCTGGGTCGTTAGAATGTTTAAACGAGATTTTTGTGGTCGAAAATGATTAGTTATAGGCTTGCTAACTTTTAATTTCATCGCATAAAAGTAGGTAGGCATAATGACGCCGACACATAGTCGGCCAACAGTCGTTTTATAGTAGCCTCAAAACAGTAGGAAAACCGGCGGGCCGTCGTCCCTCCAGGCGGACATTTCGACTTTCAAACTATTACTCTCCCGACTTATTAGTGACTTTTTACCAATTCGTCGGTAACACACAAAGCCGACCATGTAGGCCCTACGTCGGCAGTGCTACTAGGGTATGTTAAAGGCAGCCTTGCCAGTAGGTGCGCAACGGATTACTTTCGCTTGCGATGGATTACTCCCAGGTTGTTTGTTGTAAAACCTTGACGCAGATTCAAATATAGCACTAATCAAAAGACTTTTCCCCACACCAGCGCCCCCTGTAAAAAAGAGGCGCAACGGAGTTTCTTTGCTTTTTACATGATACAAAACATGGTAATATATCTCTCTTTGTTTTGAATTCAATTTTCTAAGAAGAGCGTTGTACTCAGAGTCATTAATTAAGGTAATTGACGGAGCAACAGTATTTTCGGCATTGCCATCAATAATTTCTCTATTAATATTTCCTACAGGTTCTTGAATCGTATTAATTAAAAAATCGGAATCATCCATAGCTAAAGATCTATCAACTTCATTTCTATGTTCTAATTTAGGCTGGATATTAGTACCATTCACTTGAATTTCTCCATTTTCAAAATCAGCTACAGCCTGTTCTACGGCTTCTTCGTCAATTTCATTGTGAAATTCTTTCCTAACTTCATTCATAGTTTCGCGACAAAGCTCATATTCTGATTTCATATCCTTTGTCAAAATATCATTACTTTCTTCGCGCCAAGGCTTAAACAACATTAATTGTTCACGATAAAAGTTATCGGGATCTTTTTCTAAATTGATACTTCTGTACCTAATAATTTTAGCACGGCCACGTTTCCTAATAAACCCCGATTCATCTTTAAGTTTCAGCCATTTACCTCAAGCTTCAACTTCATTGCTCTCTCCCTCATCAACATGATCGTGGGCGGCTTTAGTCACTCTACGGGCTTTGGAATATTCGTACCAGGCACCAAATTGAGCTAACGTTATTGCCTCTAGTTCCTCTGGCCTTTGAACATAATGTTCTAGCATCCCAGAGGCAAAAACATCATTACTGTCTGCTGGTAGTTCTTCAAGTTCAGATTGACTCTTAAGAATGTGTACACGATTTTCAGGGGCATTGGTGTTTATAAAAACACAGGCGCGACTGCACCTGGACACAGGAATTTGTAAACCACAGTAAGCCGCTTCCTGAGCGCTTACCTCGTGGGCATTCAAGAACTGATTAGCAATTAGTTTCAACTTCTGTTTTACTGAACATTTATCATTTTTTGCCTGTTTAGAAGCTTCGCGCAGAAGCAAAGACATCCCTCTTTGAGACTTTCCTATTTATGATACAATATACATAACCAGTGCGTAAGCATCAAGAACGAATTGAATGTCCATATTCGCCTGCCAAAGACGCGAAGCGCACGGATTGTAAGGATTAACTCTAGTATCTTTAGGGTGTCTTTTCAACAAAACTGTTTTCCTTTTGAGGTCATAAGTAACGGCAGAAATATATTCCACTTCTGACCAACCCAACTTAGCTAGCAACTCCTCAAAACTATCTACCCAAAACTCTTTTTCTTTCGATTGCAATATCTCATACAATCTCTTTGACCTTGCCTTACATCTGAGTTCTTCCTGTACGCTACCAGGCTGTCGTAAATTATGGTTCTGGGCATAGGTGGAAACGGGATTCCAAAACGACAAACGGAATTATTTTCGACCTTCTTTCTACAAGTCGTTGTGTGTTTGTGAATTTGTAATCGTGTTAACAAATCTAAATGTTCGTCATTGTGCTCAGCAGCACAAGAAATAACATTATCAATAAATTCCTCTACTTCCTTAACATTTGAGAGATCATTTTTAAGTTTTGGAGCATCTTTTATCCAAATCAAACCATGTTGGTGGGGCGAACCTCTTTGCTGTATTTCAACTCTAAAATAATAGTCTTCTATAACGCCAAGAGGACCTAATTTCTGTAACGCCTTAAGCAAAGCCCGAAAACGGTGGTCAAAATATCTAGCGCAAGTAACAGGATCATCCTGAATCAGTTTTGCCCTTTCAGAAAAACTTAAATTGTTAATATCATCGTTAGGTAAACTCTCCTGCCCAGAGGTTAGTCTCAAAATATTCAGTAGCTCAGGCCATTTACTTTCGGCAGCCGAAAACGTTATGAAAAAGGTAGCCGTACCAAGCTGTCTAATCATACCCATCAATTCCTTTTGTCTGTGTTGCCAATAAGAAGGCGAGCTCTGTAGTCTTTCTAAAACCCTCACCCTGCTTAATTAAAGCATCAAGAGAACCTGCAGAAGCTAAATGTCCAGCAGTATAATTCGACCCATCTGTTCTTTTAGTTTTCCTCATGCAAACCTGTATAGATTGACTAACTTTCAAGGTTTCCAATTTGACAAAAGAGTAAAACAATTTCGAAGGATTTTTAGCACAGCGTCTATCAATATTACGAAGCTCCCATTTAAAAATATCACCAAAACTTCCCTTAACCTTAAGGTTCATTTTTTGACCCACGTAAATGCTCGGGAATGACAATTCTTCCGCATCCTCGTCAAAGAGTAAAGACATTGGGGTTTGACCTTCACCAGGAGCAAACTTCACATGCATGGTATTACTTGGCAAAAAATTACTTAAAGAAACTAATAATGTGTCTTGATTCCCAACTGTTAACGAACTACTTTCGTTGGGTTCATTCCACATATCATCGCTATCATTCTCTGCGTTTATTGGCGCTACTGGATTATCTCCTGATACATCAACTTGATTTACCTGACTGTCATTTTCGTCAACAATAAATTCAAGTTCTTCAGGAATGGGGTCTAATATGTCACTCTTAACGGTAATTCCATGTTTAACATACAAAGGCGTTTTTGCCAGAACGTTAAGGGCCTCTAAAATGACTTTGGGTCTCACAGTTTCGTACAAATAGGGTGTGTTATACTGCATTCTTCTCATAAACTCAATTTGAATAGTATCTGTGTCTTGAGGTAACCTGGGTAAAACCGAAACGGTGGACTCTACATTTATAGGGACGTTAACCACATTTCCTTTAATACCACGTTGTTGGTCACACCCTAACCTTCTTATTTGCATGAATGGTATTCGTGGTGATATCATTCTTTCTTCTAAATTACTTAAGTTACTTAATTGCGCAGGTATTTCAGGAAACACAAATCCATTTTCCCTTGATAATTTTGGAATTTGCTTTCTCTTAACGGTTTTATTACAAGTACTACACAAAAATATTTCCTCATTCAACTCTCTGTGTTCAATACCAGGGACTGACAAAAAATCTATGGACTTTACAATGGTGCCAGATGACTTAAAAAAAAGATTTGAACATCCTTCACACGGCCACGTTGGGCCATCTTTTATGCTATCAAAATAGGTCTGCTCTATAAGCGAAGGGTTTGCTCGCCTATCTGCGGCTGAAGATCTATTTCTAGAACGTTCAGACCAACTAAAACCTATATCTTCACGCCTGGCAGCCTTAGCCGCCTGGTTTCTATCACGTTCAGTGTCTCTATACTCGGGATCTTGGCGTTTAGCCGCCTTAGCCGCCTGGTTTCTATCACGTTCAGTGTCTCTATACTCGGGATCTTGGCGTTTAGCCGCCTTAGCCGCCTGGTTTCTATCACGTTCAGTGTCTCTATACTCGGGATCTTGGCGTTTAGCCGCCTTAGCCGCCTGGTTTCTATCACGTTCAGTGTCTCTATACTCGGGATCTTGGCGTTTAGCCGCCATACCCGCTTGGTTTCTATCACGTTCAGTGTCTCTATACTCGGGATCTTGGCGTTTAGCCGCCTTAGCCGCCTTGTTTCTATCACGTTCAGTGTCTCTATACTCGGGATCTTGGCGTTTTGCCGCCTTAGCCGCCTGGCTTCTATCACGTTCAGTGTCTCTATACTCGGGATCTTGGCGTTTAGCCGCCTTAGCCGCCTGGTTTCTATCACGTTCAGTGTCTCTAAACTCGGGATCTTGGCGTTTAGGCGCCTTAGCCGCTTGGTTTCTATCACGTTCTTTTTCTCTAAATTCGGGATCTTGGCGTTTAGCCGCCTTAGCCGCTTGGTTTCTATCTCGTTCACTTTCCCTATACTTTGGATCTTGGCGTTCAGTAGCCTTACTTAACTGATTTCTTACACGTTCGCTTGATCTATACCATTCATCAACCCTTTTTAATTTCTTGGTAAATATTCCACCCTGATTTTCAATTTCACAATTTGACTCATTCTCTCGCTTTTTCCCTTTAGTTAGCGACTCCCTCTTACTGAATTCTTCATTTTGTCTCAGGATTCTTAATCTCTCTAACGGATAGACATTACCATGGGACGTACAAGGTACTTGTTCATCGCTTTCGATGATTTCACTAATATTAGCATTAACATGGGACCTACAAGGCACTTGTTCATCGCTCTCGATGATTTCACTAATATTAGCATTAACATTTTGTACATTATTGGGTTCCTTATTAATAGATATGCCTACGCCTACAGTACTTTCAATAGAACATTTATTTAATGCATTATCTTTCTTACGATCATGGCCAACTGGCCTCGCGGTAGGACTTACATTTTGTGTGCTAGAACCTGTTCCCAAAAGAGACTTTTTTTCCGCGGCTAACGCTCTTCTCCTTTCATTTTCGCGTTTCCTAAATTCGGGATCTGACCTTTTTGCCCTCATTCTTTCCCTTGCCTTTCGTTTTCTGATTTCCTCTTTACTCAAATTATTATCTTCCTCCATTTTATTATTCAGTTAAATACTCACAAAGATCCGCAAAAGCAATCCCCTTGCAAGACTCTGTAACGTTTGAAATATTATTTTCCGAAGAAATTTATTACAGAAGATTGAATTATGAAGTACTACCTTTGAAATTCAAATAAAGAATGATAAAAGTGCGTAAAAAAGGTCTTTCACAAATAGGGGGCGTATAAACTAAACAGCATTTTTTTATATTTAAAAAATATTCTTAGATTGTCAAATACTTTTTTCGGCGTTGAATTTTTTTAACACCAGCTTGTAAAAAAGATCTCTTTCAAACTAGGGGGGGGGAATCTTAAAAATAGAAGCTAGTTCTCATACAAATAAAATTTCGCAACGCGGCAGCACTTAGCTTCGGATCATAGCATCACTCGCTTGGCGACGTCGCAGGCGGAGATACCGTTTGTACGGGATTTTGAAATAATGGGAGAGGTTTTGGCATTTTAATCTATATTAGGAGAGATTTTAAGATTTCAATGTTAATTTCCCATGGAACATTGTTGAGATTTTGAGATTTCGACCAAACTGTGCGGGATTTTGGCTAATGTCCGACCACTCGGCAGGGACTTGTTCTAGCTCGCGCGCATTTTCTCGCAAAAATACCTTATTCGCCTGCGAAAAATGGCTAAAATTAGCCAAGTGAGAACTAGCTTAAAAGCTGACTTTTTGCCATGCGCTTTTCTGGCGAAACTAATTAAAAGAATGTTTACTCCTTATTGTTAAGAATAGAAGAAAAAGCGCTGACTTCAGCGACGGAATACCCCTGCCTTCCCTCACTTAAAAATACAATATTTTCCAATTCTTTGTGAAAGAATGGTGTTATGAAAATATTGGGAGATAATAGTGTCAAAATTATTTCGAAAATCGGGGAAGCTTCCATATCCAGATTGGACCTTTTTGAGCTGGTTTGTGGGTAGGTCAGCGGTTATTAAAACAGCGATTCCAATTTCAGCGTGTGTCAAAACAGCCGGTTTTCATAACAGCGATTGTCAATATAATACCTCTCATATAGCGCTAGCCAAAATAGCCTTTTTTAATAATCAGCGTTTGTCATCAAAACCGCGGTTTCTTACAACAACGCTTTTTCAACACGGCGCTTTCTCATTACAACGCTTTCTCGAATCAAATTTAACCATCTTAAAATGCCAATGTTTAACGGGACATTGTTGATGTTTGGCAAAGCCCGAGGATAACGCCACTTTGCTAAACCGTTGGTTTTATAACATTATTTAGAATTCAAGAGGTTAACAACAGCTTAATTCTTCAACCGATTTTTAGGCTTAAAAACAGTGCCGAGTGAAAATTATATTGACGTACATTTTTACTAAACAACGTTCATTTATGCAAAAGTTTGTGGAAAATAATAACCGCAACATTGTCAGTAATGCGCACGATCGAAAATTCATTATCAAAGTTGAAGCTCGCGTGCAAATTTCTGCACGTGCCTTATCTCAAAAAGGAGGATCTTTGCCTCTATACTTATAGAGGATATCTCAAAAATTTATGAGTTCTGACCATTTTACAAGGTTCGGCGCTTTGAGCTAATACTAAATGACTCGTGGCACTTGTAGTTTTGTTGACAATTAACTTACCTTTTGGGAAAACCAGGTACTCTCGCTGAGACTTACTTCGCTCCACATCTATAAATGGTTTTTTGGGGAGCCATTCTTGCGTACTCTTGGTTAGTTAGTGTCATTGTGAATTGCAGACAACTTGATTGGGGAAATGATTCATGTTGGATGAAATCAGCATCATCGCTTGAGCTTTCTTGGTCAGATGGATCCGACGAAACCTCATCGACCTCTTCCGCGACTTTTCCTTGAAAACCAAGCCTTTTCCAACAATCGTAATAGTTTTTAGACACAATTGAATATAGCGCGAGACCCATTTTTAGTTGATGCAATTCATTAGAGATTTTTAGCCAGATTGGTGATGATTTTCCAGTCACTTTTCCACTACCGACATGAAAAATTTCATTCTTGTGCTCGGAGAGCGCCTTAATTACAACACTAATTTCTTTCCCGCTCGCAGGCTTTTTCCCAACCATATTATAGAAAATTTGTTTATCACATAAGATAAATTATTTTCACACCTTAGTATACCAACGTCCGTTTTAAAATGGCTCTATAATGGGAAACATTTTCAACTAGGCCTAAATAACAAATAGCACGCATTTCTGAGAATACAAGTAACATCCCTCCCTTGCTGAATCATATTCCTCCCGGCATGTAAAACAAGAAATCCCGCTTGTCAACACCCATGAAGAAAGTGTACAAAACAGCCATTGGGTTAAATAGTGGTCAATGTGTAAGAGTTGGAACACCAGAATTTAATAGATATCCAAAATCATGGATATCCGAATTAGATACCAGAATATTTGTGGTTTTCATTCACATTCACTAGTTACAAGACGGTTTGGGTGTCCGCGCTGTTAGCTTAGGCCTAGATGTCACCTGCTTTATATTCATCCATTCTTTCCACGGCCATGTGTAACAATGATTTTAGGTTTAACTTGTAGCTAATAACAACCATGGAAAGTTCACAAGAATGTACCCCACTTTAATTTTTCATGACCCGTCAATCACCTTTCATAGAGTAAAGAGTTGTCAGATTTTAGCACGCCCCTTCGTCCACTTTATATTTCATTTTATTTTTAAATACAAAAGAGCCATACCTATAGCCTAGAATTTAATAGAGCCTGGTTATATGGAAGCTTGAAAGCCGGTTTAAGGAAAGGCGGAGTAAAAGCCCGTTTGGGCAAAAGCGCTTTTGAAAAGGTGTTTACTGTTACATGCGCGCTCTTAAGAAATCCCGGGAAATTTTCCGTTTTTCACACCTGTATTTCTTCGGGGGACGATTTTACTTTAGAAGTAGCTCTGTTGTCAGTCTGTTGATCTGTTCCTAGCTGTAGTTTTTATTATTTTATTTTGTTGTAAAACTATAATTTTCACTTAATGAGAGAATGAAATGATCATACAAATATATTGTAAGTTTAGTTCATATTTAAATTCCAAAGTATCACACTTATGCTATTTCATAGTGCGTAGATGCGGAAAATATAATAATTGATGCAAGTTTAGAAATTAAAATCGGTTCATGGATGAACCAATGTTTTTAATTAGGCCTATTTAAAAAAATTATATCTCTGAGAGTTTTGAACCGATTTTAACTAAACATATTTTATTTTAAATAGACAAATAATTTAAACAACACTAAGTTGTCCATGAAACCCTCAATTTAAATAAGACTTGCCATTTCATGATTTTTGTGTTAGTGTAAAAAACAAAACAATTTATGAAATGGTGCTATGATTATTTCATTCTACCTTTAAAGAGAGGGTCAAGAGGAAAATGAGCGAAATATGATAAAAACTCAGTCGGAGTTTGGGGGGCGAAACGTAATTTCGGCCCCGCAAATTAAAAGTTAATTTGCACTTGATAAAGTATGGAGCAAATTAAAATTGCTCTTAATTCTTGTAGAGCAAAATGAGGCTCATTGATTAGATATTTCACATTATCGCTCAGTCGGAGTTTGGGGGGGCGAAACGTTATTTCGGCCCCGCCAATTAAAAATTAATTTGCACTTGATAAAGTATGGAGCAAATTAAAATTGCTCTTAATTCTTGTAGAGCAAAATGAGGCTCATTGATTGGGTATTTCACATTATCGCTCAGTCGGAGTTTAGGGGGGCGAAACGTAATTAATCAAAATCAATGAACCAGTGGCGTCGCTAGGCCTTTTTTGTAGGGGGGATTTTATAGTCGCCCCCAAATTTCAAACTTAGACCTCTCAAAATGATCAGTAAACCCTACCAAAAATCGCTCTTAGCCACCTAAAGTTCTGTAGCAATATATAAAAAATTTGTACAGATTTCTCACCCCCAAATTTCAAACCCTAGCGACGCTTCTGCAATGAATATGAATGTATCATTTAGACTAAAAACCTGGTAAGCATATTTATAAATAATATGTATTTGGAATGTGAATTTAATTAACATATGCCTTGAAAACGTTTCTTAGCAAAACGCCGACCATGAGACGAACTCTCCCACGAAGCTTTTTGCAATTCCTTTTACTTATGTTTGGGAAATTTCAATATTCCCTAAAAGTAGTCTGCAACCTTTACTGCTGCTAAAGTAACAGCCCGTAAGTTTGGGCAGGTTTTTTAAGCCTTGGCCCATCAGAAGATTAAAGGTGTAATCCTTTAATCCTTTTTGTGGGTAAGTTTTAAGTAACCATTACGTGATAAATATATTTCAATACTTAATTATCCTTTTACTATTAATATAACTTATAACTCAGTACAGTAATACCTATTAATTATTAACGACCAGTGAGAAATTCCCGTACATATCCCTCTTGGACTGTAGAATGAGAGAGGTACTTAACATGTTCATATGCTGAACACTTAAAATACCTTCAAAACCGAAACAAAGTCGTCTTGAACAAATTGGAAAATAAACACATTTTAAGTCGAACATGTGCTCATTTTTGAACATGTATAGGAGAGCGTCGCATGAAGGTGTTCAGGGATTGTGCTCAGCTTCCGAACACATTTTCTGTGTAATTAACATGTTCAGAGGCTGAATACTTAACTAAAAACACGTTCAAAACCGGAACATAAAATGGTTTGAATACATTAGAAAAAAGAACACATTTTTATTTGAACATGTTCTCATTCTTGAACATGTATAGGAGAGTGTTGCATGAAGGTGTTCAGAGATTAAGTTTAATTTCGTAACACGCTTTTTTCTGTGTAACTCGGGTTCTACGCTTCGAACGTGCTTCATCTCCTTTGGTTTTTCTTAGTTCAGAATTACTTTGCTAGTGTATCATGGAGTTAAAACTGTATTAGCTATTTTATTTTATTATAAATTTAATTTTAAAAGCGAAAACAAGCTAAGGGCAAACATCCGTCACTCGCCGACGGAAATTCTGAAAGGGTTGGGCTCTTTTCTAATATACTTTAAAAGGTTCAAACTGGGGCATCATTGTGTTGAAGTTTAATCGCACTAGCAGTTTATTTATTATTGACGTTGTTTAATGACTCTAGAACAAGCAGCCCAAACGGAGAAACATTAATTTAAATGGTTTTCTGAAAGAGTGAGCTTTAATCGCAAACATTTGAATCGACTCATATTAATCCCATTAGCGTTGTTCCACGAACTTATAGATTAGAGCGTTTGATGTTACTTAAAATATCTTAAGTTAAAATATTTTATGGATCTACTAATTCGCGTTTGAAATGTGTAGCACAATTTTCAAGGAGTTAGGGAAATAAACCAGAATTTAACCATAACTACTGGGAACCTTGAGGTAATGCAACACGCTTTGGAAAGAAATCGAAACCGAAGATAAAATCATGAATCTGAGATTCTCGGTCATGTCTGTAAGACCTTAAAACTCTTCTCAGACCAAGAGGTGAATTGGCGTTATTTCAATATATATATATATATATATTTTTTTTACTCACCTTGACAATTTCACTGCCCCTTTTATGACGAAAGGAGATGTGTCTGTGCTGCATCCGGTATTGACCACTTTCCGATTTCATTTCATTCTTGGTAACTTGCGAAACGTAACGTACGTCCAGTTTTTATATCAAAGCTATAATTTTTTTGAGATAATTATTAATCAGGATTAAACATTGTTTCAACAATTTCTCATAACCTATTAATAATAAGCTAAGTTTTCTAAATTACTTTCCACTATATTCTGTCTTCAAAATGACAAACATAAGCTTCGCGGGAAAGACGATTCCCTGAAAATCGTAATGAATATCGATTTCTCCCAATACGCAGGTTGAAATTAGTGGGCATTGACAAGGCACGGAACGACATGATTAAATATAACATAATAACTTTTACAGATGAGTTCGATACATGGCAGTCCGCAATAATACTTAGGGTATGAATACTTCATCTAGCAGATTTTTGTTCAACACGAGTTAAAATATATAATTTTCTTTGAATAGATTACAGACGCTGTTGCGTTAACCTTTTTTCCACAAATTTCACTTTTGAAGCATTATCACTTGTCACCAGCAATGCAAACAGTGTCCTTTTTTATGTTAACGTGTGTCAAAGATAAAGGAAATCAGGCTGAAAGTCGTCTGGCGGTAAAAGGCTTCAACGGAAAAATATGGTTGACGATGATTTCCTGTTTGATCTTAATAGCGCTAGCAACGTCATTTCTCAAATATATCAAATCAACTAAGATGAATTCTCTACGCCGCCTCATCTATGATAATGTTTGGAAATACGTCTCGGGTCTCCTCGAAAACTGTTAAGTTCATTTGCATTTGTTTAAGTTGCGCGCAAGAATTTCCAGATTGGAAAACGTTTTAGCACTTTCGTTCTTGTCCCAGTGTAAACAAGTTTTCTAATTCCGATTCAGATTCTGATGATGTCGGTGATGGAACTGCGGCGAGAATTATATTGTTGGGCTGGTTACTTGGCGCAATGTTTTTCTTCAAATGTTATTCGGGATTATTGAGCGGCGAGCTATTAATATCCAAGGCTCAAAAAATCAACAGTATCTATGATGTCCTAGGACAGCCTCGATTAACAAAAATAATGTTGACGACTTCAAAATTTTATTTTATAATAATAAAAGGAGTAATACAATGGCAGAAATAACTGCCAATAACCAATTTGCAACTGTAATAGTGATGCACTCAAAATTTGGGCTAATTTGATTTTTAAAATATCAATTACCGATAGTAAACCACTTGATAATTAACTGGGGTAGTCATTTTCCGTTGAATGTTTAAGTTTATAATCGGATACTGTTGATCCAAGTAAAAAAACTAAGACGCTCAAACTTTGTGTATACGTAGATCTAGGTTCCATTCAAAAATAGAAATAACGTTGGTAATGTTTGTGAAAATTATTTTTACAGAAATTTAAAAATCCGGAGTATTCTCGTCTTCAGAAGCGTATCCAATCGGATGGTCGATACTTGAGAAGATTTAGGGGTTTAAATGTTTTCCACCAAGACTTGTTTTTCAGTGGAGCAGGTGCATTTTTTTACGAGAGGGACAGTTCACCATTCTTTCTGTATTTATTGCGACATAAACTCAAAAAATATAATAATAAGTATTACATCGGGAAAACCAATTACGAAGCAATTGCTGTACACTACATTTTCAACAAGAGGCTGCCAAGAAGCATTCTTAACAAACTTGACTACTTGTAAGATACTATAAACCCCAAATATTGAGTTGTTATCATTTATGACAGCAGTTAACGCCTCGTATTTGTATAGGTGTTTGCAATATACTCTGTGAAAACTGCAGCCTATATGCTGCCTGAGTCATCGCAGATAGAAGATTTTTCACCCTTGTCAGTGGTCTTTCTGTTACGGGCCTTCATCGTCTACTTAAGCGGCATTTCGATTGCAATAGTTGTCGCCATTTGCGAAGCCTCGACCACTATATTCTATTTATTACGCTAACATATGTGACACTTTTTCACGTCAGTAGAATGTGTTTCAAGAACATAATACGTAAATAATCACACATGAAATATTTGCAATTTTCGATTTTCATCTTGTAAAGCCAGAATCAATAAAGATTAAATGACACTAATCCTCTAGACGGAGACCCTGGTTATACGAAAATGTGTAATGTAAATCACAGCCTACTGAATTACGTGCTCACACCGTGTATATGTATAAATACATATGTATTATGGACTCTCATCTGTTACCTTCTACCAGGCATTGCGTTCGGGCGCCAAATCAGCAGAGAAAAAATGTCCTACAAAACCCCCCACCCCTACTTTTCTTATTTTTTCTCTCTGCGCATGGGCGACATTTCTAACCCACCATTCAGGATTCTCCCTGAGCTATAGTCCTCGTTCTCCACCTGACCTATAGCTACATCTCACTCACTCTATTTAGACACGCCTCACATCCCTGGGTGTATCGCATATCTCCTTTTCCTTGTGATTTCTTGGGGCAACTTGGGGTTTGGAAAATTATATTTTCAGCAAAGTGCTCACAATGTCAATTATAAATATTAAACTTTACTTTTGCCATGGTAAAAATATTATAATAAAAGACTAGTTTACGAAGAAATACTCATGGTAAACAATGAAACTTTATTAGGTGTAAAAATTTCTAATAAAGGTGGAGAGCTTTCGACCCGAGGGTCTTCATCAGTCCAAGCCAACTGTTGGCTCTGAATGTCAATTATGTTGATCGCTTGGTTTGATATAATTATGAGAAATTTTGGTAAGGCGTTAGAAAATAACCTTCGACATTAAAGGCTTAAGCGTGTTTGGTGGTTTTAGAACGCCGTGCTTATTTTGTTTCTCACAAACACAATTATTTTTGCCATTAAAGTTAGGGGCGGACAGTGTTGACTATATAGGCCTAGTAACGCAATTGCATATTTCTCTCAGTGTTTCTCTATATTTGTACTCACCTGAAAATAGAAATATGACTTTGCCAATGTTATGGATAATTGCGAGAAATTTCGCCAACTGTTTTCAAAATGCGTGATAGTTTCTAATTTATATGTAAGTAAGTTATAGCTTTTTCAGTAACTGTGTTCTGTTTTTCGCAATCGACTAGATTTTACTTAAACAATTTGCATTATAAATTTTTTATAAGTACTGAGTTAGTGCCACTGGAAGTTAAGTAATAATTTCAGGTAGCCTAACATTATATCTTAAAAGGACGGCATTTTTCTAAATATAAAAGGAAAAATATTAAAACAAAATAAATTATCTCTCGAAGTTGGGGACGCAAGCTAGATGGAGTGTTTTCTCTTTCCCCCCTTGCTTTGGCTTCCCGCTCGCGTTCTTAACTTTACACACGCTAGCTTGGGTCCTCATCAATGCGAAGTATCACACCTTCTCGGTGGTGAGAGCTGGTAACCACTACGTTGTGTGGGCTAAGCGGATACGCGTCCTTCTCAAGCCAAGGTGTTGAGGCATCGTGCCGAGGGCTGCATGGTACTGGGGAAGTAAAACTACGGTATCGCTAACGATCCCCTCGGGGCACCAGGCGACACCCCGTTGTATCTAGCCTTCCACCCGGGTGGGGGACTAGCGGGTGGTGACCGTTTACTTGCCCCCTTACTCGTGGGATTCTCATGGATAACACATTAAAAAAATACTCTAAAACTACAACACCTACGGTGCAGGGGTCTGCTCAGAGCAGAACCCACACTGATACCACTACGCTAGGGCCTGTATCCAGCGATACTCGTGACGATTTATCGGTGCGTGTGACTGGTAAGGCTTCGAAACGTACCGAGCGTCGTCGCCGTAAACGACAGATTGCTCGGGAAAAGGCCAAATCGGGGTCTGAAACGGCCTCCACCCCCGCTGGGGGTGCGGTGGCACGTGGCAACCAATTGAAGAGGCCTAGAACGGAGGACTCGACTCCCTCGCCCAGCACCTCGCAGGCGGCGGCAAAAAAGGCTAAGTCCTATAGTGACGCCGCCAGCGCAGAAAAGATGGCCATTGTTAAAAAAGGCTATCCGTAGGCGGTCATCACGCAGGAAGACGTGTGCCCAATCCAGAAGGCGATTCTAGGGGCGCTAGATGGGATACCTTCGGGGAGCCGTCTACCGCGCCTTGCGAATTTTAGCCTGACGGCCGGGGCCCTGGTATACTCCTGTGCGGATTATTTCACTGGGGAATGGTTGAAGGAAATCTTCGCCTACTCGGTGGTGGGGGATGTGGTGCTCTCAGTAATGAGAGCTAGCGAACTCCCTTAGCCTAAGGTAATGTTTTGCACCAAGGACCAGATTACCAAAGAGCCGGCGGTGCTGTTTCGGCGCCTAAGGGCCCTTAATGCAGGTTTTGCCACTGAACGTTGGAAATGCATTCGGACGTACGTGGACAGGGCCGTACGGTACTGGGTACTTCTCATTGATGGCTCCTCACTGGAAGCCATTAAGAATGCTGGTTTCGTGGGCTTTACTGGAGTGGACAAGGGTTCCTTCAAACTCCTTCAGAACACGGAAACCACCAAAACCACTGCAGCCGAGTCTACGGCAGGGGGTGGGACTAGCGAGATGGGGGATCTCGCTGTTGAGCTCGCTGGTGTCGCTCTACTCACAGAGGGAGAGGGGGTGGCTCATTCGGGAGCTTGTTCTTCCATGGATGAGTCCACCCTACTGGAAGAATCGGATGGGACCCTTCGGGATCCAGCCGATGTGCGTTCTAGTGGTCCTGATGAGGGGGAGGATCTTGGGATTGGGAGCTTGCCTGTCGGGGGGAGGTGCCACAAGCTCTCTCGGGACCGATGAGGTGTAGCTAGGTCCCTTCTGAACCCCTCTCTTAAGGACCATGTGGACGCTACGTGCAATTCAAATCAATCTGCACCATAGTAAGGCGGCCTCTGCGGTACTCTGCAGGAGGTTTGCTATAGAGGGTCTTGATCTGGCCCTCATACAAGAACCGTGGATATGCCATGGCAAAATCCTCGGTCTTGACGCGGCGGGGTCACTATTTTATGACCATACTGCTGCTAGACCTAGGGCGTGTATTCTGGCTCGGAGGGATCTGTGATGGGAAGTTTGGTGTCGAGGGTGCTCAAATGGGAGAACTAGGGTGAATCGCCTTTAAATCCCGACTGAAAAAGATCTAAAGGTTTGGGTCTAATTTCGCGAGCAATTAAACCTACTTCGGTGGTTCGATTGGGCGTATAATTTACTATGAAATGTTCATGGACTCGAGTTTAAATAAAAACAAAAATGTCAAGTTTATTAAGATAATTAAAGTTCAAACGAGTTACAAAAAAGGTTCTATAAATTCGCCCATCCCGTGATGGGTCCCTTAGACGGGAGGAGAGAGAGTGGTTTCCCGAAGTTTACAGAGCTAGCGAAAGTTTTCAACTGCTCGTCTTTTAAAACGAACATTTCTCTCCTAGAGTTCCAAGATATTTTCAAAAAAGGGGTGCCCATTTCCATTGGTCAGTAGCTTCTTGTGCCTCCAAAATTTTACCTTATATGGTCATGAAAAGGACTAAAGAGAGGCTTCACGAAGTGTTTTTAGAAACTTTCCACTACTAACCGATGAGCCATGGGACCCTCCAAGAAGATGGGAAAGTACCGAGGGGCGTTTTGCTTGGTATTGAAAGAGGTAAAAAAAAGATCTTTATAGATAAGGGAATACAAATTTTGAATGCAGTTACACTTTAAAGTTTGAAAAAAATTACAGAAATACATTTAAATTAATTAGGTTTAGAGGTTACATTGGTTACTTATTTAGATACATATAGTTATTATTACATTGGTTACTTATTTAGATACATATAGTTATTATTACATTGGTTACTTATTTAGATACATATAGTTATTATTACATTGGTTACTTATTTAGATACATATAGTTATTATTACATTATTTTACAAAAAATCATACAAACGCAAAAAATCATTTAACACAAAGCTCCCCCCCTTGAACCATAATGGTTCAAGAGTTTTAGTTAAGTTCTAGATTGAATAGAAGGGGGACTGGTCGTTTAAGTTTAGTACCATCCGATAATCTAAGAAGACAAGACCTAACTATGCCGTCGCGACCACGATAGGCTTCCTCTACCACTGCCATTTTCCAACACAGACGAGGCTGTTTTGGCTCTTCGATGAGTACCACGTCACCTTCTTTCAGTTCTTTGGTTGGGTCGTTAGCTACCCTGTGGTGGGCTGAGCGGAGTTCAAGAAGGTAGTCCTTCTTCCAACGAGACCAAAAATTATCCATTAGTCTTTGTCGCAACTTGAAGCGTTTGGTCAATTGTTTGCGAGTGGTGGGTATGGAGGGATCATTTTCAGGGAATGTCCTCGATGGTAGAGCTGTGAGGCGACCACCTACCAAGAAGTGAGTGGGCGTCAAGGGTGCTGGCTCTCCAGCGTCTTGGTAAATGTAGGTTACTGGCCTCGAGTTGATCACGGCTTCGGATTCAGCGAGAATAGTATTTATCTCGTCTGTGGACAGACGGGCTTGTCCCATGACGCTTCGTAGACAAGTCTTAACGGAACTGACCAGCCGCTCCCAAAAGCCTCCCCACCAGGCCGCTCTTTCGACTATATAATGCCATGAAATTTTGAGCTCGCCGAAGTGCTTGCGAACTACAGGGCTTCTGACGTTTTCAAATAAAGCTTTGAGGTCGGCGTCGGCTCGTTTGAATGACTTGGCATTATCCGAGTATATGGCTTTTACTATTCCACGTCTAGCAATAAATCGGCGAAAAGCGAGCAGAAAAGCGTCGGTTGACATGTCTGGTACAAGCTCCAAGTGAATGGCCCTAGTAACGGCGCAGGTGAACAAGGCTATATAGCACTTTTGTCCGTTTTGATCGTATAGAGGACCAGCGAAGTCCAGTCCACAACTTTCAAAGGGAGGTGTTGGACTGGTTCGAAATGGAGGTAAGGGTGCCATTTCCGCGGTTGTTCTACGGGCACGTGCCCATTTGCAGTGGTAACAGTGGTCAATGACCCGTTTTATTAGTTGGCGTCCGCTAGGGATCCAGAATTGTTCCCTTACTTCGACAAGTGTGTCATTTACTCCTGAATGCATCAACCGTTCATGTTGATTGTACGCGATTAGTTCTGAGAGCGGATGTTGTGGCGCTAAGATCCAAGGGTGGCGTTCTCTGTACGAGAAATAAGTTGACGTGATGCGTCCGCCTACACATAGTAAGCCATCCTTCAGAAAAGGCTGAAGCGAGATAAGTTTCGACTTCTTGGAAACTTCTTGACCATTTTCCAGGCTAGCTACTTCTTCAGGGTAGCTATCAGATTGAGTTCTTTTGATCCAGAATTTCTCGGCGCGAAAAATTTCTTCTGCTGAAATCTCTTCAGTTTTTCTTTCTAATTTAGGCTTTCGGCAATTGTCAATAAACCGAAATAGATAAGCGGTTATTCTGTAGACAGATACTAGATATTGGTTTCTGAATCTCTTTAAGTCTAATGGAGGTTCACTCGTTGGCTCTATGACGCAAACAGCTTGCGAAACGGCTTTGAAAGAGTTCTTTTTGAGCTTGGTTATCCAATACTTTTCTAGTCGTAATCTTCTTGGGGTGAAATTCTTCGTTTAAGCTGAGCCATTCTGGCCCTTTCCACCATAGCTCGTTGCTAGCCAAATCGGAAACGGCTCGACCTCTGGTTGGCAAGTCGGCTGGATTATCCTTGCTCTTACAGTGATTCCAGGGCTCAGGATTTGTCAGGGTTTGTATGTCCCTGACACGGTTGGACACAAACGGTTTCCACTGGGTTACCGAGCTCTTAATCCAGTGGAGTGCAATGGTTGAGTCTGTCCACATACGGACAGCAGAAGGTTTGACAGAAAGCGTTTCAAGTAGATGCTTTGCAAATCTTGCCCCAATTACGGCTCCCATTAGCTCCAGTCTGGGAAGAGAGAGTTTTTTCAATGGAGCGACCCTAGTTTTCGAGGATACAAGAGAGGTTCTTATAATTCCATCTTCAGTTTCAAAACGTAAGTACGCAGCCGTGGCGTAAACTTTCTCGCTTGCGTCAACAAATATGTGTAACTGGATGCGTACTATCTTGCTATCTAGAGCTTCAGCGTAGTAGGAACGTTGAATACTAATTTTACGGAGATCCGTGAGTTCAGCGCACCAGTTATTGAAAGTAATTGCGAGATCATTGGGAAGTTTCTCATTCCAGTCCAATCCTCTTTGCCATAGTACTTGAAAAAGCATCTTAGCTCGTACTGTGAATGGAGCTAACATTCCAAGTGGATCGTAGATTCTTGCGACTGCGCTCAGAACGCATTTCTTTGTGTCGTCCTTAGAAATCAGAAATTCTAATAAGGCATTCATGACGAAAATTAGTGCGTTTTTTTGGGTATCCCATGACAGACCTAGAACCTTTTGAGTTATTGCGCTTGACGTTAAGCTTTGAGACTGCTGGATTCCTAATTCTGGAAAGTCACTTCCCCACAAGTCTCTTAGTTCAGAAGAATTTGTCTTGAATTTTCGAAGATCCAATGAGGCATTTTTCAAGATTTCCGTTGCCTTCTTAGAGTTTTCATAGGCGGTTTCTACGCTGTTATCGCTGTGGACTAAGTCATCGACAAATAAGCTTTTGTCTAAAATCTTGCAGACTTCGAGTTCCTTTTCTTTGTATTGAGCAACATGGTGTCGGACAGTACCGGCCAATAAGAAAGGGCTACTTGTAATTCCAAATGGAACGCGTGCAATGCGGTAAGTTTCTAAGGGTGAGTTTAGCTCATTTACGTCTATCCAGAGGAACCGGACAGCATCTCTATCTTCTTCGAAGATAGCGATTTGTAGAAAGGCTTTAGCAATGTCAGCGGTGTACGCAATTCTTCCTTCTCTAAATCGGATAAGAACGTCAAGGATCTCAGGGTTGAGATTCGGTCCAGACTCCAGGCAGTCATTTAAGGACGGAGAGTTCGACGCGTGGGCTGATCCGTCATGGACTATACGACGTTTAGTAGTTTCGCTAGAAGCACGAAATACGTCTCTGTGTGAAAGATAGTAGATGGTTCTTCAAGCAGGATCGATTTTGACCCTTTCGATGATTCCAGACTTTAATTGCTCTTTCATGATCTCGTTATATTCCAGGAAACGAATAGGTTCCTTTTTAAGCTTCTCAAGTAGGGACTTGGTTCTTTTAGTTGCACCTGCAAGGTTGCTGTCCAACTGGTCCTTGTTTGGCTTCCAGGGAAAGGAAACTTCGTATCGCTCATCCTTAAATTTAATAGTGTTCTTTAAGAGTGCCAACACGTCGCTTTGGGCAGCTGAGTCAGAGTTGGAATCCAAAATTCCAATAGAATCGAGTTCCCAGAACGCTCTGGCTTGTTCAGATAATAGGTTATCTTCTTTTTGTTCTTCTTCCGCTCCTGCTAGCATCAGAGTGACGGAATTTACGCCGTAAGAGTGTGAAGTCACCTTTTCAGGGCCGTTAATTACCCAACCGAAAACTGTTCTTGGGCCACGATCTTAGGTCCAAGTCTTTCGAAGTTGGCGGAGACTATACCCCAGTACTCATCAGATCCGATTAAGAGATCGACAGACGACGCGGTATTTCCTCCTACCTGGTTTGTTACAGCATCAACCAGTTGGAGGCCTCTCTTATTCATTTCGGAGACTACTCCAGAGCTTGGAATAGCAAAAACGGCTCCGCTGATTTCCGGTGACTCTAGAGCTTCGATGGTTACTCGTTTGACAAGATTAGATATATTAAAAAGCTCTACGCGAACTTTTCTCCTCTTGGTGCGAATAGGCGTAGCTCCTTCGAGGGGGTAAATATTAAAATCTTCTTCGCTAAGAACAGGGAGGTTAAGACGTCTGGATACGCTTTCTTTTATGACCGTTACTTGTCAAGTAGGCAGCGGATTTTTATAGACTTTTCCTGATTAGGGTTTTTATCCAGCGCTTGGGCCATCTGTAGAAGGACCATACTCCTTTTGTCGTTGTTAGTTTCTATCTGACAGGTGTTAACTACGTTATCTTGATCGAGGTTGTTATGATCGCGATTTGAGCTATTTTCTTCATTGTCACAAACGGTGACGTGGTGCCTTTTGTCGCATTTCGGGCACTTCCGGTTACGCGAATCGCAGTTTTTCATTAAGTGCTTTCTAAGACAGATATAGCATCTTTGTTTCGAGTAGACGATTGCTTTACGTTCGCTTAGAGTCAAAGCTTTGCATTCCGACGTTTTGTGGGAAGGGTTGTCGCAATAAAAACAAGTTTTGACATACCCATCTTTAGAGTTACCAGCTCCTACGTTTAACGCGGAAGCCGATGGTAGATGGCGTATAGGTTTGTGGTTTTTGCTATCGTGGCGCTCATGAGCATGGTTTGCTTTTTCAGGATTTTTACGCTCAGATTGGCTTATGTTATAGGCGTGAGTTCGGCATACAATTTCTTTGCGTATAAAAGACAATAGGTCATCTACTTTATACTTTTTATGATCAAACGTGCGATTAAAATCTACTACTAATTCAACAGGTAATTTTTTAAGCAAAATACGACATAGTAAATCACCGTACTGACTAGTAATTACTCCTAAAGATTGCAGGCTACGAATTTGTATTTCTAACGTATCATAAAGATCTTTTGGACCATTGACATCGCTAGATTTAGTAACTGGTTTTAAGCTTGTCAATATATCTAAATGAGTATCTGCAATTGCATCTTCGTCGCCGAAGCGATCTACTAAATATTCGATTGCTGCATCGTAATTACTGGCCGTAACGGCTAGTCCAGAGACTGATACATAGGCAGTATCTACTAGATATGACATTAAATAGGAAAACTTAGCTTGTTTGGTAATTTGAGGGTTATCGTGGACGCTAATTTTGTACTGTCCCCAGAAAGCTTGCCAATTTTCGATTTCGCCGTTGAATTTCCTTATTTCTAGTTTCGGTAGACGAACACAAGGTTGAAAAGGTATCGCGTTTTCATTTTCAGTTAATGAATTGTTCTCTTCTGTAGCATTAAAAAATCCAGGTAGGTTAGATTCCCGGATACCAGGGTTCACTATAGTTGAGGATTCAGGGTTCACTATAGTTGAGGATTCCGATCTGATTGTTCTTAAGGCTGGCGCGAACACAGCAGGTTGTGATTGCTCCTTAATTTTCTTGATACGTCTTTCGGCGGCTCCTTTCCATTTAAGGATATCCTCGGCGTATTTGGTAACGAGCGAGTACTCTTCGTCGAGTTCCGCTTCCGTTTCGTCACCATCTAGCAGATCCTCGATTCGGTTGTTTAGGTCCTCCAGTTGAGGTTCCTTAGCTGCCAACTGCAGTACGGCATCTTCTAGTTTCTCTAGATCAGGGTCCAGGTTTTCCGGTATTAGTTCGTCCTCGACGCGAGAACTTATTCGAGAGATTCCGGCGCGTATTTGACCGCGTTTACGCCTTAAGCGCGTGAGTTCGGGGTTGACCGACATTTTTGCTTTAAGTTGAGTAGTTCACGATTTCGTCACTTCACGTAAATCACCGTTAATCCCGGGTTTCGGCACCAAAATGTGATGGGAAGTTTGGTGTCGAGGGTGCTCAAATGGGAGAACTAGGGTGAATCGCCTTTAAATCCCGACTGAAAAAGATCTAAAGGTTTGGGTCTAATTTCGCGAGAAATTAAACCTACTTTGGTGGTTCGATTGGGCGTATAATTTACTATGAAATGTTCATGGACTCGAGTTTAAATAAAAACAAAAATATTAAGTTTATTAAGATAATTAAAGTTCAAACGAGTTACGAAGAAGGTTCTATAAATTCGCCCATCCCGTGATGGGTCCCTTAGACGGGAGGAGAGAGAGAGGTTTCCCGAAGTTTACAGGGCTAGCGAAAGCTTTCAACTGCTCGTCTTTTAAAATGAGCATTTCTCTCCTAGAGTTCCAAGATATTTTCAAAAAAGGGGTGCCCATTTCTCATTGGTCAGTAGCTTCTTGTGCCTCCAAAATTTTACCTTATATGGTCATGAAAAGGACTGAAGAGAGGCTTCACGAAGTGATTTTAGAAACTTTCCACTACTAACCGATGAGCCATGGGACCCTCCAAGAAGATGGGAAAGTACCGAGGGGCGTTTTGCTTGGTATTGAAAGAGGTAAAAAAAGATCTTTATAGATAAGGGAATATAAATTTTGAATGCAGTTACACTTTAAAGTTTGAAAAAAATTACGGAAATACATTTAAATTAATTAGGTTTAGAGGTTACATTGGTTACTTATCTAGATACATATAGTTATTATTACATTATTTTACAAAAAATCATACAAACGCAAAAAATCATTTAACAGGATCTCTGTTGTATCTCTCTACCGCTGTACACGTCCCAGGACACGGCGGCCGTGAAGCTAGTCCTGGCCACTGGGCATGCCAAGTTGACTATCACGGCTGCCTCTGCATACTTTGCCCATGACGCGGACTCTCTCCCGACAATTGAGGTGATCAATTTGGTCAATCAATGTGAAAAGAAAGGGGACAAATTAATCATTGGCTGTGACGCCAATGCTCATCACATCACGTGGGGCAGTTCTGACTGCAACAGGAGAGGTGATGATTTACTAGAATATTTAGTTGGTTGAAAACTCCATATTCTTAATCAAAACAATGAACCTACTTCTGTTACTTCTAATAGAAGGGAGGTCATTGACCTCACGCTAGCCACGGAAAACCTCGTGTCTTTCGTGTCTAACTGGCATGTGTCTAATGAGCCGTCTCTGTCGGATCATAGGCACATCTGCTTTACTGTCGCGACTACTTCTGTCCCGGCGGGGACGGAGAAACGCAATCCAAAACGGACCAATTGGGCCGGCTATAGGGAAGACCTAATCCTACGCTACGGAGGGGGTGACACTCCTAAACTTACTTCACCTAAAGATCTTGATAGGGCTGCTGGTGATTTACAGTGCTCCATCATGGAGTCGTTCCACCGGAACTGCCCACCTAAGACCGTCAACCACTCGAGGCTTGTCCCTTGGTGGAACGCGGATCTCAACAGGCTTCGTAAATATACGCGCAGGCTCTTTAACAAAGCCAAGCGCACGGGTGACTGGGCTGGATACAGGCAGTCCCTTAACACCTACAACAGGGCCATTAGAGCTGCTAAGAAAGACTCCTGGCGGACCTTCTGTGAGCAAGTCTCCAATGTCCCTGCTACGGCTAGGGTCATGAAGATTCTAGCGCACGACAGCTCACATCGACTTAATGCTATTAAGCTGCGGGACGGTGTGTACACTAAGTCTGGGGCTGAGACTCTCAAGCACATGCTGGAGGTCCATTTTCCTGACTCTACTTTTATCAATCCAACAAACCCTGACTCTCTCTACCCTTTCCTGCACAGGTCTAAGAGGGAAGACTGGCTTGTAGCCAGACAGGTTGTCACGATTCCCAAGCTTCGGTGGGCTGTCAACTGTTTTGAGCCCTACAAGTCTCCGGGACCCGATGGGGTCTTCCCTCTGCTTTTGCAGGAGGGCTTAGACCACATCGCCTCTCCGCTATGCAGGATCTACAGACTCTGCATTGCTCTCGGTCACATACCTCGTGACTGGAAACGCTCTAGGGTCATCTTTATTCCCAAGCCCGGGAAGACTTCCTATCTCGAGGCGAAGGCATTTAGGCCCATATGCCTGACCTCCTTCTTCCTCAAAATTCTGGAGAAGCTGGTGGACAGGTACATTAGAGGCGAGGTACTTTCGGTAACTCCTCTCTCTTCTTCACAATTTGTTTACTAAAAAGGCAAATCCACTGAGACGGTCCTTCACGTCCTTACGAATTGCCTGGATAGGGCATTCGAGTTTCAGGAAATTTCACTGGCCGTCTTCCTCGACATTGAGGGGGCCTTTAACAAGGTCTCTAGCTCGGTTATTTCTGAAGCTGTTAAGAGATTTGGCATCAGCGACACTCTTGGCCGCTGGATCAAGTCCATGCTTACCGACCGTGAGGTGTCGGCGTCCCTCCTAGGGGTGACTACCAGCAGGGGCTGCCCTCAGGGTGGAGTGCTCTACCCCCTGTTGTGGTGCCTGGTGGTGGACGAACTCTTGGGGAGGCTCGGGGGTGCTGGGGGCTGCTGCTGCTTCGGGTATGCGGACGATGTAGCGATAGTCTTTACCGGGAAGTTCCCGGATACTGTTACCGCGCTTATGAGATCTGCTCTCTCTAGCGTGGAGCAATGGTGTCAGGCGGTCAACCTCACCGTTAATCCTGATAAAACTGTCCTTGTTCCTTTTACGAGGAAGAATACTAAGGAGCTGTTCAATGATATCTCTTTCTTTGGCCAGGTCCTGACAAAGTCCTCCGAGGTGAAATACCTGGGGGTGACCTTTGATTGCAGACTCACATGGAAGCCGCATCTTGATCGGTGTAATAAGAAGGCCAAGATGCTCTTCTGGAGGACCAGGAGCTCTGTCGGCCAGACTTGGGGCCTCAACCCCAAGGCTGTACACTGGCTCTATACTGGGATCATCAGACCCATACTATCTTACGGGGCACTTGTCTGGTGGACAAGGGTCCGGCAGGCTGCCCTGCGCAAGCTTCAAAGGCTTGCCTGCATTGGTGTTACGGGGGCCATGAGATCGACCCCAACTGCTTCCCTGGAGGTGCTCCTTGACATGCTTCCTCTTCATCTCTTCCTTGAGGAGGAGACTGTCATGGGGGCCTACAGGCTACAGGCTCAACATTAGTGGCTGCTGGGTTCCAAGACTTTGGGATTACAGCCATACGAAGCTCTTTCGGGAGTACGCCGCACTTGAGCCGCCGCTAACGATGTGCTCTGACAAAACCGTTACCAGTTTTGATTTCACTAAGCCATTCAGCATCCACTTCCCTAGTCGAGCAGAGTGGACTAACCTGCTCTCTCTTGGCACTGGGGTTGAAACTATTTGGTTCACCGATGGTTCCAAGACTGATTCCGGCGCTGGCGCCGGCTATTACTGCCAAACCACAAGGGTCGGCTTTTCTGCCTGCCTGGGCACCTTCGCTAGTGTGTTCCAGGCGAAAATGGCCGCGATCTGTTATTGCGCAGATTACGGTATTATCAAAGGGTATACCGGACGGACTGTGAGAATTTATTCTGTTAATCAGGCCGCCCTGAACGCGCTGAACCAGTCTCAGATTACCTCTCGACTGGTGCGCAGCTGCCTTGATCTGCTAGCTCGACTGGCATCCTGCAACAGGGTTCTGTTGTACTGGGTGCCAGGGCATAGCGGATATATTGCAATGAGCAAGCCGATAGATTTTCGAAAAGGGGTGCGGAGGGCAAGCTCTTGGGGCCGGAGCCGGCCGTCCCCATCCCCTACAGGCACGTCAAACGGTGTCTGCATGACAGGTTGACTGTCATACAAAACCAGCTCTGGCATAACATGGAGGGCCAGAGACAGACAAAACTGTTAGTCAATGGTCCCTGCAAGTCTCGTGCTAGAGACCTAATTTCGATCATCAGATGGGATATTAGGCTGGCCACCGGTCTTCTGACCGGGCACTGTCGGCTTAATAGGCACCTCCATCTGATGGGTTTTGCCGACGACCTCTCTGTAGGTCGTGTCAGGAGAAGGAAGAAACATCCGCTCACGTACTTTGCGAGTGCGACTGCTTCGCCTCGCTTAGACTAGAATATTTTGATTCACACACTTTGGAACCCTCGCGGGTCTCCTCTATTACGGTGGAGCGAATTCTTCGCTACGCTGTGGCCACGGGTCTATTCAAGGCCTGAATACGTGGGTGCACAATATTCCTTTTGGCATCGGTGCAAGGGCGCGAGCCCCCCTACTCACTAATAATAATATGTATAAATACTTATGTATTATGGACTCTCATCTGTTACCTTCTACCAGGCATTTCGTTCGGGCGCCAAATCAGCAGAGAAAAAATGTCTTACAAAACCCCCCCACCCCTACTTTTCTTATTTTTTCTCTCTGCGCATGGGTGACATTTCTAACCCACCATTCAGGATTCTCCCTGAGCTATAGTCCTCGTTCTCCACCTTACCTATAGCTACATCTCACTCACTCTATTTAGACGTGCCTCACATCCCTGGGTGTATCGCATATCTCTTTTTCCTTGTGATTTCTTGGGGCAACTTGGGGTTTGGAAAATTATATTTTCTGCAAAGTGCTCACAATGTCAATTATGTTAATTGCTTGGTTTGATATAATTATGAGAAATTTTGGTAAATAACCTTCGACATTAAAGGCGCAAAGGCTTAAGCGTGTTTGATGGTTTTAGAACGCCGTGCTTATTTTGTTTCTCACAAACACAATTATTTTTGCCATTAAAGTTAGGGGCGGAGAGTGTTGACTATATTTTTGAATATATAGGCCTAGTAACGCAATTGCATATTTGTACTCACCTGAAAATAGAAATAATGACGTTGCCCATGTTATGGATAATTGCGAGAAATTTCGCCAACTGTTTTCAAAATGCGTGATAGTTTCTAATTTATATGTAAGTAAGTTATAGCTTTTTCAGTAACTGTGTTCTGTTTTTCGCAATCGACTAGATTTTACTTAAACAATTTGCATTATAAATTTTTTATAAGTACTGAGTTAGTGCCACTGGAAGTTAAGTAATAATTTCAGGTAGCCTAACATTATATCTTAAAAGGACGGCCTTTTTCTAAATATAAAAGGAAAAATATTAAAACAAAATAAATTATCTCTTAGTACAAAATAAAAAGCATTTAATTAGTCTTAAAAATAATCAAGGACTGCTGCACCATCCGTCATTGGTTCAGTGGCGTCTGCTAAACCGAACCTACCCTTCTCTCAGCCTGTAAGAATTAAACCAATCCAGTAGGGGTAAAGTGTTTCGATTTAGCAGAGGCCACTGATCCAATGGCGGATGGCGCAGTAGTCCTTGATTATTTTTAAGACGACTCAAATACTAATTCTTTTGTAATAAGAGATCTTTTTATTAATATTTTTCCTTTTATTCTAAGAAGGGTATAATGTTTGTTACCTGAAATTTTCCTTTAATCGCACCATTCGTGTTGTTAAATGGCGTGACACGAAAAACCTAAGGCATATGTCAGAAACTCGTTCCTACAAAATATGTATTAAGGAAATTAATATTTAACGAGACGGTGTACGGTATTGAGTAAGGCTATGAAAACTACAAGGAGCCTTTACAATTGAGATGAATTTCGTAGAGAAACAATGTGTGAAAATCAGACGCTTACCGTAGCCGCCAATGACGTAAGCACCTTAAATTTAGGTTAATTTTTCTAAAGTTCCCTTGTTTAATAATGTGTTTTAAATCCATTTCATGGCAACAGCACATAGCCTTCCGATTTCGGACCGAGAAAGACGGGAATCGCGAATTTAGCGGATGTGGCTTCTATATCTTGCAAATTTTGTCCAAAAACCTATTTTTCAAGTATCCAAATTGCTTTTACGTGGAATTTTGAAATTGCACTTTCCTGGCGTTTAGGATATTTTACCCATAAAGCCTTTCGACCTTTTTCATTCAACATATTCAGTTTTGTTTTGCACCTGAAATTCCCCTGTTTATATAATATTTATTGCGTTATTGTTCATATATTGTGTATTCGATGTAGATTTGAAATTGTAACTCCTGAAGATGGCCAGTGGGGAGTGTGTAATCTAACGGCCAATCGTTGCACTGGACTTGTGGAAATGGTTGCACGAAAGGTACAATATATTTTTAGTTAAATGGAGGTAAACAAACAGGAACTGGTTAATTAATCGGTTTAATCCCCCAAAACGTATGTTAGATTATTGCAATAACGAGATAAGTATCTTTATTCGACTCGTGGGTAAGCTAATAATGCCAGATATTTCGATAGTTTATCTTGCCTTATCTTTCGTACATCCTTCCTCTAAATTTCTAATTCCACCACCATGATTAATGTAAAGCTGTTACAGTTCTATATTATAGTGACTTGCTAATGGCTTGAGATATTTTAACGATTTGGGAAGTTTCATTTTCCTTCGATATAATTTTTAACTTAGATTTTAACCCTTTAATCATTGGTACTTTCACAGGAATCTAGAATGGCACTTTCAACATTAACTTTATCGCTGGATCGCAAACCATTTGTTGATTTTTCATATCCGTATTTCCAAGATGCAGTGACGTTTGTTACTAAAGCACCCAGCGTTACAAGAGTGACCAATACGTTCTTTCTATTTGAACCTTTGAAAACTGAAGTATTATCCCATTAAGTTAAAATAAAAATAAAATAAAAATATATAATAACCCACACCCCTCTATTAAAAATAACTCAATAATTAAATCCTTTGAATAAAAACCAAAACTAAAAGGAATACCCCCTAATCTTAAAAAACTTAACAATATACCATAACCTAGCATAGGAGAAAAATTTAACAAACCCCCTAATATCCGAATTTCTTGTAATCCATTACCCCCATGAATCATTGAACCAGCACATAAAAATAATAAAGCCTTAAAAATTGCATGAGTCAATATATGAAAATAAGCTCACTCCCAAAGACCTAAAGATAAACTAAACATTATTAAAGCTAACTGACTTAAAGTTGATAAAGCAATGACCCTTTTAAAATCTATTTCTATACATGCCCCCACCCCTGACATTAATAAAGTTAATAATGAAATATATATTATAACTCTCCCATAAACTCTGAATAAAAAAAGATCATGAAAACGAATTAATAAAAAACTCCAGCTGTGACTAAAGTAGAAGAATGAACTAAAGAAGAGACAGGGGTAGGGGCAGCTATAGCTGCTGGAAGTCAAGAAGAAAAAGGAATTTGCGCTCTTTTAGTTATGGCTGCTAAAAAAAAACAACTAAATAACCAAACGGACAAAAGGTCCAAATTTAAACTATTAAAAAAAATAAAATCCCAACCCCCCAAATTTACTATCGCGAGAATACCTAAAAGAATCCCTACATCCCCTACCCGATTTCTCAAAACTGTTAATATACCTGCATTAAAAGAACGAATATTTTGATAATAAATTATCAAGGCATAAGAAATTAAACCTAAACCATCCCAACCTAATAGTAAACTTATTAGGTTGGGACTCAAGACTAATAAAGCTATTGAAAGAATGAATAACAAATAGGGCTGTGCGAATAGTACTTTTTAAGGTATTCGTCGAATACCAAATAGCAGTGTTTTTGGGAGCCATCTCTCGGCTCGGAATAGGAAAATGACCAAATAATTTGACCAAATAGTGTGAAGTTCAAAAATTCGACCAAATTTAAATTTCTATAAAACTATTCTACCAAATTTCAAATTTATAAATAATGGGACACGGAAAGGTACTTTTGAACTGCTGAAAACTTATTTTTGAACGAATCAAAGGTTTTATTTTAATCAAAATTAGGTTAGTTGTCAATATATCCCTACTCGCTTTGCAATGTATAACCTCTTCCATGTCCATGATACTATTTTTTTAATAGGTATAGTGATATATTATTAGGAAGTTCAATATAGTTAGCTCCGCAGCGAGAAGTAGATAATAACCAGTACCCTTAAAGTTAAAACCTTTAATGATTTATCCTTGTCTATGAACTTCTAAAGACTGAGTGGCTGATTCCAGCTATAGCCTCCTAGATCACGCGACTCGGTGAACGCGGGTAATACTTAAAGGGAGCCACCGGAGGGTATGCTAGCCAGTCTGCCTATTCGTTTCAAATTTCGACGCTGCACTTTTGTGGCGCTGAATCTGCACGTTCAACTTTGTTTCAGTTTTCTGTGGGAGAAGCCTGGTTCTAGGTGGCCATGGGGTTATACTTTCTATTCACTCCCCTCGTAGCTAGAAGAGGGCTCGGAAATCCGCGGGAGGGAAATGCAAACCCTCCGATGGCTCCCTTTAACAGTAGCCACGTCAGAATTTTAAGGGTGTGTCTGCCCACAGTGCCCAGTCGCGTCATCTAGCCACGGTCCAGCGGACATTATCACAGCGCCCATAGGGATAGGAGCATAACATTTATGTTTCTATCTCTATGACAGCGCCCTCAAATTCACAAAATCAACAGAAAAATTCTAAAACTGGTTGCGAATACCAAATAATTTGGTCAATAGACTGTTAAAAACATTCACTTTCAAATTGTTTTATCCGCTATAGAATAGTCGGTTTTTCGAAGCTCATTATTTGGTATTCTAGAATTTTGAAAATCATTATTCGATTCGTCGGTGCGAATAGTAAACGTCAGTTTTGACCAAATTATTTGGTCCGACCAAATAGTAACGAATAGTCTGCACGGCCCTAATAACAAAACTAAAGAAAAAAACGTACCTCTCTCCCATCACCCATCATATAAGAGTGGCTATAAAGAAATACAAAAAAAAAGAAATTAAAAGAACAACAGATAAAAACACAACTCCCACTCAATCAAATAATAAAATAAAACCCCCACTCCCAGAAGCACTAAACAGTTCATACTCATACAAAAATACTTGCCCAGTTATTAATAAATACAAAGCCATTTAAAAAAAAAAATAGTAAAAAACCAGCTCAAATAAAAAAAATTGACATTTACTTAAAAGGAGCCCTATCTTTAATCCCACAAATTAAAATTTTTTATTAAACTACTTAAGTAAATAATAAGACCCAAATTTAAAACTAATTATAACAATGGATAAATTTGCCCCCATAAAACCAAATTTTCCTTTAAACTTCTTGGGTAGAATCTTCTAAAAGTTCAAAATCGACCATGTTGGCTCAAAGAAAATAAATATAGAGAATAACATCCAGCCAAAAAAAATATACACCCTAAAGGAAATATTAATCAGCATCTAACTTGGACTATCCCAAATGAAAGAAACAATTCCCCCACTAAATTTAGAAAAGGAGGAGCGGCCATATTTCTCACACTTAAAATAAATCACAAAAATGAAAAACTAGGCAAAACTAAGATTAAACCACGAAGAAGGAGAAGTCTTCGTGTATGTAAACGCTCATAAATCATATTTACAATAGCAAACAACCCAGAAGAAGTAAATCCTTGGGAAAGTATTATAATTACTGAGCCAAGATAACCATAAACTGATAGTCTAAAAACACCCCCAAGAAATATACTTATATGCCCTACCGAAGAATAAGCAACTAACCCCTTTATATCTCTTTGGGACAAACATACAAATCTTATAATTACCCCCCCCCCTAAAAAAAGATAAAATAATATCCCCATACTCAATTTGGAATAACAAATACTAACAAATACTTTATTTAATAAATCCTTTAATCGATATCTTTTAGAAGGGCAAGAAATTGAAACATTCTGAACAATCGTGCTAATTTTTATCGCTTTTTCCATCATTACAAATCTTATACTTAATAGATGAAACTAGAAGACCTAATTTAACAATTAAAACAATTGGACACCAATGATACTGATCATATGAATATTCAGATTTCAAACAAATTTCATTTGACTCTTACACAACCCCCTTAGATGAAGAAATACCAATATCAACATTCCGATTATTAGATGTAGATAATCGAACAATCATTCCAACAAATATTAACATCCGAATACTTATTACTGCAGTTGAAGTAATCCACTCATGAGCAATACCTTCCCTAGGAATTAAAGCAGATGCTATACCAGGGCGAATTAACCAAGTGCCTATAATCTCTAATCGTTCAGGTTTATTCTTTGGGCAATGTTCAGAAATTTGTGGGGCTAACCATAGTTTTATACCTATTATCATTGAAAGAATCCCTGTTAAACATTTTATCAACTGAATTAACAATTCTGACTCATTAAGTGGCTGAAACCTTTAAGCAATGGTCTCTTAAACCATACTATGGGAATTTCCCCCTTAATGAAAGAAAATAATTAAAATCTTATAACAATATCTTGTCAAGATATAACAATATCTTGTCAAGATATAATTACTTTAAGTTTTTCTTAATACCTCAAATATTCCCTATAAACTGATGATTACTATCACTTCTCCCTCTCACTCTAACCATATTAAATCTAATTAACATAACTTTTAATAAATCCCTAAGATCAGAAAAACATCTTAGAAAAAAAATTATTAAAAAAAACATTAAACTAAAAATGATAACAAATCTTTTTTCTACATTTGACCCCTCAACTTCATCTAATTTATCAATAAACTGATTATCACTATTTATTCCATCTCTTATACTACCCCACATTTTTTGAACCAAAAATAATTGTTTCTCAATTATTACAAAAAACATTTTTTACACTTTACACCTAGAATTTAAAAATCTTTTAAATTGGACATTTACTAATGGGATCACAAGTCTAATTTTAAGATTAATTTGACTCCTAGCAATTAATAATCTAATAGGTTTAATACCCTACATTTTTACAGCTACAAGCCATATGGTAATTTCATTGACCTTAGCCTTACCCTTATGACTAACTTTAATACTATTTGGCTGGATTAATAATACAAATAAAATATTTGCCCATCTTCTACCTAATGGTACACCCCCAGCTTTAATAATATTTATAATTTTAATTGAAACTGTAAGAAACATCATCCGACCCATTACCCTTTCAATTCGGCTATCAGCTAACATAATTGCTGGACATCTTTTATTAACTTTGTTGGGAAACCAAGGTACAATTATGAATATAAAAAATAACTTTTTAATTATTAATACACAATTAGTATTACTAACTTTAGAACTAGCCGTAGCTATTATCCAAGGTTATGTATTTATCATCCTAATCTCATTGTACACAACAGAAGTACATTAACTACCTATGAAAAATTTCCACCCATTCCATATTGTTGACCAAAGCCCTTGACCTCTTACCACTGCCCTAGGAGCACTATTTATGACATCCGGAACAATTAGTTGAATTCACATTAAATCTCCTCTACTTATAACCCTTGGATTTTTACTAATTATCATTACAAGATTCCAATGATGACGAGACATTCACCGAGAAGCTACACTTCAAGGAAACCATACATCTAAAGTTATTATTGGGTTACAATGAGGAATAATCCTATTTATTATCTCTGAAGTATTATTTTGTTTCATTTTGTTGGGCATTTTTACATAGAAGTTTATCACCAATTGTAGAAATTGGGATAATATGACCCCCAAAAGGAATTGAACCTTTTAATCCCTTACAAATTCCACTTTTAAATACAACTATCCTCTTATCTTCTGGGATTTCAATTACATGAACACATCATAGTATTCTAAATAATAACTTAAGCCAAGCTAAAAAATCACTTTTAGTGACTATTTTACTAGGAGGCTACTTCACTATTCTACAAGCCTGAGAATACATTGAAGCCCCTTTTACTATTGCTGATTCAATTTATGGCACTACATTTTTTTTGTGGCTACAGGATTACATGTATTAATTGGGACCACCTTTCTTCTAATTACAATAATCCGATGCAAAAATCTGGCGACTATGTGGCGGCTCTAATGCGCACAGTGCAATTATTTACACAATTCTTAAATATGAAGGTTCTTAACATAATACTAGACCATTTGTAAGAGCGGTATTTACAAAATATAAGGTACGACAGTGCATCTTTTGCTAGGTTAAGGTAAATATAAAGAAAGACAGGTTCATTTGGCCAAAAGGGGTTAATAAAAGACCCTGAGGGTTCGTGTCACCACAAAGCCACAAACAAGAACTATTCAAGGTCTTTTGAGTGAAAGGTTCCATGGGATAACTCTTCAAACCTTCCCCACTTCAGTGAAAATAGGCTGAAGCAATATTATTTAACTGACTTTTGGAAAATAACAATGAATTCAAAATATGAATAAAAAGTAATCGTTTTCCTCTGGTGCTCAAGAAAAACTGTTAATATTACGGCTTCGGTTGGGTACATAGCTAAGACTCGTACTCCTCCTTCATTCGCTCTGATGGCCTACTTTACCTGAGAAGTTTCGTGTGTTCAAAAAAGAAATACCAAACTCGAATTGCGGAATCGTGAGGATAATCCCAAGGTTTCTAGAAAAGGCGTTTAATCGTAAAATACAACTTTAACTCAAGTGCATCAATTCTACAACTAAAGTATTTAGAAACCAGGGTCCATTAGTATAAAATGCTTTGAATTTTGATGTCGATGATTTTATTGCGAAACTGAACCGAATTCCAATTACAGCCATACAATTCTGGTTCATTATATGTAGATATATTTCATAAGGGTTTAATGAATATAAAATAAAAAACCATTTTCTCAAGTGCACAAGTAGGTTTTTAACATTTTTATTAAAATAGCTCGACTAGTTTCGGCCTGACTATTGGACCTTCATTAGGAGTGTTTATTGGGAGCTTTTTTGATTAGATATATCTTTCTGTGTTTTTCGTTAACTGTTTTGAAAAACTTTCACAGAATTAAATCTGGATCCTTAATGTGTTGATAAAATTTCCGATAGTTTATTTTATAAACAATTTAAAAACAACAAAATTACATCATCCGAAGCACTTGAACCCTACCTCGAATGAGGTAATTGGCTTATCTACCTTATGGACTTGACACTGACTTTAATACCTGTTCCTTGTTTCTAACAATTATTCGGAATCTTACAATATATATATGCATAAGTGCGTAGCTATTATTCTTTATAAATTTTTATTGTCAGATTTTATGGCGGTTTTTGTAAACGAACCGAACACGCAATAATTGTCATTTCTGCTATTTTAAAAGTTTTTATTAAGTAATTTGGAAACTAGAAACGAAACACCTGATTATCCAAACATTTTGGGCCGTTTCCAACTTTCAGTTTCGGATACGTATAACTTACCTATTCTTCCGGCCATAATACAGTAATATTATACACGGTTTCATTCATGGTTCACCAAGTGAATTGAGTTAATTAGTGCTGGGTTTTGGATTTTTTTCCACAAAAAAAACGAGGTCGCGTGAAAAACACGGAGGGCTAGTTAAGATTACACTCTTGAGCCACGCCTGCGTGAGAATAACTTTAAATAGAAGGAGCAGACTTTGACCTATTTACGCGTAATTCATCTCTAGACACAAATCGAACAAAGGATTTTATAGAACAGTTCGATATGAAGTCATCATTTTCTAGTTTTGACAATCACGGTGCTAGATACTGTTATAATCAACTGTCTAAAATCCCAATAACAAACTAGAACTCGAATGGTTGAGGTTTAATTACACGTAAAGCGGGGAAGGAAATAGCAATCAGAATATATGAAGTCGTACATCACGCTATTTAAATTATGAAATTTTGAGAGAGCTGTTATCTCACGAATATATTCTAGTTTCGTGATATTAAGTCTAGTTTTCTTATTTCTCTATAAGTCACAGAAGCCGGCTTCTAAAATCACTATTCACGGGAAAAATTATTTTATTCATGAATAAACAAGAAACTCGTACCCAAACTCATTTCTGAGTTTAATTATTCTAGCTAACGGCCATTTCAAAAACCCATTAAATTTCCAATTTAGATTTTAAATTGCCTCTTTTCCTCCTCATCAACAAGTATCACATTTTCTTAAATATGTAATATAGGTTCAAATGAAGCCTTATCCGCTTTTCGTAATACCAATCCTACCACGCTAACCCAAGAAACAAGATACTTAAACGAAAACTTTTCGACTACATAGACGTTCCAATAAATTTGCTTCGATACAGCTCTCCATAAATTTAAACAAAAATTGAGGGTGTGTGAATTCTTTGATGATGAAAATATTGTTTCTTTCCCAGTACTATCAAGGTCTGGAAGAGAATCTTTACTTAGTGGTTTTTCGCCCATTCAAAGCCACGAAAGCTACTACAAACCCATGACTACGCCTGTGTATTTTCAATCACAATACGAGCTAAATGGTGGTAACGAATCTGGCCTTAAAGCATTTCGAACAACACTTGTTTTTGGTGTACCATCCACAGAGGAAAGAAGACAGACTACCTAGACCCTAAGCTAGTCTGGTTATTACAGACTGTTTTACCGTATTTTAAATTTAATTATTACCACTTCTGGTCGATGTTGAAATAAACGGGATAGTCTCATTTTGGCAGTATTTGGTTCAATGGGAAATTCGGTCTAGTGGGACTCGGCCCAATGGGTCAGCAGCCATTGAAAGGCTGGACGTTTATCGAAATCCTAGATATTCACCGCGTAAAATTTTATAACGATGGTAATGGAGTACAAGATAATGTAACAGATTTGTTTCTTATGGAATATAAGGATGACCATTGTACGAGGTGGCGTTTCTTGAAGTCAATGTGTACATGGGATAGACTATAACAAAATTTGGCGTGTTACGAGCCGAAAAATTTATAATGCTAATATGTGATACATAACATAATGAAATTGAAATTTTTCGAATTTTGGTTAATTAATAACGCGTTGCAAATGTCAAACAGAGTTTACAGAGTATAGAGGAGATGGTCCCCTTGAACGTAAACGTA
Source organism: Phalangium opilio (assembly GCF_054372755.1). Lineage (NCBI taxonomy): Eukaryota > Metazoa > Arthropoda > Arachnida > Opiliones > Phalangiidae > Phalangium > Phalangium opilio. Next base: position 569,010 of record NW_028324159.1, on the reverse strand, counting down.
GGCAGGGCCCTGAGGCAGAGTCACAGAGCCAATGTGTACAGAAAAAGTCATAGTGAACGGTGGGTGATACATCAATAGCAACAAAAGGGGAGTCAAGGGTTTCAACTACTAGTCCATTAATATTAGTTAGGCAAAGGTCTAAAAGATTAACTGTGCTAGGGGTAAGGTTAACCTGGTTCAAATTAAGAGCAAAACACAAATCCATAATGGGAGTAGCTTTTGCTTGGATAAGGGAGGAGCAGCCCTGACAGCTATAAAGCTTCCAATCAACTCCCGGTAGATTAAAAATTCTATGCTGAACCAATGCGGGTATCGAGACAAAGGTTAGTACGACTTTACTGGGATATTTTCTTTCATGGAATCTTGCACGGCCCTTGTTAAAGTATCAACCGCCACTTCTATATTTTTTCATGTAGGGTAGGAGTCCAATCAAACTTGTCCAGAAAAGTGTACAGGCCGTAATAGTCGCCAGCTTTGTAAGCTAAATATGTTTTAGAATCATAATCTTTTAAAAAAATTACAGGTATGGTTATCTCCATTGGTGGATGGAACTTGTCAGGTGAAACTAAAGGAGTTGTGGTAATTTTACTGCTAATATTGATGACGTTAGTAAGAATCAAGTCTAGAATGTTTCCATTACAATTCGTTAACTCATTAACTCGCGTTTGGTTCACTGTGTTCATGAAGTCTATTAGAAGCTGGGCCTTGGGTCTCACCGCCGATATACATGCAGTTGCATCATAGAGGTTCCACTTTATGCCTGGCAGGTTAAAATCACCAACAATAAGCAACTCTCCATCAAATGCTGATAGTTTTGGCAGAATTGTTTCTAAATAGTTGGCAAACGCCCACTAAGAAGTGGAAGCAGGTAAGTAATGATTGCCTACTAGTAGTTTCCTCTGTTTCTGTACATGTATTTTGAGCCATACACAGTCGTTTATATGTTCTAAATCTGATATGCGCGTTACTGAAATAGGTTTACGACATGCGATTAATACACCTCCACCGCGAATGTCTCTGCCATCTAGCGACGGACGATCCGCACGATAAACGTTATAGAGATTCGGAAAATAGTCTTCATTAAATGTGATTAAGTTGACAGATGATTTCACCATCATTTAGAGTCGCATTTAAAAAAACTCTTTGGATTTAGTCCTTAGCCCTCGAAAATTTTTTGATATATGAGATTTAATATAGCATTTGAATAATTTAAGAAATTTTTAAAGCTACTGCCCATGGTTACTTTTGCCATTACTATTGTAGTCTATTTATTATTGTTAGATTATTCCTAATTTGAGGAATGGTTTGTATGGTTTTTGCTTAGGCTTTCTTCGTCGTTTTCTCCGTGGGCCACTTTTTGTGTGCTGTCATTGTGAACTATGTCTTCGACTATAGTTGTTTCGTCCAGCACAGTAACCTTAATCGCATCGTATTTGCGATGAAGAGCCATCCTCTATATACCGAGTAAACCGAGTTTTCTGGCCAGGATTCGGGGTTGTAAATTCTGTATCTCCCAAAGCAACATTATAGGAAGCAAAGGTATGAGGTCTTGTCTTTAGTCTTGTTAGTACTAGTGTCTGCAAGTCGTGTTCCTCTCGTAGCCAGTTTTAAAGTCAGATAATGACAGTTGTGGGTCGATGCGGGAGACAAAGAAAGCTTTTTTCTTAAGACTTTAGTATTTTTAGGCAGAATTCCCCGTGTTGGAGTCGAATTATTCTTCTCAACGGTAGGAGGCCTGAAATTGCTAGGTCGCTTTTTACGGTTCGCTGGTCGATTATAGGTGTCACCATTAGGAGCCGGGTTATCTTTTCTGTGAATTTGTTTATTATTATTTTATGTTCTTACGTCCTTGTAAGTGAGCATTTGTGAAGTATTCTGGCAATCTTCTTTCGATGTGACCCTTATAAGTTTATCGACACTATCTGTTAGGATGCTTATCTGGCCGTTAAAGATGGAATTTTGAAGTTTCATTTCTTTTAGCTCATCTTGGAGTGGTTTTAGATCTGTTGGTGTGCTTGTTAGTTTGTGTTTTTAACTCCTTAATGTCTTTTTGAATAGATACCATTGCTTTAGCCACATCGTTATCTAGACATGATTTGATATTCTTGTTGTCAGAATTGAAAGAAAGGTTTTGACTCTATATGTCATCCAATGTGCCAAATATATTCGTGATAAGATAAAGGGTGTACAAAGAAAATTTGTGCAGTAAAGCTACTACAATTTCTTTCGGAACCTTGAATACCACTATGACACCTTGCTACCATTCTTCAAGCTACCAACTATAGCACATTACTGCACTCTGATAGATTTTAAATTTATTTTCAAGTTACTTAATAACATTATTCCTCTTCCCATGTTGTTGGCAAGGCTAAATATTTGTGTTCCATGGGTTTGGCGTAATAATCCTGACACATTTTACATAAAGAGAACATACTTAAACCCTATTAACAGGATTCAAAAGTCTTGCAATGTCCTAGGTACTAAACTCGATATTTTTTCCGTAACTTTGAAACAAATCAAATAACTCTAAATTCACTCCCTCATTTTTTCTTAAAACAAAAACAAGTTATAATGCAGCAGCCTATTTATTTGCTAAGATATATATAAATTATTTGTATAATTAATTCATATTTTATTACTTTCTCAATTATTCACGTGCATGATCTCACTTTTTGTTACATTTGTATATTGGATACACATTATCACTGTCTACATTCTCGTGAACTCTCTGTAGTTTTTTATATAGACAATAAATAATTATTTCATTTCATATCCGACTGCATGGTGTCCATTTCTTCAACTAGCTTCTTGATCATTGATTTGAGTTGATTTAGTATAGAATCGTTGCTCTTTGATACTCCTTCCTCGCAGAAATAATCGTTTAGAATTTTTGGAAGGCCATTTATGAGAGAATCCAGCTTATTCCTATTTAAGGTTTAAGTTTCCTTTCTTTTACCATTATCGTCATTTTTCGTTGTTTCCTTACATTCTGGATTGGAAACTATCAGTTTATTCATCGCGGCGGCTCTGGCGGAACTGTTTGCATCTATGGCAGCGGATGGAAGTGACTCCTCAGAGTAACTTTTTCTTTTACAGTTATGACAAACATGTTTCGACCTGACTCCATTCCATATTAAACTAAGTTCATTGTCACTAAGTAGATTCAAGCACTTTGCATGAGTCTTTATATTACATTCCTTACAGGGAATAGACATTTGACTACCGTAGACTGCCTTTTTGCACTCCAGGCAGGGGTCCGTGGCAGGGGCCATGGCAACGCATGTTTTTTCAGCTTCTTTTATTTCTTTTTCTTCTTTTCCTTCTTTGCAAGAGCGGACTGTTCTTCTTTTCCGTTTTCCCTTTCCCTTTTTCTATCCTTTTTTTTCTCTTTTCCTTTTTCCTTTTTCCCCCCTTTTCTTTTTCCTTTTCCTTTTCTTTTTCCTTTCTCTTTTCTTTCCCTTTTTTTACCCTTTTTTATCGTATAATTATAGAGGAAACTTAGAGACTATAAATGCTCTGATTATATAAAGTCTGATAGAGTTAGAAAAACAAAGAAAGTCCAAAACTTCCCATTTACAGTTAGGGAAAAGGGTGACTTATCTGCCACCACAGAAAACGCAAAAAGAAAATATTCCAACCTCTAGGAATGAAATTTGGAAGAGGTGGAGAAAAGAATATATATTAGAGTTAAGATCATCACACCACAGTACCTTAGACAAAAACAAAAAAGAATTAAAATAGGAGACGTTCTCATCCATGAGGATAACGTAAAAAAGCACATGTGTAACTTAGGTGTAATAACGCAAATACTAATTGGCAGGGACGGAAGGTTAGATCTTGCTTGTTAAAAATAGTAAAGGTAACGAAATAAGAAGACCTGTCCGTTTATTATATTCTTTGGAAATTAAAGATGATATTAATTAAAAAATTATCTGTATAAAATTTGTAAAAATTTAAAATTTCAATGTTAACTGATTGATTCTGTAAATTTTTAACTGTTATGAGTGTATTAGTTTTTCTTATTTTATTTTGGAAAGACTACGTTTTTCGGCGGGGAGTTCAGAATTCCCAAAAATAACAATAAAGGTTTAAAATATAACTCACATTCAAAAGGGTTTAAAAAACCGCAACAATTCGCCTATTCAAATCAGAAGCAAATCATGTATAGAAGAGGCGAGAACGCCTGACCCGAACCTTCCATTTCAGGTGTGTAGGGTCAAGAACCCAAAAAGACGTCATAGATTTTTGGGGAAACACTCTCTATAGAAAGCTTAGTCCTGCACGTCACACGTGCGAATAAATTTGTTTTCTTTGTAAATAAGTTCATGGACTTAAGGCATACGGGCCCCTTTGTAACACAGGACACTTTTCGATTTAAAAGAGCAATGAGCTCTGCTCCAGTAAAATAAAACTTTGAAAAACTTAGTACTTTGATTTAGAGAGTAAAAAACTTGGGAAGCAAATAAAAGCTTCAATTTAGTATCAGAAAACTTTAACTAGAAAACTTAGTCTAGTAAATCTCGCGCTATCAAAAAATATTTAGCGCGACTGGGATTTTTTCAGTCAGTCCCGATCGCGAAACTTACCGCCCAGCTCTCCCAGCTGTACAACAACGTCGCTTTATTAACCGTGTTCGAAAACGAAAATTGTTTCCTGATTTTGTGAACGATCCAGTCAAAATACTTTCAAATATCACTGCTCCTAAAAGTAGCGTAGTTTTAAAAACCAAAGAGACGATCCAGGTACCACAGACAAGAGTGATCCGAATTTTAAACTATCTGAAGTCGACGTAGTTGTAGCTAAAAACTGCGTAGATTACGATACAAAAACTTCGCGGGAACCTAGAGAAAGCGCAATACCCTCACCCACAAGAATGAACACGAGAAATGCCTCGAAAAATCTTGATATCAATAAAACAGTCTCTTCATCAAGTGCAAGAAGAATCGCAAAGACTTGAGAGAATCATCCATCAAAACTATGAGCCTTATTGAATCGGAAACCCAAACTGACAACGCGGAAAATTTTCATAAAATGGCTCCATCAACGCCCAAATTTCGATTATCATCGCCTCAAACGCATCAAGATCTAAAACTTAATTCTCAGCATAGAATTCTTTATCCACCCAAACGAGTTACATTTGATAAAACAATCGAATCGCCATCAAAGATCAAAACAAGTCCACGAGTTTTAACTCGCAAGCTTGCAAAACTGTCAAATCTTTCCGTAACAAGTCCGCAAAACATCTCGGAATCTTTCTAAGTCCAAGAAGCTAAACTCGCTATTGAAAATTACGCAAATTCTGACTAGTCAGACGACAGAATGGTAAACCAATTTTCCCGGGACACGAGAGAAATTACGTCCGCTTCAAAAGGACCCATGTTGTATAAATCTTCAGTACCTTCGAGAATACATACGCAGGACTCCGAAGCCAACTTAAAAATTGATTGAATTCATGGAAAATAAAGATTTTTACGCGAGAGATGAAAAAATACCGAAAATGAGGAAAAATGCCAAGACACAGTCAAAAAGATTTTCTTCGCACAGTCAAGTTAACGGTTAGAGCGCGACCCAAGATAGCGTAAATACTACAAACACGGATATAAAGGAAAGGAAGATAAAGCCCAAGAATCGTTTACCAAAACTAGCCACAACGATAGACGAAATAGCAAATAATGGCGAAAAAATTTTTTTCATATATGCTCAACATAATAGTTATAATACTAAAAAAAAACAAAAAATGTCAGAATAATATTAAACTTTTTATATTTATGTGGCTTTTTTCCAATAGACATACCTTTATTATAGAAAGCCATGAATAATAAATACCCCATTGTTAGTTAAGCCACTAAATGTATAATACTTGGAAATAAAAATGTTGAACTTTTGTTTTTTCAAAATATTATTTCAAATATATTTTAAAAATTAATATACACAAAGTAATTTTTGGATAAACTTATCCAAAATATGAAAAACCATAAAAAGAATAACGGGGTGTCTATTTATGCCCAGGTCCCGGGCAGAAATAGACACTCCACAGTGGACCGGCAATTTTTGCCCGGATTTATCTAGTCGATCCTATGTAGTGGTCTATTTCTGCCCGAGTACATGGAACATCTAAAACCCGGGCAGAAATAGACAGTCCAAAGTGAAGGGGAATGGCAGCCGAAAAATAACATAAAGGCTTAACGAGTCATGAAAAAAAATGCAGACGAAAAGCGGAAATAACCTCAGACTTTCTCTGTGCGCATGTCAGTGATGTCACTAAAACGTCATTTCTGTGACGTAGTATTCAACAGGAAAAACAAGTGTTAAAAACCAACTATTTTCCTAAAATTTTCAGCGTTTCCGGGCATCAGAACAGTTGGTGCCTGATGATTTAGTGCGTGTGTTGCCATTAATTCTTAAGGAACATGCTGAGGTTTGGTGGGATTCGTTAGCCTTGAAGTTTGAATGTTATCCCGAATTTCGCAAAGCATTTTTGATTAAATTTTTAACTGCGGATTTTGAAAGAGGGTTAGTTAGGCAATTACGTTCGCAGGCTCAAAAACCAGGGGAGGATCCAGAGGATTTTATTTTAGCTTTGAACCAATTGAATGCCCAATTAACAACACCATTGCCCGATAAGGAAATCATGGAATTAATATTTAATGGGTTACCACCTGACTGGGCGGCACAAATAAGTTTTCGTTGATGTCGAACCTTAGATGATCTGAGGTATGAGTTATCTTGTGCTCGTAAGATTTTCGACAGGCGCTCGCAACAACAACCCTCAGTACCAGTGACTTCTGGTAGTTCAGGCCCTTTACTCTGGCCACCTGGTAGGCCTACTTCCACCTCTCATTCCTCGAAGTCGGTCACTTGGAGAGACCCGTCTGCTTCACCCAACTCTAGTCGAGGTTGGCGGTCTTTTAGGACCAACCAAACTCGTTACAATCGCCCTATTACTTGTTATAAATGTGAAGAAGATGGCCACGTAGCCCGATTTTGTCCTAATAGACGTCATCTTCGATCTAACCAAACCGCAAAAAACGAATTTATGGGCCCAGGCGTTTTTGACCTGGTGCCAAAGCTTTACACCGTTCCCGTTTGCCTATCTCTTAACCCTTAATTTGTTGCACGCCTTACCCCGTAGAGAGGCTAGTATTACTATAACCAGAAGCACATAGATAACAATAAGAAGTCTACAAGGTGGGACCAGGCGTGCGCCATCTATTCTGCGTAGCCCCATTTAAATTTTTCCCCTCTTCGCGGATGCTTACGCTCATGGGCCGTAGTACAGGTACTTGCGTTAATGGGCTCAAAAGATGTAGTTACCAGAGCCTTGGCAGTCCATGAATTATCGCGTTTGTGTAATATTTGGTCTGGAACCGTGGCCGTTGAATTGAGTTGGTTTCTGTTCTGTAGTTTAAGTGTATCAAATATTAAATCTTGAAATGCCACGAAAAAAACTCAAGCGCAGCTGCATGCTATGAAAGCAAAAAAATCAACAAACGCAATGTAATACTTTGTTAGTGTTCAAAGATACGCGCGAATTTGGTGTACAAGCCTTTGAAAGAAGTGACTCTGTAACGTTAGAGCCAAATGGCAAAGGCTTAAAGCAAGAATATAGTGTGGTTCAAACAGAAACGGTTAGAAAATTGTTTTCCAATGCTGAGAATCAAACGGAGATTTTCGGATTTCACATTGCACGTGAAAAATGGGAAGAAATGAACAAAATTGAAAACATTAAATTATGTATAAAACCATGAAAGCTTAAGTCAATCGAGAAAAACTCGGACACGTCTGTCGAAGATATTCAGCCGAAAAGACGTATGTTAGAAGAAAGTCTAGAAAAACTGACACCTACTCTTTTGACACCTGAAAGGTCTTCAGAAATAAATATTATTATAATGAATATTATCAGAAGCATTAAGCAATTTTGTTATTTGTTTCCTAGGTGACATTTATGAGTGCTACAATTCACCGAAACAAGAGCTTACATCAAAAATAGAAGCTTTTGAAACTCCATTTCATCCAGTCTTATTAGCCGTCAAACAATTCATAGATACTTCAGGTCAAAGTAAACAAAGCATAGTGGATTCATGTACGGCATGAGTCTTTGATATCCTTTTTGTTGTGTATTACTTTAATATTATTATATATAGCCGGACTTTATAAGAAGACTGAAAACCCAAGACGGTCATTTGGAATACTTGGATGTCTCACTTGAACATGGATTACTACCAGACACAACTTATTATGATGTACCACGACGATTTTTGTTTTCTAGCAAAGGAAAACTATCAGTAGTGGTGGAAGATAATTATTACAATATCAAACACGAAACTCTCTATTTGGATGTGGTCCTTAAGGCCATGGCTTCTTTGGCTGAAAACTACGTTTTTGCACTGGAATACAAATATACAAGTTAAAATGTTTGTTTTTTCCACTAAAAACAATTTTTAATAGGAAGTAGCGGGTGGGAGGGATAACACCAAAAAAATGCAAATGTTTCTTTATCCGTTTGAGTGATAGCAGTCTTTGGATTGTTTGGCATGGTTTATCCCTCCACAAAATGCCGCAAAGGAGAAGATTAAAAGCCAGCTTTACCAGTGTTCAAATTGCGGTGCTTTAAACCGATATTTGACATCTTTCAAGAAGAATAAGGAGCAAGTCACTTCCACAACTAAATTAAAAAGGCAATCGGTTGAGTCTAGATGTCGAATTGGGGTTTTGAGTCCGAGATCCAAGTAAAAGTGATTGACAAACATTAGTCAGAGACTATCAACGTTAGTTCGTAAAGCAAATAGTCGAGAAAAGAAGCTAATAGAGACAAGCCGACAATTAAGCGAAGATCAAAGTAAACAAATGGACAATGTTGTTACGGAAATTAACTTAAAAGGAAAGAAATATTTGGAGAAAATCTTTGAAGAAGCAAAGAAAAAAAAACAAGATTATGGGGGTAGCGTTAAAGAAGGCTTGGGAGCTGAATAATTAAGCAAAATCACCAAATGATTTCATGAATGGTCAAGAGAAATGAACAACTGGATCTCATAGCAACAGATGGAGTCCCCTAACATACAGAATTGCCCTCAATGTATATTCTCGCTCACCTGCTGCCTATGAAGCTATTGCTTCCTTTGATGTACTACAATTACCTAGTATCCACACTGTAAGAGCCAAAGGGCGGGAAATAGAAAGCAAGCCAGGAATTGACCTTGTACACCTTAAAAAGGAATCTAAACGGTTTGTCCAGTTTTTACAAAACCACCCTGAATATCAGAATCCACCAAAAGAAGGAGCGCTTATTTTCGATGAGGTGAAAATTATTGGAAAATTAATGTGGAACTCTAAGAACGGAGAGTTTGGTATAATTTTAAGTTTAATGTAAAGCTTCAAAATTGGTGTGATCCAGGGGCCTGGATTTATTGGGTAGTATGCCCGAGTCACCAACTTAAAATTATGATCAACGCCCTTAATCATTCCCAGATGGAGGGCACAAGGGACTTTGCCAAAAATAATGTCAAGTTCGGTTGGAAAGAAATTATTGACATGAAAAAAGGGAAGATTCTCGAAGGGACTGTCACGAATTGGTTCAAGTTATAGGTCAGCAAAAATCTTACGTGGACCGTGATTCTTGGACAAAACGTAACACCTGCTAGAATTATGCAGCAAAACCAAGTTCTGGGGGAGCTTTTTAATTTGAAAATGTTTGAAAATGTGCCGACTGACAGACCAAGCGTAATGGCTTCCTTTCACTACTTAAAGGCTTGTCATGCTATTTTTGAAGATGGCTCGCTTATACTTGATTAAGTTTAATTTAACGGTTTATCTAGTGTGGATCTTGTTTATGTACAAGTTTCGATGAAATATTAATTTTAATTGACATTACCTTAAAATATGTATGAGCTTTTGATGTATTTTAATGATGAATTAATTAATTTGAAAATTAAAGAGGAAACATCTGTGGCTGTACGAAAAATTTGTGAAGTTTTAATCTTAAATTGAGCGTGGTTCGAGAAAGTGAATTAAGCTTAAAATTAAAATTTATTTTGGAATTTTTTTTTACCCTAATTGCAACGTTTAGTGCAGTTTAACATTTTTGCCACATAGTCTTTATTTTACCCAAATTTTTAATTTCGCGCCAATTAATATACTTTAAAGATAGTTTAAGTTAACTTAAGTGTGAATTAGAAAACATTGGGATTTACCAATGGCTTGCGTAGTTTTAATCTTAACTAAACAGTTTATTTAAAAGTTATTTGAGTTTTTATCCAAAAAATGAATACTTCAGATTTAATTTCACGTTTATTTTTATTTGAGTTAATATTAACGTAGGATGTTTTTTCGACAGTGTACATTTAGGTTATCAAATGACTTTCAATATATACTTCACCTTATTTGCAATTTTTAGTGGAATTTTTGAATCTTATTTTACCCTAAACTTTCGAATTTCGCGCATATTATTGTACTTTAAAGATAATTTAAACTAACATAAGTGTGAAGTAGAAAACATGGGGCTTTAGCACAGCTTGTGCAGTTTAAATCTTAATTTATTTAAAAGTTACTCGAGTTTTCATCCAAAATATGTATATTTCATGTTTAAATTCACGCTACTTATACTTAATTAAGTTGAAATTAATGAAGGATTGAGGTTCGGTTGTGTTGATTTAGCTTATAAAATGAGTTTCAAATCACCTTAAGTGTAAAGTGTAAAAGAGTTTTTCATTCTTGGCAAAACATTGCGTTCAATTTTTATCATACCCGGTGGTAAATTTGCGGTAACATAAAGATCATATTTTAATGAATTATGTGATTCTATAGTTTGGCATTTCTGGCTTGAATACCAGTAATTAAATCAAATAACTAAACAATTCATACCAATTTAGACAAATAAACAAACGGCAATGTGAACTATGGAAATAGCGAACAACGTAAATCTCTGTTTCCCAAGTGTTTGCGTTGGAAAAATCTGCGCTGATGTAAACATGGAAATTATTTTTTTAATTAAATTACATAACGACACTCTTCTCCTGGATTAACCAGCACCACTGTTACTCATATATATGAATTAAACAATACACTGTTAGTAACAAATAGTTTATAAAATTATAACGTAACAAAACATACTGACTGGTTTAATAGGATATAGAAATGTAGAATTAACTGCCCTTACGTATACACCACTTTCTTAACTGCCAAAGCGAAAACACATTAACCTTTTTCTCATCTTTGCAGTAGTATTTTAAAGTTCTCGAACTTTTCACATGGTGAAAACACGATCTTTGATTTCAACGCCTTAATAAATTGGATAGTTATACCATTGTTTACTTCAAATTGGAAGCGCCATCGAATATAAATACATTGTAAAACCTAGGGTTAGGAACATATGGTATGTTTCTAGCATGAAACGAAGCAGACTATATCAAATTCCAAAACAGTGCTGGAAATCAGCTTTTTTTAAAATCTTAAAGGAAGAAAGACGCTATAAAGAGTACAACCTAAACCATGGCCGTAACAAACATCGAAAAATTCCTTAAAACGATATTAAAACCTCTATTAACTGTAATTATTTACCTGAATTACTTTTTTTAGACGAAAATTGGACCTGATAACAAAGTATTGGTTATTAAGGGCTTTATAGTTCATTAGAAAATCCAAATAAAGGTGTTCAAGCTCTGATGAAATTTCAAAAAATTAATTAGCGATGCCTTACTGTCGTCGTCTACTATAAAATAAACTTTCTTACTGTCGTCTGCTATGAAATAGGGAATTCGAGTCATAATTAATTAGTTAAATTACAAAAATTAGGCTTCATTTATTTAAAAACTAAACAGGTAAGTTTCTCATTTAGTTAATGCTTGTTAACTTGAAAATATTCCGAAAACTAACTTTGCTGTAGTTTTTCCGTATCGCCTATGACAATTTCATTAAAAAAACAGGGCAAAATGTAATGCTTTTTCTATGGGACGCTAACCCCCAAAAGGTGACTTTTTTCGTTTAGCATTCCAAACGGCAATCCCTAAATTACCGCCAACTTGGAATCTGCCAAAAATTGCCCAAAAGTAAAATAGTACTTTTCCCACTATGCGTCGTCTGCTAGAAAACAACCTTTGGCTAGATTGACTTGGCTTTCGACTTAGGCGGTAAAATAGAGTAGTAATTCGGCAAATCAAAAGACTAGGCGGTAAAATCCAAAAAACCATGATTAAAGCTAAATAACGACTTCATTTGAATATAATAACGCAAGACCATTTAAATACGTTTAAATATTACAAATCAAAGTAATTAAAACGTTTTCTCTCAACAAAAAAAGCCTGCGAAATAGTGGCGATACAGTAGTGTTTATTTTCGGCATTTTTCGAAACAAAACAAAATTAAAGCTAATTATCGACTTAAACAAGTTTAAATTAATCTTAAAATGCTCTTTCAAAATTTTCGGACATTTAAACATCACTTAAGTGCAAAAACTATACATAAAATCCACTAAACCCCTCCATTGTCTAACGCAATGCCATTTAAACACGTCTAAATAATACTAATCAACGTAAATTCGAACGTTTACTCTCATAAAATAACAGCGCGAAAACATGGCAGTACAATTGTCTCTTCACTTTTGGCATTTTCCAAAAGAAAGAAATAAAAAACACTAGGGCTGTGCGAATAGTGGTTTTTCAAACCGAATCGAATACGAATCGAATAGTAAATCTCCTATTCGAAATCCGAATCGAGTACTCGTTCAAACGAACATTACTCGCTTTTCAACAATTCTGGTTCGAGAACTCGTTTTTATTCGATTATTCGGTTTTACCAGACGATTATTGTTTTCAAAGCGATTAATCGTTTCCTAAATACATGTAGCAGTCTAAAAATATTGTAGTTCCACATAGAATGGAATTTCTGAGTAATTGGTGAGAGAAAAACAAAACATCGCAAATTGCGCAATCGCAATGAAATTTCATAATCGAAACAGCTTCATATATGTCATGTGACCACAGTCCCTCCCATTTCCAATCGAATACTCGTTTTCTATTCGAATTTAGCCCCTTGGAAGCGATTACTCGGTTTAGGCAGCTGTATTCGTATGTAAATCGGTTATTCGTATTTCTTTTCGAATAATCGTTTCATAATAAGAATACTCGTTTTTCTCCAAATGGCAAATTCGATTCGTCGAATCGAATAATCGATTCGAATTAAACGAATACTATTCGAAAATTCGAGTATTCGCACAGCCATAAAAAACACTAATCAAAACTTCTATTGGTTCTATCCAACCATTTAACGCCAAAAAATTAAATTTCGGCAATTTCCAGAAAAACCCCATATATAGGTAACTAACTAATTATGTAAAAAGTTTTCGAATACCAAATCGTTTTGCTAGTTGTACCGAACCACGTAGCACATAAATTGACAACAATGACCACTAAAAAATTTTACAATTAACTTTAATCATTCTCGGCGTATTAATATTCCAATTTAAACATCAATTCAGTAGAGAATTCGCTTAATACCGATTAAGTTTCATCATCGTCTAATGCTAATGCCTTTACACACCTTTAATCATTAATTACCAAAGTTAATTATACTTAAATGACTTCGTTACGATTTATCTCATTCAAATAACCCGCTACAACAACATGGCTGTCCAAAACGGGGCGGTAAATTAGTGTATGACAACTTTCGGCATTTTACAAAAATCACGTCAGTTGCCTACTCTAGAGCCTAGATGGCAACCCCATCCCCATCGCCGTGAAACAAATCAATAGAAAAATGGCTGTCCAAAACCAGGCGGTAAATTAGTGTATGGGTACTTTCGGCATTTTCCAGAAAAATCGTATTTAAAAGTAACAAACTAATAAAGTAAACTGTTTTCAAATGCCAAATTGTTTTGCCTGTTGTACCGAACCACCTAGCACATAAATTTACAAAAATGACCATTAAAATAATTTTACAATTAACTTTAATTAATATTAATATTCTAATTTAAACATCAATTCAGTAGAGAATTCCTTAAATACTGATTAAGTTCCATCATCATTGTCGCCTGTACACACCATTAAACGTTAATTACCAAAGTTAATTATACTTAAATACCTTCGTTACGATTTATCTCATTCATTTAAGCCAGTTATCTTTCACACTCTATCTAAAAATAGCGACCCTGCCTTTAAGCATAGTTCCCTTTCCGTCTGAAAGTGAATCTCTCATTCTAGTTACTGTGCCTCATTTCCTCCCCCCCCCTCACGCCAACCCAACAAACTGGTCTTTAAGAAAATATTTTCCGATAGAGTAATGCCAGTACTACGTTTGCCAACGTCAGACCCTTCTATCTCTTAGCTCATCCTCAGTGTCATCCCCCTACTGAGCGTGTACAGTATCTCCATGGATGAAGAATGCGCGTGAGGAAATTTGTTTTACTCTACAGGATCGGCAAATCCCTATCTCGAACGACAGCTTATTCTGTATATATTCTGTTACTACATCGGTTGTCAGCACGCGCAAAGCTAGGTCTCTATGTAACCTAGCTTTGTACGTGCTGTCAAAACTCGTTAAGTTATCGGCTCATTTCAATAATACCCCAAATTGACCCGAAGTCATATCGTTTTTTACTGTGTTAGTTATATTTTTTTTTCTTTTTTCTTACTTATGTATAACTTCATCGTTAATCTCTCTCGGCTGTACTAACCAAGCTCTAGTGGCTTACCTGTACTGTACTGATAAATAAATAAATAAATAAATATTAAAATCCTGAAGATCCTGAAGTTTTTTTGGTCTCTTGACAGCACGTACAATTCTACGTTACATAGAGACCTTGCTTTGCGCGTGCTGACAACCGATGTTGTAACAGAGTATATACAGAATAAGCTGTCGTTCGAGATAGGTAGTTGCCGATCCTATAGCGTGAAAACCAATTTCCTCACGCGCATTCTTCATCCATGGTATCTCCTCATACAAGAGCGCTCTGGTTTGATGTTTTCTTTGAAACAGGCGATCTCTTCGGTGTAAAATTTTGTATAGGTCTTTTAAATAGTGATAAGAATCGAAGAATACATACCTCGATACATACACTCAGAGAACTTAAAAGAGATTTTTGCAGTGCCCATCTCGGTTTTTCCCTGCTTATTTTACCAGAGAACACTTCATCCGAGCCCGCTTTGTCGCCGAATATAATGTCGAATTTGTGATTTCCGGTTTCGACAAAACTGTTATATTAATCTTAATTAAATTTAAACAGAAGTGGATCATATTACAGCTCCCTAGAAGTACTGGACGATATAACATCGCCGTGCATCAGCATTGTCTCCTAGCACTGAAGAGAAAACGGTATATGCGAAACGCAGCGGCGAATTTGTGAACTAAACCAGAGGAATGATTTTGGCGCGAAAGAAATTTTTAATAAGCGGGCGAAGCAAACGGAAGTAAGTGGTAGGCTGGTAGCCAATGAGGAAAGGTTAGAGAGAAGAGCGCGGAAGGAAACAAGTTGTTCCATAAAAAGTGTTGGGTTGTGAATATAATAGTAGAAGTCCACTTTATTTTTCTGATTTTAAAAAATAGTTGGCGGTCTATAGGTATTTTTTAAACGCTTGTGTTGAAAAGGAAATTAATATGAATTCAAATTATCAAAATAGCCTTCATCATGCTAGAATATTTTTAATGTATCCCTAGTACAGCACTGAGCTAAGCTTCACCCGATTTAAAGGTTTTTAGCGGGGATAGTTGGACCGATTTATTACTAATTAAAGGTTATGTGCGTCGACATGGAAATTTGTTTTCCTTTTTTAAGTGTGACAAATTTTTTCAATGCTGTAACGTTTTCCGTTTGCGAAAGATGCTGGTCAATATTTTTCAGTTTTACAAAACGTTTTTTTAGTTGCTTACGGTTAAGTGCTTTTAATATCACATAGATCGTGTTCAGATGTCTCTTTAATGTGGGCATGCAACCATTGCAATTAGTTACATTGATCCTAACATAAGCCATTCTAAATCAAAATTATAACGTGATAATAAGATTCACACTAATCATACGACACTGACGGCGGTCTGACAGCCATTATCATCAACCGGAACTTCCGTAGGTTAACCTAACTCAAGATCCGGGTTAATGGGAAAACTATACTTGTAAAACTGAGCTATAGATGGCGGGCTTGGATGTCTTGGAAGAAAACGCTGTTTACAAAAGCATAACCTACGTCCAGTACTTATAGGGAGCTGTAATATGATTCACTTATGATTTAAATGATCCTCTTGACCAAATTTATTGAGCTGACATATATTAAATTTTTTTAAGGTTACATATATTTTTTTAGATTAAATGTTACATAGGTATATTTAATATTTTTTTAAGGTTACATATATTTTTTTAGATTAAATGTTACATAGGTATATTTAATATTTTTTTAAGGATTTAAGAATTTTTTTAAGAAAAAAAAGAAAGAAATAAACATTTTTGGTAAGGACTGCCCCTTCTTCCATAGGGTCTTCGCCATTGGCCGTAGTAACCCCTCCAATATGGGTCCGGCTGAAAACCACGGCCGCGGCTTCTATTGGGTCCGGCCAACCGTTTTTGTCCCATATGAACAGTCTGTTCAAATAGTTAATTTAAAAATTATATTCCACTAATTGCAAGGAGTTAGTTTTTTTGCGTGACATTATCCCCCTTTGGTCATCCGAAATAATAATGCTTGTCTGACCATTTCATTCTCCCTTCAAAATGAATTAAACGCGATTATAGATTTCGAGACAAACTTACTTCTTCTGTTCCTTCTATATTTTCGATAGCTTCAAGGCTTTTTATGGCCTTTTCATGTTCAGCCAATAGCTGCGGACCGAACAGATTAGACTTTCTTGCCAGTTCGCCATTTCCCTTCAATTCTTTGGTCTTAGGAAAGAATGCGTATACATTTTCCCGACGACGCTCTTCGAGCACTTTCATGTGCTCGAAGACGAGACTTTTTGTTGCTTCTAAAGCTGTCTTTATTTCGGCCTGTATAACGTCAAAAAAATTACGCAGTTTCAGAAGCTGATCGAAAAGATGTAAAGCCCTACAGATTCGAGTGATATGCTCGGCCATACAGGTTGGTCGAATGCAGGGGGAAACCTGAAGCTCACCATTATGGCTGCCAAACCGAAGTAAGAGCTTGTAGGGTTTGACGCCATATCGGAATTGAGGGAAGTTGGGAACATAGTTGAATCTCATATGAAAAAATATTCCGACTAAAAACGAAGACGTTTCGCTGTCGCACTTTTTATTATTTATTTGAAGGGATAGTTACAGCGGATTCTGAAAGGGACTGTTACCTCAGAACAAAACACAGACCATGTGCATCGCTTTCATTGACTAAATCGCGACTTTAACCTGAACTAAATGACTAGGAGAAAATCCACTGCTGAGTAATAGCCCATTTTAATACATCTTTTTTATTTTAACTCTCAATTACGTGTTCTTCCTCAATCAATATCACGAGCCACTCGGTTTGAAATACCATGACGTCAATAGTGACGGTTTCTACACATCCTCCCTTTAATTCAAGCACTAAGACCCAGAAAATGTCCTCTTAAAGATTCCAAGTATAAGTATGCATTCCAGCTCCTGGTAATAACCATATTGTTCCAAAGTTGACTGCCAGCCGAAAAGTTTTTTATTATTATTATTATTTTTATTATTATTTATGGTCCAAAGTGAAGATTGATGTTATTTTAATAGAAAGTTTGAGAAATTGGCCGAAAAGCGTTTACATAAACGTTGAGCGCCCTAAACGTAAGATCTTTGAAATACGGCGTGAGAAAAATCATCCGTTCTTTTAAATTTTAATACTTTATTTATTACAAACTTAACGAATTTGAAGTGCGAAAGCAGTGAAACGCCTAGGGAACTACAAGTTTTCGTACAAGTTTCTCGGTCAATACGTACAAAAACGTGTTGTAGCTTTTACAGTAGATAAGACCAATGAAATACTAAACAATGCGTTCGCGTATTTTAGTCGTTTTCTTATGGTGTAATTCATAAACGTCGGACGAAACGCAATTTAGTACAGGTGCTTTTTGCGCACGACGCCCTGCCTTTACCTGTACTAAATAGCGTTGCGTCCGACGTTTATGAATTACACCTTTTAATCTCTCTTAATGCGATTAATCCACAGAAAAAATCCTGTCCTCTATAGAGTAGTGTCGGTAGAAAGGGTAGTAGACTGTTTATCCCTCCCTCTAGGCGCGCTTTTGTAAGAGGGGATACTGTACGCGCCTGGTAGGGGGATGACACTGAGCTAAGAGAGTAATGTCAGTTCTACGTATGCAAACGTCACACCCTTCTATCTCTTAGCTCAGTGTCGTCCCCCCTACCAGGCACGTACAGTATCCCCACTTACAAAAGCGCGCCTAGAGGGAGGGATACACAGTCTACTCCCCCCTCTACCGACACTACTCTATGGTATGACGTTTGCATAGTAGAACTGACATTACTCGTGACGTCACAAATTGTTAAAATTATTTATATAAAAATTATTCAACATGTTTCGTCATGTTTAGTTAATGCATAATGTAAAATCCCATATGAAAGAAAGTACTGACCACCAATATATGCCCTACACATGTACGCGTATGGGGTATGCGTATGCTATTCCTCTCTAATTTCTTAAATTATAAAATAAAAATAGTTGTAAATCATTACCATATCTTGTAGTTTAGTTGTCTCATTAAGAGTAGTTAGTACGCTGCACAGCACCGTCTCAGTCTGGAAATAGATCGCCTCTTTCTGCTTCAATTCTTCCGTACATCTTGTGGAACGTTTAATAAATTCGTCTATACCGAGCACAAAGGCACATTCCTCGAAATTTACCTGTTTATATAAAATTACAACTGTTAGATTATCCGAATAATCATAGAACCATAAAAAATAGAGTGACATTGAAGAATAGCTCCTCGACCTCATGCTTAAATCGAAAAGTGCAGCTATTCTTCAATATAGCGGAAAAGCGAGAGGGAGCTGTAAGGCTGTTTCAGCCCTAGCTCGTCACTTAAAAGGAACAAAAAAAAAAAATAGAAAGTCAGACACTGATTTCAATTATACGGTGCTGTCAGAAGGCTCAGTGTGACGTCACCCATGCTATTAGCCCATTATAGAACTATCTCAGAAGACTTAGTCGTCACCCATGCTATTTGTTCATATCATAGAACCTAAGCCAAATCCAAGCCCGTGACGTTTTACCTAGGCACTGACGTCACAACTGAGATATTTCCATTAAGATAAAACTTTAACAGTCATAGCCGCCAATTACCAATTTTGTTTTGGCGCTTAATGCCAAATAAAAAATATAATTGGTATTATGGGTCAAAAAATCCAAAATTATAGGATATTTATAGGTCCAAAAATGATTAATTTATAAGTTCAAACTTATGTTAGTTTTATAAGTTTCAAATTTTTACTGAAAGTATATGCCTCGGGGTTTTTAACCAACGTATAAAAAATATAGATATTCATTGGTTAAATTTAGAAATTATAGGTTTGTGTAGGACCATCTTGCAATTTTAGGTATTAATTGGTATCTCCCTTAGATAAGACTTAATACTGCCTTTAATGTATAAGGGAGGTTTATGCTAAGGTCTTCCGATAGTCAACTCACCAGTTGGCTCATGTTGTTGTATTTTTTTAACTAATTGAACTGCTTTCCTTTGTTTTTGTTGCTGCGTCACGAAATAACAACGTCTGTGTTTGTTGCAACTTGTAGAGCGAATGAGTAATCCCAGTCCCGGATCGTGCGCAGCTTTGAAGTCGTAGTTTTGTCACGTTGAGATCACGTGATACGATTTTAGCGTTTTTATATTCTTTGGTGAGAGATGGAGAACAAGACTCATGGCTAGGGGCGTGCAGACTATTCGTTACTATTTGGTCGGACCAAATAATTTAGGATAGTTTTATATAAATTGAAATTTGGTAGAATTTTTTTACTCAAGTATTTTCATTGGTATTTTTGACCTCTGTGTAGAGAGAGATAGAGAGATAGAGAGAAGAGAAAGAGAGAGAGAAGAGAAGCAGAGAGAGAAGAGAAACAGAGAGAGAAGAGATACAGAGAGAGAAGAGATACAGAGAGAGAAGAGAAAGAGTTTTTTTTGTTTGTAAATTGGCTTTATTTAGCGTCACAAGAAGGTTAGTACCATTGGAACAACATTGTATCAAATTGATAAACAAGAAAACGCTATATAACATTATCAGTACTTATAAGACTATCTAATCATCATAAAACCGTATCATAGTGGAAAAGAAATCAGGAGTAACGCTATAAGGGCTGTAGATGGTAAGAAACACTACTGGGAGAATTCATCATCAGATTCCGTACCAGGAACAGAACCAAAATCATAGGCACGCAAGGGAGCTTTTGTAAGACTAAAAAGACGTCTCCTGTACGCCGTGTTATCGGTAGACGGTGTAATAGCCGTAATCGCACTATCAGTATATGAATGTCCAAGAATTTGACGCGCGAGGATCTCCGCCAGCGTCGCATCAGGCGCAAAGGTCTTACCAAACTCGTGCTGGGCCACAGCAGCTAAAGCAAGAGCTTGAGAAACAAAGTCCTTTATTGTGTCCATGGAGTAGGCTGGCGTGAAAGCACCACGAGAATCCTTCCACGAGTTTAAATCAAGATCAAACGCGTACCGCAATAATCCCTGCTTCGAGAGAGAGACAAGAGAAAGAGAAGAGAGAGAAGAGAAAGAGAGAGAGAAGAGAAAGAGAGAGAGAAGAGAAAGAGAGAGAGAAGAGAAAGAGAGAAGAGAAAGAGAGAAGAGAAATAGAGATAAGAAAGAGAGAAGAGAAAGAGAGAAGAGAAAGAGAGAGAGAAGAGAAAGAGAGAGAGATATGGGATGGATGTAGAACCGGAATTCTAGAAGCGCGCTTTGAAAATTTTTTGGTTTCTTCTTAGCTACACGGATCGATCGATGGGACTAATAGTTTTACCTGAGTAGTAGTAGTAGTAGTAGTAATAGTAGTAGTGGTATAATTAGTAATTTAGTAACGGGCGTTCGAGATATTTGATTCTCTTTGCCAAGCAGCCATTGAAAAATTATTCCCTCTGACCGGTATATAGGGACTTGGCAATTTGGGCTTAACTCCGCCCCCGCGCCATTATGATTTTTTTTATCAGAATGAAAGCTATATATTTTTTTAGCACTAGTGGAGGGTAGCCTGACGTAGTACTGCCAAGTCCCTATTAGGGGATATTTCACTAGAAGTTTATTTATTGTAGTAGTGATAGCGAGAGTACATAAACGATGTGGCTTAATTATGGGCTAGATCATCTTCTTTATACTTGTGGTTTCCTACTGATACTCGATACGCAAATAAAAGATAATATTTTGATAATAGCCTAGGGCAATTTAGAAATAGAAGTGTAAAATATAACGACGTAAAACACTAATAATTTCCCAATAAGCACAAAACGGATAAACCAATTAAACGTGTTTAAAAAAATTAATTTGCACCTCTCTCAATGACGTGAAATTACAAGAATAATAATAATAAAGCTTTATTTCTTAGATATTCCCGTTGAGGCTAAAGTCTGGTTTACGAGGGAGTCCAGTATTAACTTCCAAAATGTTTTCCATATATAATCAACATCAATTTATGAGCAAAGTTTCGTTTTAAATTAGTTTTCTTATTGAATATTTAAAAAATATTGTAGCCTTGTTTTTAACTTAATTGGACCCTTTTGTAAATAAGCGAAACTTCCTTAAAAGGATATCACGAATAAATCTTTTTACTATATTTATTTAACATGACTTAATTTAGTGCAATTTAATAGTGTATGATTTAGAAAAGTATTTTTGTATGTTATCATGCACTAAGTAAAATTCTGTTCAATTATTATTATTTTACTAAATAGAAGAGCTATCTACATAACTTGGAAATATCTACGAATGATTTTAAAAGTTCAAATTTAACAGATTTATTAGTCTTTTTAGAACCCGGTTTCGCCTTATCTGAGGCTCATCAGTACTGGGCAGGATTATCTTGCTACAAGAGCTTATGGTTCACTCTCTTTTTGGTTAGCACTTAAAATGGACACAATGAGCGCGAGCGTGCTAACTCAGGTGATATGTCCATAGTATAAACTATTTAACAAACTTAGAAAAAGTAGAGCTTATATATATATATATATATATATATATATATATATATATATATATATATGCGAGGAGGCCTTGTCCAATCCGAAAAAGTTCTGGAGCTTCGTGAATGGAAATATCAAGGACAAATCTAACTTAACCTCCCTCAAAGTAAATAACGAATTGATAACTGATACCACAGCAATTGCCAATTTATTTCAACGACAGTTTGCTGGTATCTCTGTTGACCAAACCGATTCAAACACCTCGTATCAATTTGACAATCCCAATATGTTTTCAAATTCTTATACACATCAGACACTGTCGCAGAAAGATATATACGAGTCGATTAAGCGACTACCTTCTAAACTTTCTACAGGGGTAGACGGAATCCCCGCATTCGTTGTGAAGGGTTGCTGGGAAATCTTGCTACCAGTTTTAGAATACATATTCAATCTGTCCTTAAGGTCGAAAATCTTCCCTACACAGTGGAAGAAAGCAATTTTGGTACCAATCTACAAATCTGGTCCTGCCCATCTTGCAAAAAATTATCGCCCAATCTCACTCTTACCGGTATTCGCCAAGATCTTTGACATGTCTGTCCACACTCACCTCCAGAATTGGTTTGCCACCTTCCCAAATGATTGCCAACATGGTTTCCTTAAAGGAAAAAGCGTCGATACAAACCACGCTTGCTTGATGAATTATATGGCTCCAGTCGTGGAATGTCGTGGCCAGGTCGACGTTATTTACCTAGATCAGCTTTTTGTGCCTTTGTTACAAATTGTGTAGTTTACCCTTGTATTTTTAAACCAACCGCTAAGTTTAGTTTCGGTTCCTTTAAGTTTTGGATGAATGTCAATTTCGTATAATATTTTAGTTTCATTGAATGAAAATTGTGGCATTTTGAGGTGTTTTCGAAATTTCATTCCATCTTTGTAAATATGTTTGTTGTTATGACTTTTAGAAAGAGCATACAACCATTTTCTGCCGTCAGAGCTTCCAACTTGAACAGCGTCTGATTTTTGAGCAGTGAGAATGGCATAGAGGTAAAAGCGAGCATATAAGCCGCAATCGAAGTTATTTGGTTGCAAAGCGCAATCATTACTTTTGAAAAAACGCCATTTCCTAGGATAGAAGTTGATCTTAGCTACACTGCGAGCCATCCACGAAATTGCTAGCAGAGCTCTATAATGAGACGTTGCAATTTCAAAAGATTCTCTTTTAGAATCCAAAACAAATGGACTTTTCCTTTAAATGGATAACACCCAAAAAGCAATGTGCTCTTTCTACTCCTGGTTTATCGACCATGGTGACGACAATCATATCTTTATTTCCAGCTTCTTGTAAGTGCAAATACGCCATAACGCGCTGTAGTAAATCATTGTTTTTGTTACAGTTGAACATTTCTAGGTCTTTGTATGCGTTTTCATACATATGAGTTGGCAATGGTAAAACAAAATTTTCCATGTTGGGCTCGTAAGTTTGTTTTGTCGATTTTACTAACACTTCTGCAGCTTTATTTACGTGCAAATAAATTTCCCGTTTTGAAGAGTTGCATGATTTGGATCTTTTTCAAAAAGAGTTTCATCAATTGTGTCAAAAGGAAATGTCTCTAATTTGTAGTTCCTAAGGATGCCTTCAATGACTTCATCGTTTTAACTCGGAAATCCACAACCCAAGGTCGAGTTGTCGTGCTGTGAAGTACTTTCACTTTGCACTACTTCCATGACAGACTCTTCTATTTTATCGTTTCCATTAGACAGTCCAATTTTGGAGGGTGATGTGTTGCACTGTTGTGAAACTTTTATGTCCTGAATGGATTGAACACACTTTTGTTTTTCATTTATTTTCAGGTTGAATTGAGTGGACTTAGAAATATCATCAATTTCGCGTATTTCAGAGGAAATTTCAGCGTAATTGAACTTGTGAGGTATATTTTCTGAAACCGATTTTGTAAAATGGGCGCATAGGTATGGTCTTGGTTATGCAAATGAGAACTTTGGGTATTATGGAAAAGCCAGCCCTTCATTTGGTTTTGTGTGTCTTTACTTGAAATTTTAACTACCGCCTTATCAATCCTCTTTTCAATAGCCTTAATTATTTCTGGTTTAAAGCAATTCCCGTCTGCCATATTTCCATCTTTGTCTTTTTCAGATGACCCGTTCAAAATGCTATACAACCATTTTCGACCATCTTCACTTTGAATGGTTTTTGCCTCTTCTCCTTTGAGAAAATAGTACAATGACAATTGAGTATATAATCCGCAGTCATAATGGTTTGTTTGCTTAAGGCAATCCTGAGAAATAATTAAGTGCCAATCTGTCAAGCAAACACTTGGATCACAACTATACCCCAGGCTATACGATCCAATCAACATCAATGTTTGGAAAGGCTTTAACAATTCATTAATGGATGTATTCATAGAATCTAAAATATGAATTTCTTTTTGTTCCAAAAATATTAATCCCAACATCCAATGATCGTCTCGACTGGGATTTCTCGGAATCAAAACGGTTAAAACAGATTTTTTACAAGCTTCTCCTCCAATGAGAAATTGAAGAAGGTACTGTAGACTAAGCGTATCATTTCTGTAAAAAGCCCTAATATAATGATCGCTGCTAACGGCTAGTACGAGATCTTTCATATCCAATCTGTTGACGAGTGTTGACATACAATAATTTAAAACGTAGTTTGATATATATTCACCGGGTAACAAAATCTCGTATTTTGGAATTTTACAAATTTTGTCTATGTCCCAAAAGCCAGTCTTTTCGGTTGAAACGAAATCAAATTCATCTATCAAATTTACATCGCATTTGTTAATCTGATGAACATTAAATTCCTCACTGTTTCGTAAAGAAGAGTTGTTTGAACTTACGTGTTTAAAACCTGAGATATCACATCCCGAGTTAGAGTAATCATCTTTCGTGTGATTTAATTCATCAAAATGAAGCTTGCGGCTTGACGCTTTCATTGAAGAATTCGAATCTGATATTTCGCTTGGAGAGAATGACAAAACTTTTTCCGCTTCTTCAATACAGGGATTTGACAAAATTTATGTAAACGAGACATTCAAGTCCATTTTAATGGATTGGGTGGAGTCAGCAAACAATTGAGATATGCATGTTGCTTTCCTTCTTTTTGATTTGCTTAGATCACTAAGCTGAAAGATTCTATTTTGTTTTAAAATTGTTTCAGGATTTCTTTCTGAAAACATGTGCGCTGCTAAAATGTGAAAACACATTTTTTTCTTTCTGGACGCGCAAGTGCATGGCTGTTCAACATCATTTAGATTCACAAAATTAATTCTTTCCAGTTCGTAAGGGTCTCTAACGTAATAGACGTCAGAACTTGGGCACCAATGGATCAGACCCTTCTCACACCACAATTTTCCAAGTGTTTTCACTTTACCAATGACAAATTGCAATGTGCAAATAAAGTCTTTAAAGTTATTTATTAAAAATTTCAACTTTAGTACAAACAAGTTCTTGTATACTTAGCCAAATGGCTTAAAACTTAAAATTGCAATTAATGTAGCCAAATGGCTTGTAACTTAAAACCTGCACTAAGCAGTGCATATAATTTAATAAATCATATAATAGCCAAATGGCTTATAACTTAAAACCTGCACTAAGCAGTGCGTATAATTTAATAAATCATATAATAGCCAAATGGCTTATAACTTAAAACCTGCACTAAGCAGTGCGTATAATTTAATAAATCATATAAGAGCCAAATGGCATAATGATTTCAAAACTACAAATTGTGTAATTAAAGTTAAAATTCAATTTATCAAATACGGCAAAGGCCTAATGATACAAATTATTCACAACAAAGTTGACCAAACTAATCAGACACATAAAATCAACTTGTCAACGAAAGAATTGTTTATATTACTGTCTAGGCACCATACATATCATTAAAAGCATAATACTTAAATAAAATTAAGCATAATTACAAGAAACTTTCAGATACAGTACTTTAACACAACGTCAAACGGTAACCATGGAAAAAATTCCTATGAGGAATGAGGATGAGGAATTGCCGAAAGCGTAGATACACTAAATTACCGCCTGGTTTTGGACAGCCATTTTTCTATTGATTTGTTTCACGGCGAAGGGGATGGGGTTGCCATCTAGGCTCTAGAGTAGGCAACTTACGTGATTTTTGTAAAATGCCGAAAGTGTCCATACACTAATTTACCGCCTGGTTTTGGACAGCCATTTTTCTATTGATTTGTTTGACGGCGATAGGGATGGGGTTGCCATCTAGGCTCTAGAGTATACAACTGACGTGATTTTTGTAAAATGCCGAAAGTTGTCATACACTAATTTACCGCCCCGTTTTGGACAGCCATGTTGTTGTAGCGGGTTATTTGAATGAGATAAATCGTAACGAAGTCATTTAAGTATAATTAACTTTGGTAATTAATGATTAAAGGTGTGTAAAGGCATTAGCATTAGACGATGATGAAACTTAATCGGTATTAAGCGAATTCTCTACTGAATTGATGTTTAAATTGGAATATTAATACGCCGAGAATGATTAAAGTTAATTGTAAAATTTTTTAGTGGTCATTGTTGTCAATTTATGTGCTACGTGGTTCGGTACAACTAGCAAAACGATTTGGTATTCGAAAACTTTTTACATAATTAGTTAGTTACCTATATATGGGGTTTTTCTGGAAATTGCTGAAATTTAATTTTTTGGCGTTAAATGGTTGGATAGAACCAATAGAAGTTTTGATTAGTGTTTTTTATGGCTGTGCGAATACTCGAATTTTCGAATAGTATTCGTTTAATTCGAATCGATTATTCGATTCGACGAATCGAATTTGCCATTTGGAGAAAAACGAGTATTCTTATTATGAAACGATTATTCGAAAAGAAATACGAATAACCGATTTACATACGAATACAGCTGCCTAAACCGAGTAATCGCTTCCAAGGGGCTAAATTCGAATAGAAAACGAGTATTCGATTGGAAATGGGAGGGACTGTGGTCACATGACATATATGAAGCTGTTTCGATTATGGAATTTCATTGCGATTGCGCAATTTGCGATGTTTTGTTTTTCTCTCACCAATTACTCAGAAATTCCATTCTATGTGGAACTACAATATTTTTAGACTGCTACGTGTATTTAGGAAACGATTAATCGCTTTGAAAACAATAATCGTCTGGTAAAACCGAATAATCGAATAAAAACGAGTTCTCGAACCAGAATTGTTGAAAAGCGAGTAATGTTCGTTTGAACGAGTACTCGATTCGGATTTCGAATAGGAGATTTACTATTCGATTCGTATTCGATTCGGTTTGAAAAACCACTATTCGCACAGCCCTAGTGTTTTTTATTTCTTTCTTTTGGAAAATGCCAAAAGTGAAGAGACAATTGTACTGCTAAGTTTTCGCGCTGTTATTTTATGAGAGTAAACGTTCGAATTTACGCTGATTAGTATTATTTAAACGTGTTTTAAGTATAGTTTTTCCACTTAAGTGGTGTTTAAATGTCCGAAAAATTGAAGATTAATTTAAACTTGTTATATCGTTAATTAGCTTTAATTTTGTTTTGTTTCGAAAAATGCCGAAAATAAACACACTACTGTATCGCCACTATTTCGCAGGCTTTTTTGTTGAGAGAAAACGTTTTAATTACTTTGATTTGTAATATTTAAACGTATTTAAATAGTCTTGCGTTATTATATTCAAATGAAGTCGTTATTTAGCTTTAATCATGGTTTTTTGGATTTTACCGCCTAGTCTTTTGTTTTGCCGAATTTCTACACTATTTTACCGCCTAAGTCGAAAGCCAAGTCAATCTAGCCAAAGGGTGTTTTCTAGCAGACGACGCATAGTGGGAAAAGTACTATTTTACTTTCGGCAATTTTCGGCAGATTCCAAGTTGGCGGTAATTTAAGGATTGCCCAACTGGAAAAATGGCGTCTAGCAAAGAAAGTTTTATCTAATGCTCGCTTTTTTAGCCCCTATTGTTTAAATTTTTATTATATTACATATCCCGCACGAGTGTCCTTTCTGCTGAGGCAGCTTGTCTAATCATAGTATCGCTGACCTCGTACCAGCCGTTGTCTTTTCTCACAAAGTTCACATAATGTCCCTCGGCTAACGATTCACCTTTATGAATAATCACCCCTTTAGTTTTAAAAAGCATCTTGTTCATTGTGACTTTTTGATTTTCGAAACTTGATATTTTGGTCGAAATCTTAATTGGTCAACCATCTTTGTAATCGCCACGTAGAAGACACAGAAATACGTACTTTCCGCTGGATATCAATACATCACGCTCTTGTATTGTAGGATTATCACAAAATACGCATCGCATTTCTGTTAATCTCATCCTTTTTTCTAAAGATTTCCAATGAATTTTATCTCGGTTTTCTAGTGGAAGATTGAAAATGTTGCTTTGAACAATGGTTTCCGAATTTTGTTCAACTTGACATTTGGGGCATTTGGTAACGTTTCGAGACTTTGACCAAAAGAGATCTTTTACAGCCTTAGAGTAATCGGCTTCCATTTCTTGGCTTAGTGTCGTCAAAAGGACCATCAAAAATTCACTGGCGTCTTGTTGCTCAAAATTTATTACCAACAGCTATTCTCAGTACCAAGCCTTTACGGCTAAACTACCTTGAGAACTCTCGATGTCGTTTGTTGCGTTATGGAGGCAGCGTGAAACTGGTTTTTCTACGAATGATCCGTTGTAAGATTTGACCAATTCTCTTAATTCGGGCACTTATAACAGTAGTTGCAAAACGCTATTTGAATAGCATGTTACTTGATCATCGTTATTTAAACCTTTCACGGGAAAACTATCCAAACTCTGTTGGTCCTTCCTTTTCTTCTTTGGCATTTCCTGCGCCGTATCGTCACATCTCTCTTCCTCGCCTTCTAAAAGGCTTTTAGGTAGAGTAGGTGCACTTCTTTTTCTACCTCGGCTTTGTTTTAACTCCGTTATTTTCAATAGAGGCAGATCTGGCCTATATTTTTTGCGAAGCCTGTTATACTCCATAATGGCTCGTTCATCCGCCTTAATTTTAGTCGGATCGAACTGTAATAGATGGAGTCCGGCTAAAGACGTCACTCTTGATAAAGCGACGTACGCCATGCCGGTTCCGAAAAAATTCGGACCTAAATCCATAATGGCGTATTTTAAACTCATGCCTTGGCTTTTGTGTATCGTAATAGCGTACGCCAGGATGACGGGAAACTGGGAGCTCTTAATGTAAATTTTAGCCATGAGCAAAAATTAAACGGTAATTTTCTCAACTAAAAAATCGGAGATAACGCCGTCGTTATTCGGTTCGCGATCTACTCTGAGAAAAATACCAGTAACGTTTCCTTGTTCGTCCTTCTTGAATCCAGTTATGAAACCCATCGTACCATTTACAACGCCAACCAACAACTGATATTCCTTCTGACCATTATTCGGCAGCCAACGCAAAGACGTAACTTGCTCTCCAAACCGCCCGTTTTGGACGGTTCGTTTTCTACCCTTTGCAGCCTCCCGAGAATGTTATTGTTCATTTTTTGGTCACAGTCTGCGAGTCTATCCTGACAAGGAATGACTTCAACTTTCTCGCCGTTTTTTCGCAGCATTTCACAGTTGAATTTTTCGCACATGGCTAATTTAGGCATCAAACAAATTGGGTGAAACCCTTCATTGGACAGCTTAATGAAAAGGTCCATAGCCACCTCGATTTGTTGTCCGTCAGCAACCAATCTACCTTTTAAGGTTGCAACATCAGCTTCGGAAATATTTCCAATTCTAACTCTGCTTAAAATGTCGCTGTAACTTTGGTCGTTGGCTTGTCTAACATTTTGCCTTAAATCATCGTATTTAAAAAACTTTTAAAGATCACTTCCTCCGATGCAATTGAATCTAAGTCTGGCTTCTTCGGAAGTGATTTTGATAAACGCGGGATTTCCTTGAACCGGAGGCAATTGGAAAAAGTCTCCCAAAACAAGGATAAATACAACTCCAACAAATGGTTGGTTCATTTCCCAAAGCCTCAAGTAAACGTGAGTCAGTGACACCGACGAGACCATAGAAATTTCATCAATAATTAACAGTTTTAAATTTCACCAAAGTTTCTTTCATAATGCTCATATTGTCAGAACTCAGGGAATGGTATTCGGCGATACGCCCATAATCTACTGGCAACATTAGTAATCTGTGTAATGTTACGCCATTAACATTCAATGCTGCCAAACCCGTTGGCGCGGCAATTGCCACGCTAGCTGGATTTTGAAAGCGTCGCCTTACGGCGTTGGCGAGAGTGTCGAAAAGAAACGCTTTGCCAGTGGCACCAGGTTCCGACACAAAAAGGCACTTGTTTCCAGATTTTTCTCCCTCTTGGGAGAAGTGTTCCGTGATGTGATCATATATTCGCCTTTGATCCGAGTTTAGTAACGCCACATTGTCAACAACAGTCTCGAAATTCATTTCCATGGCAGCTTCCACATCAGCCATCGCATGTTCGGTTTCGAAAACGATTTCCTTCCCTTGCAGTGCATTTTCATCGTCGTCACTTTCAGCCTCCGAAATTATGGTTTCTGGTAGTGATGAAACGAATATTCGGTTACTATTGGGTATTCGGCCATTTTTTCGTATTCGGTAGTCGGCCGAATAATTCGAAATATTCGGCCGAATACCAAATCTCCAATCATCAAGGAAAAAAACGGAAAATTACTCAAAAATTACTTTTTCAATAACAATTTTTACTTTAATATTTATAATCTACCAGTGGTAAGTTGTGATGAATAAAAAAAAGCATATAGTGACACGACCTACTCGCAAATGAACCAAAAACCTAAAGACGCTATGGACGGGTACTATAGTGTTAAAGAGAGCGCTTTGAAAAATCGTAACTTCCCCCTTTTCATTGCCTTCTTCCCCAGTTTATCACCAACGTTGAAAGCTTCCGCGCAGGCGCGCTGTAGCAGAGGCGTTAGAGAGCGGATCTAAACAGTGTATCCCTCTCTCTGCTTGCGCGCCAATATTGCGCAGAGCAGTAATCAGCTAGTGCCGATAGAAGAGGAGAGTTATCCCACGTGACCCTACATTTCGCGTAGCCGTCTGCCTATTCACCTCATTATTCCATACCTTTCTTCTTCCATGATGAGAACTGTCCTATTGCGGTCCGTGCGGGGGATGTACGTATTTCGCGGAACGGGTTACAGCTCATAACCGGTTTCGCGCGAGTTGCACATATCTCACGGCCGAATATTCGGTGCTTCGGCCGAGAGCATGGCCGAATATTCGGTATTCGGCAAAATCAATATTCGCGGCATCACTAGTTTCTGGCTCTTTCGCCTTTTTGGAAGCCTTCTGTTTCTTTTCAATTTCTTTGGAAACCGAGAGTTTCTCGTGATATTCTCTCATATCTTTTAACACTGAAAGCGAGTTTTCGAAAGCATCCGCGAAGGTTTCAAACTCGCCCAATAGCTCGTTTTCGTCGCGCCACGGTTTGAAGAGGATCAGTAGAGCGTGACAATACTTTTCTTTCTCCTCTATCGGGTCGTGAATGTAGTGCTCTACTATGTAGGGCTTATTTCTCTTTCTCATGAAACCCAGATTGTTTTGTAACACGATTACACTCGCATTTTTCTCGACACCTTCAGAGTGCTTCGCATAATCGTAAAACTGACCAAATTCCCGCAAACTAAGATTTTCCAAGCTGTCGGGACGATTCGGATACTTGTCGTCGACGAACCCTTTTTGGCAAGTGTCCTTGCTTTCGGCCCGAAAGTTTCGGGGTCAGTTTCCCTCAAACGTGCGAGTTCCTTGTAACCTTTCAAAACTCTCGATCGGTTTTCTTTCAAGTTTGTGTTTATAAATCTAGTGATGTCGGATTTATGGTAAAGGTCTTGGCCCAACCTAAGATCCATAGCTCCGTAAATGCCTACTGCCTTAGAAGTCAGTGATTTCAATCTATAGGCAAATAATCTTTTGGACAAACTTTCGTGCCCTAACTCGGCAAAAGTTTGATCCATGTCAGCCCGGCCTCCCTTTGAGACGTACGCCGTGACATAGTTTGCCACTATTTCCGATTTGTCAACGACAAATTGCAAATCCATCTTGGCTTTGGAAGCCAAAAGTAGCGCGGGATTATAGTCATTGATTAAAACTTCGTGTTGTTTTCTCGGCAAGTCGTACAGTGGTTTCTGCACCTTTTTCATTTTACCGTGACGAGTAACTGATCTAACAGAATTCATAGTGGTAAGGTTTGTTACGTTTCGAGGGAAACCGTAACGACACACTTTCAATCCTTTTTTAGAATTTTTCACCTTCTTTTAACAACTGAAGGTGCATTTGTGTGTTTGGAATTCTTTTTACCAGCCGGTGCAGTTCCGGACTTACCGATACTCTTGGTATCGAACACGTGACATGTTTTTGCACGTAATCCAAAATAGTCTCGGTCGAAGAAGTTCCGATCTTTGGAGCGTCCTTGGCCCACAATAGCATTTGTTAGTGAGGAAACCTCGTGATTGGTATTCAACCCGCCAAAAATGATGTTCTATCATGCCAAGAACTGGATTTTGCTAACACAAAACAAAGTTGTTTCGCAGCGTACGAACTTTGTTGTGAAAGTGCAAATTGACGCTAAGTGGGTCGAAATTCAACAATTCAGCCACCGTCATCGATTCTGCTCCTGGAACGTCTAAATTCATTTTTCTCAAGTGATCGTGCAGTTCCAAATCATCGTATTCGGCCGGATTAAAAGTCAAGAGCCACGTGGGAGGACCAAATACCCGTATCATCGCCAAAACGCACATAAGAACCTTGTACCAGTAGTCCTTAGTTCCTCGAAAAGACCCAAGAAAGTTCTTTATCGCCAGATTGAACTCGACTGAGCAAGTTTTCAACCCCAATTGCTATGGGTTTTTTAACACGAAGAACGTAGTTCAAACTGCTAGAGATCGCGTTTATTTCGCATTCTTGATAAGAATGAAACATATAGGCGTAATCTCGTCAAAAAATTAGACTTTTGTTCAAAAGACGAGATAAACGATGCTCTGTTTCAGTTAATTTCCCAAATAGTCTATCATCGTGCTTGCCGTAGCGACCCTTGGGGAACAAATGAACGAAGCTCAAGTATTCCAAGTTTTTGTCCCAAGTGTTAATCGGCGCGGCTTCGACGAGCTTCATTTGGTAAGCGGCCAATAAATCTTTCGGTGTTTGGACGTTCACCGGATGAATAGAGTAGTGATCGTACAGATCATTGGCTTCACCCTCAGAAAGTTTTCCCAACAAAGCCTCGGGCTGTGTTAAAATTTTGTAGACGTTTCCTGGTGCAAGGCTAGACTGATTTTTATCCTGCTCCTGCATGTTCGAAGCGTTTTGGTCACGTTGGACGTCGTGAGGACTATCCGCTGGCCCTTCTGTTGGAAGCGCAGCAGAAGCGCGTGTCACCGCATCAGATCCATCGTTAATCAACGCAAGTGGATCTGTTACGCTCAGTAATTCGTGGGGAGTCAATGAATTTTCATTT
The DNA here is from genome assembly GCF_054372755.1 of Phalangium opilio. NCBI lineage: Eukaryota > Metazoa > Arthropoda > Arachnida > Opiliones > Phalangiidae > Phalangium > Phalangium opilio. Next base: position 535,423 of record NW_028324159.1, on the reverse strand, counting down.
CCATCAATTTCTTGCGTTCCAAATATATTCCTCGTTCATTGCCTACATATCAATGTCCTTATAGAAAGGATTAATATTTTTCAGCACAGTGAACGCTTTCAACACTTTTTCGAGGCAAACAACGTGGTGCCAAACCTTTTTGTCCGCAGTGGGAACGCCATTCACCAAGATATGCAGTTCGTGATTTTCGGGCAATGTCTTGGGAATCATCTTTAAATTACTCTCCACGGGTATTGGAAGATAAATTACTCTTCCCTGTAAAGCTTTAACCGTACCGAACTGCATGTTGGAATTGGTTTTAGTACCTAACCGCGCCACAGTGTGGAAGGGCTTCACAAGCTGAATTAAAACTTTCTCAAACATGTTTAAGTCGGTGACATCTGGCGGAGGACTGTCAACCAACAAGTTGTTCAGGAAGCATCTGATGGGAACTTTTCCCATTCGTAAATCCGTAGAGCAGTAACGGCATAGAAGCTTGTCTGCCTCTCTAGTTTCTGAATTGTTCACTATCCATCCAGCTCTTAATATCAGATAGGCCTCGTTATCGAAAACAGCACTGTCTACCATTTTTTCTGTTGCTCTCAAATCAGTTTTTTGTACAATCTTAGGCAGCAGTCACAGGGAGTGTCATGAAATTCTTTATTATTTAACACCGCTCGAACGAATTGACTTTCGTAAAGGCTCAAGATTTCACTTTCATCGAGACTCGGTCTTGGAGCGTTTTCGCTTCCTGTGGACGCATTGTTTTGCTCGTTATTTAAGTTTTTTCCTCGCGCGGCAAGGACTTTTCTCAATTCCCTCATGATGTTGGTGAGAGAATCGTAATCACCACTTTCAATTTCATTCGAAATCTTTGTTAACGCGTTAAGCAACGCCTTCACTCGATAAATATTATTCAAAATTGTTGTAACTCCCGAATAATGCGGAGCCAGTTCAGCAAGAGGACGTAAATGGCTTTGACAGACTTCACTATCAGCGCAATAAGCCATGTGTCCCAGGAATGGTATCATTCTCACCACGATCTCAGCACCATCTGGTGATAGAGTAGACACGTTGGATTTCGACCAAAATTTATTTCTTAATTGGCAATGGTCGAAAACTGACTCAAAAATTTTAGTCAGTGATTTTTCCTTTGCATTCACAACCGTGTTTATGAAAGTTAGCACTTTTGGAATGGCTCGAACTCGAACATTACAAATATCACTGCACTCCCAATAAACGGTTTTGGGTTTAGTTTCAATAAGACCACTTTCATTGATCACGAAATTTCTTTTCGGATTCTTCTCCCCAGTTTCAACAGTGTTGAAAAGATTCGTAACCACTCCCGAATTATTTACTTGAAAGACTCTCAACATCATCAGCTTTGTTGTTATTATTAATGTCAACGAAAATGTCTCTCAGTACATGACCATCAGCATCCAATTGGATAACTTTGGCATTGCGTAATTCGTGGTCATTTTTCAACCGTAAGGCGTCATAACTCATCAGAAGTTAAGTCGCAATGTAGTCACCCCTGGCAGTAATAATTCTAGGGCCTGAGTTTTCTATACGAAACGGTTGAGAATTTATTTCGTTAAACACCAGAACAAAAAACTAGAAACCGGAAGAATTTTGAAAACCTTCATTTTAACTTTGATAACTTCCTATAATTAATATATACGTAAGAAGATAAAATTTAAAATACCTTTGCCTAATGTCGACTTTCGCTTAACTAAATGCAAGAATGACGGGTTTCACACTTTTCCTTTTATAAAATATGTCGCAAGAGAATATACAATTACAACGCACGCTCGAACTTCATTTTGAAATTTTTTTAACACCGACCATCTTTACATGTAGGGTATGGAAGAGTAATACTAGCCACATCGCGCCGTACTTAACAGGCGTACAAAAAAATTATGTAAATAGACCCTCGATGCGCAACTTTAAACTGTGCTAAAATTATTACCCGTAATCGTTACTTCAATAAATTTATTTATGTTATAATTGCAACAGTGCGACATAAAGAGAAATTTTGAGTGAGTAGCTTCTAGATGCACCACTCTTAACATTGCTAAAATGATTACCCGTAAGACCAGTCTAAAAACGAGGCGTTATCTTTAACAATGCTAAAATGATCACACAATTGTAACCCTTAATAGAAGAACTGAAAATTTTAGTGATTACCCCCTCGATGATCGAGTTACCTTTTATAGTACTAAAATGATTACGTACTTAACGCTCGATTAATACACGTACAGAAAGTTTTAGTTTACGACGCATAATTTTCACATCTTATAAATTTCTAACATGAACTTATGGCCAGAAGCGTTTGAAACAGAAAGAATTCAGTAAAACACCAAATAATTGTAATCTCCCGGTGCCTTAAGACCATTCTATAAATAACGTCAGCTTTTGCTTTCAAAATTTCCCTCGATTTCTTTGAATGTTGAAATAGGGGATAGGGAGCGTGATTGAAAGCGTAAAATCGTTATTGACGACGGGTGAGGGGAATTTTAAAGGGAGAGTATATAGCTTAACCTTACTTTCAAGTAGACGAACGAAAAATATCACCTTCACCACAATTTTCTCCCTTTCACATTCCCTTCAATGACGAACGAAAATTTTTATACTGCCAAAGGCTCTACTCTTGACACTACTACTACGAGAATGACAACAGGGCAGGTCAAACTAAGACCCTCATCGTAGATGTACATCATACGATGTGGCTAAAAACGGCCTTATTGAGGAAAAGTGAATGCAGCTATAATTTTTCGAACATAAGAATCGCGGCATATTTTTATCAAAAACTACAAATGAGACGGTACGACAAAAACATTTCCTTTTTATTTTTTCTTCAAAACCTTTTTTTTCATAACGTTTTTTTTATCACATCGGCAAACGATCTAAAAAATTTTTTTTATCATATCGGCAAATGAACTAAAATTTTTTTTTCTTCATTAGCTTTTTTTCACAGTAAATAAACTAAAAAAATTATTCTTTGGTTTTTTCAAATAAAGAAATGAATGAAAATGTTTTTAATTGTGCTGTGATGATAATCTTTGATGCATGGATAGCCGTTCCTGTTAAAATAATAATAGACACAATATATTATACCATACGAAAATTAACAATGAGGACATAAATGATTATATGGTTTTAAGATGCGTGTACACTTTGAATCTGTTCTGAAAGTTTTTGAAATGCCAATGCATTTATGAAAATACTAGTTATTTTTTAAAGTACTTTTGTGGATTTGACAAAAATTTTAAATGCCAATAATGAACCTTTCCAAAAAAGGCTGAAGGAGGTTTCAAAGTGCTTAGTGTAAACGCGATTTAATTTCCGAGGTTTTCTGATGGCTCTACGGGACGAAGGTAAGAGAAAAAATTAGTTAAACAATTACTTCTGGAATAATTTTTTCATCCGCATATTCAACTTGTAACCGATTCACTTCAAAAGTGGGTTAACAGGTTGAAATAATGAGACCAAGCATAACTATCTTAATCTCAGTTTAATAACCAGGTCCTTTCTGATACGTTTAACTAACAAAAATAATAATTGATAAGTACATAATAATAAGTAATAAATGACTATGATATTTACAATGCTTTAGTAATATTTAAGTATTTAAGTAGCGCCAGTAAATAGGGTTCGATTATATAGCAAAGATTAACTCTCTTACCAAGTTTTATAGAGCCATGAAAGTGTTCTATGTGTTGCCTCTAATAACGCGGCGCGAACTGGTTAAGATGTAGGTTCGGGCGAGAACGAGTTTGTCAAACTGGACAAAAACGCGAGCAAGCTTTGATACAAGCTAGCTAACTTGACACTTAAACAGGTGTTAGTTTAAGGGAGAGAACTACCGAACTCCACTAGTTAACTAGACGACTACTAACTGTTAACTACTAAAGACTAATGTGAACTGCCAGCCGAACTGCATGGCAACCCTGACTTTATATATCCCACCGACAGGCCTAACGCGGTATAGGGGTCGCTTCAGGTAGTGCAATAGAACGCCACCTATCCGGCTATTGAGAAACTATGAGTCAATAGGCTTAATGCAAAAGATTATGAGCCTGAACGGTAAGACAATAAAGTGGGTTTCACTTTAACTATTTATTATGTGTGTTGTTTATGTTTTGGTGAAGGCTCATGTAGCTGATCCGCTACAAACTACAGCGTTCGGGTTTAAATTATCAATAACGTTTTTGGTCCGCAAAGTTATTGGTTTAAAATCGTTTTCTGGATTCTTAATTTCATATTCATTCGGCAATATTTCCCTTTGCACTTATTGTTTTCAATAATATAATTTTTAAATTTGTCAAATCAGCTGCACGGTCACTAGAGAATAATTTTCTTATAACACAAAGTAAACGTAATTTCGAGTTTAAGTGGCGCCGCCAGGATTTTTTTGTCACATTGGCCAAGGCAGATTTGCCGTCCCCTTTAAAAAAGGTTTCAATCTAATCTATTTTGAGTAATAATAAAATTACAGCCCTAGATTTGAATTGTCTAGCGGATGTGGCATCATAATTTGATAACATTGAAATTAAAGGAATTTTGTATAATTTACAGGGGCCAATAGTCTGGCTATTTTGGCTTGAAAATCGTGGCAAAATATTTGAGAACCTTCAAATTTTCAGGCGGGGGGGGGCAGCAAATTATTCAATTTTGAAATGTAAAAAGCGATTTCCTCGAGGACCAATCTAGTCCCACTCCCCCATTTTCAAACCTAAATAGGGCTGCCTCTTATATACCCCTTTAAGTTAAGCAACACCTGGCGACACCGCTGGTGGCAAATAACAATAATTTTTTTACTTTTTCAGAAATTCTTCCGACAAGTAAAGGACGTCCAGGTCTAAATTTTAAATAATTTTAAATACAGATACTCATTTTCAAAAAGTATAAGTTTCAAAAGGTTTAAGTTACGTGTGCAGTCGGAAACTTAATTCTCCAACAGGGAAATTGTAGCCTCATCCCGCAGAGGCGTTACTAAAATGACCTCCTTTTTTAAAAAAAATTGCACCAATGGCACTAAGTGCATTTTTACATCCGTAAGGATGTTTTATTTTTTTAACGGTCAAACTAGAAATAATTGAGATGATGAATTCTGTCTGATTTTTAAAACGGGTGTCCGAAAATAAATTGAATGTTTTTAAACTTATTTGTACCGAAGTCAAAACTGCCAGATGGCATGTATTAATTTTGAGCGCTTGTTGAAGCGAGAATAAAATGATAACACAACGCTTATTTAAAAGTAAAACATTGATAAAATGAAACTTTCAAGATATATTCGAATACTTCATTGTGCCTTTAAAGTGTAAAAGTGCGAAGGAATATATCTCGTACTAACCTCATTCGTTTCCGTGTTGTCAATAAAATAAATGCCTTTTTTTCGGATTTTCTTTTTCTAAATATCTCAATAAATATTTTATTTTCGAATCGGACTTCCATCCGCCAATGAATCTCACTTGCTGGCTGAAACCTATTAAAAAATATAACATAATCATAACTGTGGGAATGTTCATGGAAAACTGGAAATGTATTCCTAAATTTTTTATGCTTTTGGTGAAACGTTTTACATACTTTTGAGATATCCTAAGAGATCGTCCATGTAGAAGTCACGCTCCAATGACTTAGAAGCCAGTGGATACTTTGTTTTCACGTCCTTAGATAATTGCTTTAATACCCTTGTAGCTAGATATGGTGCTGAGGCACTTCTTTAGGTCACCGTCAGCAGACGATAATGTTGAATAGGATCTTCCTTCGCTCGTCTCCAAAGAATTCGTTGATAGTTGGTGCCTTCTGGACTAAACAGGACTTGACGATACATTTTCTCTATATCGGCAGTCAAGGCAACGGCGTGTGTTCTGAAGCGTATCAATAGATTTACAAGGTTATCTTGTAGTTTTGGGCCAACAAGTAGCACGTCGTTCAAGGATATTCCGTTCGATGCCTTGGCTCATCCGTCAAAGACCACTCGAACCTTCGTTGTTGTACTTAATTCCTTCATGACCGAATGATGTAGTAGGTAATAAGTTTTTTTCGTGTAAAGATCTTCTGGGGGTACGAGTTCCATGTGCTTTAATGAAAGGTATTCTTCCATGAATTTCTTGTACTGGTCGTACAGTTCCGGAGTCGTTCGTAATCTTCGCTCTAGGTATGGAAATCTTCGCAGTGCTATGGTCCTTGATTCTCCAAGCCTCTGTTCAGTGTCCTTGATTGGCAACTTTACAATGTATCTTCCCGAGGAATCTCGATCATAAGTGGTTTGAAATATAGCCTCACAGCGCTTTTCAGCGGACGTTAGTGTTCGTCCAGCTCCGACCTCTTCCAGTTCCCAGAAATTGGCAAGTTGGCTTTCGAGATGGCAATGATTTACTTGGATTGGAGAAGCAATTATGATTGTATCCGGACTTCGCATAGGACCCGTTGCTGCCCATCCAATGATGGTGTTGAACGCTCCAGGAGCCCCCTGTTTTCTCACGACCCTTCCATCTTGGACTAAATCCAAATAGACATCAGCTCCCAGTAATATGTCTATTGATCCGGGACTGTTAAACGTGGCATCTGCTAACTGTAACCTCTTGATACGAGTCCAGTGTAGAGTGTTGAAGGCGAAGTTGCGAAGCCTTTCTGTCACTTGTTGGAGAATCAGAGCTTGGACCGTGATATTCACAGCCGATTTTGTACTTGCACGTATAGTTAGTGTTGCACTTGTTCCAGAAGCGCCGATTCCTCCAATGATGCTGTGATGGTGATTTCTTTTAAGTTGTAGTTTTTGAATAAACTGCGCCGAGATGAAGCTTGCTTGTGATCCGGAATCTAATAACGCTCGGCCTGACCAAGTATGTCCAGCTCGTCCTTGAACCTGGATAATTGCCGTGGGGAGTATCACTTGTGATACACCACGAACATTACCGGATACGTGCGAAACTATTTCTGGATGTAAGTTTGCTCTTGGAATGGAACTCCTTTCTTGCGTGTCTTGATGCAAGAGGGTTTTGTGCTTCGAATTGCACTTCCTGCAGCTTCCTGATTTACAGTCGTTGAGCAGATGGTCGGTTTTGAGACAGTTGAAACACAGTGAATGCTTCTTGACCATATTCCAACGTTCTTCAACCGTGGCCTTCAATAGATGTGGACATTGAAGATTGAATGAGACTGGTTGCAAATAGTACACGTGATGTCTGGTACGGCTCCATGATGTGACACTGTGCTTCGTTTTTGAAGTGGCTGGATTCTGCTCCTGAGTTTGTTGCAGCCTGAGAGGCAGCTAATGCCCTTGCTCTTTGTTCCAGGAATAGCGTCAAATCTTCGTACTTCGGCATGGCTGTCCCTTTTAGCGACAATTCCCATTGGCGTCGGGACTCATTATCAAGTTTCTCGCCAACAGTATATACCGGAATTGAATCCTAATGTTGCACTAGTTCCTTCAAGACCTTGAGTGATCGGATGCACTCCGCTGTAGTGTCAATGAGAAGTCGCAATGCAGTTGAGGATTCTTCGTTAACATTAGGTTGGCTGAAAAAGCGTTTGATATGGGCGTTAATAATTTCTCGGCTGTTGTTATAGCGGTTGAGTAGGATGTCCCAAGCTTCGATATAATTTCCGTCGGTTACTGGTATTGTTTTGATCGCTGCTTCGTCTCGTAACGTCGACTTCAAGTATTGAAACTTTTGTGCTCCAGATAGTGAACCATTATTATGAACTGTTGCGGTAAACAAATCGTGGAAGGGAAACCATTCGATATAATTGCCTCCGAAGACTGGTAACTCTAGTTTTGGTAGCTTGATGTCTGCTGCTGGTAGTCGTTGAGCTACCGGACCTTCATTAGTGAGAGTATTGAGGAATATGACCAAGGATTCCATACGGGTGACGAGTTGATTGTACTTGATCTTGTGGGCATCAAAGGCGTCCGGCGTGCATGTTGTTCCAATTTTCTCCTGTACTTCTTCTAATTCGATTGCAAGTACGTCAACGTTTTCCTTGTATACCCCTGTTGCGACTGAGGTTATTGGTGTATTGGCATGATCGAAAACTATTTTTTCGAATCTGGTGATTCTACCCTTGACAATTCGTCGTCTGTTGAGGTAACTGTCCATGATTGTAGTTCAATGAATGATTACTGACTCTTTAATATGCGATACTGAATCTCACGCTATACGAATACTGGTGTCGTTAAAGTAATATGTACGATTACTCTATGCGCGACTTACGCGTATTCGGCTCGACGGACCAAAATGTTTGTGTGGTCAGATGGGAGATTAAAAGAGAGTAATTTCAGTAACTTGTGTTCATCATTTATTTGATTCCGTTAGGTTAAAAACATGTTACTAAGTCAAGAGTTGTTACGAGAGTGCCAAAAATCATCCAGTTAAGTTAATTTATATACACAATTTTGGCCTACAATTTTGCTAATATTAACATTAAAATAGTTTAAGTCTAAAATTATGATACAAATAAGAAGAAAAAATTACTTGCCAGATTACTGTTTTTTAACTTAGTTTCTAAAAAGTTACTCCTATTGAACAGAGAGAAACGGTGAAACGTAAAAATAAAGAAAAAATACTGGCATTAGCGTTTTATTACGACTTACGAGCTGCATTCGACTTTCGATGGCCCTAACGCCATTTATAAAGCCAATCAAAATGTTTTTAGGGGCGTTGACCAGTACAACGTTAGATCCTCGATGATAACCCCATTTGAAGAGTACATTAACGTCAAAACTGTTTAAGGAGAACGACTTCTTCTACAAATGGTTGTAGGTAACTTTTCATATCGAACTTAGCCTCGCCTATTTCAACTATATCGGGCGTCGGAATATTCTCATATTCTTTAATTTAACCCCGGTATCCTTCAGAACTATTTTTTACGATTAACATGGTTTAAAATTAAATTAGATGGTTTTATTACTTTTTACCGCTTGTCCGCAACTACGGTCAGCTTCACCCGTTTTATCCATATGTACGAGCTTAATCAGACGAGGAACTTCTAAGAGTTTTTTTCCCGTCGAGGCGTCTTTAGGAAGATTTAGTACGACGTGGGGTTCTTGGTTTTCTTTAATGAGGCTTAATCTTTCTAGTTCATTGTCTCGAAGTTTTCTAAATATAATTGAAATTGAGCGTTTCTCAATAAACGAATGACGAAGTTTCGACCAACCCTTGTTCCGAGGATTCGACAGAAATTTGAGAAGCGTTTACGACAGTGTTATTTATTTATTTTTTTATTACGGGTTTCATCGTTGATGTTGCGGAGGCAACCTTTGCGTGGCTTTTGATCTTTTTTGAAGAAAGAGCGTTGAAAAGTACGTTATAAGTCTAGAGGATAAAAGCTAATCTCGCGTTTAGCTTTTTTATTTCTATTTCTTACCCAATAGCTTCATAATTCTAGGTTTCATAAATCTTTTAGTACGCGTTTGAAGCGAACTGGCGGTACGGCCTGGAAGAACGTTTTCGAGCGCCATCATCCGAAACATTTTGGGTCCTTAAATTTCGGAATAAATGAGAGAAAATATATAATTGGGCTAATTACGAGATATGATAATTGAAGACAGTACGCGTACCGGAAGGGTTCATCCGTTTTTCTGTAAATATTTTAAATACAACCTCACAAATATGGCCATCCTCTTCCGGAGAATATTTTTCACTCAATTTTCCTAAAAAAAAATAATATAAATACAAACGTGCTAACGAGAAAGTCCTTGTTACGAATTAAGCCGATTATGGAAGAATTTTATAGGTTGACTACTATACTTACGTAAATTAAGGAGATGAGATTAATTTTAACGGAATAAACCTTATAAAAATGATTCTGCCCTTTAAAATACAGTTTTTACTTACTTATCTTCGTCAATATTTTCGTCGGAAGAATGCGCCGATGGTTTTGACCTTATAAAAATACCAGTTTAACATTCTTAAAGTGAAAACGAATAGAAGCGAGTGTCCTAAGCGCTGGCGGATATAACAGATTAATGGATCGTACCTTATGGCTGGTTTTTCATTGTCAAATGAGTCGCCGTCTTCGTTGCTAGAATGGAGAATGATGTCGCTATTTTCAACGTCATCGTTCAAAAGAGCGTTGAGTTGTTCGATAGTGAGCTTCAAATATTCCGAGGCCCTTCTTTTGTCGTTTTAAAACAATTTCATAGCGCCCAGCGCCTTTTTGGAATCCATAGTGACTAAGAGAAGAGAAAAAGAAAAGTTTTGGAACGAAACCCGATAAATTAAATTAAATCCAAAAAAATATAAACTTGCCACGAAAAGCGCGTTTAATTTCTCGCATTAAGTTAGGTCGAGTAAAACTAAAGCGAGACACAGGAAGTTCTTGACGCCGGGGTGGGCGAACGAAGAAACACTCGTAGCGTCGATTACGGATTGAAAAACTCGAACGAGCCTAAAAATAATTGGCAGGACCCCCAGCCGAATTTAGAAACTGGAACCGTTAGAGGGTTGGAAAGTCGACCGTCTATCTCGCCGATGACAGGTGTTAGCCACTCAGGTGTGAACTGAACTCCTTACTGACTTGGCTTCTTGATTAAAGTAACTCTACTATACCACTGAAGGACTAACTCTGTTCCTTAGGCTTCCCCTTATCTCTAGTTCCGCCTATCTAAACAAGGGGGCGCTCAAGTAATGCAATAGAGCTCCCTCTAGCTAGAGACTCCATTTTATTAGAATGGATATAGACCTAGGGTTAAGTTCATATGATTTGGAGCCTGAATGGGTAAGTCTTTAAGTATTAGAATGTTCTGTGTGAAGGCCCAAATGCAGCTATCCGCTACATCCCTCCCCACACATTAAAAAAGGACATTCCTACTCCCTACTGGACGCTTAATATGGGTGAAAGAATTTTCTTCCGGAGGGAAGTAATACGTTTTTGCGGTCTACCTGCCTCCTATAAGGGCAATCCCGCACGTGGTGCGGGCACCCACACCTATAGCACACAAGCCCGCCCGAAGTTGTTCGGGGCGTTATGTGGGCTGTCAGGTTGAAGGTTATTCCCTAGAAGCACTGCCGACGTAGGGCCTACATGGTCGGCTTTGTGTGTTACCGACGAGTTGGTAAAAAGTCACTAATAAGTCGGGAGAGTAATGGTTTGAAAGTCGAAATGTCCGCCTGGAGGGACGACGGCCCGCCGGTTTTCCTACTGTTTTGAGGCTACTATAAAACGACTGTTGGCCGACTATATGTCGGCGTCATTATGCCTACCTAAAGCCGCGCTCAATCCGACGATTTCGCGGCTTTATAGTATAGGAACGGTAAATCGTCGGTAAAGGGCTGATAGAGTAAGGGTTTGAGAGTCGAAATGTCCGCCCGGCGGGACGACGGCCCGCCGGTTTTCCGATTGTTATGAGGCGACTATAAAACGACTGTTGGCCGACCATATGTCGGCGTCATTATGCCTACCTAAAGCCGCGCTGAATCCGACGATTTCGCGGCTTTTTAGAATAGGAACGGTAAATCGTCGGTAAAGGGCAGGTTGAGTAAGGGTTTGAGAATCGGAATGTCCGCCCGGTGGGACGATGGCCCACTGGTTTACCGACTGTTACGACACGAATGAAATATGACCCTCATCCAACACGTTTGAGAGTCGACTAAACCGCCTCTCAGCAAGAGGTCCGACACTTTTGCGACGATCAAACCTTAACTCGAGGCCCGACGGTTTGTCAACGATCATGCCTTAACTCGAGGCTTCATTCGCTTCATTCGCTTATAGTAAAGAATACAGATACCTAGTATTGAAATTTCTTTAATACATTTTCAACGAAAATCACTTTAGAATTTGTACTTTGAATATTTCAAGTAACATACAGGTTGAGCATCAATTATAACAATTTCAAATATTAAACAATGTATTCGATATTACACGACTAGTCGAATGGAAATATTAGCTGCCTAGCTACTTGGTTTCAACAAAAAGTAAATTTTTCAGGGCGAGTATAATATTTACATCAATTGAAGCATTTGTTAATATTCATTGTTAATATCTTCGATGTGGCCAGTTACTATCTCTTAAATACAAAAATCTTAATGAAAAATATTATTATACGCTTCCAGATTTTTTTTAAGGAAAAAGAAAAACATACAATTCTAAAGGGTATTATTTCACACATTTTCTCTTAAAATGTTTGAAACCGCATAAAAATTCTGTAACTAAAACAAATATGAGATCTATTTTAGAATTCAGTATTATTTTCACAACCAAAAATCTCTAAAATACTTTATATATAAGGTTTTTGAACTCCAAGCGCCCCAAAACACTTTCTTCTTTTATATTTAAACAAAGAAACTGAAGGTAGACATAAACGTTTAAGTTTTGGTTTCACTTTATAGGGGTGTGGTTCCCAGCAGATGAGAAGCTTGGTAAAAAGCAAAGGCTTAAGCATAAAACTGGCTCTAAGAGGTAGATTAATTGATAATTCAATAACAAAATTCAAACCTTAAGTGACAAACGAAGACGTTTCTAGTTTATATAGTGTGACAAAGAACCTTTGCGATGAAATTGAAAGTTAGCAAGCCAAGAACTAATCATTTTCGACCACAAAAATCTCGTTTAAACATTCTAACGACTCAGCAGCGTCAGAGATACTGGAAAGGCTGACTTGCTTATGCTTTCGCACTAGCAGCGCCCTCTTCGATGATGACGTGCATGGCGTTACCTTAGTTGCGCCAATAGAACAGAGGCGTGTCACCTGACCCGAGAAATTACAGGAGGGAAAATTCAAACTAGAAAATCAGATGTGTTTTCTTGCTTTGCAGTTTTTTGTAAGGTTAAGTTTCTAGTGTTGCCAAAAATATAGTATTATCAACTTCTGATTGTCGGTCGAAATATAGTATAAGTTAAATATATAACAAAAATATGTTGGTGGCATATGCGGAATAGTAAAACTCAAAAAAAAACCGTCCCACGGAAAAAGAAGGCCTACCAACAACTTCGTTTTTCATTTTACTCTTTTTAAACGTGACAATACCGACTAGCGGGAAGGAGTTGGTAATCAATTGGCAAAAATGGGTTACATGTTTAGGACGGTAGGCAAGCCTACTTCAAACCACCACAGTTCCAACTGTCGGATAAATGTCGGTTACTAAACGGCCTAAGAATAACTTTGCTTTTAATTTTACTCTTCTTAATCGTCACAATACCGACTAGCGCGAGGGAGTTGGTAATCAATTGGCAAAAAATGTGTTGGAACTTTCTAGACGGTAGGCAAGCCTACTTCAAGCCACCACAGTTTCAACTGTCGGATAAATGTCGGTTACTAAACGGCCTAAGAATAACTTTGCTTTTAATTTTACTCTTCTTAAACGTCACAATAACGACTAGCGCGAGGGAGTTGGTAATCAATTGGCAAAAAATGTGTTGGAACTTTCTAGACGGTAGGCAAGCCTACTTCAAACCACCACAGTTCCAACTGTCGGATAAATGTCGGTTACTAAACGGCCTAAGAGTAACTTTGCTTTTAATTTTACTCTTTTTAAACGTCACAATACCGACTAGCGCGAGAGAGTCGGTAATCAATTGGCAAAAAATAAGTTGGAATTTTCTAGACGGTAGGCAAGCCTACTTTAAACCATCTCATTTCCAACTGTCAGATAGATGTCGGCATTGCCAACTTAAAGAAGTAGTCGGCTTTATGAGTCGGAAAAGTGTCGGAATAAGCATGGTACAGCCGACTGGACCGTAAACCGACTATTCGACCTTTAACCGACTGTTATGCGGAAGGCTTGTGCTACTGGGGTTGCCGGGGTAGGCAATAAGGCCCGAACTTGGCTTGGAGGAGGAGGAGGAGGAGGAGGCGTAGGCAATAGCGCAGAAGAAGAAGAAGATGGTCTAGATGGTGGATACGGTGTCGCCAACCGTCGCAGGAGTGCCCCCCCGAGAAATACCCCGGGAAGGCACTCCAGCAAGGGTTGGAGCGACACTGGGACGTACTTGGGGGGGGGGCTCGTATGCCGGACCCACGGTCGTACCTCTACCTCTACTAGCAGGCGCCGTTGGTTCCGTTGTCGTCACGGGGATCGCTTCCAGCGGGACGGTTAGCGGTGAGATGGATTGATTTCGTGAGTCCCGATTCTCTGAGTAGCGTCGTCCCACCTGGACGGCATCAACATGCGACACAGGTAAAGTGGTGACGGTGACGTTCCTCGTTGAAACAGTTGGTCGAGCTACGACCGTTAGCACTTCCGTCATGACGGAGACGGTCCTTCGTCCAATTCTTCCTCGTCGTGTAACTGCAGTATGTCCTACAGAATATTTAAGTGGAATGAATAAGGGTGAAGAAAGAAAAACAAAAACTCTTTGTCCTGAGGCAAAAACATGTTTGGGCGTTTTTAGGGGCCAAAGGATCAGGGTCCGTTCCATTAAACCAAATTGTTCCCCTGTCTGGACTGGTATGAGTGGAAGTGTTGGCTCATCAGGGACGCCTTCTGACTCAGGTTCTGAGTCAGTCGGGTGCAATGCTCCTGAAGGCGGATCTTCCTGGTCGGGTTCTTGTATAGATGACGGCAAGAACTGATCGGTGGGGTGGCGTAGCTTTTAGCGCTTTCGCCTCGCACCAACAGGATCCCGGGTTCGATCCCAGACTGTGGCACCGGGTGAAAATCTGGGAAGAAATCCTTCTGCGTAGAGTTTGCAAGTTCTCTCCGCTTGTTAAAAGGAGTTTTCCTCCGCTGTCGAACCCGTTTTCTCCTTTCCATCAAAACTTGCTGAGGTTAACGGTAATAGTTAGTATAGGTCGCTGTAGGTTAGCTGTGGTATAGGGGCTAGCCACCACCCCTCTATTCATAATAAAGGGACCCACCTGTAAACAAGACACAGGCTTAATGTAGACATCCCTTCTAAGACAAAGCCTAGATTATTATTATTATTATATAGCTTGAGATGCGCTATATTTTCCAACGATCGTTTACCAGTAGCCACTTCCTCCAGCACGTAGCGTAAATCATCCAACCGCTCGATGACGCGATAAGGGCCATCCCATTTGGGAGATAACTTAGCTGAGAAATAAGAAGCACCATGGGTCAGGGGGTGTTTGGTTTTCCATACAAACATGCCTACATCTAAGTCCCAATCCTCCTACGTTGATTCTAATAGTATCGCTGCTTAGCTTGCATACGATCAAAATGAGACCTAACGGCTTGAACATCGGCCTGTAACTAGGTAACTCTAGTCTCTAAATTATCTCCAACCTGGGTTAAATTAGGAGGATAAAAAAAGGCTCCAAAGCTATTTCCCAGGGTAAGCGAGCTTCTCTACCATGATTCAAATAGAACGGTGTACGCCCTGTCGTTTCATGAGGGATAGTGTTAATAGAAAACTCTAATAGATCAAGATTTCGATACCAATGACGGTGTTCGTTACCTACATAAATACCTAGCATAATGTCTATGGATTTATTGACTCTTTCTGTACCGTTTGTTAATTTGAGGGTGATAGGGGGTCGTGTAGGTGCAAGTAATGTTGAAGAGCGTGCACGTATCTTTCCAAACCCGGGACACAAACTGCGTCCCATTGTCAGAAAGCATAGCCTTAGGGGCTCCCCAACGCAGTAAAAGACCTTTGAGAGTCTTACTGACTGTCTCAGCTGTAATGTTCTTTAATGGAATTAGTTGCACATAGCGTGTGTAGAAATCCACAAACACTAAAATATAACGATTATGCGTAGTACTAAGTGGTAAGGGACCCAAGATGTCTACGCCTACTAAATCCCAAGGCGGTTCTACAACGGTGGAATGCATTAAACCTGGTGTTTTGCGGTTACGTCCCTTACATTGCTGACACATTAGACAAGTGGCAACAAATAAGGCGACATCCTTACGTAGTGTAGGCCAATAGTATCTGAATCTAACACGTTCGTAAGTGATATCTCTACCTCTATGTCCCGCAATCATATGTGTATGGAATAAGTGCAACGCTTGTGGTCTTAAGCTAGTAGACAGGTATATTTTTCGTAGCATGTTACCATACCGTCTCCTATAGACTAAACCGTCTACGACTTCGAATAGGGGATTTACCTTATCATTGGTCTCTAAGTCTGTCTTTAAATTTTGAATAGGGAGATCCAATGCCTGTTCACGCGCAATATCCGCTAAATTAATGGTATCCATGACAGGAGGCAATGGAGGAGGAATAGCGTTCTGATTAAGTCTAGGTCTAAGTATCGCTCCTAACACATACCCTTCGGGAGGAATATCTCTGGACAACGCGTCCTCGACCACGTTTTCTACGCCCTTACGATATTCTACCTTAAATTTATAAGTCTGCAGATACATAATCCAACGTAATATGCGATATGAAGGGTCAGTGCGTGTGTAAAGCCATTGTAGAGCTTTATGATCAGTGATCACTGTGAAGTCCTTGCCATCCAAGAAATGCTTGAATCGATTAATATAGCCCAAATATAGCTAAGCATTCTTTCTCATATGTCGAATAATTCTTTTCCGCTGCATTAAGAAGGGTAGAAGCGTAAGCTATAGGATATTCTACCTTTCCCTCTTTTTGACTAAGCATAGCGCCCAACCATTTCCTTGT
This sequence comes from Phalangium opilio, assembly GCF_054372755.1. Lineage (NCBI taxonomy): Eukaryota > Metazoa > Arthropoda > Arachnida > Opiliones > Phalangiidae > Phalangium > Phalangium opilio. The sequence goes on along the minus strand of NW_028324159.1, from coordinate 518,908 downwards.
AGGTGAAATATACAGGGTGGAAACCTTCACCGGCGTCCAGTCGAGATACTTCCCCTTACGCATTGGTGTTATGCAGTGAAATTTTAAGGGATTTACAGGCGCTATTGGGATCATTTCACTTCAGTTCCACTTAATATCAAAGGTTTCAGTTTTGATGTAGAGAAATGAAATGCATAAGTGTAATCAATGACGGATTTTAATTATAAAAGAAAAGATGTCACTTGCGGAAACCAAATAGCCCAAATTGAAGTTAATCGAACATTTCCAAAATTAAAAATTAAACTCGTCAAATTCATTTTTAATAACAATGCATTAAATTAAATGTTCAAAATGTTTTCCGTCGATATTGACACATTGCCGACAACGGAATTCCCAGTTTTCTCTTTCGCCAGTTAACATCTCGGGAGAAACGAGAGCAGCCGCTTGCCGAATTCAGTCTCGAAGGCTATCAATTGTTGGTGGCTCAGTGGCGTACACAATGCTTTGTACATACCCCCAAAAGAAAAAATGCACCGGCTTTAAATCTGGCGAACGAGGTGGCCAAGCGACTGGACCACCACGAACTATCCATTGGGGACCGAATTCCGCGTCTAGCCAATCCCGAAAAACACGTGCAAAATGCGATGGTGCACCATCGTGCTGGTACCAGACTCGTCTTCGTTTTGCTAATGGAAGATCGTCTAGGGCATCGGACACTACGATGTTTATGAAATCAACGTAACGATCTCCATTTACATATTCTTCGAGAAAAACAGGTTCAATTACCCGATCACCTAACAATCCACACCAAACGTTAATCCTCCAGTTTTCTTGGTGATGATTCGCCCTTAGCCAATGGGGATTTTCCCTCGCCCAGTAGTGTTGTGGCGGTTAACTGTACCGTCCCGGTAAAACGTACACTCATGACTCGTAAGTACGTGGTTAAGGAAACTTCCATCAACTTCAATTTGGTCCAATACCCACCGGCAAAACTCTACGCGTGGTCTAAAGTCTTGTGTTTAAGATGTTGGTGAAGATGAATTTTGCAGGGGTGAAATCCTTCACCACGAAGAATGTTTAAGACCGTTATATGAGAACAATTTAATTCCGCTCCGATTGCCCGTGAACTGGTGTGGGGAATGACTACGATACGCCTTACTACTTCGTTTCGTCTTTTTGGGTAAGAAAAATTTTCAGAAGACGAAAAGAACAAGGATATTATTCAAACTTGATACAAGAGATGAGGAGATGGGATGACGAAAGCTACTTTACGTAAGAGAATAATCTGAGTTTATCCAATAGCTGACTCTAAACTGCAATATAATATTTTTAGGTTCTTCCGGATGACCAAAGATCAGTTTGATTTTCTATTGCAGTTAGTTAAACCAAAGCTAGAGAAACAAAATACAAATTTTCGTAAGGCAATTTGTCCAGCAGAACGTTTAGCTTTGACTTTGAGAAACTTGGCGAGTGGTGATAACAAACTTAGTATTTCATTTCCATTTCGAATGGGAAAGACAACAGTTTGTAATATATTACGTGAAACTTGCAAAGCAATATGGGAGGCACTTTCACCAGTTTACGTGAAGATGCCACACACTCATTTGGAATGGTTAGATATAGCCAAAGAGTTTTGGGTTCGTTGGCAATTGCCAAACTGTTGCGGAGCATTGGATGGAAAGCACGTGGTGATAGCCTGCCCAGCTAATTCAGGATCCTTGTTTTACAATTATAAAGGTACTTTTAGTGTAGTTTTAATGGCTTTATGTGATGCCAATTACCGCATTCTAATGGTAGATATTGGTAACTATGGTAGTGCCAGCGATGCTGGAATATTTTCGTCATGCCCATTTGGAGTGAAAGTTATAAACAAGCAGTTACATATTCACCAGGATGAGTTTCTACCAAATTCAAATGTATCCTTCCCTTACTATTTCATTGGCGACGACGCTTTCCCTCTTTTGACTAACATGATGAAGCCTTTTCCGGGTCGTTTCTTGGATAGTAAAAAGGGAACATTTAACTATCGAATATGCCGAGCAAGAAGAATAATCGAAAATATCTTTGGCATAATGGCAGCCAGTTGGCAAATATATCACAGAACAATTAAATCAAACCCTAGCTGAAACTATAGATCTCACCATTCAAGCAACAACCTGCCTACACAACTTTTTTATGACTGATGGGCAGGGAAAACCCACCCACCAAAAGCGATACAATCCAGAGAGTATGACAGACACCTTAAATGGAAACGGAGAGGTGATGATGAAAGGCTGTTGGAGAAAATGAGTCCAAAACACATGTATCAAAACAGCGAATGGAATGAGAAATTCTAATCGATCGGAATTAAGGCCTTCAAAATACAGGGATAAATTAGCAGATTATTTATCTTATCAAGGAGCCCTTAGAAATCAAGAAAAATATATAAACAGAAGATGATTATTTTTCCTTTATAAGAAAATTTATTTTAATCAATAAACTAACATCAGTGAATGTAAATGTCAATCACCAATACATTTTCAATAAAGAAAAAGTGAAAACAAGTTAGTTTTCTTTGGCATCTTGATAAAATAAAGTTTCAATTTGAAACCTCAAATCGTTTTATTTGGAAGAAGACAATTTTGTAAACCTAGCTGAGAAGCTTTCAAAATAGATATCAATTTCATTTTTCTCAGAAGTCTTTACTGTTGTTTCAGGTTTTAATTTACTGAAATTACTGCTTGCCGATTCCAAAATCTCTATTTTTTTTGTCAATTTCCTCGTGCTTTTGCTAACGTCCATATGATGGTTTTCCCACATTATACCGTTGAGTTTCAGTGATAATTTCAGGGGTTTCAGATGGATTGTTTTTTTGACAGTCATTGGGCACTTCTGATGAAGTTTTTTGAAGCTGAGAAGCACTTAGAGGGTTTTTCTGACTAGCATTAGCAGCGGGTGAAACATTTTCCTCACAAATATTGGGTTCATTATTATCCTGTCCATTATCATCTTCTAAGTTTTTAGGTTGGTTGCTAGCTGTTCCACTTCTACATTCTTCGTCGTCGTTAAGAAAATCATCAATATTTAACTTATTCCTACAATCACAAATGTTATCAATCTATAGCTATACTTATATTATGAAGAGGTAAAATTTATTTGTTAGTATATAGGGTATAATCTCTGGAAACTACGAAAACGATTCTAAAAATTCCTATAATTTCCATCTGCACTCTCCCCGTGTAATTAGGGCTATATTTCATTTTGATAAAAAATGTTTTTAGTTCGAAATCTTAATATTTGACTTTATTTGTAAATCGATCCGAAAGAATAAGCGCTGCGGGAAGAAGCCTTCCAGGTGGAGACCCACCATGTTAAACCTACCAATCGATATACTCTTGCCTAGAGTCAGACGTATCGGAACTGATCACAAACCATAAAATTTGCATAGTTGTAGTCTTTAACGGTCATATTGTCGAACTACCAAGAGAAGACGCTGCTGGAGAGCACTTCGAAGAAAACAGTAGTGGTACCCGTTTGAAGAACTTCGCAGCAGACATGGAATTAACTATTGGTAATCTGTCATCGAGATGTAAGGGTCGTTATACCTGGCAGGGCCATTTGTCGCGTACCACCGTTGACTACGCTTTGTATTCCACGCCTTTAGATGAGCATGGTAATAGGAGTATCGGCAGTGACCATCACGCTATGGTATTGGAATGGCAGTCCCACGTCAAACAAAGAGTTCCTACACTTATGAAGTCATCCCAGGATCGTCTTACTTGGGATTTTCAAGATGAAATAGCTTTAAAGAATTTCTCAGATGATATGGAAGCTCGCGCGGTGGAGGGTCTCGCATCATATGAGTCCTTTACGAACGCCTTAGCGGACAGTATGACACGCCATCTCCGAAGAAAGACTACCTCGGGTCGCCTTGTAAGGGTTTCACTCCAAAACGGTGGTGGTCTCCATGGATCGCGGAAGCTATAGCCATCAGAAAACAGCGCAACAAGCTACATAGGCTGGCGGTTCGTTCCAATGAACCGGCGGAGTTAGTACGCCAAGAATGGGCGTCATACCAAGAAGCCCGCCAATCGACCAAAAGACTTATTCAAGCAGAAATTCGCGCTTCTCATCACCGCACAGAAAGAAGCTATTATGGAAGCAGGCCGAGACAAGGGGAGAAAATTCTGGCGACATCTGCAAAAACTCCGGAAACAGGGTAAACAACTGGCCCATCAGCTTAAGAGGGTCACATCTAAATCAGGAGGCCTCCTAACGGAACGAAACGCTATTATCGGACGCATTGTTAAATATGTGCGTGACCTGGAAACAGAACTTCTGGCCAGCCCCACGGGTACCCAGACCAAAGAGAATATACCAAGAGGAGCGGAAGCTTTAGCCTTTGCCAAGACTTTTAAAATTGGTGGCTTTGAGTTTTAGGGAACTACATCCGGTTTCTCGTGATTGGCTTATTCGCTACATCTCTCATTGGTTAGAATATGTCGTCTGCATATCGACAAAATTTTAGAGCCTAGTCTTAGTGTTTATGTAGCTTGATTCTGAGGTGCTTTCAAGTAATTTAAAGGAGTATATTTGTTCATCAATGTGTTCTAAAATACCGTGGTTAAAGATATTTGATTTATTAACTTCCTCAAAGAACAATTCGATCCCTAATCTGTCTTTTATGTAAGTATCATCACACTCTCTTTCAAGAAGATACCTTTGTTATTTAGGCAATTTATTTCAACATTTTTTAAACCATCCCATAGTGTTAACGACATCGTTGTCTGATCTAAGGAAGCTAACCCTACTTTAGCAGACTACGGAATAGACGACGCGAATTTCGCGATCACGTGACTCACCGGAACTAGAACCCTAAAACTCAGGGCTACCAAAAAATGCTAGAGCTTCCGCTCCTCTTGGTATATTCTCTTTGCCCAGACGCAGCCTGTAGATTATAAGGAGCCAGAACCTACGGGAGACATACATATTAGTGAGGCCTTTGACATTTCAGAGCTTCTTCAAGGAGTCGCTCAATTGAAGTCAGGCAAAGCCGCAGGTCCTGACCACATCTATACAGAACCGCTGAAGGCCCTTGGGCCTAAGGCAAATCTCGCAAAACTAGTTTTCCCACCTTTTGACCGGTCAAAACCATTTATGGCGGGAAAATCTTTCAAAACTACCTTAAAACACAGACATGAGGCATCACAGACCTGTCCTATTACTATTAACTATATTGAGAGTTCATTTAAAATTAAAATCAATTTATTGACACTTAATTTTAATAATAATAATAAAAATATTTCCTATGCGACGCGCGCCGTTCATCCTGCTCTGCTAGACTGGTACTCATCCAATGGGAGGGCACCATCCATAGTAGAGCCAGAGAGGAGAGAGCCCTGGTAGAGATAAATTTTTCTAGAAATGAAAGTAGAACTAGAAGTCTAAAACGCGCCTCTCTCTTAATTTTTCCAATCCACAATAAACTAAGAAATCGGTTAGGTGTTGAAAAAGTTGCCAATTTGGTTTTTTGTTATAGAATGTTAATGGGAAGCATGAATCCCGATTGGTAATTTGGATAAAAAAATAAAAAATGCATCTTGTATACCCTTCATTAGTCTTGTTTTATTTAAAAACTAAAAAAAACTGTTAAAAACTGGGGAAAAGAGGTTTTTCCCAGGACGGTTTTAACCGGTTTTAACCGTGGTTAAAACCGGATCTGGGGAAAACTTGCCAACCCTGGGGAACACGCACTAAGGATTTGGAAGGAGGCAGTCGCGAAAAAGACCAGTCTACGTCATTATAGTGCTAAAGAAAACCCGGCCCCAGAGAGTTTCTACGACGGTTTGCACGCCAGTGGCCTCCTATTTCAAGCAAGGTCGGGTTCCCTACTCACTGGGGTACGACAAGCGTCTGGTGAGTCATTTTGGAAGTAAACACAGAAATAATTGATCATTTAAGTGTAAAATGAACTTTTAATGCGTTATAAAAATGTTTGCTAATTTACCGCCGTTATTTACTAGTAAATTGCCATTGTAAAATTTAGGTAAGATATAAAACGGTAGTTTACTCGGTATTTGGTAAATTACTGGTAATATACGGACGGCAAATTGCCGACTCACATCTCTATGCGTTACACTTACTAGTTGCAATATTTCGATATTATAGTACTTCCATCTAATACGTACTATCTTGTTTAACCTTTTTTATGGTATTGTAGAATATAACTTTGTTTTTGGGTAGAAAAGCTGATGGTTCGTCGATCGTGTTTTCATGGAAATTTTGGCTTTTTTCTAAGGCGCTCGTGGGCTCATAATTACAGCCAAGTTATAATTAAGATTTATGTGAGTTGGATCGTATTTTAATAAAACCTAGTCATTAACTTGAAAAACCAACCCTTAAGCTACCCTGCTCCATATTTAGGTTTAGATTGAGGTTGTGATTAGATTAGCCGTTAATATTAACCCTAATGAGGGGTAGGTTAGAGCTTGCCTAAGATCTGATGACAAAATCTATTCAAACGATAGCATAGATTCTCGATGAACTCATGGGCGCAATGGTACTTTTTTGTCCGAAAAACTCGCAAAAACTAGTGGCATTGCTTAGTCAAGAGGACCGAAATAAATCGAGACTAAAATTACAAGCCTTTAACACGTATAGATAATAGACAGATTAAGTAAAGGGCGAAAATACGTCTGTAAGCTCAAGCTCACTTTATGTAATAGAGATATGATTTCGTATTCACATCTTTATTACGTCAAGCGAGCTTAAGATTATAGTGATGTTAAATATCACAGGAATTAATGATCATGTGCGCCCGAACATAAAATTAGGAATCAATCATCTTGCTTAACCTCTCTCTTTAAAGCATCCCTTTACCAGTGTAGGTGGAAAAGGGGTGAAACTCCCCAACTAAACGTCAGATCACAGCTTAAGCCAATCGAAAACCTTGCCTTACCACTCTCCTACTCTGTAAAGCTATATGCTCGGTATCTACCGTGAGAAAGTTCGGGAATTTGGACTAAAATCCGAGATACTCTGTTTCCCACCGTTATAATGTAGGATGGAAACATAAAATTCTGCGAGACTTCTCAATTTTATAAAATATTACACTAAGATTCTTAATATTCGTAACGACTCGCGAAATACTTCGAATATTTACATCATTCTCTTCATATTCTCAGTATACTCTTCATACACCATACTTTGCAATGTTTCAATATTTCGAATATACTTCACATTACTTCTCGATATTTTTTAATACTATAAATATTACAAAACGAAATGTACACCTACTTCACGTAGTGGCTACCCCCTCGCCAGTTAGCACTTACGGTTTCGCTATCCTCTCTGGCATTGGCCCAGCGCCTACGCTCTTGAACACCATTGTTCCTGAATTCCAGCTTGAAATTGAAATTTTCCTTCTTGAGTCCATTATTTACTTCATCGACTGCAAAATAAAGATCAATTATTATAAATTTGGATTAAATCAAAGCTTTAAATGTAATCTTACCACATCGGGAAAAGAGCGCTATTATAAAAACGAAAACTTAATCTTTTATTGACGAGGTAAAATTGACTCTTCAAGACAGAGTTCCAAAACGCAAGCGAACTGAACAGCTAACATCGAAACCTAGGAGGATAGAGGTGAAAACACCTCGATCCTCCTAGTATCGGAGACCACTGTCCATTTTCGAACAAAATTCGCTCTTCTAGCGAAATGGAGATGGACTATTTTTTGGGGGGTTGGGGCTTTTCGAATTTTTGCATCCCTCCGACGTTCTATTATTTACCATTAGTTTACCCATTTTGCCAGAACTCTACCTTTCAGGGACTAGTTCCAGCGAAAAGGGTCGAGACTAACAACGGAGCGACCGTACAGACTTTAGATTCCCTGCTGGGCCTAAATTTGAGAGGTTCTAGCGAGTTGAAGATAAACAAAAGGGTTTCCTTCAGAGGAATACTAATATTTGCGAGGACACATTTCGTTTCGATGCTCAGTTAGCTAGAATCCCTTTCGCAGGAGCTCGGCGTTTAAATTACAGCATGATAACGCAAGAACTCACGAGCCTTCCCCCATTCGGCGGCAAGTAAAAAACCTCTGCGTTCTCTTTCCCTTTTTTGTATCGATGAACGATATCTCTAAATGTAGAAAGGTGTTAAGTTTCACAAAGGAGACTTATTAAAGTTAAAAAAGCATTTTATTAGGCATTCTGTTAATCAGCTCACGATCCGATAACTAGTGCCGCGTCGGTGTTAAGTTCAGTGTTTTAATATCTCAATATAAAGAAGTTACTTTTTTAATCTTAATTTTAGTTATTATCAATTTGTCCTTTGACCCTCTTATAACATCCTTCTTTCGTTATTTTACATGTTACAATCATCTACAGAATAATAGATCTAGGAACAATAAATCTTACAATAAATAACACAAGGTTAACAAATTTTGCAATTATACATTAGTATCTTCCATAAATATAGTCTTGTGATGAACTATAACGTTCAGGTGGTCGGCGAATTCTTGTCGATATGCGAGGTGGCTGTAGACTTTGATGACTTTCATCACGGACACTTTCTAAGACTTCAGAATGGGTTGATGTCGGTAGTACTGGATTTGTTTTTCTCTGATTAGTTGATGATAAGGCTTGTAGAATTGTTCTGGTTGGGTGGTGTGCTGGCGAATGAGAAACTCGAAATTGCCGCTGTTGGTCATGGCTATTCTGCAACCCTATTTTAACAACCGCAGTGGGACGTTCCGATATTGCTGACTGGTTTTGAGGATAATTTACACTTTGCTGAAGATATTTTGTTGCTGGTGTTTCTTGTCTCCTAGTAGTGTCTGGTCGAAGGTGTATTCGGTTTCTCCTGAAGTTCTGACCCTTTGATGTTCTTATGTGGTATGATAGCGGTTCTTCTGCCTGAGCCGTGATGATAGCTGGTAGCCATGTTCGGTGGGCGGCAAAGTATCTTACATTCTGACCAACGTGAAGTGGGGGAAGAGTAGTTCTCATATTCCTTTGTCGATTGATGTTACTTTGGTTCCGTCTCAATACTAGTTCGATCTCATCTGTTGGATAATGTGGTTTCAGGGTCTCGGCATTGGTCGTTAATGGTGTTCTTATACGACGTCCCATTAACATTTCTGCGGGTGAGGGGCCATTGGCTTTGGGAGTAGATCGATATTCCATCAGTACATGGTCCAGACCCTTTCCTTCATGCTTGGCTTTGATCATGGAATTTTTAAGCGTTTGTATCGCTCTTTCAGCCATGCCGTTGGATTGTGGGTAATGAGGGCTTGAAGTCACATGGTCGACATGCCATTGTTGCAGGAATGCTCTAAACTGAGACGAATTGAAGGGTGGGCCATTATCCGAGACAATGCGTTGGGGTGCCCCGTGACGGGCAAATTGGGCGTTCATGAATTCGATGACAGAATGGGCATTCGTGGTTCTCAATTCCTTAGCCTCTATGTATTTGGAGTAGTAGTCCACCATAAGAATGAAGTGTTTGGAGTCGATTTGAAATAAGTCTGTACCAACAATTTGCCACGGGTACTGAGGTATTGGGTGAGCGGTTATCGGTGGCTTTTGGTTTGCGGGATCTCGGCTACGACAGATAGAGCAGCTATGGATATGCTGCGTTAATTCTGTTATCATGTTTGGCCAAAAAAACATTCTCCTTTGCTCTTGCTATAGAACTGTTAATTTCGTAATGGGCTGCGCCGTGGATCCGTTCTACGAGTTCGGTCTGTAGTGCTTTTGGTACAACCAGGTTAGTTCCTCTGAAGATTAGGCCATCTTGCGTGTACAGTTCTGTCTGATATGGCCAGAATGGTACTGCTTCCGAGGGTATTTGTTTCCGATGTTTCGGCCATCCTTCAGTGATGTATTCCCGTATAAGAGCTAATGTAGGATCTAGGTCTGTGGCTGATTTATATTTTTCTTGACTAGAAAATCGAGTTTTACTTACCTATTTCTTGGCCCCCGGTTGCCATTTTTACCTCTCCGTGTGACGTAGTCCAGGAGAGGTTCTGTAACGGCCGTGTCTGTGTGTCTGTCTGACTGTCTGTCCGTCTCTCTGTCCGTCTGTCTGTCCGTTGTTATACCCACGTGACCGCGTTCGCAGTATGCGTTTCGGAGCAAACATGTTCGCCATTTCCGAACTGCTTTCACAGTCACGGAAATGGCTCCTCTACTTGAGTTCTCACACCACCATCTTCTGGTCTTTGTCCATCCCACACGGACACCAGTCTGTTCTTACTGGCTTCTAATCACCACCATCTTCTGGTCTTCGTCCATTCGACTTGGACACCAGTCTGTACATACTGTCTTCCAATCACCACCATTTTCTGTTCTATGTCAATCCCACATTGACACCAGTCTGCACTTACACTGGCTTCCAACACCACCATCCACTGGTCTTCCGTTTATTCCACATAGACACCAATCTGTATCATTGGCTTCTACTCCATTATCATCGTTTGGTTTTAGGATATAGGCGGCGATCAGCTAGGGTTACGAGAAACGTCTAGCCTCCCTAAGGTGGGATCGCCACCAAAGGTTTTCGCAATTGCGCTTTTTCCTTACTATTATAATGGAAACGAATCGTATATATACCCCGAAATTTGAAGAAAGTGGGCAAGAGGGGTACCCTTCACTTTAAACGTCAATATTAGCAAAGTTTGAGATGATAATAGGTATAACTTAATTTTAAACGATTTAACTATTATTAATGTTAATTATTGAAGATTAAAATAATTAAAAATAATTATATTTATTTAAATATTAAAGATAAACCTCTCGTGCAAAGAAAGAGATTATCATTGCCTCCTATATCTACCAAGGCCCGTGCATGCGATTTATTCCCTTCATTGCCTCCTATATCTATCAAGGCCCGTGCATTGTGATATATTTCAATAATTGCCTCCTATATCTATCCAGGCGCGTGCATTGTGATATATTTCATTCATTGCCTCCTATATCTATCAAGACCCGTGCATTGCGATATATTTTTCAAAACAACAACAAAAATGGGAAGCTCCTCTTAGAAACATAATAATTTCTTTTCTCTGTGTATGAAATGAAAATATGGATAATATTGCGCTCCTTCTTTAATGGTATGAATCCTTGCCTGTCTATTAATATTTTACGTAAAAGTAATACGTTTTTAGCGAAGTCTAGAGAGGATAAACATAAGCGACATTGTTTCGGAAAAAAATACTGCTTCCATTAATGGGTTTATACTCCTTGTTACTGCTGTATAGAGTAATCATGATAAAAGCTTAAAAAATTACAAGAGGACACACCTTTTTTATCCTCTTGTTTTATTCTTAATAAGAATATAAAACCTTTATTTTGTATCAAAAAATATTTTTTGGTGCTAAGATTGCTTTAAAAAAATCCAAACGGTTAGGCATTGGTAAAAAAACAAATGATATTTTTCAAATCTAATGAGATAACGCCCACCTAGTTGAAAATTGCCCTTTTTTATCCGCGGGAGCCATTCTTAATGAGAATTTCGGTGCTAGTAGGTTGTCAATTAAACTACCGGTATATTATTGTTGTTGGGAATTGGATATTAAGTCAAATTAAGTGGTTGTAAAGAGCCTGCAGGTTTTTGCCGCTTCTTTTTGTGAGTATTTGATTTTTGTATGTAAAATGGAGGAAGATAATGTTGAGAGTAAGGATGAAATGCGGAAGCGCAAAGCGCGGGAAAGGATGAGGGCAAAAAGGTCGACGTTTTTATTGGATACTTAAGTTTATATAATCTTCTCGACACGGAGAGGTAATATTTTGGTTTTCCCAACTTGTTATTACTGAAATTGAAAGGAAAGTAAAATGAACACTTAGAAGGATCCAAACCGAAAAAACGATAAATATATCATTCAAAGCCGAATCTAGTTTGCCTTTTCTTCGCGACACGAGAATTTATCTAAATTTCTACTCGAAGAGTATTCAATTCAAGCACATTGGCTGGAAGTTAGTCCTTCCAGTGCTTGGAGATAGAAGAAAAACCCGATTTCCATAATAAGCTTATATACTTGAAAACAATTCTAAATTAAACTAATCAAAAATGTCTTGATTAGAATCAAGACCTAAAAAGTATCGATAAGACTGAGGTTATCACTTGTCTGAAGGATCAGATATTAATTTTTCTTTTTAATTGAAACTTAAATGCATGCTTAAGAAAAAACAACGTTCCATTACCGTTTTCCGTTGAAATAAATTATTTTACTGGTAATCAATTTCAAAAATTTACTTATCTCGGCATTTCGACCACAATTCCATTCCCCGAAAACATTTTATCATTATATTAAATACTTTTGGGAGAGTACGTGTATGATTTTGCGTTTTAAAAGGTTCCTAAAGACGTTACATCCCCATTCGTGACCGGCACGCTTCGCAGTGGAACATTTTAATTATTCTAAAACCAATGGCGCCAAATTCAATAGGGACAGAAACATTTTTACTCGCGGTTTTGCAAAATGATGTAATATCAAGTGTACTTTAGTCAACCGTCGTATTGTTCTTTCTCATAGTTCAGGGCATGATCAGTGTTACTGCCCAATTTCTCTCTATAGTTTCTAACAATAGTTAGGGACTATTTGATATGGCACGGCACAACGTTATATACATTTGTAAATTCTAAGTAGCACAAAAGGAAAAAGAATCCATTTTTTATATATTGGTTTGAAATAAATAAACTCATGGTAGTAGCTATTGGTTTGAAATAAATAAACTCATGGTAGTAGCTATAACGAACAGAAAGTCAAGGGAATGGCACCGGTAATGAGCAGCAAAAAGAGAGGAAAGTTTGCTTCAAGGTAGCAGACGGACATGGTAGTGAAAATAGTAATCTAGAATTTTGTTCGTTCAAACCTTAATATATCATGAAAAATTCAAGTGAGGAGGCGGCACTACCTAGAAAGATTGATTTTGGCAGATAACAGAGAAAAAATTATGTTACACACACACTGGGACTATGAGAGAGTTTCAGGGCCGCAGGTCGCACATGATGAAATTTCAACTCCAGTTTACATCAATTCTCTCTGGTCGTACTAGTAGCAGGTTAAGCTATAGTTTGCTCAGGTCCTGTTAGTCTCGAAAGGGTTATATAGAGCTTGTAACTTTTAAAAGGTTGTTGTCATGGCTTAACAGTCCGCTATTACAGTTTTTTATTGTTTTATATGTTATTTTGACACGTTATCTCCCAAAAATAATTAATATAATGATAAAATGTTTTCGGATAATGGAATTGTCGTCGAAATGCCGAGATAAGTAAATTTTTAAAATTGATTACCAGTAAAATAATTTATTTCAACGGAAAACGGTAATGTAACGTTGTTTTTTCTTAAGCATGCATTTAAGTTTCAATTAAAAAGAAAAATTAATATCTGATCCTTCAGACAAGTGATAACCTCAGTCTTATCGATACTTTTTAGGTCTTGATTCTAATCAAGACATTTTTGATTAATATCTGTTCCTTCAGTCTTCATTTTAATTAAGAATGTTAAGAAACTGTTTTACATTTTCAAAATCTGCACTAAGCAGAAACATACATAATAGTACAGTCGAGATACGGAAAAAAGAGGGGGTACCTCAAACAAATTGCAAGAGAATTGTTCTTTTTTGATTATTAATGAAAAAAATGCGCTGATTTAAAAAAAAATTTTTCTCAGTTTAACTCGCTTCCTTCCCCCACTCCTACCCCTTTTTGGGGGTAAAAATGACTAATTAATTAAAAACTTCTGCTCTAATTATCCGATTACCATTTTACGATAACAGAATTGTAGCTCTTATTCTCCTCTAAAAAACATGTACAGACATTGTTTTACGAAAAAGCAGCGGTTATTTAGATATTCAGCTTTGAGTAACACCCCCTAAACAAAGTTTTGTCCGAAGAGAAAATACTGACTATATATGAGCCCCTAAAAATCGCGGTTAGGTGTAGACGTAAATCTAGGGTGATTTTCCGATGATGCTTGCGTTTTTCTCATTGGCCATGGCTATATCACGTGGTATGCTAAAAACCATAAAAAGTATTTTCCCACGAGTCTGAAATTTTAGTTTTGGTTTCAATGTAATGGCTGAATATAATAGTCGAGTATTAGTAGTTTTAACTTTAAAATGGATCGCGATATTTGTGTTTTTTGCAATTTGCAGGTCGTGTCGTATTCAACTTCTAGTTGCTTAACAGAGAAAGGCATACTCAGTATTAAAAATGCTTGTAAGATGAGAAATGTACCTAATTATGATTTAGAAGTGGGACAAAAAATTCACAATAATTGCCGGTCAACTTTTACGAATCCCGTGAAAATAAAACAAAGCCAGAAAATCGCTTCCGCTTCGTCGCGCAAAGAATTACGCTCTACAATTAGTCATTTCGTTTTTAAAGAAAACTGCTTGTTTTGTGGTCAACGGGTCTCGAAAACGGATCTCGCGAAAAAGCTAGAATATCCTGTTAGAACTAAAATATATGACGAGTCAATTTTGGGCATCTGCTCTAAGCGCAATGATGAATGGAGTTTAAAGGTGAAGGGGAGAATAGAAATGTCGAATGATCTTCATGCTAGTGATGCGATTTATCATAAGACTTTGCAAGGGCGAGATGCCGAGCTGAATAATGAATCAAACGATGTCCGAAAAAGGATACAACATAGCCACCGGCCGGCTTGACAAGGGTTCTGCCAGTTGATACTCTAGTGGCTAGCCTAGTGGTCAAAAATAACAAGAATATGGTGGTTTTAATCAGTTTAAAAGCTAAATGAGGGTTATATGTTTAAAAACGTAAACAATCAACCACGCTAGACAGCGTGGGAGAGGATGACGTCATCGCGGAGTGTCCTTAGCAAACGAGAACCAACTGATACGAAAGCTAATTAGAGAATTGAAAGTCTAATAAGAATTGAGTAGCATCTTGACCGATACAAGCCCCCCCGTCGCCTAATTTGACTTGATTATGAATATAAGCTGTTAAACAGATATCGCTAGCTCCCACTTCTCCACGAGTCCTGCTTTCAATCATTAGGTGGCACACTTTCCGTTGTTGTAATGTCAAATTTAGATCAATAAAGTTTATTTTAGGTTTAAAGAAATATCACCGTTCTACACATACCTTGAGGAAAGTCCTCTATCTGAATGCGGAAGAGAAAAAATAAAAAAAAAAAACATATTTTTACAAAATAATTGGCATTATAATTGGTCTTAAAAACGAGGACTACTGTGCCACCATTTTTAGATGCATCTGCTAGCCAGAACCCCTTGCCCCCACGGGATTAGTTGAACCAATCCCTTGCGGGTTCAGTAATAAATGGTAATTAATTTTAAATAAGAGATCATTTATTTTTTGACAATTTCTTTAATTTTAGAAAAAGGCCGTTCTTTTAAGGGATGATGTTATGTTGCCGGAATTTTTCATTCTAGGAGAGCGGTCGCTCTCTTAGATAAGACTTGATACTGCCTCTAATGCTAAAGGAGGGTTCTTTGATTGGCCATAACTTTTTTCGTATTGTGTTTGCTGCTTTGAAATTTTGCCAGTAAACTAAAATTTGGGCCCTAATTTTGTGGTTAAAATTTCAAAGAGATCCAACTAATAGTTAATTCTATAAAGAAAAAAGTTGCTAAGGGTGGTTTTAGAATCCATAAAATGAATCACACATTGGTTAAAAATACTATATTGTTCCATAGAGATAACATGGGATTTTTTTGAAAAATGACCTTAATAGACCCTAAAATAAAAAAAACAAGCTGGTCAGTCAAAAGCTGAGAGGACCAACCGCCACGAAAGGGGGGATGAAAAGAGAGGGCAATTCGGTTCAGTTCAGTTGTTTGGCCAATGAAATACGTTATTTTTCACCTCCCGAGTTCCACTCCCAATTTCCCAAATCATAATATCGTCTGCTCGACCAAAATCCAAACATTAGGCTTAAGCTTGTTGATTTAGCGATCTTTACTTAATGCCGAGTTTACCCTCGTAATATTGTATATTATATTTGAGATATTTTGTAAATGGGGAACTTAAGACGTGGTTCGAAATGTTGCGCCAACAACTGCAATAGTTTCTCTCGTACGCATCGTGATTTGACAAGCAATAAGATTGGATTTTATAAGTTTCCAAATGATGTTTGCCTTCGCAATGAATGGATTGCAAGAGTACAACTGAGTTACGATAATCAAAACATCCAATTTCATCCGAAATCAAGGAGTATGGTATGCGGCTTGCATTTCAATGCTAACGGGAAAAAAGCTATGACGACAAAGTTCCTGTCATCATAATGGATCATCCTCTCGCCAGAACTGTTTTTATTTCAAACATCGTTAGGCTTGATGAGGATCCGCATGGAATGTTACTAAATATAGCAGCAGATGTTACCGTCGGAATAGAGCCAGTAGAGGTTGATCCACCAAGCAAAATTGCAATATCAGCATGCCCAGCTTCCGACAATTTGGTTCATTTGGGTATGTTATATTTCGAAGGATATTAATAAGAGTGGAAATGTATATTTACTTAATTGTTTCTAGAACACACATACTGCATTCCTGAAAGTAAAGAGGTTCAACTTCTAAATCGGATGGATTTAATGCGAAAGAATGAGAAAACATTAACAGAGGAGTTGAAGCAACTTCGAAAGAGTGTAACATTTTTCGAGACGGAGAATAATCAGTTAAAGAGAGAGATCATTCGTCTGCAAGAGGCTGTCAAAAATAAAGAAGAAGAGAACCAAAAACAAACATTCACACTGGAAAATGTGTCACTTAAAAAAGGTTTCCTCAAATTTTACACCGGATTTTCATGTGTAGAAGATTTCAATGTTCTCTATCATCAGATTGAGCCTGAATTATCAACAATTTCTCTTTACAACAATGGCAAAGGGTACGAAAGATCCGCAGATAGGAATGAATCATCTCGTGGGAGGTCAATGGCGTTAAGATTTAGGGAACAATTATTTCTAACTCTCTGTAAATTGAGAGTTGGGCTATTAAACAAAGACTTAGCATACCGTTTTAACATTTCACACACGACTGTTAGCAATTACATAACAACATGGTTGGATCTACTATACCGAAAACTAACTATCATTCCAATTTGGCCATCGAAAGATATCGTAAATAAGTACATGCCTCAAGAATTCAAAGAGAAGTTCCCAACTACCCGCGTTATAATTGATTGCACCGAATTTTTTATCGAAAGGCCTTCAGATTACGGTACCCAGTGTGATACATATTCTAATTATAAGAGACAAGGGCTGATTGGAGCAACTCCTAATGGTTTTGTCTCTTTTGTCGCCCCTTTGGCTCCGGGCAGAGAATCAGAAACAGAATTGACAACAAATAGTGGGCTCGTCGAACTATTAGAAAATGGAGACTCTGTTATGGGAGATAGAGGTTTTTTGATCCACGACATTCTAGCTGCGAAAGGGGTAGAATTAAATATGCCTCCTTTCTTAGGGGACAAAAAACAGCTGTCCGCCATTGAAGAACAACGAACAAGAGACATTGCCAGTGTAAGAATACACATTGAGAGAGTCATCAAAGAACTGAAAAATTTTAGAATCCTGAAATATACATTTCCAATTCTATGGCTGCAAGTTTGGACAAAATCTGGGTTGTATGTTGTTATTTGCTAAACTTTATAAACGAACCACTTCTGAACAGAAACGAACAAAACACAACAGTTACTGATGACAGTTTTTAATTGTGTGTCAAATTGTTAATTGCTTTTTCACAATAAAGTAACGTACATGTGATTTTTGTTTTCATGACTTAAATTTGCTTTTGAGATCAGAAAATGTTCAAAATTATACTCTTATACTTAGTTATTGCTACCCAATTGATACTCAATTTTATAAAGCAAGTCTAGGACTACAAGACATTATTGCATCGTGCCCCACTACTTTGGCTATCAACATTTCTTTACAAAACCACAAAAATAATTAATATCACAGACGTTTGCAAATTGCAATCGTCATAGGAACCTATTCCTACACGTTGTAAAATAAAATGAAAGTTTCATCGCGTGATTTGAAATTATAAAAATAACAAATAACGAAAACTAAAATCAGGTACAGTCAAACTAAAAAACTAAACCAAAACATCAGGTACACTTGGTTATCTTAATTCTTAAATATTGGCAAAATAAACCATATTGCGTCAGGAGAGGCTCCGAAGACTGGGAAACCTGGATTGATAACTAATCCTACGTTGAAAACCTGCACTTCTTGGTTCTTGTAGTTGCAGTATTTGGTTTTTGCCTTCTCTTCATTTTCAATTCCTTCTTTGACATACTTCATGCGACTTATATCAGCGCCACCCCTCAAACTATTGAGAAATTTGTCAGTTACTTTAGCACGCCTCTTGATGATTTGTCCAAAATGTGACGCTGTCAGCCTTTCGCGTCTTTCAGCTTTCCACAATTGTGATGCAGCTTGATCTCTCGTTTTTTCCTCAATTAATTGACAGTCATCCGTAGAAACCATTAATGATTCGGGAAATGTTATTTCTTCATTTTCTAACTTCGCTTGGATTATTTGGACCGGTAATGAAATTCTACCAAAATCACATGATGATTTCTCTTCAGGAGGAACTTCGATGCTATTTGTGTACTTTATTGGTTAGGAATCCAACGGAGTATATTGAGTCTCCATTAATATTTGTTGCCACATTGGCCTTTTTTTCATGGATTTAAATTCTTCCGCCAAACGGTTAATTTGCGCCTTATCGCCAGCCACATTTGATCCCCGAGTTACTGATATATAATTACAAACGCACATCTTTCTTACCCTCCTGGTACTTTTCTTCTCCCCAGGGTTGTGTTTTAAGAAATGTAAAATACTGAAACGTGTCGTAGACAACGTTTTTTTAACGTTTAACTTACCCCATTTCTGGGCAACATCAGTGGGGGAGACGTCATTTGGTACGAATGTTAAGCGTTCTAAAGTACAATCCAGGATAAACCACAGAGTCGCAGCTACATGTCAACATACACCACATCTTCCCGATTTACAATCACAACATCCAGCCTTGACATCTCCACTCTTTGCATTTAACGCAACATGTACATTGTATATTTTATGCGCATTGAACGAAGCATGTACTTTTGATTTCACATGTGTAATGTTTTTCGAGCTTTCAAGTGAAATAAACTCATTTGTAACTCGCTTCGCTTTAAACATGCGATACCCTTTAATTTTGTGTTTGCTACTTTTCCTCGCATTATGGTGATCATGGATAATCTTATCACTAAAGCTGAGTGGAATGGCTTTTAATAGCTTCGTCCAATTCCCTTTTGGTAATTTCAATTCATTTGTGACGTCCGACAATGGCCCTGATCTATAAGAAACAAACATTACAAACAATATATTATTTCATAAGCCTTGGCTTAACTAACAATATTTTAAATCGAAATAATATTTCTTAAAGAAATGGTTTTCTTCCTTACCTCTCACTGGGGATTTTTTCGTCCATATTTTCTCGTTCACAACATTAAGAAAATTGATATATAAGTCAAGACACGTCAACAATATAATTAATTTGATGTCTTACCATAATATTTACCACCTCGATTCCATCGAAGTAAAGGTTGTCTGCACAAATTCCCACAAACCCACCATCAACCAAAGACAAAAAACAGTGCTGTGTTATGTTCAGCACTGAATATTGTGACCTGCGTTCAGGAATATTAACCATAAATGTCAACGCCGTATACTATAAGACTTCGGTTTTATCGATTACAGTTGACTGAACGCAGTTTAAGGAACCAATCAGGTTCGTCATACGGGTTGTATTTCTCAGCAAGCTCTGCGGCTACTGGAAAAACCGTTGGGATTTTTGAACGATTAGTTTTAAGCGCGTATTGAGATAGTGTATAAAGAAAACTATTCATTCGTTACGTTTGGGAACCATCTTAAATGAAAGATAACAGTCCATAGATGTGCCTTCCCTTACTTTCATTAAGATAAATTAAGTTAAAGTATTGATTTTTATCATTATTAACACATACTTTGACTTACGTTGTTTTGGGTAATGGAATTACGGCGCTTTACCACTGTTAGAGACACGCATTTTAGCCCTAATTTTTTTAAATGGACTTACGGCGTACTTGTCGTGATTCAAGCCGTTAGAGGGATTTTAAGCAAGAAAAACATGGCGTTTGAGCTCTTGTAGGTGCTTTGTCCGGGTTCTTGTGGGTACTTGTGGGTGTTTGTGGGTGCTTGTGGGTACTTGTGGGTGCTTGTAGGTGCTTGTGGGTGCTTGTAGGTGCTTGTGGGTGTTTGTAGGTGCTTGTGGGTGTTTGTAGGTGCTTGTGGGTGTTTGTAGGTACTTGTGGGTGCTTGTAGGTACTTGTGGGTGCTTGTAGGTACTTGTGGGTGCTTGTAGGTACTTGTGGGTGCTTGTAGGTACTTGTGGGTGCTTGTAGGTACTTGTGGGTGCTTGTAGGTACTTGTGGGTGCTTGTAGGTACTTGTGGGTGCTTGTAGGTACTTGTGGGTGCTTGTAGGTACTTGTGGGTGCTTGTGGGTACTTGTGGGTGCTTGTGGGTACTTGTGGGTGCTTGAAGGTGCTTGTGGGTACTTGTGGATGCTTATGGATACTTGTGGGTGCTTGCGGGTGTTTAAAGGTACTTGTGGGTGCTTGTAGGTACTTGTGGGTACTTGCCACGGGTGCCTCTGGGTGCTTGCCCCGGGTGCTTGTAGGTACTTGCCCCGGGTGCTCCTGGGTGCTTGCCCCGGGTGCTTGTAGGTACTTGCCCCGGGTGCTCCTGGGTGCTTGCCCCGGGTGCTTGTAGGTACTTGCCCCGGGTGCTCCTGGGTGCTTGCCCCGGGTGCTTGTAGGTACTTGCCCCGGGTGCTCCTGGGTGCTTGCCCCGGGTGCTTGTAGGTACTTGCCCCGGGTGCTCCTGGGTGCTTGCCACGGGTGCTTGTAGGTATTTGCCCCGGGTGCTTGTAGGTACTTGCCCCGGGTGATTGTGGGTACTTGCTCCGGGTGCTTGTAGGTACTTGTGGGTGCTTGTGGATACTTGTGGGTGCTTGTGGGTACTTGTGGGTGCTTGTAGGTACTTGTGGGTGCTTGTAGGTAATTGTGGGTACTTGTGGGTGCTTGTGGGTACTTGTGGGTACTTGTGGGTGCTTGAAGGTGCTTGTGGGTACTTGTGGATGCTTATGGGTGCTTATGGGTACTTGTGGGTGCTTGTGGGTGTTTAAAGGTGCTTGTGGGTACTTGTGGGTGCTTGTGGGTACTTGTGGGTGCTTGAAGGTGCTTGTGGGTACTTGTGGATGCTTATGGGTACTTGTGGGTGCTTGTAGGTACTTGTGGGCACTTGCCACGGGTGCCTCTGGGTGCTTGCCCCGGGTGCTTGTAGGTACTTGCCCCGGGTGCTCCTGGGTGCTTGCCCCGGGTGCTTGTAGGTACTTGCCCCGGGTGCTTGTAGGTACTTGCCCCGGGTGCTCCTGGGTGCTTGCCCCGGGTGCTTGTAGGTACTTGCCCCGGGTGCTCCTGGGTGCTTGCCCTGGGTGCTTGCCCCGGGTGCTTGTAGGTATTTGCCCCTGGTGCTTGTAGGTACTTGCCCCGGGTGCTTGTAGGTACTTGCCCCGGGTGATTGTGGGTACTTGCTCCGGGTGCTTGTAGGTACTTGTGGGTGCTTGTGGATACTTGTGGGTGTTTGTAGGTACTTGTGGGTACTTGCCACGGGTGCCTCTGGGTGCTTGCCCCGAGTGCTTGTAGGTACTTGCCCCGGGTGCTCCTGGGTGCTTGCTACGGGTGCTTGTAGGTACTTGCCCCGGGTGCTCCTGGGTGCTTGCCCCGGGTGCTTGTAGGTACTTGCCCCGGGTGATCCTGGGTGCTTGCCCCGGGTGCTTGTAGGTACTTGCCCCGGGTGCTCCTGGGTGCTTGCCACGGGTGCTTGTAGGTATTTGCCCCGGGTGCTTGTAGGTACTTGCCCCGGGTGCTTGTAGGTACTTGCCCCGGGTGATTGTGGGTACTTGCTCCGGGTGCTTGTAGGTACTTGTGGGTGCTTGTGGATACTTGTGGGTGCTTGTGGGTACTTGTGGGTGCTTGTAGGTACTTGTGGGTGCTTGTAGGTAATTGTGGGTACTTGTGGGTGCTTGTGGGTACTTGTGGGTGCTTGTGGGTACTTGTGGGTGCTTGTGGGTGCTTGTGGGTACTTGTGGGTGCTTGAAGGTGCTTGTGGGTACTTGTGGATGCTTATGGGTACTTGTGGGTGCTTGTGGGTGTTTAAAGGTGCTTGTGGGTACTTGTGGGTGCTTGAAGGTGCTTATGGGTACTTGTGGGTGCTTGTGTGTGTTTAAAGGTACTTGTGGGTGCTTGTAGGTACTTGTGGGCACTTGCCACGGGTGCCTCTGGGTGCTTGCCCCGGGTGCTTGTAGGTACTTGCCCCGGGTGCTCCTGGGTGCTTGCCCCGGGTGCTTGTAGGTACTTGCCCCGGGTGCTTGTAGGTACTTGCCCCGGGTGCTTGCCCCGGGTGCTTGTAGGTATTTGCCCCGGGTGCTTGTAGGTACTTGCCCCGGGTGCTTGTAGGTACTTGCCCCGGGTGATTGTGGGTACTTGCTCCGGGTGCTTGTAGGTACTTGTGGGTGCTTGTGGATACTTGTGGGTGCTTGTGGGTGTTTGTAGGTACTTGTGGGTACTTGCCACGGGTGCCTCTGGGTGCTTGCCCCGAGTGCTTGTAGGTACTTGCCCCGGGTGCTCCTGGGTGCTTGCTACGGGTGCTTGTAGGTACTTTCCCTGGGTGCTTGTAGGTACTTGCTCCGGGTGATTGTGGGTACTTGCTCCGGGTGATTGTGGGTACTTGCTCCGGGTGATTGTGGGTACTTGTGGGTGCTTGTGGGTGCTTGAAGGTACTTGTGCGTGCTTTGGGTGCTTGTTGGTACTTGTGGGTGCTTGTAGGTACTTGTGGGTACTTTCCACGGGTGCCTCTGGGTGCTTGCCCCGGGTGCTTGTAGGTACTTGCCCCGGGTGCTCCTGGGTGCTTGCCACGGGTGCCTCTGGGTGCATGTAGGTAATTGTCCCGGGTGCTCCTGGGTGCTTGTAGGTACTTGCCCCGGGTGCTTGTAGGTACTTGGTCCGGGTGATTGTTGGTACTTGCTCCGGGTGATTGTGGGTACTTGCTCCTGGTGATTGTGGGTACTTGCTCCGGGTGATTGTGGGTACTTGCTCCGGGTTATTGTGGGTACTTGCTCCGGGTGATTGTGGGTACTTGCTCCGGTTGATTGTGGGTACTTGCTCCGGGTGCTTGTATGTACTTGCTCCGGATGCTTGTAGGTACTTGCCCCGGGTACTTGTAGGTGCTTGTGAGTGCTTGTAGATACTTGCTCCGGGTGCTTGTAGGTACCCTAGTAACACAATTCCACTGGGCCGACTGCCATGGATATCGAGTCGGCCAACTCAGTCGTACCACCACTGACTGGCGAGTCGAAATGTCCTACCTGGCCAACAGCTGGTTTAATAGTCGGTAAAGAGATATATTTGCTCAAAAACCAGCTGTTGGCCAACCCTTGTTTTTGAAGTCGGGGAGGTTCCGTTTTTATTTTAAAACCAACTCTTGGCCAACGCCTGGTTTTTCAGTTGGTAAACAGTCGGCTGGAAAAATAAGCCTACCCCAAAAAAACCCTCAGCCAGCTATTATACCCACATGATAATTACAATGATACATAAAAAATGAGTCAAGAAAAGCAATTTTTTTATTACAGATATTTTTTACAAAATTTGATAGTAACTGCATTTATGATTTTACTCAGATTCACTTTCTTCCAAAGCCGCCGATTTTTTTTTTCTTTTTTCACGTCCTCCTTCTCTATCACCCGCATATTTTATCCACTTCTTAATAACCATCTCTATATCAAAAGTTTTCACTGTCTTCAAATTTTGAACCACTGCATCTGATATATGAAACATTTAATTAAAAAAATACGAAAGTTATTCTACTTCACAAAAGTGAAAATAAAATATTCCTGGCCGTGATTATTCTACTAATAAAAACAATTGCATCTTACCAATTACAGTATCTTTCATTGTCAACTTTTCAAAAGATGATTTTCCATTGGCTCCTATCCAGTTAAACTTCATAATTAATTGATGAGAAAAGACATTTTTCATTATTCTTCTACAACAGTCTCCCACTTTTTTTCCTCCATACGATGCCAACTTTTTCACCTTTGAAAATTAAACAAAAACATTTAAAAATAACACATAAACATGGTCGAAACTATTTTTAATTAAGACTTTCGTACCAATTGTTTTTTGGCTATATCATTCTGTACAAGTCTTTCTACTGATTCTAATTCTTCAATAGACTCTAATGGAAATGCGGGCAAGCCTTCAATTTCTACATCATTATCACCTGAAGTTGAATTTTGCACTCTCAGAATCACTTCCATCTTTGTATTTATATCTGACAACATTATAAGAACTGTTCTTTGAAATGTCGAGGGGCTTTGTTCTGGAAAAGAGGGATTAGCAAAACATTTATATTAAAATTAAAAATATGGTGCTATTGATTTTTTTTTTTGGTGAAAAATATCATACCACGTAAAACGCGTTTTGGATTATATAACCTCCTGTTTTCTGAATAATCCAAATCTTTTCCAATGGTGCGTTCTTCTTAGGGAAAAATTACACATCAGTAAATTCTATTTGACAGTATAAAATTTACGTACCGTTAGCTTTTCTAAGACAGGAAGACAAGTATGTCTGATCAATATAGTTATTTTCCAAATTTCTTCCTAATAATAAAATAGCTTTACTAAATAAATTTTATTTATAATCTAGAGATCTGCTCAATTAATGTTTCTAAAAGTTATTTAAAAATTTGTCAAAAACATTAGAATTCAACAAACATGGACCCTTAATTAGCATTTTAATAAAATTTTGGTAACATGTCCAACTTATATTATAATTACCATGAAAATGATTCGTTCTGTGGTTATGTGTGGGTGAATTCGAACTTTCCATAATTCTTGGTGATGACTGCCGCTTCCTATGTTGCTGTAACGACTGAGCTTCCCCACGAATCGGTGGCGACCGCGATTGAGTTTCCCCACGCCTCGGTGAAGACCGCAAATGAGAATATCTACGCCTCGGTGAAGACCGCGAATGAGACTCCCTTAGTCTCGGTGATAAACGCGATTGAGAATCCCTTAGTCTCGGTGATGACGGCGATTGAGACTTCCTACTCCTGCGTGGCGGTGACTTAGACTCCCTACGCCTTCTTGGCGGTGACTTAGACTCCCTACGCCTTCTTGGCGGTGACTTAGACTCCCTACGCCTTCTTGGCGGTGACTTAGACTCCCTACGCCTTCTTGGCGGTGACTTAGACTCCCTACGCCTTCTTGGCGGTGACTTAGACTCCCTACGCCTTCTTGGCGGTGACTTAGACTCCCTACGCCTTCTTGGCGGTGACTGAGATTCTCCACGCCTTGGTGGCGGTGACTGAGATTGCCTACGCCTTGGTGGCGGTGACTGAGATTGCCTACGCCTTGGTGGCGGTGACTGAGATTCCCTGCGCCTTGGTAGCGGTGACTGAGATTCCCTGCGCCTTGGTAGCGGTGACTGAGATTCCCTGCGCGTTGGTAGCGGTGACTGAGATTCCCTGCGCGTTGGTAGCGGTGACTGAGATTCCCTGCGCGTTGGTAGCGGTGACTGAGATTCTATACGCCTCTGTGATGATGGTTTTTCTGAACGCCTTTTCGAAAGTTGACTTTCTTTACAATACGTTGATGATATATTGTCCGATATCCTTGGTGAAGGGATCGCTTGATCTCTCCTTTGACTTTTTGTTACGTCCAGCGAAAAGTGGTTTTTTGGAACTGAGACTTCATTATTGTAAGATGTTTTCTCTGGTTCCCTAGGACTCGGTGATACAGGTCTTTCCTGAGGCACTGGCGATTTCTGCACTAACAGTGGGGATGGGGTTTCCATAGGCATCAGTGATTCCATATTAGCAGATACAGATGGGAATAAAATTTTATCAGTTTTTTTATGCTTTGAAGCTTCCAAGTTTGAGGGAAGTTTTGGAGCTGGAGGAAGAGAAGGTTTCTTGCTCTTCTTTTTCCCATAGTTCACTGGAGGATAGATTTAAAGAAAAAAGGGTATGATATTTTTGTCATTAACTCTTATATGGAAGTAGATAGCTTTCCAATTTTTTGAAGTCAAAATACATGGGGGAAAAAGACTCAAA
Source organism: Phalangium opilio (assembly GCF_054372755.1). Lineage (NCBI taxonomy): Eukaryota > Metazoa > Arthropoda > Arachnida > Opiliones > Phalangiidae > Phalangium > Phalangium opilio. Next base: position 492,761 of record NW_028324159.1, on the reverse strand, counting down.
CCGAACCATCCACCTTCAAAGCGAGGTTTCTATTCCCTTTAATAATGTCTGAACACTTACTAGCTGGTAATGATACTGTCGAAGGGCTTGATTTATTCTTCTTCCTAATTTTGCTGGACGTCAGCTTTGATGGTTCATCATCTAATAATAGTTGCCGTTAATTCACACATTGATTTAAAACAAATTAACTTAAGGTCACACCTGTGTCTGAATTTGAACTTTTCCTGTCATTGCTCCGCTTTTCCTTCGCCCCGCGTCTATGGCCCCTTCCGTACGCAACTTCTACTTCGCTATTTAAATCCGATGTCATTTCTGCTTTACTTAATTGCTCTCTAGCCCGGATATATGTCACTATTCAATTGACAGATAATAAATATATCGCCAACAGCTAGATATTACACACTTACTAGTTTTAAATAAAATTTTCCCAGTATATAAAGTCCAGTTCTCTTGGAATGGGGCACATTTCGCTATCATGTTTGTAACATCATGAATTAATGTTTGAGGTGGCCAGTAGCATGACTTTTCATTAGGGCACCAGGAAAGTCGAACCACCTCTACCGTATTCTCAATTTCAAAACTAAATACCACAAACATCTAAAAAACGTTTAAACATCCTTATATTACATCACATCTGATTCATTATTATTTGGGATGGAGAATTATCTAGATCCTTAATTAAAATTACAGCTTAATTGTTATCTTTCATTTTGGAGAGATTATATAAAATAATGAACCTACAATTTAGAAAGAGGTACCTATCTATTATATTGAAGAAGGTACGAGTGTTTAATAGTACTTGTTGAGGTTGCAACCCCATAGTCGTAGAGCATGCAATACAGACGGTGCGACGTCATTTAACATGTTCTTTAAAATAATAATTAAAGACAAATAAAAGAAATTGGAATTTTCCCTTAAAAATAGTTATAAATTAGCTTTAAACTATTATAATGCTACGAGCTGTGAAGTAAAGGAACAATTTTTACGATGTTACCAGTGCTACTGGGGTAAAGGAAACATTTTTTATCCAATGCAGAAAGTGGGTATGTTTTCTCTTCTTTCGAAATTTTTGCTTTAAACATCCCCAAAATTGAAGAACGTAATGGATAATCAAAAATATCATCAAGAAACTTGCAGAGCTTCCCTATGAGCATTATATTTTTTTGCGGTGTTTGATAAATCTCACTAACTTTAATGACATCACCCGTGACCAATTTAAATACACTATCTGAATGTGTAGAAACACAAAACTTTGAGGTTTCAAGTTTTTTGAAAGACCTTGAACCAGGGGGTAACGTAGGGTTATTACTTTTAAACTCCCTTTTAAGGCACGCTTGCTGATCATTATTTTGTTTCAAAAATAATTCACATTCATTGAATCTTTTGAATAGTTGTTGCAAAGGTTTGTTGGGGGAACGCATTTTCTTTTTTAGGAGCTGCAAATGATTTTCGTAAGGAAAAGCACTAAATGAATCCAAAGGACCAAAGCGTTTCACGTCAGATGCTAAGTGAGTCAACGAGTGAATGTTGAGAACCACAAACTCTTTCCCATAAAATTCTGGGCTAGACGACACAAACGTGTCTAATAGCTCACCCGCATAGTCACCATGAGTTTGACTAAGTTCCGGAGACGCCAAAATATATATAGCGCAGGATAAGATTCGGAAGTGTTTTATTACATTTGTGGGTAGAATTCCTTCCCCCAAGATAGGGCCAGTATACAGCAAAAATTGCCTAAACTCCGTTGCTTTCCATCGGTCAATATATTTTAGTGCTCTAGGTTTTCTAGCAAACTCTGAAGGAATATGTTTTCTACATGCTTCTAATCTAGCTGAAAAGTCTAAAATCATTTGGCCACTTAAACGAACAGCACGTCTGCCTTTTTTAACCCAACTATTAAGTATCCTTCTCATTGTCCCTAAACAAACAAGGTGCATATAATCGAGCGGGAACTGGTTCACCATATCCATATTCAAATATTCCAAAGGGGATGGAGGCCCAATTTGATGATGTTCATCGTTTATTTTATTTCTAAAAGATAAGTTTGTTCGTAATGTTATATTTTCTTCAACAACATCAGATTTTAGAAAAACTGTTCGACGTTTATATCGGAACCCCTTAATCGTACATTTATCACAAGAAAAGTAACCAGTATGCCCTTTCGTGTTTTTAACGAATGACCTAGCCGGAGTATCCATAATATAAGGTCCGTTAAGTAAGCAAGGAAATGTTTTATCCCCATATTTGAAACCATTTTCATACAGATCGGTAAGTTCAGCCAAAAAAGGCTCTAAAAATTCGGTTAAAGATCCCGGCTTACTGTTACCACAAAATATCCCCACGGGAAAAATATTTCCAATCGATCCGTCGAAAAATTTGAATACAGATACTAATATTGGCCAAAAGGTTTTGTTAGAACTTTTAAATAAAGGTATGCCGTCTATGTTAACAGAAAATGAAATAGCATTCTGATAATTAGGATGCAAATCCAAAAATCTCATTAAACCTGCCTTGAACCCAATATGCCAATACTCTCCACCAGTTACAGCTTTTATACCAGTTACAGACCGTTCTGTATGTAGAAGGGTTCGGCTGTCTTTGGGTAGCTCTACATGACCATGAGATATAAGGATTTTTAATAAACTATTTAACCTTACAGTATCAATGTTATAGGTTAGAGCCCAGTTACGTATGTTCTCAGATATATCTGGTAGAAAATCCTCAGATGAACTAGTATCACTAGAAAAACTATCCATAAACCTATCAAAACCTTCACTTGAGCTATCTGAGATATCGTGATGCAAATCCCTTTCTTCCTCAGATTCATTATTTACATCTAATACATGCGTAGTTGGAGCTGTAAAATTATCATTGGACACATCACTTAATTCGCCGTTAGATTCACCTCTTCCGCAACTTTCTCTTTCCTCGTTTGTGACCCGCTCTAAAACTTGACTTACATAATTGGCTCGCCTTCTACGCATTTGCCTTTTAGATAAACCAAATTCACTATCCTTATCATAATTAATTCCATTTCTCTTGGACTGCCTAGCATCGCTCATACTTAACAAAAGCGATATAAATTAAAGAACTTAAAATTATCGCGGTCCCTATAACACAATGAAAGATCAAAATTTGAACATTACTTTCGCTTCTTGGCAGTTTCACAGATACACCCTGTCCTTGGCAATTTCACAGATACTCGATACACCCTGTAAAAGATAGTTGTTATTTAAACAGAATAAGCTGTCGTTCGAGATTGGGAGTTGCCTATCCTATAGCGTGAAAAAAATTTCCTCGCGCGCAATCTTTATCCATTTAACTATTTTCCCTTCTATTTTTAGAAAAAAAAAACCGTTCTTTAAAGGCATAGAGTAATTTCTTTAACATATACGGCAACGTCATAACCCTCTATCTCTTACCTTAGTGATATCCCCCCTCCCCTTCCCTTCCGGGGGCAAATAGTATTCTCTAGTACAAAGTTGCCCCTAACGTAGGGGATACACAGTTCACTCCCCCTCTCAACCGAAATAACTCTATTTGATTATCTTGCCTGAATCTTGCCTGAACCTTTCCTTTAATCTCTCTAACATATACTCTACCCAATCATGTTCAAGATTTAAAATTAATTGAATAATATAATATAAATTTCAAGATTGCTTTTTCAATTTACATTTTAAGCCAATTTGGAGTTATCAGTTAGCACGATTTTCATCTAAGCCTTTGCCTATTTACAGTACGCAACAAGTCTGAGAGGCTGAGTTTGGGAAAACCCCCCTTTTCTAGTGTCCACCTTACACAAAGCTAGGCCTAACCAAAAATAAAAGATTTACATACGTAACGACACGTTACGAAGATCTATGGTACATAATATAATAAATAAACGTTTGCCAATAATAATAATAAGAGAAAAATAATGTAAATACCTGAAATCGTTTCGAACTCCCAGTTGAAAACACTGTTTAACGGCTACGTTCTCCAAAGCTTTGTCTACTAAAGCGCGTCAGTTGTCCGTTCGCCAGAGACGACTAGGATAAAAAGCGCACGATGACGAAATGACTCCGCGCGGCTCGACTCTCCGTTACCGAGATCGCGTTCAGAAACGCGAAACTGAAGTTACCGGTGACAAAAAGCACCCTCCTATCTCCATGCTTTGCGACACCACTGTTTGAATTATGCGTGCACTGCTTACTGAACGCGAATGCCTTTTTCACGTGGCCGCGTGGATTAAGGGAAGGGGTTAACCATAGCTGTTTTGGTTTTTTTCCCTGATTTTAAGTCCGTATAAGGATGAGATACCTGCCACCTATAGCTTGTTTTATTTCAATGTTAGAATACTAATTTAATTATTTATCTTATTCGAATTTGTAAATTTATTATGCACTTGGGTACTTTATTTTAAATAAGTCTATAATTAAGTAATTAAATATATAAAAAAAACTGGGATTACCTGCCATCTGTCGACAATTTTCAAATTACACGTGGTATACCAGTCTTTCAAATAAATATTTTTTGGTTTCATTTATTACATATTTTAAATTAGCGGGTAATTATTTGCGTACCATCGCAATATAGATTTTCATATTTTTGTATATAAGGTGTAAACGTTACAAAATTATTCTCAAAGTAATTTCAAATAATCTTGCAAAAAAATTAATCATATTAACTAAATAAAACATATTATTTATATTTAATATATTATATTTTGCCATGATAGTAATTTATATATAATTACTATCATGGAAAAATAAAAAAAACATAGTGATATCTCGATGATCATAACCAGAATGCTTATAAGTTGGTAAGTAGTAAGTTTTAAGGTCGGGATGAAATCCTTTTTCTAACAGCATTCGGATTCGAGTCGCAATTATGTCTCTTTCCCAACCCCTCCTCTTTGCCAACTGTGCGACTCCCACCCGACTCGAAACCGACCGGCTTGTGCTACTAGGGTACTTGTGGGTGCTTGTGGGTACTTGTGGGTGCTTGTGGGTGCTTGTGGGTACTTGTGGGTACTTGTGGGTGCTTGAAGGTGCTTGTGGGTACTTGTGGATGCTTATGGGTGCTTATGGGTACTTGTGGGTGCTTGTGGGTGTTTAAAGGTGCTTGTGGGTACTTGTGGGTGCTTGTGGGTACTTGTGGGTGCTTGAAGGTGCTTGTGGGTACTTGTGGATGCTTATGGGTACTTGTGGGTGCTTGTAGGTACTTGTGGGCACTTGCCACGGGTGCCTCTGGGTGCTTGCCCCGGGTGCTTGTAGGTACTTGCCCCGGGTGCTCCTGGGTGCTTGCCCCGGGTGCTTGTAGGTACTTGCCCCGGGTGCTTGTAGGTACTTGCCCCGGGTGCTCCTGGGTGCTTGCCCCGGGTGCTTGTAGGTACTTGCCCCGGGTGCTTGTAGGTACTTGCCCCGGGTGCTCCTGGGTGCTTGCCCTGGGTGCTTGCCCCGGGTGCTTGTAGGTATTTGCCCCTGGTGCTTGTAGGTACTTGCCCCGGGTGCTTGTAGGTACTTGCCCCGGGTGATTGTGGGTACTTGCTCCGGGTGCTTGTAGGTACTTGTGGGTGCTTGTGGATACTTGTGGGTGCTTGTGGGTGTTTGTAGGTACTTGTGGGTACTTGCCACGGGTGCCTCTGGGTGCTTGCCCCGAGTGCTTGTAGGTACTTGCCCCGGGTGCTCCTGGGTGCTTGCTACGGGTGCTTGTAGGTACTTGCCCCGGGTGCTCCTGGGTGCTTGCCCCGGGTGCTTGTAGGTACTTGCCCCGGGTGATCCTGGGTGCTTGCCCCGGGTGCTTGTAGGTACTTGCCCCGGGTGCTCCTGGGTGCTTGCCACGGGTGCTTGTAGGTATTTGCCCCGGGTGCTTGTAGGTACTTGCCCCGGGTGCTTGTAGGTACTTGCCCCGGGTGATTGTGGGTACTTGCTCCGGGTGCTTGTAGGTACTTGTGGGTGCTTGTGGATACTTGTGGGTGCTTGTGGATACTTGTGGGTGCTTGTGGGTACTTGTGGGTGCTTGTAGGTACTTGTGGGTGCTTGTAGGTAATTGTGGGTACTTGTGGGTGCTTGTGGGTACTTGTGGGTGCTTGTGGGTACTTGTGGGTGCTTGTGGGTGCTTGTGGGTACTTGTGGGTGCTTGAAGGTGCTTGTGGGTACTTGTGGATGCTTATGGGTACTTGTGGGTGCTTGTGGGTGTTTAAAGGTGCTTGTGGGTGCTTGTGGGTACTTGTGGGTGCTTGAAGGTGCTTATGGGTACTTGTGGGTGCTTGTGGGTGTTTAAAGGTACTTGTGGGTGCTTGTAGGTACTTGTGGGCACTTGCCACGGGTGCCTCTGGGTGCTTGCCCCGGGTGCTTGTAGGTACTTGCCCCGGGTGCTCCTGGGTGCTTGCCCCGGGTGCTTGTAGGTACTTGCCCCGGGTGCTCCTGGGTGCTTGCCCCGGGTGCTTGTAGGTATTTGCCCCGGGTGCTTGTAGGTACTTGCCCCGGGTGCTTGTAGGTACTTGCCCCGGGTGATTGTGGGTACTTGCTCCGGGTGATTGTGGGTACTTGTGGGTGCTTGTGGATACTTGTGGGTGCTTGTGGGTGTTTGTAGGTACTTGTGGGTACTTGCCACGGGTGCCTCTGGGTGCTTGCCCCGAGTGCTTGTAGGTACTTGCCCCGGGTGCTCCTGGGTGCTTGCTACGGGTGCTTGTAGGTACTTTCCCTGGGTGCTTGTAGGTACTTGCTCCGGGTGATTGTGGGTACTTGCTCCGGGTGATTGTGGGTACTTGCTCCGGGTGATTGTGGGTACTTGTGGGTGCTTGTGGGTGCTTGAAGGTACTTGTGCGTGCTTTGGGTGCTTGTTGGTACTTGTGGGTGCTTGTAGGTACTTGTGGGTACTTTCCACGGGTGCCTCTGGGTGCTTGCCCCGGGTGCTTGTAGGTACTTGCCCCGGGTGCTCCTGGGTGCTTGCCACGGGTGCCTCTGGGTGCATGTAGGTAATTGTCCCGGGTGCTCCTGGGTGCTTGTAGGTACTTGCCCCGGGTGCTTGTAGGTACTTGGTCCGGGTGATTGTTGGTACTTGCTCCGGGTGATTGTGGGTACTTGCTCCTGGTGATTGTGGGTACTTGCTCCGGGTGATTGTGGGTACTTGCTCCGGGTTATTGTGGGTACTTGCTCCGGGTGATTGTGGGTACTTGCTCCGGTTGATTGTGGGTACTTGCTCCGGGTGCTTGTATGTACTTGCTCCGGATGCTTGTAGGTACTTGCCCCGGGTACTTGTAGGTGCTTGTGAGTGCTTGTAGATACTTGCTCCGGGTGCTTGTAGGTACTTGCTCCAGGTGCTTGTGAGTGCTTGTAGGTGCTTGTGAGTGCTTGTAGGTACTCGACTCGAGACTCGAAAATCAAAATTTTAGGACTTGAAAATTATTTCGAGTCCTTAAAAACTTCACTATTGGACTCGAGGAGGACTCGAACAGAGACTTGACGCCTTATCAAGTCCAAAAATATTCACTTTGTCACCCTGAATTTTAAGTACAGCGCCGCATCTAGTGGGGGTTTAATCAATTTAAAGTTTAGAATAGACAGGTGATTGTTCAAAAATTTGAGTTCAGCTAAAGGAGTTAAGCAAACCAGAATCAAAAGTTAAAATTATTGTTACTCCGCGTCATTTTCGTCGTGAGATTTATACTTTATGAGTAAAATTTATTCTTATTAGAAATTAATTTATTATAATTCCTGTATTATTTTTATGTAAAATTAAGTAAATTAAATTAAAGTTAGTATTAATAGAAATAATTTAATAGGACTCGAGTGGGACTTGATATAATTTATCAGGACTCGACACTGGACTTGAAACCTAGTTCTTAAGCTGAGTTAAGGACTCGAGGACTCAATACCAATTAAAAGACACGACTCGAGATTCTATAAGAGCTTTTTTAAGGACTCGAGACTCGACTCGAACTCCATCACCATATTAATTTTTCATAGAAATTTCTCGCACTAAAAAATAAATGAATTTCATCCATAAAACCATTCTTTTTAATCCATTTTAATGAACTAACGTTCCATTTTGAATAATCTACAAATTTTATTCTTTTAACTTAAGAAATGGTTTCGCAACGATTTTTTGTCCAACGAACATTAGAAATGGTTTTTAAGAAATGATAGAATAGCCATTTCGTTATCCCTTGAACTTAAGAAAATGTTTTTTCAGTCATTTCATTATCCTTTGAACTTAAGAAAAGGTTTTTTCAGTCATTTCATTATCCCTTGAATTTAAGAAAACGTTTTTCAGTCATTGTGTTATCTCTTAAAAAAATAAATCTTTCCATCCTTATTCCATTAGTTTTAAACAGTTTTAATAAATTAACGTTATGTTCTCCTTTCCATTTTAATAAATTCAGGGCCCCCAGAAGTCCTATAATTGCTATAAAATCCTATTTTTTTAAAACTGTCATGAAGTCCTATAATTTTGACTAAAATCACCAAAAATCCTATTATTTTGAAATTTGGGCGAATTTAAGCAACCCTTCGGTTAAACCGGGACTCTGATCTAAAAACTATTATAAAATGATGATGATTTCCCTAGTTAAAAATAGCTCGGTATATCCAAGTATCTCTTGTTGAACCAGATTTATGAGCCTCCAAATTTGGGTGTAATGCTAATCCTATGGAGGGTATGTTTATGAACATACCCTGTAAATTTTATCCCTCCAGTGGGTTCCTGCATGGCGACTTTCCTCCTGAACTCCGGGTTTGGCTTGGCAAAGGGTAGTGGGCGGGATTTATACATGCACGTAGAAATCCCGACCACTAGCCTTTGCCAAGCCAAACCCGGAGTTCTAGAGGAAAGCCACCTTGTAGGGGATCCACTGGAGCCGCGCTATGCTTTAAAGGGGTTCACCGGTGCTGTTGGGGGGAGACCGCCCTTAGTTCAGGGGGAAAACACCCAGCTCTTTGGACATAAGGAATGGCGCCACCGTCACGGTGGGTGGGTAAGCAATATCCTAACCAAAAGTTTGACCCTCTCTTCACCCCAACAGCTCCAGCCAGCCCCTTTAAAAAAGGTTTCCCAGTCCTTTCGTAATCCCTTGAACAAAATTTTTATTTTTTTCATCGTTATTCCATTCTATTTGAACCCTTTTTAATAAAGAATTATTAATTGCTGTAAAAAAATATTGATTTGTGTTAAATAATTTCTTTATCAACTTGTGTTAATCAATTTCTTCATAACTTAACGACATTTCGCTGATTTTTAAAGCAAATACATGGTGTGGTTTAGTTTAAAGAAACGCCACTAGATGCTTCCATAGTCGAAATAGTGTAGCTAAGCTCAGCAAAATTAAATGTCCTAAAATATCGTTTTGTAAAATGGCACTGCTAACGCACTCAAAGTCTTCCTGTTATCTAAATGACCTATTGGAATGCTTCTGTTACTTGGCGTGCATTTATTATTTCACCACGTTGAAACACAAAGTCGGGAAAGGGTAAGATTACAATTTTCATTTCTGGGGTAAATTGCCTTATCGTGCAATTGACGTCGAGAACGTTTATAAAATCGAGATTGGTTCAATGAATCCCAAAGATTTGAAGAAATTACATTTGAAAGGTACTAAACATAGCAAAGGACTAAATCCTTATGCCGTTGATTTATATCGCTATAGAGGAGCTGTTCTGACAATCTTCGAAACCATTATTAATTTGGCTGATGAAAGACAAGAAGGTATAAGATGCCTAAGTATTCGCGCGCCAAAGTCCCAGTCCCCCTTTCAAAATACAAAGGAGGGGAGGCGTAAAAGTATACGCCGGGCTATTTCACAGCCTCTCCCCAGTCGGAAAATACGTAATTTTCGTCACTCGCGTCGCTCTGACGTGCGTTTTCAAGAACCAATGAGATGCTGGTTGTAATTTAGGGGCGGGGATTAACTGAGTTTGAAAAATTCTCTCTGTCACCCTCCCCGTCCAAGAGTAGAGGTGCAGGAGAGAAGAAGGGGGTGAGTTACTCAGAGAGGGTGACGGTCTAAGGTTGGAAGTGGTGTGCTCACTTCTCAACTGTAGGTTCCCCTCCGTAGAAGAAATTTTTTTCTTCATTGGAAAAGTAGGCGCTTGCTCTGAAAAAGAGTTTACCTTCTTTAGAAGGAAACCTACTATGGTTAGATGGAAGATTCCTAGGGAGGGAGAGTCTCTCCTTTTTCGTGAAGATCTCCTCCCTTGGAACAAAATCTTCCTTCTTTTCAAGGGAAGGCTAATGTTAAAGAAGGTAGAGGAAAGAAGAATATTTGCGTCTTCTAATATTTGAAATAAAACCTTAATTATAGGAAGAAAATTAACATGAATATTTAAGGCTAAATAAATTAGTATTACTACAGTAAAAATTAAAAATACATAAATACATTATGATTATAAACCAGATTTAATAATATATTTTACTTAAAAAATTATAGTTTCATGGTTTGCACTTTGGTGGCGATGGAAAGTTGCCCTAACCGAGGTGTGGCGTGTGTGGGCTCAGGGCTGTGGGTGGCCACAGGGGCAGTGAGATCATCGTCATGATGTAGGGACAGTAGACTGTAGGAGTAGGATAGTCTTAGAAATATGGTGATTTGTGACTCATCAGTCATCGACGTCTGCATCTGCTTGTTTGGTTTTATTTTTGATAAAGGCTTAAGGCTGGCGTTGCATTTTTTTAGGGCTTTAACGGAACATTTGTTATTATTAATATTAGTAAATGTTATGATCAAAATGATTCGCAGTCAAAAAACTCAAAATTGTTGTTTTAAGGGTTGTCGGAATGATACCAGCTTTTTAGATAAAACTGTGATAATGGGACCGGTTTTTTATCCTTTCCCAAAACCAAAAAAATAATTGGAAAAGTGTTTAAGATTCGACTAGAGCCCATGGGAGAGTCGAGTTAACAACAGACAAAATTAAGAAATATCATTAAGAGTTTTAAAATTTGTTCCATAAATATGACACTACCCATACTTCGTTATGCTAGAGAGTTACTGACTCCGTTAGACCAAAGAGAATATACCAAGAGGAGCAGAAACTTTCGAGATAGGGACCGACTCTTAATTTGGAGAAACTAGTTCCGGTTGTTCTCGTGACCCTGCCGTCTGCATAAAAATCACCTATTGTACGTCAACGATCAATCCAGAGATCAACCCTTTGGCACCACCAAAAATAAGCTGTCGTAATAATTTAACCAATAAAAGACGTCGCTGCTAAGCCAAAAACCAAAAACCGGATCTAGTTGCTACAAAATCGTGGCCGGGCTATTCAAAAGCCTTGTGAAAGGCTAAACTTTCTGCTCCTCTTGGTACATTCTCTTTGGGTAGACCTAGTTCGATAAAGACGCCAACACCAGGGCCCAGAATTGACTGGCGTTTCTTTATGAGAATCTATGACTTTTCACCTACGTAACTTCATGACAAGCTCTCTGTCTCAGCATTCAGTAACCAGTTACAAACTTATCAAACATATCTTATGAATTTAAGGTGTGCAGTCACTACAGTGATCTCTATCCATTAAAGGTTGACTAGATTTTCTTTTGCTGCTTAAGCAGCTATTGTAGTTGTAGCAATACGTGGTAACATGAATAATTTTTCTTGTGCTAAAAGGCAATTTCTACAAACTAGGTGCAACAACTTTTCCTACATGATCCGCGGACCGCGTCTCTTAGTTTTAAGGATTAAGGCCGGAGCTAGCATGAAAAACCCGTTCTTTTTTTTGTGTGGTCACGTGAAAGCGTAGCCAAGGTAACTCGTTGCGCGGAAACGAATCTCCCACCCAAGAGGCCGAAACCTGAGCTGATCTCCTTCTAGGAGAAGTTTGTTTCCGAGAGTTACTAATTTGCTATAAAATTATGAGCTTATTCTTAGTAAAATTGATATGACTGAACCGATAAGCTTATTTTTATGACAATTAAACTGCAAATCAAGTTAAAGCAATAAAAATAATTCCAACAAAAACTACGACACGACAGGAGGGTTGAAACAATTTAAGAATACCATGTGGGGAGAAAAAATTTACAAAAAATAATAAAAAACCCGATAATCAAATATTTACAACAAAAAAACTACCCTGGGTCAGAAAAAATTAACAAATAATGAAAGTAATGAAAATAATTATAAGAAAAACTACTACGAGGGTAGATAAAATTTACATTAAATAATAAAAAACCCAATAATCAGATATTTACAAAGAAAACTGCTATGGGGGCAGAAAAAACATTTACAATATAAAAATTAGCTATTTGGAATCCTGTTTGCCTTGGGTGGCCAAATTTCTATACTCTCTATACATTAAAATATCTGAAACATGTTTTTAGGTAATGGAACTTCTCCTTGCTCGCATTATGAACCCTGCATTCGTTCTACGTCACTGAAGTCGCCGGCACGGCCAAAATTCGCCTAGCGAAATTGGCTAACGTTGTTAGTTTAATTTCATTTGATCTCCAGTAATCTAGGGCGATGTTTTCTTGCTGGCTTCTGTTTTCCATCAAATACGTTTTCATTCATTCACCGGGGTTTGCTCCTTCAGATTTTTAACTTTGAGATTGAGCCGGCCAAATGGAGATAAAGCCATTTGTTCGCCTTTTTGATTCGCTGGCAAAGTCGGTAGTCTCGAGCCTTCTAAATTCAAATGCTTGTGCAAAACAAATTCGGCTCTTGGTCTGTTGGGGCATTTAAGTTTTGGAAAGAGGCTTCTCCATTGCGGCCTGGTATACTGACCTTAAAATTTAAAATAATATTTAAATATTTGTTCGATACTATCACACACTTATAAACTTCTAAGCTGACCAGTATTACTAGACAGCTTATTTCCCCCCTTTCAACCCCGCTTTGTACAATAACTACACGGAGAAACAGACCTTCAAAATATTCATTAAATAGCCACAGTCACACTTAATGTCAAAGAGGAGTGTTTTTGCGTAGGGTCCAGAAAAGAAGCCATAATATAAATTTCATCATCAAGTGTTGAATGAAACCTTGTTTCCAAGTTTGTTAATATATTCGTCTTGAGAATAATGAACTTCGCAGTTTCCACATTGTAAACATCTTGAAAAAGGGTCAAAAGTTCTCCTATAACTTTTGAAGCAATAGGCCCACTCCTTTGAAACTTGTCCGTGCAAATTTTTAGTGGCTTTAAGAGCTAATCGAGGTCTTTAGCATCCTCAAAGTCATCATCACTTGGAAAATCAAAATCCAGTTTTACAGGACTTTTGGTGTCTTTACGCGCTTTGTTGAAAACGTGATTTACCCCTTCCAGTATACCATCCTGTAAATTATAATATCATATTGCATTAAAGATACATCTGAGATATGTGAATTAATAGCTTACCTCACAAAATCTCTCTAAGGCAAAAAACAAGGCGTTCCACCTTACTCCTCCTGCGAGTTTTAATTCCCTACCATCGGTTTTCAGTTTGAGTTCGTCGCTCCATTTAGGCGACCGGCGAAAGAAATTTGTCCATTTTTTGAGCTTCTCCAGCAAGGGTTTTGCCTTTTCGTCTTTTTCAATCGCGCTGTTGATTGCAAGTTGCAATGTGTGGGCAATGCATCTCATCCGTAACCATGGATTGCTATCAACGCCTCCTCAAAGTCTGATTCTTTCGAGTCTTCTTCCTCGAAAATAGCTCCCATTGAACCCCAAGCTGCCAAAGTAACAGTTATAATATTTAGGGACATGATTTTTTTTGTTCAGAAAATAATTTTACCTTCATCCAGAGAGATATTTCCAGGGTCTGCCTCGGAATCCGAAGCTAAATCTGGCTCCTCTAATTCACACCACCACTCATCAGGGAATACATTCTGCATATTTAATGCTTTGGTAATGTTGGCCGCATTATCTGCACAAAAACAGGAGATCTGAAAATAAAATTTAATATGCTTAGTTAAGATTTAGATTGGTATATAATGTTGTTATTTAACGTATAGCTATACCTGCGACTCATTGACACCAACTTCGGCTAAGACCTCTTTTAATTTGGCCAAAATTGCTTCGCCAGTATGTTTGCCAGCAAACTGAGTAAACCCTACCTGAACATTTTGAAACTTCCATTTCTTATCGATGAACTGGCACCTCACTCCAATTACTAATTGCCGTTGACGGCTGCTCCACAAATCTAACGTGAGATGCATATTTTTTTGGTCTACGTGGCTTAGGAGTTCCTTGAAAACCCAAAAAAAAATTACACTTAGAATTTTCAAAACTGGCTATATTAATGAAAGCGTACTTTAATCTTTGGCTTCAGTTGATTAACCGCAGCCTCCAAATCCCTCACTACAGTTTTGCGGCACTGTACAGTCAGGTGGGGTGCAACAACGTTTAAAAATTTTTTAAAACTTCACCATCTACCATACTAAATGGTAGCCCATTTAAGCATACAAAGTCAACAACAGCATTCTTGTATGCTATTTTTTCTGGATGGCAAAGCTTAACTTTCTTTGAAATTCTGACTTCAGCACATGGAAGCCAATTTTCAGAAATTCTTTTCGCTGATTTCGCTTGAAGTACAACGTTAGGATGTTTGTTCTATGAATTGCATAACATTTTAATAAGATTACACGACCGATTAAGAACTTGATAACTTACTTTAATGTGCCTCTCAAAATTGTTTGCGCTGTCCGACGATACCAGGCCATATCTTAATGCGCAATATTTGCATTTCAACATCACCTTCTTGGAAGTGTCGCTATTATTTTTCTTGTAGCTGCCTTTGTAGGTAAAATGATGTTGTGTATTGTTTTTCCAAATCCACCTGATACAAATTTTTCGCGAAAAACAGCATCTTCTACTAAGTTTATATCCCTCTCCGAAGTTGGGGATGCTGATTCACTTGAGGTGCCAGATGAAACCTCAGTCGTTAATCTAGAAATATAAAGATTTGGGCATTGTGATATTGCCATCAAATTCATAGGGAAGGTATTTCCTAAAATACCCTACATTTTAAAAGTTCTATAGTTCAGTTAAAAGTGGGGTGAAAAGGAAAATATAATGAATTTTGTATAGAGTTTTGAAATTTCTACTAATTATAAGAGCTATCTGCTCAGAGCCTCAGTGAAACATCCAGGATTTATCTCAAATGACTTTAAAAATAAAACAGGATTCAATCTATTATTTAATATTTGAAGCAAAGACCAATCGCGTAAGACCATGGATAAAGGATGCCCCTGAGTAAATTTATTTTCTCTCTACAGGATAGGCAACTCCCAATCTCAGACTCCAGCTTATTCTTGTTATTCGATATACACTCTGTTCCAACTTCGGTTATCAGCATGCACAAATCTAGGTCTATATGTAACGTAGCTTTGCGCGTGCTGACAAGAGACGAAAGAAATATCCATGTTAAGGATCTAATATCTCAAGATTTTAATCCTGAAAATGAGTATTTCTTTCCTCTCTTGTCAGCACGCGCAAAGCTACGTTACATATAGACCTAGCTTTGTGCATGCTGATAACCGAAGCTGGAACAGAGTATAAACAGAATAAGCTGCCGTCGGAGATAGGGAGTTGCCTATCCTATGCGTTGTAAAGGGACCCAACTGTAAACAAGCCACAGGCTTAGTGTGGAAATCCCTTCAGAGACAAAGCTTAGAAGCTATTGTCTTGAAAGAAATTTATAGAGATGGGCCGATACTAGTTTAAACCGAACCGATGTCGATATATCGGTTAGGCCAACTATCGGTATCGGCCCATCTCTACAAATTTAAATTTTCTCACGCGCACTCCTTATCCATGCCAAAACCATAAAAATATTCCTTTTCTAGGTAAGTTTCTTAAATTAGTTGTTGGAATTTCAGAAAACACTTTTCAAAAAATAAATAAATATTGATTTTAATCAAATGATTTTTTAAAAA
Organism: Phalangium opilio; assembly: GCF_054372755.1. Taxonomy (NCBI): domain Eukaryota; kingdom Metazoa; phylum Arthropoda; class Arachnida; order Opiliones; family Phalangiidae; genus Phalangium; species Phalangium opilio. The sequence goes on along the minus strand of NW_028324159.1, from coordinate 476,935 downwards.
CCATGATTGGTTCCTGTCTTTGGCTAAACTAGCCTTTACCAAGCTTAGCCACTATTTAGTGGAAAAGTCATCTTTAAAGGGAGGGTGAAGTGGGAAATCAAGTGGTTTTTCAACGATTCTTCTACCAATTTTAAGACCATTCTGCATATTGAAACATTCAGGAAATACTACCGAATGATTTTAAAATTCAAATTACGTTCAGATTTCTAGGATAATTTTAAACAAGAACTGCCGTCCAATCGCGTAACGCCCTGCCTTTTTTGTTAACAAAATTCTCGTGGCACGCTCCATGCCTAAAGAAATTTATCACGAGATTTGATAAAATTTGGCGCGAGACATGGAACGTGCACCGAGAATTTTGTTAACAAAATGACAGGGCGTTACGCGATTGGTCGGCAGTCCTTGTTTAAAATTATCCTTAAAATCTGAGCCTAATTTGATTTTTAAATTCATTCGGAAGTATTTCCTGAATGTTTCACTATGCAGACTGGTCTTAAAATTGGTAGAAGAATCGATAAAAAAACACTTGATTTTCAACTTCACCCTCTCTTTAAGGAGCCCCTTTAATATATAAAAATGTCTTAAACTTAACTGACACGATTTTAAGTCTTAAGTGAAGTTAAGAACACTATATTACTCTTATTTCTGGCAAAATAGCTAAAAGATATTTCGGACCCTTTTTACAGATATTTTTGTTTAGAGTTAGAAACCGTTATTCTACATATCTAAACTTGACTAACTACTAAATAAATGCTTTTTCCCGTGGTTTTTCGAAAATAGGGCTATTTGAGGGCCGAATTCGGATTTTAGGTTATGTTAAAGGCCTTGTAAGAAAAAAAGGATTTTAAATGCTTTTGGGGACCTGATAGGATCCCGGTATACACGGCGTTTCTAAATGGTCTGTCAGATATAAAGGGTTATGTTCTTTTGCGATTTCGAGTCGACATGTTCTGTTCCTTGTTGCCCATGTGAGAGCCACTGTTTTCGACTTTTTGATTGTTTTTTAGGAATGACCCAATTAATAAAATAAGTTTTGATAATTTTAAGGGGTCATCCGTAAAACACTTCGAAATAATTCCAAAACAATGGCCCTTACGGGAAGTTACGGCAAATTGTCATAAAACATTTACGGCTTGAAATAGTCCAAAAAACACTGAATGCCCTTAATTGCTGGCATACCTTTCATAACACCCTGTTTATATAAAATAAAGAGAGCTCCGAGTTCTCCTCTGTTCAAATTATTGTAATGAAACAACAGAGAGTATAGACCACCGTATACCGATGTGATTCTCGGTATACGGTGGTCCTGTGAGGAGGAGGGGGTTTATTACCTCACACTCTTCGTTCTTCTCTGTAGGCGGTGGTGCGCCGGAGGGTAGGGGGGGTTGCTAGGGGGGGGGTGAAATTGATGACGTCACGTGATATTGTTGGCGGTAAATTTGATTTGTAACGCCCCCCCCTAGTTGTGGCGGGAGATTTAGTTGATTATTAAGGTGATGGCGCGAAATTTGAATTTATATTTTAGTTTATTGATCTGACGTGACTTGGCGATGGTAAAGGTATGTAGTGCCCATAGTGGTATTGTAGGATATTGTATACATTTAGTGGATGATTTATATAGGTTCAGTAGACCCTTTCTACACCATCCTGTAATGCTATTCTCTGTATGATTTTAAGGTATCTCCATGTCTGCTTATGTCATACTAAAGAACTAGTTTTAATTGAGATATGGTTTACATTGCAAAATACATTTACAGATTTAGCTACGACGCGGTTCTACAGCAAGGGTGTTTTGCATTGGTTATTAAGGTACTGAGTTAAAACAATAGTACATTTTAATACCATAAACGAGGTATTACAACAGTTTTTTGCACAGTCTGGTAGCTGGTAATTAGTAAAAATGAAGCAGTACTACTAAAGCATCATAAAATGCTGATCCTAACATTTCCGCGTAAAGTATACACGAATATAGCTTGACTGTTTCATATATTTTCTATTTAGCACATATTTTAAGTGATATTGTTACGAAAAAAGAATTACATATTACGTAAGGTGCATCGGAGGAAACACGTGATTTCTTACTAATCTTGTCAACAACCTTTCTCTCCAGAGTTCGGAAGTGAAATGACTCTACAGTTTACAAAATTCCCTTTTGGCCACCCAACAGGTATATATTATATGACATTAAGGGGGAGGAGGAGTTCGAACTTGGGACATAACAAAAGAATTTATCCCCATCTGTTTTTATTTATACGTAAACACTTTCAGACGTGTGTAGATTTTTTGAGATAGGGGGGGCAGGGCCATTTGAATCCAGGCATTGTTATCAATGGAATTTATTTTTCTTTAAGTGGACCTCCAACCAGGTGGTTTAGCACCTTAAAAGGGGGCTTGGTCGACCCAGTTGTATTGTTAACAATGGAATCTGAGTGATTTATGACTCACACCAACGTGTTAAGACATTCCATCGGCTTTATACGTAACCTCATAAAAAGGGGCGGAACTTGAACAAAAGAATTTATTTGGTCAATTCTTTAATTGGACCACCCACCAGGTGGTTTATTACCTTAAAACGGGGAACCAGTTACAAGTATTGTTAGGAATATAATTTATTTTCGGATTTATTGCTTTAATTGGTGACTCACTCTACCACCAAACATTTGATTCTAGGGGTTTGCGCCCCCCCCCAAGGGCATTATCTGGATAAGTCTCAACAAGTTATGTCTTTGTCGCGTTAACAGAAACGCAATATATCATTAGACCGAAGCTTTGACTATACTATATTTATCAAAATTATCGGTAGCGTAATCAAAAATTTGTGGAAAATGTGAAACGGTAATGAAAGAAGCATCATTCACAACGCATTTCGTGTTAGAAGTAAAAAAAAAACCGAAACGTTTTTGATCATTTGTGTTATTTTTATCGAAACAAAATTGATCATTTGAATTTCCTAAAATCCCATAGGAATACATGTAAAAACGAATAGCCCACCGAAACGAAATCAGTCATCTCGATTACATTTAACTGAAACTAAAAGCGTCATTTGAAAAACATTTCATATTGTTAAAAACGTGTCGATAAATTTGCACAGCATTTATCAAAATTACTCTATGTTTCACCAAAAAACTTTTGATTTAGCAAAATTTCACCAATTATTTTCTATTTAAATAAAAATTTATCACCTATTGAATCCGCCCCCCCTCTTCGCAGAAAATAGTATAGCAATCTTTTACTATAACAAAGACTAAGCTAATTAAGCAAAACATTTCTAGGGAAACGTCAATCAATTCGAGCACGAGACCAAAGTATATGTTTACAATGCCTAATCATTTACATAGTTTCACACTAGAATTTCACTGCTATTTACACTGTTCTAGGGAAAAACACAGCTTTTAACTAACACCTTTAGAAAAGACATACATCCCTATATACTAAAACAGAATATAGCACCAACGAAAAGTTCAAAGTTCAACACAAAGTGCTATTTAGCTAATGTCAGTGCATGAATCTTGGATTTCTAGCAATAGAAGGAAATATTGTACCCAACATTTTTCTAACATATAAAAATGCTTATTTGGGTTTCCTAAATTCCCCAAAGAATTGCATACAAAGTTTGAAAAGGTACTGACTTCAGTTAATCCAACTCACTTTGTTTCTTTAGTTGCCTTAAAATTTTATGATATATAACAATGTACACAACGCATTTAGTGTTAGAAGTAAAAAACAATCAAAACGTTTTTGATCATTGGTGTTACTTTTTATCGAAACAAAATAGATCATTTAGAATTTCTAAAATCCCATAGGAATACATGCACTCAAGATCGAAGGGTCTTTAATGCCAAGCAATGGTCGACCCAACTCTAAAGCTTCATGTCCCAAACGAACGGTTTCCGCATGGGTTCTGGTCTTAGCTGGCTTTTCTTGACTTTAATATACGTGAACCGTAGAAGTTTCAGATATTCTAAATGTATTCCCTTCTTGAATGCATTTTGGGCATCCATATGCCCCATTAAATTGAACGGTGTTTAAAACCATACATTTTGCTGGAAGATCGCACGTTCCAAGTAAGAGCATACATTTCAAAACAATTTCATGCGCTAAATCTGGTGTTTTAACACGTATGCCATCGGCTAACTGCTTTAACATCGCGTAAAAAGGTTTAAAAAATTGATTAATTATGGGTTTCACAGCGCCAATCCATATCGCTGCAACATTAATATTCTCTTTCAGGATTCTCTTCTCAAATGGTAGTTCGTTAATGGAAAAAATAAGGGCCATAGCGCTTTCTTAGATGAGTTAAAAAGTTTCACTCCATCTGTATTCCACATTAGTGAAATATTTTTTGGATGACTTAGAAAATCATTGTTATCAAAATAAGTTTTATAAACGGATCACTCATATTGACATATATTTTCCCCGTCATTGGGTCGCTGAAACCGACTTTGAAGCATTTTGTAAAATCCCTTCCTTAGTAACATCGTTTGAATTTGTTTTTGTATTGAAAGTTCCATGAAATGGCAAATATTTATATCTAGATTTAAATTAGTGTTACATTTCTCGCAGTAAGGATTTTCAAAATTTAACCGTTCGTTTTGGCAGTTAGCGCAGAATATTCCGTGTTTAGGCGCGTGTTTCGTTCTCGAGAAAAATTTATCATAATTATATAATGTTTTGATGCAGAAGTTAGGTAGTATACAGTGTAGGCTAATTAACGAGAGGAGGTCGGACAATGCCTCCCTACTTAATGAATGCTTGAGACAAAAATGGAATATTGCCATCATGCTCTCCAAAAGTGTGATCGGAGCACCCGCATAAATTGGTTCATTTTCTTCATAATTTGAGAATGCTCCATGGAAATTTATATCTTCATCAGCATCTTCATTTTCATTTTCGATCTCGTCGGGATTCATTGCTTCCATATGGGAATTAGGTTGCATTACATCCACTAGCTCGTCTAAAAAGCTTTTCGTTATATCCAATTTTAATCATCAGGTCAAGAACTAAAATTTGTAATTAATCTCTGATTAGAATAAAATAGGGTAAACTAACTCGATAAAACTAAGCTATGGCTAAATTCTGATTTCCATTCCACTACTAACGCTTAGCTTTAAAGAGAGAGTGAAGGAAAAAAGGCATGTGATTTTATATCGAAGCAACACCTTATTTCTGTAAATTCCTACAAAGTGAAAACTTGGTAAAGTTGGGAAATAAGTCATTTTTTAGAAATCAAAATACATTTAGCTTCTGTCTATAAATTTCAAATTGCACCTCCAGATATCCACGGAAGGCTTGTTAGCTGGAAATGAGGAGCTAGGCTATTAGGCATATTCTCAACTCAAAATTATTTAGTCTATTAAATATAAACTTATTTTCCTTGTCAAAATCATTCTGAATGTTTCACTATGCCGATTAGTTATAACTAAGATATTCTATTTTCCCTTAACCCTCCCTTTAACCATATTAATCAGAGTTGCCTAAACACCCTTTGTAAGTTGTTATCGCTAGTAAGATTTTTTACTAAGAATGGGGGGGAGGTTCTTTGAATTTCGTACCAGTTCATTTCAGCTTCAAATGCCAGCGTGTGATAAGCTCAGCTAACCCTTATTTCAAACTGCCGGTAAGCATATTGATATTTCAGCTGAATAAATTCTGGATATATGTGTACAATAAGGGCGAAGTCATCTTGTGACTTATTGCCCTCAATATAAATTTTGCTCAACTCTTCTTTTGGTCGTACCCTAAATTTGTTATACAAATACAAGCTGATATGATGAACTACATTTAAATTTTTTTCTGTTCTCTTAAAATAACAATAGCTTCAGCGTTTCGCAACTCTTCTGCGCCTTTAATTTACACTTCATTTTGCTCCGAACATAATTACCGCAGCTTATAGAATTAATACTACATATTTAAAGCTTTCTATGTCCTGTTTGGCATGCCATATAGCTTTAATTACAGTATTTACCAGTCAGGTTTTGTTCTGAAATTTCCGGAGATGCATTAGGTTCGTGTAATTCATGATTATGAACGACAACATCTGGTTCATCTTGATTTTCATTATTTTCTGAGTGATATATTATTATTATTATTATTATTAAGTGAGATGTTTTGTATTTTCCTATAAAATCTATCCAATTTTAAAGCCTCACCTTTGTTTAGCCGCCGCTGATCTCTATGAAGTGATAATTCTGGATTTTAACTTTTCTCATTCAATTTTGATAGCAAACGGTACCGAGTGCTTTTTGACATTTTATCGCCAGATCTTAAAAACTCATTGTAAGGTTTTCTTTTCCTCGTTTTTTTGATTTCATTATCCATAGTTATTTGTGTTAATTTTTAGAACTTTTTTTCTTGATACAAGTTGCAGAGAACAATACCGTGTTAGAACTCGTTACCTTTGACTACAGATATTTTAAAAATAATAGTTTATGGATTTGCCATAAGATTTAGTAGAAATTTCCCCCGTTTCACAAAACCGATGATTTTTTATGTCATGTTCGGCCAATTTCGCGTTAAGCACACACACACAGATAAACCTTCCTACCTATGAATGAAGCTTCTATAAAGCTAAGCTCTGCAGTCTAAGCAGCTTCTTGTTGAAGCTAATCTACTATGGAAAAATATATCTGTTCGTAGGAAAGGGTGTGCACGTTATTTGTTTAAATTTGGGAAATTACAGCATTACGTGTTCCACAAGACTCAAAAAATTATTTAACTGATTTACGACAGAGTAATGTCCTTTAACGTACATTACCAAGAAAAATAACCCTAACAATAAAAGAATGTCGCCGGGCCAAGCAGCATGACCAAGGGGTCTTTCATTACAATAAAAAGCACGAAACATGAAGTTAAAATGGGTATTGATAAGTTCTGTGAGATTATTATCGATTTGACAGATTTTGCTTAATTGAAGCGTGAGTAACGGGTTTAAAAATCACTTTTACTGATTTAATTACTTCAATAACTATGGGATTTTGTTTATTTGAGTTAACTTTTGTAACTAGCCAAGATGGACGGCCCCTTAAACAGAGACTCTGCCAAGGTCGGTTTCGAACAACTTGGGGCTTAGTGGCCCCATCCCTATCCCGAAGCGCCAGGTTCAGAATTCAGGTTTTCTGAAATGCCTCTTCTTTCTGGAACTTTCTGGGCGCGTACATATCAGAAGGTAGTGTGATGACTTGGAGTCTTGGTCCCGCGAAAATTTACGTGCGTGTGGTCAGACTGAAACGATTTTATCGGAATTTCACATTTACGGTATTAAGGATGCAGTCGGAATCTGCCGCGTCGGAGGTTTTAAACTTGTTAACTTCTTCAATTACTGATGAAGGAATAAGCGTTAAAGAAATAAAAACTCAATCAAAGCTCTTTGCTTTGGTTTATTGGACGGATGAGAAAAAAACAAGTTTAGTGCCCATTCAAAATATTAGAGTGTCAGATAGGAAGGAGAAAACAAAATGTGATGTTAAATTTAATAGCAAGCGATATCCTGCATACATCATAAAAATCGGATCAGGTATGTAAATTCTTTGCCTTTAGAGCCTAAGTTTAGATAGATGTTTTCAATTATCGCCCCAATGGGCACGGTCTCGGCCGTTATTTGGCTTCGAAATTCGAGGCCCGCAAAGAAACGGCCGAGAACGGTTGTTGTCTAGAGGATCATATATGCGTAGAGTTTTGGCGCGACTTTTGAAGCGTCTTTGCCTAAAAATGTGATTGCTTGCACCAACTTAGGAATTTAGTGGCATGAATTACTTAATAGACTAAATGGATTTCAGGTACTATCAATCAGGTGTTAAATGTATCAACTAATACCTATCGAATCAAATTATTAGAATATTTGCGGTTAGCTTCCGAGCACGTGTTCCTTTCTAACGCAAGCGCTTTTTTCCCCTCCCTGAACTTACTCGTCACCGTCACGATGCCTTGGGTAAATCTCTCTCTTCAGACCGCGCTATATGGTGTGACCCCTTGCCCGTAATACGTTCGACAACAACTTTGCCCATTCCACTCGGGAGTTACTGCGCTGAAAGTGTTTTGAAATTCTAGTTTGGCTCAGGATGAAACTACTACATAGCGCTTAGTTTAGTTCATATAAAAATAACAGAAGTGAGAAAACTGGGAGAAGGCTTCGCCGCCGCTTCGGACTTATAACCTAACAACCGCTTAGATCATGACATGGGTAATAGGACGAATCCTTTTTCTATAGCCGGGTAGTGTCGGGTAATTAGAAAAGTATTCTTGATTCCAGCTCATCCCTAATTCTATGCGTTTAGTTTTTTACTTTTATTGACTTAATTGCTGTAGCACTCAGTATAGAAGTTACACGGATCGAGGTTGATCCTCGACTTCTATACTTGTGTATAATCCTACGTACATATTTTACATTTACCTAAAATATTATGACTCGATGCAAGCCGTCTGTAGTTTCTTACATATACGCTTTTGAAATTGTACGTTTGTACAGGACGTTTTTTATTCACTGTCTTTGATTGCTTTAATAGACCAAGATGAATTGAAAAACGTTCAACTTGAATATAATACGGAAATAGCTAAAAACACAGGCTCACCACTGATTGAAGTGGAAAAACAACCACTTCGAAAAAAGACTACTGTGGAGAAAAAGGCCATTTTGAAAAAAGGAAAACTGTTTGGAAAGTCCATCACCTCGTCGAAAAATGAAACCATCACGAATGTTAACAACGAAGTTGATAACATGGATAATATGTGGTGCCCAAGTCAAACTTTCTCAGATACAGGCGTTCCCTCAAATTTGAGCAACCAAGATCCGAAAGATGACAGCTCTGAAGCGCACATTCGTGAAGGATCAGCTAGTACTAGTTTCATTGACGCTTTTTGTGAATCTAGTAAATTTTCATTCATTAGAGAATCGCAGAATATTTTAAGTGAAGATGCAACGAGGACCATTTATGACGTAAGTCGCATATTTTATTAGGTTATATTGTATTGTAATACCGTTAACCCACAATTGCCATTTGTTCATTATAGATGGATTTAGGAGATAAAAATAACCCCCTGACAAATATTGTGTAATTATAATATCCTATTAGTTACTGGTTGCTCGTTTATGTCAAAATTTTCAGCGTTGTTTTGCTTATGGGATTTCTGGCTTTTTCGCTTTGATTTTATAAATTGCAAGGAATTATGAATTTTTTTCTTGTCTGCATGGGTTTCATTATGAAGGGATATATAGTTTACTAGGGGGAAGCTATAAATTCGCATTTCTAGCTTTATCTCCAGTCCAAACGTAGGTACGGAGTTAATCCCCGCCTCTAAAATACAACCAGCATCTCATTGGTTCTTGAAAACTCGCGTCGACGCGACGCGAATGACGAAAATTACGTATTTTGAGACTGAGGAGAGGCGAAATAGCCCGGCGGCCTCCTTTTAGGTCCCCCCTTGTATTTTGAAAGGGGGACTGGGGCTATGGCGCGCCTATACCTAGGCACTTATACCTTCTCGCTATCAAACTATATATCCCTTCTTGGTTTCGTGATATTAATTCCAGGGCGGGTTTTGTCTCTAATATACACTCTGAATATTTGACTGAAGAATGTAATCTTAAAAATCAGTAGCATTGAAAGTGCTGAAATGACTATGGTGTGTAGGGAATAATTGGACCCTCCTGCTATAATTGTCACAAGCTAGTCCATTTTGGGTTTTTTTATCAGACTAATTGAGAATCTTATTTCTATTTTAAATCAATGATATTGTTTCCAATACCTCCATAGATTTTGCAAATTAAACGATATAATTGCAATAGATCTAGCCTTGTTCAGGAACTTCAAAATCCTGACGATCAGGCTCTTAATAAAATCCCTTATTGCGAAAGCCAAGAAACGAATATCGAAGTTCAGGTTATTCCCGGCGATGACGAAGCTCGGAATAGCATGACCAATGAAGCTCAAATTCCAGAACCAAAGTCAGACCACTGTCAACTCACATTAAGGTAAACATTTTAAGTATAAAACAATAAACTAGCCCTTTTTATTACTTGGCATATCAAAATTTAAACACTTTTCGGTCAATTTTCAGTTTGTCTGAAGAAACTATGCAAACGGGTGTTTCTATAAGGTATAGTAAACGTAAACTGAAACAATAAAGATCTGAATACCTTATACCTATGAAAATTTCATCTTTACATTTAATAGTGCTCAATGTTCCGAGAAATCATTTACCGACGACACACTCAGGCATTTATTAAAATTTGGTAGTTTTGTGAATCATTTGATTTTAAAACTGGGATTTCATGATTTATCATTTCCAGTTACTCCAACGAAGATAAAATTTGCGGAAGATTTTACTCAAACAATGAAAACGGTTTGGAATCAATGCGATGTGTGTTTATCTTACATTTAAAGTTACGATACAATGTTAATACAAAAATCTATTTTTAGAACTCTAAAAGGAAACTTTTTGAGGATAGTAGCCATTCTGAGAGTTCGAGTGGGCCATCAACTCTAAAATTTCTTACGTGTGGGAAATCTCAATGCATGGTAATTTTTTCACATATCTTTTAACAATTTTTACTCAGGCAAAAATGCAATTTCTATAATTTTCCGACAGGTTGACTTGGTACCAGGAATGGGAGTTCAAGTAACAGCAGGCCAAAAAGCGTCAATTGAGCTCATAGGCTCTGAAACCCCAGGAAAATTAATAAGGGCTATATTAGTAACCCTCTATTCAGCTGAAGAGCTACAGAACTTAAGCGCGCAAGGAAAAAGGGGTTGCCAAGGCATATCTCAAGAGGTTCTGGATGTCATAAAAGGTCAGTAATGTAATTTAAAGTACTAATATTATAGAAAACTACAGCACACTGATGTTAAATTTATATTTCAGTTTTTGTGTCGAAGAGGTTTCCAAGTGATAAAATCACAAATGAATATGTTACCAGAGTTATCAACTATAAATGTCACTCCGTAAAGAGAGTTCTGAAAAGAAAAGACGTCGAGTAAACGTCATTAAACAAGATTTTTTTGCATGACGTACTGAACTTTGCATAACTTCTTTTGAATTGAAAAAAGTCTTTTTCTTGTGAGAATTTCAATGTTTCGATAAATTTATCTTAATAAATTCAGCGCTTTGGATATGATTAGTAATATATTACTTTTATGCAATCTTAAATTTAGTTTAAGTAGGATTTATATCACTTTTTTCAAGTTACATTAATGTGGATTTCTAAAATTTTTCAATGCGTTAATTTTCTGGCTTTTTTATAACTTTCTATTTAGTTGGTTTTAAGTGGTTTATATTAACTTAGAATTAAGTGCGTTTTAAGTGGGTTTTAAGTGGTTTATATTAACTTAGAATTAAGTGGGTTATATTAACTTAGAATTAAGTGGGTTTTAAGTGGTTAATATTAACTTAGAATTAAGTGCGCTTTAAGTGGTTTATATTAACTTAGAATTAAGTCCGTTTTAAGTTGATTATATTAGCTTTGCCTTAAGTTTTTTTTAAGTTGTTAAAATTAAGAACGAATTAAGTTGGTTTTAAGTGGTTAATATTAACAATGAACTAAGTTGCTTTTAACTTGTTCATCTTAGCTTGGCGTTAAGTTGTTTTTAAGTAGCTAATATTGGCTCAATAGAGTTGGTTTTAAGTTCTTATTGAAGTGTGAAATTAGTTCATTTTAAGTATGCATTTGTCCCAAATACAAATTTAAAACGAAGTGCGAAACAACCAAAACAAGTATGTGATAAGTTTTTCGCAACAACTTATGAATATGTTACCAGAGTTATCAACTATAAATGTCACTCCGTAAAGAGAGTTGTGAAAAGAAAAGACGTCGAGTAAACGTCATTAAAAAAAGATTTTTTTGCATGACGTACTGAACTTTGCATAACTTCTTTTGAATTGAAAAAAGTCTTTTCTTGTGAGAATTTCAATGTTTCGATAAATTTATCTTAATAAATTCAGCGCTTTGGATATGATTAGTAATATATTACTTTTATGCAATCTTAAATTTAGTTTAAGTAGGATTTATATCACTTTTTTCAAGTTACATTAATGTGGATTTCTAAAATTTTTCAATGCGTTAATTTTCTGGCTTTTTTATAACTTTCTATTTAGTTGGTTTTAAGTGGTTTATATTAACTTAGAATTAAGTGCGTTTTAAGTGGGTTTTAAGTGGTTTATATTAACTTAGAATTAAGTGCGTTTTAAGTGGTTTATATTAACTTAGAATTAAGTGCGTTTTAAGTGGGTTATATTAACTTAGAATTAAGTGGGTTTTAAGTGGTTAATATTAACTTAGAATTAAGTGCGCTTTAAGTGGTTTATATTAACTTAGAATTAAGTCCGTTTTAAGTTGATTATATTAGCTTTGCCTTAAGTTTTTTTTAAGTTGTTAAAATTAAGAACGAATTAAGTTGGTTTTAAGTGGTTAATATTAACAATGAACTAAGTTGCTTTTAACTTGTTCATCTTAGCTTGGCGTTAAGTTGTTTTTAAGTAGCTAATATTGGCTCAATAGAGTTGGTTTTAAGTTCTTATTGAAGTGTGAAATTAGTTCATGTTAAGTATGCATTTGTCCCAAATACAAATTTAAAACGAAGTGCGAAACAACCAAAACAAGAATGTGATAAGTTTTTCGCAACAACTTATTTTTTGGTAAGGGACAACAAAACTTTGGCGTAAAGAAGTTAAGTTTGAAGAACCACCGTCGCAAACAAGATCTACTGTTTCTAGCCCGACAGTGTTTATGGCCCACATACAACGCATAACCGTATTAGAATTAACAGAATGGGATACTGGTTTAGCAAACATGAAGTATGGTCCTATAATATCAAATTTGGGGAACGCTGCTCTCCAGAGGAAATGCAAAACATACTCAGCTTCAAGAACTTCAGTTACGTTCGGTTCTTTGTAAAGATCTTCCAATGAGGCTAACTCTTTACAATCTAACTGATGACCAATGTATTGATCGTTTTGAGAGTTCCAAATCAATTTGCCTATTACTTTTACCTCGTCAAAAAAAGGATGCCTTCTTTGGGAGGTTTAGGGTGTTCTGGATATTTTTCACAGTGCGCCTCAAATGAAACTGGTGTTATAGAAACTAAACCCAAAACCGTTTATTGGGAATGCAGTGATATTTGTAATGTTGGAACTCGAGCCATTGCGAAAGTGCTAACTTTCATAAACACGGTTGCGAATGCGAACGAAAAATCACTGACTAAAATTATTGAGTCAGGTTTGGACCTTTGGGATTTTAGAAAGAAATTTTGCACTAAATCCAACGTGTCTATAACACCAGATGGAGCTGAGATCGTGGTGAGAATAGTTCCATTGCTGGGACACACGGCATATTGCGCTGATTGTGAAGAGTGCCAAAGCCATTTACGTCCTTTTGCTGAACTGACTCCTCATTATTCGGGAATTAAAACCACTTTATTTATCACGTGAAGGCGTTGCTTAACGCGTTAACAAAGATTTCGAATGAAATTGAAAGTGGTGATTACGATTCTCTCACCAAAATCATGGGGGAATTGCAGGCCCGTCGTCAGGGGAGGGCCAGGTGGGCCCGGCCCTACCTACAATGCGTTTGGCCCTACCTGAAATATTTCCAAAATTCATGGAAACTGCTCGTGGCCCTACCAATAGTTTCATTGGCCCAACGCCCCTACCCTTAACCCCACTAGACTACGTTCATGATAAGCCTATAAATCCCATATAATTAAAAAAAAATTTTAAAAATTATTGTCACTTCGTAGACTGTGGAGGTGATGATTCCAGTGTTGCCAATGTTTCGGTGTTAAAAGACATGAGAGAATATCACGAGAAACTCCCGGTTTCCAAAGAAGTTGAAAAGAAACGGAAGGCTTCTAAAAAGGTGAAAGAGCCAGAAGCCATAATTTCGAAGGCAGAAAATGAGGACGATGAAAATGCGCTGCAAGAGAAAGAAATTGTTATCGAAACCGAACACACGATGGGTGATGTGGAAGCTGCCATGTAAATGAATTTCGAGACTGATGTTGACTATGTGGCGTTACTAAACTCGGATCAAAAGAGAATTTATGATCACATCATGGATCACTTTTCCCAAGAAGGAGAAAAATCTGGAAACAAGTGCCTTTTCTTGTAGGGACCTGGTGGCACTGGCAAATCGTTTCTTATCGACACTCTCGCCAACGCCGTAAGGCGGCGCTTTCAAAATCCTGCTTGCGTGGCAATTGCCGCGCTAGCGAGTTTGGCAGCATTGAATGTTAATGGCGTAACGTTACACAGATTGCAAAACTGCAATTGAAACAATTGATCTGAGTATCCAAACTTTGCGAGTTGGAGACAGTTTTATGTGCGTAGTTTGGAATGATATCTTGGAACGTTTGAACAATGTGAGCCAGCTTCTGCAAACTGAAAGCCTTCATTTGAAGATCGTTTTTGATTACATGAAATCTCTTGGAGAATTGGTTCAGGGTGTTCGCTCAGATTTTAGTCATTTTGAGGAAGCGGCTAGGAATTTACTAATGACAACGAAAATGGTCTCAAATGATGAGGAACCAAACAACCTCAGTATCGTTCAGAAGGAAAACGCAAAACAAAGCGCAAAAAGAGATGTCATGAGCCTAACCAGTGTGCTTCGTCGGCATACGATTTCACTCCTCAAGAAATGTTTAGAATACAAACATTTATAGTTATATGTGATAGTTTAATAACAGAGTTGGACAAACGTGCTCATGCGTACAAGCTTGTTCATAAGGATTTTTCCTTCACGTTTGATTATTTAAGTGTAGATATGACTCTACTTACAAGAGAAAGGCGTCGCACGATCTAAAAGAATGACCTTTATCAAGAGCTCGAAAATGGCATAATTTATTTTCACGAGCAAGTGAAGGAAGAAGCTGAAGCTCAAGACCTGAAAAGGCTAAATGAACTTGAATGAAGCTCGAAAATCCTGAGCATTATGAGAGATGTACTGAATGGAAACTGTTTCCCTAATATAACTTTCAATGCCGTCTGTGAAGGTGAGAGATCATTTTCGAAATTGAACGACTTATCTTATTTGTATCGAACACGAATTTGTCAAAAATATTGACTTCTCTGCTTTAATTGATTAATTTGCCGCATCAAAGGTAAGAATTTTTTTGGAAATTTTGACATAGTTTGTTCATTTCTTAATTAAGTATAGTCATTTTGCAGGGGACCCCGAATCTGGGCCATATTGTGTAAGGTCCTTTTGGAGTAATTTCGACCCGAATGTTTTCATTCGAAGTCCCAATTTAAGTTAAGCAAAATAGCTCCTTTAAAAAAGTTTAAATCATAATTAATTACATAGGCGTAGAGTTTCGTAAATTTTGGACCAATACATAGATAGCATCATGCATGATGCATGCATATGATGTATATAAATTCCTAACGAATATTAAGTACTATATTTATATAAACTACATTATATAGTATATTTATTAAGTATATCCATGTACTATGTTTTCCTCTAAAGATAATGCAGGCCGTTTTAAAACAAATATATCCATATTTGCGCAAAAATCCTTACAAAAATTTCGAGACCACTTTCAAAACTCGGAAAATCACCATGGACACCAGTCTGTACACCTGGCTTCTAACACCACCATCTTCTGGTCTTTGTTTTTGTCCATCCCACATGGACACCAGTCTGTACACCTGGCTTCTAACACCACCATCTTCTGGTCTTTGTTTTTGTCCATCCCACATGGACACCAGTCTGTACACCTGGCTTCTAACACCACCATCATCCTTAAGGTTAAGACATACGCGGCGATCGGCTAGGGTTACGAGAAACGTCTAGCCTTCCAATGGAGGGGTCTTCCACCAAGGTTCACGCAATTGCGATGTTCTTATCTACAGCTGCGATTCGAATCCTTTATATACTACCTATTTGGGTAAGGCGAAACAACAGTCATATCCTTCAATTCAAAGGTCAATATTAGTCAAGTCTCTCAAGGTTGTTTAATTATTCTTTTTTAAAACGATGTAACGCTCAATAAGGCGAACAACTAACGAAGAAAATATTAAATATTAATTATATTAATTATATTTATTTTAATATTTAAGATAATCTATTTTCTCAATTCAAAATTAATACGGAAAGAGTTAAAAAGCAGTCCATTTTTTTGTCTGTGTGTGTCTGTCCGTTGTCACACTAGTGCGCCGAGTTAGCAGTTCGCTTTGTTTTGATGTGTTAAGAAATCCTACAGAACCTTAAGATTCACTTTTTCCATAATATAAAGTGAATATGTGGAAATCTTTTTCGTAATTACGATGCATTTAGTACTTTTGTAGCTTTAAAGCTCTGTTTCATTTTGATATTCCAACGATGTTTTTTAATATTATTATTTGAAATTTCTGTTAATATATTACTTAAGCTATACTACATCTGTATATAGAATAATCCTTGGTTTAGTTATTTCACGAACAAATCTAAGGCATGGATTCTGTCGGGTAAATCAAGTTTGATCCGCAATAGGCTTAGTGAACCAAAGAGTAAATAATTGAGACCTGAGGTGGAGTAAACTTTGGGTTTTGATTATCGTGTCTGTAATGAAGGGACATTAACGGTTCAGAGTGAGCCGAAAGTTAAATACACGTTTAAATAATCATATTTAGATATTATAATAGAAGAAAGCATCATGGTAGCAATTAGATCAGTGAAAGGGCTAATCGTTATCAGGTTAGTGGTATGCATCAGAGAATAAAATTTAACATAGAACTTATATATTCTTTGAAAGTAATGATTTGAAACCTAGGAATAGCGGATGATTATATATTTTGACAATGTAGAGAAAACTATTCATTGACTTAAGCCTCGTTAGACAAAACAAAGCGAAAAAATGTTGCTCTAGTATTTCTTTATTGAGTCGTATACTAGTCTTTTCCCCGACTTGGAGAGGTATTATTTTGGTTTTCCCAACTTGTATTAACTTTTAATGATCAATAAATGGTTACCATATACGCGGGAAAATTAAATATAAGCGACGAGCGAAATTCTATCAAAATAAGAAAATATCAATCTGCTTCAAAATCATTTGCAGGTTCAATAATGAACACTGAATTATTTTGATCTATATTTACATAAAAGCAAGGAATCAATGAACGGTGTTTCAAGTCTATTGCTTTTACATCTAGAACTTGGTCCACTTTTTTTATATGATAAGCGAAATATTTATCAACTGGCCCTGTATGGAATGGTGTACTTGATTTGTACATTTGAATAATAGCGTAGAACTTTATTAAACAAACACAATTATTTTGGCAATTGCAGATAGGTATATGCTTCACGAAGCACTTGATTTTTCCAAAAATAATTTCACCATTTGAATTAGTGCATTTCACAAACATAGTAAGGTGCTTTTGAGTTCTTGTATAAAATTCGCTATGAAATAAAACATTCTTAACCTTTAGCCCGTGAAACAAAACACATAGGTTTACGGAGTCTAGACCCGCGGATAACAAAGCTTGACGAACGTAAAAGGGCAGGATATCCGGTTTTTTTGCCAAACCAACAATTGTTACACCTTTGCATATTTTTTCTGTTAATTTGACACGTTTTCCCTTTCTGGACATATCCTTGCAAAATTTCCACACATTTGAACCTACAGTTAATTTGCTTTTAAGTATAGGAATGGTTATAAAATGAGTAGGCGCTGAAACAATCTGAGTATGAAAGGATTGCGTACCATGGCACAGTTTAACAATTAACCCGTTCATGTTTTCAAATTGGAAGCAAGAAGTCTCGCATAAAGGTCCAAGTTCGGAATACGTGTTTGATAATTGAACTAATTGATGTATATTTGCACTCATATGTCGCTCACCATATAACGTTTCAAAATCGGACACATAACGTGATAGCATGAGACGCGCAATAACAAGTTCTGTCCTTGAACTACTTTTCGATAATATATAAATGGCCTGAACTAATAAAGCGTGGTGCTCGTGATAAACCGAGGGCATGCTATCGAATAGCAAAACAATTGAGTAATAAAGGGAAAAGTACTTGAATTCTGCTGCTTTCCAATAAGCGATATCCGAGGTTGAGCGTGGTGTTCTTTGTACAAAAGAAGGAGGACTTATTGCTTTCATTCGATCATCGGATTGTGTTTCTTAGATGATATAATGAGTAAGGTTCATTCTTGTGAGCTACTTCTAACCAAAGAGACATTATTTTTTTAGAAACCCCTAAGTACACAGTATGCATTAGGTCTATGGATGTACATTTTATTATATCAGGTACCAAAGCACTCAAGATCGAAGGGTCTTTAATGCCAAGCAATGGTCGACCCAACTCTAAAGCTTCATGTCCCAAACGAATGGTTTCCGCATGGGTTCTGGGCTTTTCTTGACTTTAATATACGTGAACCGTAGAAGTTTCAGATATTCTAAATGTATTCCCTTCTTGAATGCATTTTGGGCATCCATATGCCCCATTAAATTGAATGGTGTTTAAAACCATACATTTTGCTGGAAGATCGCACGTTCCAAGTAAGAGCATACATTTCAAAACAATTTCATGCGCTAAATCTGGTGTTTTAACACGTATGCCATCGGCTAACTGCTTTAACATCGCGTAAAAAGGTTTAAAAAATTGATTAATTATGGGTTTCACAGCGCCAATCCATATCGCTGCAACATTAATATTCTCTTTCAGGATTCTCTTCTCAAATGGTAGTTCGTTAATGGAAAAAATAAGGGCCATAGCGCTTTCTTAGATGAGTTAAAAAGTTTCACTCCATCTGTATTCCACATTAGTGAAATATTTTTTGGATGACTTAGAAAATCATTGTTATCAAAATAAGTTTTATAAACGGATCACTCATATTGACATATATTTTCCCCGTCATTGGGTCGCTGAAACCGACTTTGAAGCATTTTGTAAAATCCCTTCCTTAGTAACATCGTTTGAATTTGTTTTTGTATTGAAAGTTCCATGAAATGGCAAATATTTATATCTAGATTTAAATTAGTGTTACATTTCTCGCAGTAAGGATTTTCAAAATTTAACCGTTCGTTTTGGCAGTTAGCGCAGAATATTCCGTGTTTAGGCGCGTGTTTCGTTCTCGAGAAAAATTTATCATAATTATATAATGTTTTGATGCAGAAGTTAGGTAGTATACAGTGTAGGCTAATTAACGAGAGGAGGTCGGACAATGCCTCCCTACTTAATGAATGCTTGAGACAAAAATGGAATATTGCCATCATGCTCTCCAAAAGTGTGATCGGAGCACCCGCATAAATTGGTTCATTTTCTTCATAATTTGAGAATGCTCCATGGAAATTTATATCTTCATCAGCATCTTCATTTTCATTTTCGATCTCGTCGGGATTCATTGCTTCCATATGGGAATTAGGTTGCATTACATCCACTAGCTCGTCTAAAAAGCTTTTCGTTATATCCAATTTTAATCATCAGGTCAAGAACTAAAATTTGTAATTAATCTCTGATTAGAATAAAATAGGGTAAACTAACTCGATAAAACTAAGCTATGGCTAAATTCTGATTTCCATTCCACTACTAACGCTTAGCTTTAAAGAGAGAGTGAAGGAAAAAAGGCATGTGATTTTATATCGAAGCAACACCTTATTTCTGTAAATTCCTACAAAGTGAAAACTTGGTAAAGTTGGGAAATAAGTCATTTTTTAGAAATCAAAATACATTTAGCTTCTGTCTATAAATTTCAAATTGCACCTCCAGATATCCACGGAAGGCTTGTTAGCTGGAAATGAGGAGCTAGGCTATTAGGCATATTCTCAACTCAAAATTATTTAGTCTATTAAATATAAACTTATTTTCCTTGTCAAAATCATTCTGAATGTTTCACTATGCCGATTAGTTATAACTAAGATATTCTATTTTCCCTTAACCCTCCCTTTAACCATATTAATCAGAGTTGCCTAAACACCCTTTGTAAGTTGTTATCGCTAGTAAGATTTTTTACTAAGAATGGAGGGAGGTTCTTTGAATTTCGTACCAGTTCATTTCAGCTTCAAATGCCAGCGTGTGATAAGCTCAGCTAACCCTTATTTCAAACTGCCGGTAAGCATATTGATATTTCAGCTGAATAAATTCTGGATATATGTGTACAATAAGGGCGAAGTCATCTTGTGACTTATTGCCCTCAATAAAAATTTTGCTCAACTCTTCTTTTGGTCGTACCCTAAATTTGTTATACAAATACAAGCTGATATGATGAACTACATTTAAATTTTTTTCTGTTCTCTTAAAATAACAATAGCTTCAGCGTTTCGCAACTCTTCTGCGCCTTTAATTTACACTTCATTTTGCTCCGAACATAATTACCGCAGCTTATAGAATTAATACTACATATTTAAAGCTTTCTATGTCCTGTTTGGCATGCCATATAGCTTTAATTACAGTATTTACCAGTCAGGTTTTGTTCTGAAATTTCCGGAGATGCATTAGGTTCGTGTAATTCATGATTATGAACGACAACATCTGGTTCATCTTGATTTTCATTATTTTCTGAGTGATATATTATTATTATTATTATTATTAAGTGAGATGTTTTGTATTTTCCTATAAAATCTATCCAATTTTAAAGCCTCACCTTTGTTTAGCCGCCGCTGATCTCTATGAAGTGATAATTCTGGATTTTTACTTTTCTCATTCAATTTTGATAGCAAACGGTACCGAGTGATTTTTGACATTTTATCGCCAGATCTTAAAAACTCATTGTAAGGTTTTCTTTTCCTCGTTTCTTTGATTTCATTATCCATAGTTATTTGTGTTAATTTTTAGAACTTTTTTTCTTGATACAAGTTACAGAGAACAATACCGTGTTAGAACTCGTTACCTTTGACTACAGATATTTTAAAAATAATAGTTTATGGATTTGCCATAAGATTTAGTAGAAATTTCCCCCGTTTCACAAAACCGATGATTTTTTATGTCATGTTCGGCCAATTTCGCGTTAAGCACACACACACAGATAAACCTTCCTACCTATGAATGAAGCTTCTATAAAGCTAAGCTCTGCAGTCTAAGCAGCTTCTTGTTGAAGCTAATCTACTATGGAAAAATATATCTGTTCGTAGGAAAGGGTGTGCACGTTATTTGTTTAAATTTGGGAAATTACAGCATTACGTGTTCCACAAGACTCAAAAAATTATTTAACTGATTTACGACAGAGTAATGTCGTTTAACGTACATTACCAAGAAAAATAACCCTAACAATAAAAGAATGTCGCCGGGCCAAGCAGCATGACCAAGGGGTCTTTCATTACAATAAAAAGCACGAAACATGAAGTTAAAACGGGTATTGATAAGTTCTGTGAGATTATTATCGATTTGACAGATTTTGCTTAATTGAAGCGTGAGTAACGGGTTTAAAAATCACTTTTACTGATTTAATTACTTCAATAACTATGGGATTTTGTTTATTTGAGTTAACTTTTGTAACTTGTAACGACCACGAAAAAAAAAATGTACTTCATACTTATAATTCCGTATTTACTTCTTGCCAAGCCCATATGAATTATTACCCCTACACCTGGATAGTTAAACGCTACGAATCTATTCACGGGTTTTCCCTCTAGAAATAACTTTCATATTGAAAACATGTACAAAATATTTTAAGAAGAATAAAATGACACTTTTTGGTTGGAATTCGAAAGGAGTGGTTGATTTTTGGGCTCTCTCCGAAAAGTCCCCTAACTCGTTGGGGTTACTACATAACATAGCGTTATATAAATTGGCGCCCGAACACAAAGTTTTTCGGCCTGTTTTTTCGTTTGCTTTTGACCGATGGATCGGCCCTCTTTTTCACCGGGGAGTGGGACTTCTCGTTCTTCGGAGACACCGGCGGCTAACGTCGAAGATACCACGCCACCTGATCCTCCTCGTTCTTCGGAGACACCCTTAGCTAACGTCGAAGATTCCTCTACAGCTGACCCAACTCTACAACAGTCTTCGGACGGTTCAGATCAGTCAGAGGACGACACAGAAGCCTACTCTTTAACGGATGCGGCCAATCTTCCAGAGCTTATTCAACTCATACGCGCGGATTTCGTAACTCGTGCTCGACTCTCTCGCGAGGAACGTGCCGAACGCGCCCATCTCGCTCAGGAAGAACGCGACGCTCGCGCCCGTCTTGTCCAAGAAGAACGAGAAACTCGGGAACGTTTCCAGTTGGAGATTTTCCAACATTTCGAAGCCGTTCGTGCTCAAGAACGTGATGACGTACTCGCACGTCAAGAACAAGAAGATCGCCGCTGGAATTTTCTTTTTCGCCGACTCACTGAAGTAGGTCCACAGCGGCCCACAACTCAAGAAAACGAAAGCAGTCTAGAAAGGTCTGGCGCAACTGGGATGGATCCCCTTCGTCGACCATCAGAACCTTTGTCAGGTCAGTCTCGCTTGTCGTCCGTAGACCGTTCCCATAATGCACCTCCTCCGAACTCACCACACACCGTCGCGGAGTCGAATGTTCCCGTTATTCCGTCACCAAATAAACTCTTGCTCATAACGAATCCAGAGGTTCTCCCTGTTTTTGGGCTCGATAATTTCGTGACTGCTCGCGAATTCATGGATCGAGCGCAAAACTGCCTTGACTCGGGCCTATGCACCCCAGATCAGTTATTACGCCAGGTCACATTTAATCTCCGTGGTCCTGCAAGTGAATGGTGGCAGCTCTGCAAATCGCAGGTAACTTCTTGGGCAGACTTCGTTCGTCGGTTTAATAATATGTTTGGGGACGAGAAACTCACTGACGATGTGCGACGACAACTAAAGCATAGAGAACAACAAACGGGGGAATCTACCAGAAGTTTTGCCTTAGACATAGCTGGACTTTGTCGCAAAATAGACCCTTTAGTCTCGGAAACTAAAGTTGTGAAAAAAATTTGGACATCGCTTAACCCCCTAATCAAGGAAAAAATGACAATGACCTTGACTCCAAGTCTCACAGTGGAGGCTTTAGTTGCTGAGGGAACACGAGTGGAAACGTTAATGGAAGAGCAAAAATTATACCTGTCTCGTATGGAGAGTGTTCCGAACCCAGAGGTTTCACAAAAAAATCCCACAAAGAACACTACAAACCCAGGAAAAACTCACACGAAGTTGCCAGATGATCGTCAGACGGCCCCCAAAGGTCCTGAAAGGAGCTATACACCGGAAACCACACCGCCACCTAATCCCAGCACGTCACATTTTCGGGGATCTTGCGGTTATTGTCACAAGTTCGGTCACAGTATAGTGGACTGTTATAGGCGCGCGCGAAGCAATGCTTCTACTTCGGGAAATCGTTCGCAAACGGATCAAACGCGCGGCTCTGACCTTCATTACATGGAACCCTCAAACTAGCAGACGAAAGCGCTACCGAAAAACAAACAACCGTTCAGGTTAAAACTCAGTTTTTCTTGACTCTGATTTATTTGTAACTAACTTTTGATTTTTTTTTTCTTGTTATTATGATTTAAGAAGCTCGAGCTCGCATTCTCAAATTCACATATTGTTTAAGTTTTTTGTCTTATTATGTTAAGGGTAATTGATTTATTGTTTTTGTCAATTTATTTTGCTTATGATTTTGAAAACTAGTTGGGAAACAGGTGTCCTCTAATTTGACGATTGTTCTCTACATTCTTGTCAACCGATTGATTCTCGCGTCTCCCCTATATTCGAATACTCAATTACTCTCCTACTATTCGAATACTCGCTTGCTCTCGAAATATTCGATCACTTATAACGAGTGATTCTCCTAATATAATAACAATCGGTCTTTCTCCTAGAACAATCGTACTAACAGTGTTGTCCTTAATCTCACTAAACAACTTTGTTATTTTTCCCTCTCGTCGACTAACTCATTCTAACTACAATTCTCCTTACCCTGGCCAGGTACTTCAATTCCCTTAATGAGTTCTCCTTGTCTAAGACGTTTGAGGACAAACGTGTCTTTTAGGGGGGAGTGGTGTAACGACCACGAAAAAAAAAATGTACTTCATACTTATAATTCCGTATTTACTTCTTGCCAAGCCCATATGAATTATTACCCCTACACCTGGATAGTTAAACGCTACGAATCTATTCACGGGTTTTCCCTCTAGAAATAACTTTCATATTGAAAACATGTACAAAATATTTTAAGAAGAATAAAATGACACTTTTTGGTTGGAATTCGAAAGGAGTGGTTGATTTTTGGGCTCTCTCCGAAAAGTCCCCTAACTCGTTGGGGTTACTACATAACATAGCGTTATAAACTAGCCGAGATGGACGGCCCCTTAAACAGAGACTCTGCCAAGGTCGGTTTCGAACAACTTGGGGCTTAGTGGCCCCATCCCTATCCCGAAGCGCCAGGTTCAGAATTCAGGTTTTCTGAAATGCCTCTTCTTTCTGGAACTTTCTGGGCGCGTACATATCAGAAGGTAGTGTGATGACTTGGAGTCTTGGTCCCGCAAAAATTTACGTGCGTGTGGTCAGACTGAAACGATTTTATCGGAATTTCACATTTACGGTATTAAGGATGCAGTCGGAATCTGCCGCGTCGGAGGTTTTAAACTTGTTAACTTCTTCAATTACTGATGAAGGAATAAGCGTTAAAGAAATAAAAACTCAATCAAAGCTCTTTGCTTTGGTTTATTGGACGGATGAGAAAAAAACAAGTTTAGTGCCCATTCAAAATATTAGAGTGTCAGATAGGAAGGAGAAAACAAAATGTGATGTTAAATTTAATAGCAAGCGATATCCTGCATACATCATAAAAATCGGATCAGGTATGTAAATTCTTTGCCTTTAGAGCCTAAGTTTAGATAGATGTTTTCAATTATCGCCCCAATGGGCACGGTCTCGGCCGTTATTTGGCTTCGAAATTCGAGGCCCGCAAAGAAACGGCCGAGAACGGTTGTTGTCTAGAGGATCATATATGCGTAGAGTTTTGGCGCGACTTTTGAAGCGTCTTTGCCTAAAAATGTGATTGCTTGCACCAACTTAGGAATTTAGTGGCATGAATTACTTAATAGACTAAATGGATTTCAGGTACTATCAATCAGGTGTTAAATGTATCAACTAATACCTATCGAATCAAATTATTAGAATATTTGCGGTTAGCTTCCGAGCACGTGTTCCTTTCTAACGCAAGCGCTTTTTTCCCCTCCCTGAACTTACTCGTCACCGTCACGATGCCTTGGGTAAATCTCTCTCTTCAGACCGCGCTATATGGTGTGACCCCTTGCCCGTAATACGTTCGACAACAACTTTGCCCATTCCACTCGGGAGTTACTGCGCTGAAAGTGTTTTGAAATTCTAGTTTGTCTCAGGATGAAACTACTACATAGCGCTTAGTTTAGTTCATATAAAAATAACAGAAGTGAGAAAACTGGGAGAAGGCTTCGCCGCCGCTTCGGACTTATAACCTAACAACCGCTTAGATCATGACATGGGTAATAGGACGAATCCTTTTTCTATAGCCGGGTAGTGTCGGGTAATTAGAAAAGTATTCTTGATTCCAGCTCATCCCTAATTCTATGCGTTTAGTTTTTTACTTTTATTGACTTAATTGCTGTAGCACTCAGTATAGAAGTTACACGGATCGAGGTTGATCCTCGACTTCTATACTTGTGTATAATCCTACGTACATATTTTACATTTACCTAAAATATTATGACTCGATGCAAGCCGTCTGTAGTTTCTTACATATACGCTTTTGAAATTGGACGTTTGTACAGGACGTTTTTTATTCACTGTCTTTGATTGCTTTAATAGACCAAGATGAATTGAAAAACGTTCAACTTGAATATAATACGGAAATAGCTAAAAACACAGGCTCACCACTGATTGAAGTGGAAAAACAACCACTTCGAAAAAAGACTACTGTGGAGAAAAAGGCCATTTTGAAAAAAGGAAAACTGTTTGGAAAGTCCATCACCTCGTCGAAAAATGAAACCATCACGAATGTTAACAACGAAGTTGATAACATGGATAATATGTGGTGCCCAAGTCAAACTTTCTCAGATACAGGCGTTCCCTCAAATTTGAGCAACCAAGATCCGAAAGATGACAGCTCTGAAGCGCACATTCGTGAAGGATCAGCTAGTACTAGTTTCATTGACGCTTTTTGTGAATCTAGTAAATTTTCATTCATTAGAGAATCGCAGAATATTTTAAGTGAAGATGCAACGAGGACCATTTATGACGTAAGTCGCATATTTTATTAGGTTATATTGTATTGTAATACCGTTAACCCACAATTTAAAACGAAGTGCGAAACAACCAAAACAAGTATGTGATAAGTTTTTCGCAACAACTTATGAATATGTTACCAGAGTTATCAACTATAAATGTCACTCCGTAAAGAGAGTTGTGAAAAGAAAAGACGTCGAGTAAACGTCATTAAAAAAAGATTTTTTTGCATGACGTACTGAACTTTGCATAACTTCTTTTGAATTGAAAAAAGTCTTTTCTTGTGAGAATTTCAATGTTTCGATAAATTTATCTTAATAAATTCAGCGCTTTGGATATGATTAGTAATATAATACTTTTATGCAATCTTAAATTTAGTTTAAGTAGGATTTATATCACTTTTTTCAAGTTACATTAATGTGGATTTCTAAAATTTTTCAATGCGTTAATTTTCTGGCTTTTTTATAACTTTCTATTTAGTTGGTTTTAAGTGGTTTATATTAACTTAGAATTAAGTGCGTTTTAAGTGGTTTATATTAACTTAGAATTAAGTGCGTTTTAAGTGGGTTATATTAACTTAGAATTAAGTGCGTTTTAAGTGGGTTTTAAGTGCTTAATATTAACTTAGAATTAAGTGCGCTTTAAGTGGTTTATATTAACTTAGAATTAAGTCCGTTTTAAGTTGATTATATTAGCTTTGCCTTAAGTTTTTTTTAAGTTGTTAAAATTAAGAACGAATTAAGTTGGTTTTAAGTGGTTAATATTAACAATGAACTAAGTTGCTTTTAACTTGTTCATCTTAGCTTGGCGTTAAGTTGTTTTTAAGTAGCTAATATTGGCTCAATAGAGTTGGTTTTAAGTTCTTATTGAAGTGTGAAATTAGTTCATGTTAAGTATGCATTTGTCCCAAATACAAATTTAAAACGAAGTGCGAAACAACCAAAACAAGAATGTGATAAGTTTTTCGCAACAACTTATTTTTTGGTAAGGGACAACAAAACTTTGGCGTAAAGAAGTTAAGTTTGAAGAACCACCGTCGCAAACAAGATCTACTGTTTCTAGCCCGACAGTGTTTATGGCCCACATACAACGCATAACCGTATTAGAATTAACAGAATGGGATACTGGTTTAGCAAACATGAAGTATGGTCCTATAATATCAAATTTGGGGAACGCTGCTCTCCAGAGGAAATGCAAAACATACTCAGCTTCAAGAACTTCAGTTACGTTCGGTTCTTTGTAAAGATCTTCCAATGAGGCTAACTCTTTACAATCTAACTGATGACCAATGTATTGATCGTTTTGAGAGTTCCAAATCAATTTGCCTATTACTTTTACCTCGTCAAAAAAAGGATGCCTTCTTTGGGAGGTTTAGGGTGTTCTGGATATTTTTCACAGTGCGCCTCAAATGAAACTGGTGTTATAGAAACTAAACCCAAAACCGTTTATTGGGAATGCAGTGATATTTGTAATGTTGGAACTCGAGCCATTGCGAAAGTGCTAACTTTCATAAACACGGTTGCGAATGCGAACGAAAAATCACTGACTAAAATTATTGAGTCAGGTTTGGACCTTTGGGATTTTAGAAAGAAATTTTGCACTAAATCCAACGTGTCTATAACACCAGATGGAGCTGAGATCGTGGTGAGAATAGTTCCATTGCTGGGACACACGGCATATTGCGCTGATTGTGAAGAGTGCCAAAGCCATTTACGTCCTTTTGCTGAACTGACTCCTCATTATTCGGGAATTAAAACCACTTTATTTATCACGTGAAGGCGTTGCTTAACGCGTTAACAAAGATTTCGAATGAAATTGAAAGTGGTGATTACGATTCTCTCACCAAAATCATGGGGGAATTGCAGGCCCGTCGTCAGGGGAGGGCCAGGTGGGCCCGGCCCTACCTACAATGCGTTTGGCCCTACCTGAAATATTTCCAAAATTCATGGAAACTGCTCGTGGCCCTACCAATAGTTTCATTGGCCCAACGCCCCTACCCTTAACCCCACTAGACTACGTTCATGATAAGCCTATAAATCCCATATAATTAAAAAAAAATTTTAAAAATTATTGTCACTTCGTAGACTGTGGAGGTGATGATTCCAGTGTTGCCAATGTTTCGGTGTTAAAAGACATGAGAGAATATCACGAGAAACTCCCGGTTTCCAAAGAAGTTGAAAAGAAACGGAAGGCTTCTAAAAAGGTGAAAGAGCCAGAAGCCATAATTTCGAAGGCAGAAAATGAGGACGATGAAAATGCGCTGCAAGAGAAAGAAATTGTTATCGAAACCGAACACACGATGGGTGATGTGGAAGCTGCCATGTAAATGAATTTCGAGACTGATGTTGACTATGTGGCGTTACTAAACTCGGATCAAAAGAGAATTTATGATCACATCATGGATCACTTTTCCCAAGAAGGAGAAAAATCTGGAAACAAGTGCCTTTTCTTGTAGGGACCTGGTGGCACTGGCAAATCGTTTCTTATCGACACTCTCGCCAACGCCGTAAGGCGGCGCTTTCAAAATCCTGCTTGCGTGGCAATTGCCGCGCTAGCGAGTTTGGCAGCATTGAATGTTAATGGCGTAACGTTACACAGATTGCAAAACTGCAATTGAAACAATTGATCTGAGTATCCAAACTTTGCGAGTTGGAGACAGTTTTATGTGCGTAGTTTGGAATGATATCTTGGAACGTTTGAACAATGTGAGCCAGCTTCTGCAAACTGAAAGCCTTCATTTGAAGATCGTTTTTGATTACATGAAATCTCTTGGAGAATTGGTTCAGGGTGTTCGCTCAGATTTTAGTCATTTTGAGGAAGCGGCTAGGAATTTACTAATGACAACGAAAATGGTCTCAAATGATGAGGAACCAAACAACCTCAGTATCGTTCAGAAGGAAAACGCAAAACAAAGCGCAAAAAGAGATGTCATGAGCCTAACCAGTGTGCTTCGTCGGCATACGATTTCACTCCTCAAGAAATGTTTAGAATACAAACATTTATAGTTATATGTGATAGTTTAATAACAGAGTTGGACAAACGTGCTCATGCGTACAAGCTTGTTCATAAGGATTTTTCCTTCACGTTTGATTATTTAAGTGTAGATATGACTCTACTTACAAGAGAAAGGCGTCGCACGATCTAAAAGAATGACCTTTATCAAGAGCTCGAAAATGGCATAATTTATTTTCACGAGCAAGTGAAGGAAGAAGCTGAAGCTCAAGACCTGAAAAGGCTAAATGAACTTGAATGAAGCTCGAAAATCCTGAGCATTATGAGAGATGTACTGAATGGAAACTGTTTCCCTAATATAACTTTCAATGCCGTCTGTGAAGGTGAGAGATCATTTTCGAAATTGAACGACTTATCTTATTTGTATCGAACACGAATTTGTCAAAAATATTGACTTCTCTGCTTTAATTGATTAATTTGCCGCATCAAAGGTAAGAATTTTTTTTGGAAATTTTGACATAGTTTGTTCATTTCTTAATTAAGTATAGTCATTTTGCAGGGGACCCCGAATCTGGGCCATATTGTGTAAGGTCCTTTTGAAGTAATTTCGACCCGAATGTTTTCATTCGAAGTCCCAATTTAAGTTAAGCAAAATAGCTCCTTTAAAAAAGTTTCAATCATAATTAATTACATAGGCGTAGAGTTTCGTAAATTTTGGACCAATACATAGATAGCATCATGCATGATGCATGCATATGATGTATATAAATTCCTAACGAATATTAAGTACTATATTTATATAAACTACATTATATAGTATATTTATTAAGTATATCCATGTACTATGTTTTCCTCTAAAGATAATGCAGGCCGTTTTAAAACAAATATATCCATATTTGCGCAAA
Organism: Phalangium opilio; assembly: GCF_054372755.1. Classification (NCBI taxonomy): domain Eukaryota; kingdom Metazoa; phylum Arthropoda; class Arachnida; order Opiliones; family Phalangiidae; genus Phalangium; species Phalangium opilio. The sequence goes on along the minus strand of NW_028324159.1, from coordinate 446,959 downwards.
AATCCTTACAAAAATTTCGAGACCACTTTCAAAACTCGGAAAATCACCATGGACACCAGTCTGTACACCTGGCTTCTAACACCACCATCTTCTGGTCTTTGTTTTTGTCCATCCCACATGGACACCAGTCTGTACACCTGGCACACCACCATCTTCTGGTCTTTGTTTTTGTCCATCCCACATGGACACCAGTCTGTACACCTGGCTTCTAACACCACCATCATCCTTAAGGTTAAGACATACGCGGCGATCGGCTAGGGTTACGAGAAACGTCTAGCCTTCCAATGGAGGGGTCTTCCACCAAGGTTCACGCAATTGCGATGCTCTTATCTACAGCTGCGATTCGAATCCTTTATATACTACCTATTTGGGTAAGGCGAAACAACAGTCATATCCTTCAATTCAAAGGTCAATATTAGTCAAGTCTCTCAAGGTTGTTTAATTATTCTTTTTTAAAACGATGTAACGCTCAATAAGGCGAACAACCAACGAAGAAAATATTAAATATTAATTATATTAATTATATTTATTTTAATATTTAAGATAATCTATTTTCTCAATTCAAAATTAATACGGAAAGAGTTAAAAAGCAGTCCATTTTTTTGTCTGTGTGTGTCTGTCCGTTGTCACACTAGTGCGCCGAGTTAGCAGTTCGCTTTGTTTTGATGTGTTAAGAAATCCTACAGAACCTTAAGATTCACTTTTTCCATAATATAAAGTGAATATGTGGAAATCTTTTTCGTAATTACGATGCATTTAGTACTTTTGTAGCTTTAAAGCTCTGTTTCATTTTGATATTCCAACGATGTTTTTTAATATTATTATTTGAAATTTCTGTTAATATATTACTTAAGCTATACTACATCTGTATATAGAATAATCCTTGGTTTAGTTATTTCACGAACAAATCTAAGGCATGGATTCTGTCGGGTAAATCAAGTTTGATCCGCAATAGGCTTAGTGAACCAAAGAGTAAATAATTGAGACCTGAGGTGGAGTAAACTTTGGGTTTTGATTATCGTGTCTGTAATGAAGGGACATTAACGGTTCAGAGTGAGCCGAAAGTTAAATACACGTTTAAATAATCATATTTAGATATTATAATAGAAGAAAGCATCATGGTAGCAATTAGATCAGTGAAAGGGCTAATCGTTATCAGGTTAGTGGTATGCATCAGAGAATAAAATTTAACATAGAACTTATATATTCTTTGAAAGTAATGATTTGAAACCTAGGAATAGCGGATGATTATATATTTTGACAATGTAGAGAAAACTATTCATTGACTTAAGCCTCGTTAGACAAAACAAAGCGAAAAAATGTTGCTCTAGTATTTCTTTATTGAGTCGTATACTAGTCTTTTCCCCGACTTGGAGAGGTATTATTTTGGTTTTCCCAACTTGTATTAACTTTTAATGATCAATAAATGGTTACCATATACGCGGGAAAATTAAATATAAGCGACGAGCGAAATTCTATCAAAATAAGAAAATATCAATCTGCTTCAAAATCATTTGCAGGTTCAATAATGAACACTGAATTATTTTGATCTATATTTACATAAAAGCAAGGAATCAATGAACGGTGTTTCAAGTCTATTGCTTTTACATCTAGAACTTGGTCCACTTTTTTTATATGATAAACGAAATATTTATCAACTGGCCCTGTATGGAATGGTGTACTTGATTTGTACATTTGAATAATAGCGTAGAATTTTATTAAACAAACACAATTATTTTGGCAATTGCAGATAGGTATATGCTTCACGAAGCACTTGATTTTTCCAAAAATAATTTCACCATTTGAATTAGTGCATTTCACAAACATAGTAAGGTGCTTTTGAGTTCTTGTATAAAATTCGCTATGAAATAAAACATTCTTAACCTTTAGCCCGTGAAACAAAACACATAGGTTTACGGAGTCTAGACCCGCGGATAACAAAGCTTGACGAACGTAAAAGGGCAGGATATCCGGTTTTTTTGCCAAACCAACAATTGTTACACCTTTGCATATTTTTTCTGTTAATTTGACACGTTTTCCCTTTCTGGACATATCCTTGCAAAATTTCCACACATTTGAACCTACAGTTAATTTGCTTTTAAGTATAGGAATGGTTATAAAATGAGTAGGCGCTGAAACAATCTGAGTATGAAAGGATTGCGTACCATGGCACAGTTTAACAATTAACCCGTTCATGTTTTCAAATTGGAAGCAAGAAGTCTCGCATAAAGGTCCAAGTTCGGAATACGTGTTTGATAATTGAACTAATTGATGTATATTTGCACTCATATGTCGCTCACCATATAACGTTTCAAAATCGGACACATAACGTGATAGCATGAGACGCGCAATAACAAGTTCTGTCCTTGAACTACTTTTCGATAATATATAAATGGCCTGAACTAATAAAGCGTGGTGCTCGTGATAAACCGAGGGCATGCTATCGAATAGCAAAACAATTGAGTAATAAAGGGAAAAGTACTTGAATTCTGCTGCTTTCCAATAAGCGATATCCGAGGTTGAGCGTGGTGTTCTTTGTACAAAAGAAGGAGGACTTATTGCTTTCATTCGATCATCGATTGTGTTTCTTAGATGATATAATGAGTAAGGTTCATTCTTGTGAGCTACTTCTAACCAAAGAGACATTATTTTTTTAGAAACCCCTAAGTACACAGTACACTGTTAAAAAAAACTGTTCAATCTTGGACAAAATCATGTGCAGAGTAGTGACTCTGAGACAGCACAGATTTTTAACCAAATCTGCACAGATTAAATCAAGTGCTAATGTGCGCATTAATTTGATTGTGCGAAGTTACACAGAAACAAGGCCAGCTTTGAGCGGACAACCGACCATCGTTGAACGGACTACAGACAATAAAAGGCAGGAAAATCAACCATCTTTGATCGTATATTCGACCATCAACGGCAGGCTCATCGACCACTTTAGACTGGAAATCCGACCATATTAAAACGGAAAACCGACCATATTTGAACAGAATATCGGCCATCGTTGAACAGAAAATCGATCATCTTGGATCGGACAACCGACAATCGACGGCTTTTACGTCGAATATTTCCAATTGGAAAACCGATTTTTTTTGCATGGAATATCGACGATGGCCACGTTTATACCACTCCCACCTCCATGAAGGATAGCAGACAACATTTTAAACCAATTATTATACTTCTTAAACAGAAATAAATCAGACAATAGTACAATATGGTGAGATATTGCTTAGGCGTCTACTCCTTTACTGCACAGTCTTCATGGTGCACATAAAGGAAATGACCAATATTGCTTAAATGTGTATTTAACTTTCGGTTCACTCTGAACCGTTAGGACCTCCTCAGAGAGGACGCGAAACAACACCTATTTTGGCTTGCTTCGTCCTTCGGTGCATTTAATAAATCCGATATAACACCTCATGGAAAGCAAAAGTTAAGAATTATTTACCATTGTTTCTTGGGAAGTTGCAATCTATGTTTACACTTTATATAAATGTAGTCAAGCTAAATTAAAACGTAAACACCCCATTTTAAATATTAATATCAAAAGTTTTTCTTGGAATATCGAAATCAATGAGAAGTTAATAGCTACAAAATAACTAAACGAATCGTAATTCCGAAACATATTTACAATATTTTCACTTAAAATTTTGCAAAACGAAAGTTTTATGGTTTAGAAAGAGTTCTTTTCATACCAGCACAAGGTAAAAACAAGAAGGGAGTATGAACTAAGGAGTAGAATCTAGAAAGTTATTAAGAATTATGATATATTATTGCATAGGCCTTTGCTTTGCGCCTCAAAGGTTCCTTAAATAAGTTCTGAATGTATCACACCCTAGCTTTCGTTGTTGATTTTCAATATTACGAAAACCCAACTTTTAACACACTCTCGCCCTTTAAAAAAAATAGTCAAGACAAAATTGAATTGTTTAAAATAATAAAATTTTAGGTTGTACAATAATAGAGTAATTTCGTCTACCTGCCTTTGGCTTATGGGTAGTTGTGATACTACTCTGTTGAATGAATTTTAGTTTTGAACTAAATATAATTTAACAAATTTACGTAAGAAGAAATATTTTGGTTGGTAGACTTTTTGCCGTTTAATGTCACATGAATGATGGAGAATGCAAAAAAATACACTCTAACAAATATTTGTTCCAACCTGAACAAATTATTGTGCAAAGCCTCAACACACTTGGAGCACACTTTTCGTTCAGTTTTGAACAGTAAATACAGGTACTAAAATTGAACACCAAAACGGTGTGATAGGTTGAGCACTTTCATGCTCATTGTTGAACACTGTGTGTGGTAGGATTTCTTCTTAGAGATGCAAAATTTAACAGTAAAGTCGACAATTTGGCACACATTATGTGTCAATTTTGCAACGTAAAAAATGACAATGACAAATTGGTGGCTGTTTTGAATAGTGTAGCGGGCTATTTTATTTCATAAAATGCAAACCTTCGATATTCGTGTGATTCCTACCGCACCTTGGACGGTTGACAAAAAGTAATAAATAGCCTCCAGGGACTGCACTTGACGAATGTGGTCACTGTCATTTTCTTCCGATAATAATGGACTAGCAAATCATTTCATTTTCAAACAATTTGAAGTCTTTTATAAATATAAGGGAAAGGTAAAATACGCAATAATCCTTGACATTTCCATTCATATTATTTTAAAATGATGTTTGTAAAGACCAATTTATATTTCATTTAGGATAAATCAGCATTTTACAGTAAATTGTTGACATATTATCGGATACTATTAGATTTTTAATGAAGGTTTTGTTAATAAACCTCAGAGCGTATTAGGCAAACTGTCTGGATTGAACACCTTCAATATTATTTTGGATGATTCTGCAAACCTTTCGCGATTGAACGCCTAGTCGCCTAATATTTTCAAACTGTTCAAGAATGAACAATTGTGTTCAAGTTTGAATACCCATTGAACGCTTTTTCTTAGAGTGTATCACGATCTGTGCAATCTGAAAGCACACTTGACAGGTCATTTTATTCCCTGGCCAAAATTTGTCTGAAATGTGCAAATTTGGCGTGTTAATTTATGATTTGTGCAACTTGGGTCAAAAGTGTGTAAACTTGGTATGCCATTTTGGGATTTGTGCAACTTAGGTCAAAGACGTGCAAACTTGGTATGCCATTTTGGGATCTGTGCATATTTGGGAAGACTCGTACAAACTTGGCAGACCATTATCGGATCTGCCCACCTTTGGTCGAAAACTCCCAAAATTGGATTAGTTCTGGTCGGTTTTTTCTAACAGTGTATGCATTAGGTCTATGGATGTACATTTTATTATATCAGGTACCAAAGCACTCAAGATCGAAGGGTCTTTAATGCCAAGCAATGGTCGACCCAACTCTAAAGCTTCATGTCCCAAACGAATGGTTTCCGCATGGGTTCTGGTCTTAGCTGGCTTTTCTTGACTTTAATATACGTGAACCGTAGAAGTTTCAGATATTCTAAATGTATTCCCTTCTTGAATGCATTTTGGGCATCCATATGCCCCATTAAATTGAATGGTGTTTAAAACCATACATTTTGCTGGAAGATCGCACGTTCCAAGTAAGAGCATACATTTCAAAACAATTTCATGCGCTAAATCTGGTGTTTTAACACGTATGCCATCGGCTAACTGCTTTAACATCGCGTAAAAAGGTTTAAAAAATTGATTAATTATGGGTTTCACAGCGCCAATCCATATCGCTGCAACATTAATATTCTCTTTCAGGATTCTCTTCTCAAATGGTAGTTCGTTAATGGAAAAAATAAGGGCCATAGCGCTTTCTTAGATGAGTTAAAAAGTTTCACTCCATCTGTATTCCACATTAGTGAAATATTTTTTGGATGACTTAGAAAATCATTGTTATCAAAATAAGTTTTATAAACGGATCACTCATATTGACATATATTTTCCCCGTCATTGGGTCGCTGAAACCGACTTTGAAGCATTTTGTAAAATCCCTTCCTTAGTAACATCGTTTGAATTTGTTTTTGTATTGAAAGTTCCATGAAATGGCAAATATTTATATCTAGATTTAAATTAGTGTTACATTTCTCGCAGTAAGGATTTTCAAAATTTAACCGTTCGTTTTGGCAGTTGGCGCAGAATATTCCGTGTTTAGGCGCGTGTTTCGTTCTCGAGAAAAATTTATCATAATTATATAATGTTTTGATGCAGAAGTTAGGTAGTATACAGTGTAGGCTAATTAACGAGAGGAGGTCGGACAATGCCTCCCTACTTAATGAATGCTTGAGACAAAAATGGAATATTGCCATCATGCTCTCCAAAAGTGTGATCGGAGCACCCGCATAAATTGGTTCATTTTCTTCATAATTTGAGAATGCTCCATGGAAATTTATATCTTCATCAGCATCTTCATTTTCATTTTCGATCTCGTCGGGATTCATTGCTTCCATATGGGAATTAGGTTGCATTACATCCACTAGCTCGTCTAAAAAGCTTTTCGTTATATCCAATTTTAATCATCAGGTCAAGAACTAAAATTTGTAATTAATCTCTGATTAGAATAAAATAGGGTAAACTAACTCGATAAAACTAAGCTATGGCTAAATTCTGATTTCCATTCCACTACTAACGCTTAGCTTTAAAGAGAGAGTGAAGGAAAAAAGGCATGTGATTTTATATCGAAGCAACACCTTATTTCTGTAAATTCCTACAAAGTGAAAACTTGGTAAAGTTGGGAAATAAGTCATTTTTTAGAAATCAAAATACATTTAGCTTCTGTCTATAAATTTCAAATTGCACCTCCAGATATCCACGGAAGGGTTGTTAGCTGGAAATGAGGAGCTAGGCTATTAGGCATATTCTCAACTCAAAATTATTTAGTCTATTAAATATAAACTTATTTTCCTTGTCAAAATCATTCTGAATGTTTCACTATGCCGATTAGTTATAACTAAGATATTCTATTTTCCCTTAACCCTCCCTTTAACCATATTAATCAGAGTTGCCTAAACACCCTTTGTAAGTTGTTATCGCTAGTAAGATTTTTTACTAAGAATGGGGGGAGGTTCTTTGAATTTCGTACCAGTTCATTTCAGCTTCAAATGCCAGCGTGTGATAAGCTCAGCTAACCCTTATTTCAAACTGCCGGTAAGCATATTGATATTTCAGCTGAATAAATTCTGGATATATGTGTACAATAAGGGCGAAGTCATCTTGTGACTTATTGCCCTCAATATAAATTTTGCTCAACTCTTCTTTTGGTCGTACCCTAAATTTGTTATACAAATACAAGCTGATATGATGAACTACATTTAAATTTTTTTCTGTTCTCTTAAAATAACAATAGCTTCAGCGTTTCGCAACTCTTCTGCGCCTTTAATTTACACTTCATTTTGCTCCGAACATAATTACCGCAGCTTATAGAATTAATACTACATATTTAAAGCTTTCTATGTCCTGTTTGGCATGCCATATAGCTTTAATTACAGTATTTACCAGTCAGGTTTTGTTCTGAAATTTCCGGAGATGCATTAGGTTCGTGTAATTCATGATTATGAACGACAACATCTGGTTCATCTTGATTTTCATTATTTTCTGAGTGATATATTATTATTATTATTATTATTAAGTGAGATGTTTTGTATTTTCCTATAAAATCTATCCAATTTTAAAGCCTCACCTTTGTTTAGCCGCCGCTGATCTCTATGAAGTGATAATTCTGGATTTTTACTTTTCTCATTCAATTTTGATAGCAAACGGTACCGAGTGATTTTTGACATTTTATCGCCAGATCTTAAAAACTCATTGTAAGGTTTTCTTTTCCTCGTTTCTTTGATTTCATTATCCATAGTTATTTGTGTTAATTTTTAGAACTTTTTTTCTTGATACAAGTTGCAGAGAACAATACCGTGTTAGAACTCGTTACCTTTGACTACAGATATTTTAAAAATAATAGTTTATGGATTTGCCATAAGATTTAGTAGAAATTTCCCCCGTTTCACAAAACCGATGATTTTTTATGTCATGTTCGGCCAATTTCGCGTTAAGCACACACACACAGATAAACCTTCCTACCTATGAATGAAGCTTCTATAAAGCTAAGCTCTGCAGTCTAAGCAGCTTCTTGTTGAAGCTAATCTACTATGGAAAAATATATCTGTTCGTAGGAAAGGGTGTGCACGTTATTTGTTTAAATTTGGGAAATTACAGCATTACGTGTTCCACAAGACTCAAAAAATTATTTAACTGATTTACGACAGAGTAATGTCCTTTAACGTACATTACCAAGAAAAATAACCCTAACAATAAAAGAATGTCGCCGGGCCAAGCAGCATGACCAAGGGGTCTGTCATTACAATAAAAAGCACGAAACATGAAGTTAAAATGGGTATTGATAAGTTCTGTGAGATTATTATCGATTTGACAGATTTTGCTTAATTGAAGCGTGAGTAACGGGTTTAAAAATCACTTTTACTGATTTAATTACTTCAATAACTATGGGATTTTGTTTATTTGAGTTAACTTTTGTAACTAGCCAAGATGGACGGCCCCTTAAACAGAGACTCTGCCAAGGTCGGTTTCGAACAACTTGGGGCTTAGTGGCCCCATCCCTATCCCGAAGCGCCAGGTTCAGAATTCAGGTTTTCTGAAATGCCTCTTCTTTCTGGAACTTTCTGGGCGCGTACATATCAGAAGGTAGTGTGATGACTTGGAGTCTTGGTCCCGCAAAAATTTACGTGCGTGTGGTCAGACTGAAACGATTTTATCGGAATTTCACATTTACGGTATTAAGGATGCAGTCGGAATCTGCCGCGTCGGAGGTTTTAAACTTGTTAACTTCTTCAATTACTGATGAAGGAATAAGCGTTAAAGAAATAAAAACTCAATCAAAGCTCTTTGCTTTGGTTTATTGGACGGATGAGAAAAAAACAAGTTTAGTGCCCATTCAAAATATTAGAGTGTCAGATAGGAAGGAGAAAACAAAATGTGATGTTAAATTTAATAGCAAGCGATATCCTGCATACATCATAAAAATCGGATCAGGTATGTAAATTCTTTGCCTTTAGAGCCTAAGTTTAGATAGATGTTTTCAATTATCGCCCCAATGGGCACGGTCTCGGCCGTTATTTGGCTTCGAAATTCGAGGCCCGCAAAGAAACGGCCGAGAACGGTTGTTGTCTAGAGGATCATATATGCGTAGAGTTTTGGCGCGACTTTTGAAGCGTCTTTGCCTAAAAATGTGATTGCTTGCACCAACTTAGGAATTTAGTGGCATGAATTACTTAATAGACTAAATGGATTTCAGGTACTATCAATCAGGTGTTAAATGTATCAACTAATACCTATCGAATCAAATTATTAGAATATTTGCGGTTAGATTCCGAGCACGTGTTCCTTTCTAACGCAAGCGCTTTTTTCCCCTCCCTGAACTTACTCGTCACCGTCACGATGCCTTGGGTAAATCTCTCTCTTCAGACCGCGCTATATGGTGTGACCCCTTGCCCGTAATACGTTCGACAACAACTTTGCCCATTCCACTCGGGAGATACTGCGCTGAAAGTGTTTTGAAATTCTAGTTTGTCTCAGGATGAAACTACTACATAGCGCTTAGTTTAGTTCATATAAAAATAACAGAAGTGAGAAAACTGGGAGAAGGCTTCGCCGCCGCTTCGGACTTATAACCTAACAACCGCTTAGATCATGACATGGGTAATAGGACGAATCCTTTTTCTATAGCCGGGTAGTGTCGGGTAATTAGAAAAGTATTCTTGATTCCAGCTCATCCCTAATTCTATGCGTTTAGTTTTTTACTTTTATTGACTTAATTGCTGTAGCACTCAGTATAGAAGTTACACGGATCGAGGTTGATCCTCGACTTCTATACTTGCGTATAATCCTACGTACATATTTTACATTTACCTAAAATATTATGACTCGATGCAAGCCGTCTGTAGTTTCTTACATATACGCTTTTGAAATTGTACGTTTGTACAGGACGTTTTTTATTCACTGTCTTTGATTGCTTTAATAGACCAAGATGAATTGAAAAACGTTCAACTTGAATATAATACGGAAATAGCTAAAAACACAGGCTCACCACTGATTGAAGTGGAAAAACAACCACTTCGAAAAAAGACTACTGTGGAGAAAAAGGCCATTTTGAAAAAAGGAAAACTGTTTGGAAAGTCCATCACCTCGTCGAAAAATGAAACCATCACGAATGTTAACAACGAAGTTGATAACATAGATAATATGTGGTGCCCAAGTCAAACTTTCTCAGATACAGGCGTTCCCTCAAATTTGAGCAACCAAGATCCGAAAGATGACAGCTCTGAAGCGCACATTCGTGAAGGATCAGCTAGTACTAGTTTCATTGACGCTTTTTGTGAATCTAGTAAATTTTCATTCATTAGAGAATCGCAGAATATTTTAAGTGAAGATGCAACGAGGACCATTTATGACGTAAGTCACATATTTTATTAGGTTATATGGTATTGTAATACCGTTAACCCACAATTGCCATTTGTTCATTATAGATGGATTTAGGAGATAAAAATAACCCCCTGACAAATATTGTGTAATTATAATATCCTATTAGTTACTGGTTGCTCGTTTATGTCAAAATTTTCAGCGTTGTTTTGCTTATGGGATTTCTGGCTTTTTCGCTTTGATTTTATAAATTGCAAGGAATTATGAATTTTTTTCTTGTCTGCATGGGTTTCATTATGAAGGGATATATAGTTTACTAGGGGGAAGCTATAAATTCGCATTTCTAGCTTTATCTCCAGTCCAAACGTAGGTACGGAGTTAATCCCCGCCTCTAAAATACAACCAGCATCTCATTGGTTCTTGAAAACTCGCGTCGACGCGACGCGAATGACGAAAATTACGTATTTTGAGACTGAGGAGAGGCGAAATAGCCCGGCGGCCTCCTTTTAGGTCCCCCCTTGTATTTTGAAAGGGGGACTGGGGCTATGGCGCGCCTATACCTAGGCACTTATACCTTCTCGCTATCAAACTATATATCCCTTCTTGGTTTCGTGATATTAATTCCAGGGCGGGTTTTGTCTCTAATATACACTCTGAATAATTGACTGAAGAATGTAATCTTAAAAATCAGTAGCATTGAAAGTGCTGAAATGACTATGGTGTGTAGGGAATAATTGGACCCTCCTGCTATAATTGTCACAAGCTAGTCCATTTTGGGTTTTTTTATCAGACTAATTGAGAATCTTATTTCTATTTTAAATGAATGATATTGTTTCCAATACCTCCATAGATTTTGCAAATTAAACGATATAATTGCAATAGATCTAGCCTTGTTCAGGAACTTCAAAATCCTGACGATCAGGCTCTTAATAAAATCCCTTATTGCGAAAGCCAAGGAACGAATATCGAAGTTCAGGTTATTCCCGGCGATGACGAAGCTCGGAATAGCATGACCAATGAAGCTCAAATTCCAGAACCAAAGTCAGACCACTGTCAACTCACATCAAGGTAAACATTTTAAGTATAAAACAATAAACTAGCCCTTTTTATTACTTGGCATATCAAAATTTAAACACTTTTCGGTCAATTTTCAGTTTGTCTGAAGAAACTATGCAAACGGGTGTTTCTATAAGGTATAGTAAACGTAAACTGAAACAATAAAGATCTGAATACCTTATACCTATGAAAATTTCATCTTTACATTTAATAGTGCTCAATGTTCCGAGAAATCATTTACCGACGACACACTCAGGCATTTATTAAAATTTGGTAGTTTTGTGAATCATTTGATTTTAAAACTGGGATTTCATGATTTATCATTTCCAGTTACTCCAACGAAGATAAAATTTGCGGAAGATTTTACTCAAACAATGAAAACGGTTTGGAATCAATGCGATGTGTGTTTATCTTACATTTAAAGTTACGATACAATGTTAATACAAAAATCTATTTTTAGAACTCTAAAAGGAAACTTTTTGAGGATAGTAGCCATTCTGAGAGTTCGAGTGGGCCATCAACTCTAAAATTTCTTACGTGTGGGAAATCTCAATGCATGGTAATTTTTTCACATATCTTTTAACAATTTTTACTCAGGCAAAAATGCAATTTCTATAATTTTCCGACAGGTTGACTTGGTACCAGGAATGGGAGTTCAAGTAACAGCAGGCCAAAAAGCGTCAATTGAGCTCATAGGCTCTGAAACCCCAGGAAAATTAATAAGGGCTATATTAGTAACCCTCTATTCAGCTGAAGAGCTACAGAACTTAAGCGCGCAAGGAAAAAGGGGTTGCCAAGGCATATCTCAAGAGGTTCTGGATGTCATAAAAGGTCAGTAATGTAATTTAAAGTACTAATATTATAGAAAACTACAGCACACTGATGTTAAATTTATATTTCAGTTTTTGTGTCGAAGAGGTTTCCAAGTGATAAAATCACAAATGAATATGTTACCAGAGTTATCAACTATAAATGTCACTCCGTAAAGAGAGTTCTGAAAAGAAAAGACGTCGAGTAAACGTCATTAAAAAAGATTTTTTTGCATGACGTACTGAACTTTGCATAACTTCTTTTGAATTGAAAAAAGTCTTTTCTTGTGAGAATTTCAATGTTTCGATAAATTTATCTTAATAAATTCAGCGCTTTGGATATGATTAGTAATATATTACTTTTATGCAATCTTAAATTTAGTTTAAGTAGGATTTATATCACTTTTTTCAAGTTACATTAATGTGGATTTCTAAAATTTTTCAATGCGTTAATTTTCTGGCTTTTTTATAACTTTCTATTTAGTTGGTTTTAAGTGGTTTATATTAACTTAGAATTAAGTGCGTTTTAAGTGGTTTATATTAACTTAGAATTAAGTGCGTTTTAAGTGGGTTATATTAACTTAGAATTAAGTGCGTTTTAAGTGGGTTTTAAGTGCTTAATATTAACTTAGAATTAAGTGCGCTTTAAGTGGTTTATATTAACTTAGAATTAAGTCCGTTTTAAGTTGATTATATTAGCTTTGCCTTAAGTTTTTTTTAAGTTGTTAAAATTAAGAACGAATTAAGTTGGTTTTGAGTGGTTAATATTAACAATGAACTAAGTTGCTTTTAACTTGTTCATCTTAGCTTGGCGTTAAGTTGTTTTTAAGTAGCTAATATTGGCTCAATAGAGTTGGTTTTAAGTTCTTATTGAAGTGTGAAATTAGTTCATGTTAAGTATGCATTTGTCCCAAATACAAATTTAAAACGAAGTGCGAAACAACCAAAACAAGAATGTGATAAGTTTTTCGCAACAACTTATTTTTTGGTAAGGGACAACAAAACTTTGGCGTAAAGAAGTTAAGTTTGAAGAACCACCGTCGCAAACAAGATCTACTGTTTCTAGCCCGACAGTGTTTATGGCCCACATACAACGCATAACCGTATTAGAATTAACAGAATGGGATACTGGTTTAGCAAACATGAAGTATGGTCCTATAATATCAAATTTGGGGAACGCTGCTCTCCAGAGGAAATGCAAAACATACTCAGCTTCAAGAACTTCAGTTACGTTCGGTTCTTTGTAAAGATCTTCCAATGAGGCTAACTCTTTACAATCTAACTGATGACCAATGTATTGATCGTTTTGAGAGTTCCAAATCAATTTGCCTATTACTTTTACCACGTCAAAAAAAGGATGCCTTCTTTGGGAGGTTTAGGGTGTTCTGGATATTTTTCACAGTGCGCCTCAAATGAAACTGGTGTTATAGAAACTAAACCCAAAACCGTTTATTGGGAATGCAGTGATATTTGTAATGTTGGAACTCGAGCCATTGCGAAAGTGCTAACTTTCATAAACACGGTTGCGAATGCGAACGAAAAATCACTGACTAAAATTATTGAGTCAGGTTTGGACCTTTGGGATTTTAGAAAGAAATTTTGCACTAAATCCAACGTGTCTATAACACCAGATGGAGCTGAGATCGTGGTGAGAATAGTTCCATTGCTGGGACACACGGCATATTGCGCTGATTGTGAAGAGTGCCAAAGCCATTTACGTCCTTTTGCTGAACTGACTCCTCATTATTCGGGAATTAAAACCACTTTATTTATCACGTGAAGGCGTTGCTTAACGCGTTAACAAAGATTTCGAATGAAATTGAAAGTGGTGATTACGATTCTCTCACCAAAATCATGGGGGAATTGCAGGCCCGTCGTCAGGGGAGGGCCAGGTGGGCCCGGCCCTACCTACAATGCGTTTGGCCCTACCTGAAATATTTCCAAAATTCATGGAAACTGCTCGTGGCCCTACCAATAGTTTCATTGGCCCAACGCCCCTACCCTTAACCCCACTAGACTACGTTCATGATAAGCCTATAAATCCCATATAATTAAAAAAAAATTTTAAAAATTATTGTCACTTCGTAGACTGTGGAGGTGATGATTCCAGTGTTGCCAATGTTTCGGTGTTAAAAGACATGAGAGAATATCACGAGAAACTCCCGGTTTCCAAAGAAGTTGAAAAGAAACGGAAGGCTTCTAAAAAGGTGAAAGAGCCAGAAGCCATAATTTCGAAGGCAGAAAATGAGGACGATGAAAATGCGCTGCAAGAGAAAGAAATTGTTATCGAAACCGAACACACGATGGGTGATGTGGAAGCTGCCATGTAAATGAATTTCGAGACTGATGTTGACTATGTGGCGTTACTAAACTCGGATCAAAAGAGAATTTATGATCACATCATGGATCACTTTTCCCAAGAAGGAGAAAAATCTGGAAACAAGTGCCTTTTCTTGTAGGGACCTGGTAGCACTGGCAAATCGTTTCTTATCGACACTCTCGCCAACGCCGTAAGGCGGCGCTTTCAAAATCCTGCTTGCGTGGCAATTGCCGCGCTAGCGAGTTTGGCAGCATTGAATGTTAATGGCGTAACGTTACACAGATTGCAAAACTGCAATTGAAACAATTGATCTGAGTATCCAAACTTTGCGAGTTGGAGACAGTTTTATGTGCGTAGTTTGGAATGATATCTTGGAACGTTTGAACAATGTGAGCCAGCTTCTGCAAACTGAAAGCCTTCATTTGAAGATCGTTTTTGATTACATGAAATCTCTTGGAGAATTGGTTCAGGGTGTTCGCTCAGATTTTAGTCATTTTGAGGAAGCGGCTAGGAATTTACTAATGACAACGAAAATGGTCTCAAATGATGAGGAACCAAACAACCTCAGTATCGTTCAGAAGGAAAACGCAAAACAAAGCGCAAAAAGAGATGTCATGAGCCTAACCAGTGTGCTTCGTCGGCATACGATTTCACTCCTCAAGAAATGTTTAGAATACAAACATTTATAGTTATATGTGATAGTTTAATAACAGAGTTGGACAAACGTGCTCATGCGTACAAGCTTGTTCATAAGGATTTTTCCTTCACGTTTGATTATTTAAGTGTAGATATGACTCTACTTACAAGAGAAAGGCGTCGCACGATCTAAAAGAATGACCTTTATCAAGAGCTCGAAAATGGCATAATTTATTTTCACGAGCAAGTGAAGGAAGAAGCTGAAGCTCAAGACCTGAAAAGGCTAAATGAACTTGAATGAAGCTCGAAAATCCTGAGCATTATGAGAGATGTACTGAATGGAAACTGTTTCCCTAATATAACTTTCAATGCCGTCTGTGAAGGTGAGAGATCATTTTCGAAATTGAACGACTTATCTTATTTGTATCGAACACGAATTTGTCAAAAATATTGACTTCTCTGCTTTAATTGATTAATTTGCCGCATCAAAGGTAAGAAATTTTTTTGGAAATTTTGACATAGTTTGTTCATTTCTTAATTAAGTATAGTCATTTTGCAGGGGACCCCGAATCTGGGCCATATTGTGTAAGGTCCTTTTGGAGTAATTTCGACCCGAATGTTTTCATTCGAAGTCCCAATTTAAGTTAAGCAAAATAGCTCCTTTAAAAAAGTTTAAATCATAATTAATTACATAGGCGTAGAGTTTCGTAAATTTTGGACCAATACATAGATAGCATCATGCATGATGCATGCATATGATGTATATAAATTCCTAACGAATATTAAGTACTATATTTATATAAACTACATTATATAGTATATTTATTAAGTTTATCCATGTACTATGTTTTCCTCTAAAGATAATGCAGGCCGTTTTAAAACAAATATATCCATATTTGCGCAAAAATCCTTACAAAAATTTCGAGACCACTTTCAAAACTCGGAAAATCACCAACTTAGGAAACCATGAGAGCAACTTAGCCCATAAGACTAATTTATACTTGTGCCTCGAAAAACATTTTGAAAGTTGGTTATCTACTCTATGGAGTTTTACCAGCGCGGCGCCTTACCAGGGATACTACATGTTTAAAGAGGGATTATCAGCTCGAGCCTTTCACGTACGTTCAGACGAGACTGCGGCAGACGGTTTTTAACGGGGATCTATAACGCGCGCCGTCTTGTTTTTCCATATCAAGGACAAATTGAATTCCTATTCCGAGTATTCCCCCATTTTTTGCGTTCCACCGGACCTAAGCCGTTCCAAAGCGCGCCTATTTCTCTCAGATTTCGCATCCTCCCGCCATCATCCTTGATTCGGCTTTGAATTGCACTAAAATTTAGAAGTCCGGTAGACTTTACTGCGCATGACACGCCGATAACTCTGTCGCAATTTCAGTCTCCCTTCGAATCCCTCTTACAGCATCTAGTATCCCTGGCCTTACATTCGTCGCACTATTCCAAAAGCGGATTATTCTTCACACATAAAGTACGTAAGTCCCACTTTTCCATAGCTTTGGCCATATATTTCATGACATTACCGAAGTAAAAACTAAACAGACGAACAAAAAAGGTTTTAAACAATCATAAGTCCCCTAACCGTATATAGCCTCTTTAATGCCAGACCAATCGGCGACGGCTACTACTATTTTCTTGCATGGGACCTCGGCTCGACCTCACCGGCGACATAATAATATCTGTCACTTCAGTCTTAATGTAATTAAATTTTAAATAGTTTTAAATCTAACTTAATACCACTACCAAAACCTGGTACCACTTGGCAAGCCCTTCATTTGGTCCTCTAAACTCTAGAGTAATGCGGTTTATTGTGTTTGAAAGAGAAAAGTTAGAGTAGAAATTGCAAAAAAGCTTGAATTTTTAAACTGGTCCCGCCTCAATTCCCATCAAAAAAATTAATTATTAAACTGGTACTAGTGTTACAATTGTAACAATACTCCTGATAAAAAGGCAAAAATACTGCAACACCCCCCCCCCCCCCGCCCCCAAAAAAACTTTTAAATTTCGCTCCTTTTCAATATGGGAAAAATGCTTTTAAATGACAATTTATTTAAGTGTAAGAATTAAACAGGAAAATGGAGGATGAGTGTAAGATCAGAGTAGTTTTAATTATAATTTGGAAGTTTAATTATAAGGTATCCGTGAATTTACCAAAAACATTCCTGTTTTGGGTTGACTTCACATTAATTATACTTGATTAAGTTTAATTTAACGGTTTCTCTAGTGTGGATTTAGTTTATAATACAAGTTTCGATAAAATATTAACATTATTTGCAATTACCCTAAAATATCTAAGCGCTTTTTATGCATTTTTCAATGATGAATTAAATTAATTTCAAAGTGAAATAGGTAACATCTGTGGCTGTGCAAAAAACTTGTGATTTTTTAATCTTAATTTGAGCGCTTTTCGGGAGAGTGGATTAAGCTTAATGTACTTTAAAGATAATTTAAATTAACTTAAGTGTGAAATAGAAAACATTGGGATTTACCAATGGCTTGGGTAGTTTTAGATAAGATTAAAAGTTATTTGAGTATTTATCCAAAAAATGAATATATTTGGTTTAATTTCACGTTAATTATATTTAATTGAGTGACAATTAACGTAGGATTGTGTTTCGGCAGTGTACATTTAGGTTATAAAATGACTTTCAATATATACTTCACGTTAATTGCAATTTTTAGTGGAGTTTTTGAATCTTATTTCACCCTAAACTTTTGAATTTCGCGCCTATTAATGTACTTTAAAGATAATTTAAATTAGCTTCAGTGTGAAATAGAAAACATTGGGATTTACCAATGGCTTGGGTAGTTTTAGATAAGATTAAAAGTTATTTGAGTTTTCATCCAAAAAATGAATATATTTGGTTAATTTCACGTTAATTATATTTAATTGATTTAAAATTAACGTAGGGTTGTGTTTCGGCAGTGTACATTTAGGTTATAAATGACTTTCAATATATACTTAACCTTATTGCAATGTTTAGTGGGTTTTGAATCTTATTTTACCTTAAACTTTCGAATTTCGCGCCTATTAATGTACTTTAAAGATAATTTAAATTACCTAAGTATGAGATAGAAAACATGGGGCTATACTAACAGCTTGTGCAGTTTTAATCTTAATTAAGTATTTTATTTCAAAGTTACTCGAGTTCTCATCCAAATATTTATATTTCATGTTTAAATTCATGTTAATTATACATAATTAAGTTGAAATTAATGAAGGATTGAGGTTTGGCAGTGTTGATTTAGCTTAAAAAATGAGTTTCAAATCACCTTAATTGTAAAGTTTAGAAGAGTTTTTCATTCTTGCCAACACAATGTGTTAAATTTTTATCATACCACGTGCTAAATTTGCGGTAACATAAAGATCATCTATAACATATGTTAATGAATGATGTGATTCTATAGTTTAGCAACTTTGGCTTCAATAACAGTAATTAAATTAAATACCTAAACAATTCATAGCAACTTAGACAAATAAACAAACGGCAATGTGAACTGTGGAGATAGCGAACAACGTAACCCTCCGTTGCTGACGCGGTTACTATAATTATAATAGTAAGTAAGATAGGGTAATGGCAGCCTTCTACGTTCGACTGTATTAAGCTCTATGGGGAAATAACATGGAGTGCCATTAGTCTCTATAACTTAAGCCTTGGCCGTAAAGAACGTTGAAAAACTTACTTCAAAAGATATAAAAACCTCTATTAACTGTAATAATTTACCTGAATTACTTTTCTAGACGAAAATTCGACCTGATAACGACCTTTTTCTTATTAAGGGTGCTACAGTTAATTAGAAAATACATATAAAGGTGCTAAAGCTCGGATGAAATACCAAAATTACCAAAGTAATTTGTTAGAGTCTACTGCTAAGAAATTAGGAAAGCCAACATTTACAATTAGTCAACGTAACTTGTTAGCACCCACAAACTTAGGACCTTCTAGTTGTCAACGAGAACGAAATGAAGAAAATAGGTTTAAACGCGCTATAAGGTTAGGCTGACCTCTGACCCAAAAGTAATTTTTGACGTACTATCTCAATTAGTTAAATTACAAAAATTAGAATACATTAATTAAAAATCGAAACAGGTAAGTTTCCCATTTAATAAATGCTTGTTAATTTAGAAGTATTCCGAAAACTAACTTCGCTATAGTTTTTCCGTATGGCCTATGACAATTGCGTTAAAAAAACGAAAATTTTTTAATGCTTTTTCTATGGGACGCTAACCCTAAAAGGTGTGACTTTTTCTTTAACATTACGGAAGGGTGTCATGTCATATCTACAAGGGCCTACCGGCCCTGTAGAATTAGATATTGAAGGAGTTCCAGAGAACCATTAATTTTGACTTTAACCCTGAGAAAAAAATCGTCGATTTCATTCGTCCTATTACGGGAAAGATTTTTGAATTGACTCAAAAGTCGGATCTTTTTGAGAAGTTGTATAATCAACTATTATCAAAGAAAAATTTTGTTACGACTGAAATATATACAGGTAGAGATTTTTTTGTTTTCATTGAAATATAAATTTCATAACATAAATTAATTGTTATCATTAGAAATGGAAGTTGGCACAAGTTAACTTTTATTGCCGTTGATTTTTAAGGAAAACCCCAAAATGCTTTTTACTTTAGATGTAAGTAAGTTTTTCATCATCTATTGGTTGTTCATATACACATGAATATTGATCATAGATATTTAATTAAATGCTATTCTAGGTTCCAGACCACGAGCGTGCTGTGGTAAATATTCAAGACGCAGACTATTTCAGAAAACCCGTGAAAGTAGTTTTGGACACTGTAGAAATTTCATCGAGCAGTGTTATTAAAGGGTTTGTAACGCCCTTTATGACCTTTTATGCGTTTGGTATTGATTACCCTCCAAAGTTGATGAAGACATTACAGTTTATACAGAAAGTAGTTCTCGAAATTGAACCAGGACTAAAAAATTACCAGTAGCAATTAAAAATGCGGTTAACAAATTATATGCATTAAATTCTAAACCTCTTAAATTGAAAAATGTTCCTTGAAATTTGTTGTACATGTGAACCTTACCTTGTAAATTGATGGTTATAAATGACATTTGAGTTAGCTATAATACTGACTTTGTTTTATTATTATTATATGTTGTTTTCATACCACAACTGCTACATTTTTGAGCGCAATTCGGGTTCAAAAACAACCTTAAAATGGTTATACATAACACCATTATAAGAACGTTTTGAATCAATCAAAGGTTTCTAATAACACCTTGTAGAAGAACGTATTGAATCCAACAAAGGTTTCAAATAACACCTTGTAGAAGAACGTATTGAATCCATCAAAGGTTTCAAATAACACCTTGTAAAATATGGTTTCTTCAGAACCTTTATTGGTTTGGGTTAATACCATATTAAGTAGATATTAAAACTCTTAAAGGTCTCAAATAGTACCTTGTTAATAATAGAGGTTTTTCCAGAACCTGTATAGGTCTTTTTCATACCACAATTGGTACATTTTGCTACCTACAAAGGGTTTGAATAACACCTTTCTTCAAAACAGGTTTTAAATAAAACCTTTTGAGTTTGCTTTAACACCATAATAAGTACGTTTTGAAACCCTTTCAGGTTTCAAATAATACCTTGCTTCCGAAACAGGTTTTTCTAGTACCCTTTATGTTACCATTTTAAAACCTTTAATGGTTTTTTGAGTTCCTTAAGGTCACAAATACTACCTTTTCTTAAAGGTACTTTTCCGTACCTTCATATAAAGGTTTTTTTTAGTACATAAAAAGGGTTGTCTGGGGACGCAAGCAAAAATACCTTATTTGGTACGGAATAGTCACTTTTTTGGTACAGTCGTCAGACTTGCGGAGTGAAAGCTCTATGAGATGGTGCGGGATCGATACCGGTCGAGGAGTAAAATAATTTCATAAATAAAGCTCTTTCACGTTGCAGAGCCACCTAAGTGAGGTTCAGAGTACTATTTAAAAATTACCCAATTCCGCACAGGAAAAAAGGGGGAAATGGGGAAAAAAGACGCCCAACCGTTGCTAGTTGCTACCAATAGTCGGACTAAATCTTTTACGCATCCACTAGATGGCACAAAAGAAAAATACCAAATGAACGTGGTGGGCCGATAATGTTTGAAGAAATGAAGACAAAATCTCGCCTTTTGTACAACAGAAATCTTGACAGATATTTTGGGGAAACTACTCTAACGGAAAAGGAAAGAAATGGTGATAAACTCGCAACTCATTTACTTTGTTTCCTATTTCAAGGACTCTACTCATTTCAAACTACCAGTCGCATACTTTTATACCTCCAACTTAACTGTTATTATTAACTTAATAATAACGCAAGGTATAAGGTACGAGTGAGAAAATGTTCCAAACATTACAAAATATTACATCTCCTACATAGATATCGCTACATGTTGGGCCTCTTCAGATCAATGCAGTCCGGGAATTTTAAATCACTCCTAACACCCCTCCTGGATCCCTGATCCCCATTGATTTCAAATGTAATTTCAATCTTGAGCTGGGAATGATCTTAGTCAATTGATCTGCTATGTTGTCTTCCGTTCTCACGTATGTTAGTTTGAGTTTCTCATCTTCTAGAAGTTCTCGTACATAAAACGTTTTCAACTCAATATGTTTGGATCTGTCAGATGTTGTGGGATTTTCAGCTACCTTCATCGCTCCCTGATTGTCTATTTTTACATTCGTCGTTCTTTCGATAAAATCCTACATTCCAATTTCTTCAATGAATTGTCGCATCCAGATACACTCTTTAGCGGTGTCAGTAAGTGCGATAAATTCTGATTCAACGGTGCTGAGTGCTGTACAACGTTGTTTTCTGCTAGTCCAGCTTATAACTGCCCCTCCTAAAAGTAGTACGTTTCCACTGAATGATCTGCGATCCACTACATCTGATCCCCAGTCAGCGTCGGTAAACACTTCTAGAGGCTTTCCAGTTTTCTTAAATTCCAGCGCTAAGGTCTTGGTGGAATTCAAATAACGTAGCAAATGTTGCAGTCCAGAATAATGTTCCTTTGACGGTTTCTTGCAAAATTGGCTCATATAAGTGGCGGCAAAAGCCAAGTCTGGTCTGGTGTGTGTCGCTAAATATAAGAGACCGCCAATTGCTTTTCGGTACATAATACTGTGTGTCTCATCTAGTTCTTCTCCCTCTTCGCAATTCTTATATTTTGTGCCTAAGCAAAGTGGTGTTGTTACGCTTTTGGCGCTGTCCATACCCATCTCTTTTACTAATTCACTACTCTAAAGTGATTGATCCAACAGTATTGAATCTTTGGTTCTTCTTACGCGCATTGATAAAATATGTGTAGTTTCTCCCAAGTCTCTCACTTCAAAATGCTCTCGCGCGTTTTTCCTTATTCTCTCGATTGCTTTTGATGTACCAAATAATACTAAATCATCAACGTATGTCGTAACGATTAGTTCCCGGCTATCGCAATAATATACGCATGGATCCGCGAGTGAACGCTTGAGTCCTTGTGCCTTGAGGAACTTGTCAAGATGTCGATTCCATAATCTACCCGACTGTCGTAGTCCATAAATGCTCTTGTTCAGTTGCCATACGTAGTCTACTTTGTCGAAGTCTTTGTTCCGCAATTCTTCGCTTACTTTCGCAAAATACTCTGGTAATTCATGTAACTTTCTTCGTCAATGTCTGCATTTAAGTATGCTGCTGTGATATCCAAGTGTTGAATATGCCAGTTCTTCTCAACGGCTATTCCAAATAATACTCTGGTTGACTTCATTTGAACTACAGGCGCGTATGTTTTGTCAGCTTCTGGTCCTGGTCTTTGTGTATTACCCAACGCTACCAGTCTAGCTTTGTGTCTTACTGGATTTCCTTCTTCGTCGTGTTTGGTTTTGAAAATCCACTTTCCTCTAATTACTTTCTTGTATTTCGGTCTGGGAACTAGTGCAAACGTGTCGTTTCTATTTCTTCTTTCATGGCTTTCTTCCAATCCTTTCTCATTTTGCAGTTCAATGCTTCATTAGCAGTCTGCGGATCTAATGATTTTTCGTCTTGTACGAAAACGTGGTTACATGTTGGATCTTCTTCTATTTTATCCGTATAATCCTTCATCCAAATAGGAGTTTTTATTTGCCGTCCCGCTCTCGTTATAATCTGCGAACCAGCACTGGCGTCTTCATTTCGTTCCAAATGACGTTCCTCCCCGTCTTCATGTCTCTCTTCTTCATGTTCAGCTTGTTCTTGTTCTTCGCCTTCGCTACTGCTTTCATTAGTGACACTTTCATTTCTTGCCTCCATGCCTTCATTTCTTTCGTTTCTAGCCTCCATGCCTTCATATTCTATAGTATCTTCTGTACTTTAATCTCTATGTTCATTTGAACAAGATATACCCTTGCATTGTCTCCAAATTGAAGAACGGACTGGACCAGTTTTACCGCATTCACTGTTCAAATCACAGACTTCCTTGCATTTACGAGGGATCATCTGCAGAAGCTCAGCTGGAGCAGCTGATTGGTTTAAGTTCATATCCTACCTGTCTCCAACCCCATTCTCTAGCATTTAGGCTGCTTCCAAGCCACGTTTGAACTTGGTGATAAACTCTATTTGAATGTTGCTTTTCTGCCGCACTTGTTGGTGGAAGAGAAGCTAATTCAAAAGCTCAATTCCATAATCTTCATTTAAAGTATACACTTGGTTATGTCAACTTTGTTTCACACGCTTTAACTCAACTTTAGCCGTATTGACAAGTATTGAAAGCATCTTGGTGGCAATTAGATCAGTGAAAGGGCTAATCGTTATCGGGTTATAGCTTAGAAGTTTTCATTCTTATTATGGTGCGCATTGACTTTCAGTGCGTCTAACCATGAGTCAGCTTTGGTGATATTTAACGGTAACACTTATGTTGGCAAACTAAGAAAATCGATGAGGTGAAACGAGACAGTAGTGTTTATACTGCTAACCAGTTGTGAATGTAGCTATAAGAATATAGGGTTAACAGTTGAGGCGTAGACAGTTGGGCCTTTTCAAACACATAAAGGTTATATCTCTCCAAAATTTATACACTTCATTTCCTGTTTTTTCCCGTTTACTGATTTAAATGTGTCCAAGACATATCTTTATTGGATGTAAATGTCGTCTGCTTTACTGTATATTCGCTATGCTTGGAATACTGCTTTAATAATTCGTAAATTTTTACTTCAAAAAGAGAAATAATTCTATATCTAGGTTAATAAGTTTGTAGTAGTAGTCCTCCTCTCGGAGAGGTAATATTTTGGTTTTCCAACTTGTAATTAGAGTTATATTAACGAACTCCAACAACAACTAATGATATAATTACGTTCACTATTATTAACGTATCAGTAAGTTTATCACGCTCACGTTGGTAAACTTATTCAAACTACACCTGATATAATTACCTTCACTATTATGATTTCAATTAGATCGCTTAAAGGGGCTTTACGACCCCTCTCCCACGTTCCGAACAGCCCCTTTAAGTTAAAGTATTCAAACGAAAAAACGACGTAAGATGATCACACTCACTTGAACAAAAAACTAATGAAATAATTACGTTAAGGTATTCTTTAAGTTACGCGATTGGTATTCAAGTTAACATACTTTTTAAGTTACGCGATTGCAGATTAGTTTAACGATTACTTAAATCCAATGAGAACTAGAACGGAGCTATTTAAGTTAACGTAATCATAAGGTTAATCGATTGCAGATTAATTCATATCTGCCTAAAATTTAAACTCTTCTGAGTAATATATAAGTCGACTGTTTTAGCAATAAATAAGCTTTATATCAAAAGTGTTAAACAATTTTATTTCAAAAAATAACCCTTAATAATGATTTTGACCATGAACTTTCTAAGGTTATATTCAGTTACAATTTTTGTTTTACAAAAATTATCATTTCAAGTTTAGATTTGCCTTTAAAATCTAATTATAAATTATTCAATTAACTTTAATTGATTTTAATTTTTAAGAGTAATCAATTACTAATCATCTCTTATCTTAAAAAAAAAGTTCAACATTATTTTTAAAATTGAAATACTTATCTCAATCAAAATAAATTAAGTACTGGTAATATAATAATTACAAACCCTAGTTCAAAAATAAATGTCCTTGATTTCTATCACCAGAAGGATAGACAATTACCTAGAAGGCTAGAAATCAATTAAACCATTGTAACTCTCGGTACTAATTAATTAAATTAAGGGTGGATTTTCCCGAGGGCCATAAAATAAAAGAAAGAACAACTCACTTTATTAATCCAAGTTTAGAAAACTCTGAGTCTTCTATATATTTATTATTGAAAAAAGGAATAAACCCGACTGTACACTTGACAGTTAACTATTTTGTAACAAAACAACAAAACAACTGCTCCGTCCGAGAGCTGACAACTTACTGACTTTTTAGTAGGGCTGTGCGAATAGTACTTTTTAAGGTATTCGTCGAATACCAAATAGCAGTGTTTTTGGGAGCCATCTCTCGGCTCGGAATAGGAAAATGACCAAATAATTTGACCAAATAGTGTGAAGTTCAAAAATTCGACCAAATTTAAATTTCTATAAAACTATTCTACCAAATTTCAAATTTATAAATAATGGGACACGGAAAGGTACTTTTGAACTGCTGAAAACTTATTTTTGAACGAATCAAAGGTTTTATTTTAATCAAAATTAGGTTAGTTGTCAATATATCCCTACTCGCTTTGCAATGTATAACCTCTTCCATGTCCATGATACTATTTTTTTAATAGGTATAGTGATATATTATTAGGAAGTTCAATATAGTTAGCTCCGCAGCGAGAAGTAGATAATAACCAGTACCCTTAAAGTTAAAACCTTTAATGATTTATCCTTGTCTATGAACTTCTAAAGACTGAGTGGCTGATTCCAGCTATAGCCTCCTAGATCACGCGACTCGGTGAACGCGGGTAATACTTAAAGGGAGCCACCGGAGGGTATGCTAGCCAGTCTGCCTATTCGTTTCAAATTTCGACGCTGCACTTTTGTGGCGCTGAATCTGCACGTTCAACTTTGTTTCAGTTTTCTGTGGGAGAAGCCTGGTTCTAGGTGGCCATGGGGTTATACTTTCTATTCACTCCCCTCGTAGCTAGAAGAGGGCTCGGAAATCCGCGGGAGGGAAATGCAAACCCTCCGATGGCTCCCTTTAACAGTAGCCACGTCAGAATTTTAAGGGTGTGTCTGCCCACAGTGCCCAGTCGCGTCATCAAGCCACGGTCCAGCGGACATTATCACAGCGCCCATAGGGATAGGAGCATAACATTTATGTTTCTATCTCTATGACAGCGCCCTCAAATTCACAAAATCAACAGAAAAATTCAAAAACTGGTTGCGAATACCAAATAATTTGGTCAATAGACTGTTAAAAACATTCACTTTCAAATTGTTTTATCCGCTATAGAATAGTCGGTTTTTCGAAGCTCATTATTTGGTATTCTAGAATTTTGAAAATCATTATTCGATTCGTCGGTGCGAATAGTAAACGTCAGTTTTGACCAAATTATTTGGTCCGACCAAATAGTAACGAATAGTCTGCACGGCCCTACTTTTTAGCGATCACAGAGATTGTTTTTGGAAGAGGAGGAGTATGTAACATGGAGGCATGACACCCAGCCAGATCCAAGGAGTAGAAACGCCTGGAATCTGGCAGCCTTGTTACATCCCCCCTCTTTAGGAACTCATTTTAATCATAACAAAATGAAAGAAAATAGGGTTACCCCGAGGAACCCTTAACCCTTTAGCAGGATTGCAAAGAAAATTTTTATCACAAGTTTTATCACTAGAAAAATTAAAGAAAATCTCTCTCTCGCTTTTTTTTTCTTCATTTCAATTCAACGAACGTTTTTTCGCTAATCGAGCAAGTCGTCGAGCTTCTCGACGGGCGAGGGATTCTTGACTACGCCCTCCTGGGCAGTCCGACACAACATGATGGCCAGTTTTGTGGCATCGCCAACAGATCACGGTATTCCAGATGAGGGAGTGTCTTGCTCCCTCGACTTTCGCCTGAATGCGAATTTTTTTAGTTGGTTTCAGGGTCCAACCCATTCGTCCGAAGCGTTCCCAATGAAGCGCGTCTTCTTCATCTAGACTGAATTTTGGGCTCCATTGACGGGGCGTAGGAGCGACGGGGAACTTAGCCGGAGGTTGTGGCCAAGGAACTCGGGAAACTAGAATAGGTTCCTTTTGGCGCAAGAAGGCTGCAACAGGGCCCTGTTCGTTTTCTTGAAAATCGTTAAGAGTTCCTTGCGCTTCATCAATGATGGCTTGAGACTCTGACTCATACTTTACTTCCCGGGCTTTTCGTTCCTTTTGTCGATGCTCAAAACCTCCATTCGAATCTTCGTCTTCATTATCAATTTGATGAAGTCCATCATCAGGATGGTATGCTCCTTTTTCCTTCTCGGGTTGAGCCTGGTGTTTTTGTTCTTGACGATATTCGTACCCCTTCCTTGGAAGTTCAGCTTGGCTTTCGGTTACTTCCATGAGGGAATTCCTTTCTTCTTGAGTAACCGTTAGTATCAAAGGTATGTCCTCCAAAGGGGTCTTACAGTCTTTTGATAGGTGCTCTATTTGTCTACATTCTACACAACGGAGAGGTTCCCCTAAATTCCTTTTAGGGAAATAACAGTCCCTTTGGACGTGGGAATCTTGGCCGTAGTTAGTGCAAAAAGCTTTGTATTTAAAACAAACGTCCTGTGATAATTCTACTCTGGACTGAATTTTGTTTTGTTTTCCGATCTTGAGTTTAGAGGTTCCTTCTGTAGGATCAAAATAAATGGGTCTACTAGGTTCTCGTTCACCCTCGGCCATCTAAAAATATAAGTTTTTAGTATTTTCTTGTAAATGCCTGGGAGATAAATTCCCAAGGGAAAAAAGAAATTGGCTCTCGGGAGAAGCAAAAATTTGCCCTTTTTAGGTTCTTTATGTTATTATTGTTAAGGTAAACTTGAACCTCATAAGGTGACCGTAACCTTCTATCATCGGGAGATCGGTAGTAAATGTCTACTTCATTACCTCCGGGCTGAACCGTCGCCCTCTTACATACCTCTCGTCGCCATCCCAATTTAAAAGGTTCTAAATAACAATCGGGTAAGGAGGCCCTATTCAATCTAGGAGTTCTCATAGACTCCGATAACGTGGTTGAAGAACTATCAGACGCACGTAATGATTGGGATTTCGACTGAGAAGGCGGTGTAGGTGTTGACGTTTCTTCCGACAGAGTAGAATTCTGTTCAGGATGTACTATTTCTTTAGTAGAAATAGAAATTGGTTCAGGAGGTACTATTTCCTCCGAAAAACCAGAAGATGGAGAATGGTGTAACGCAGGTTCCGGTATGGACTGCTCAGAAGACGTTGATTTGTCTTCCAGTGTTCGAATTTCTTCTGAAAAACTGGAAGTTGACGTATGTAGCTTATTGTCCACGACTGATTCACGATCAGACGGGGAAACCTCCCCTGCCGCAGAAGGCGGGCTATCGTTAGAGGGATGATCGAGCTGAAAAGCCCTCATATCATGATAGGTAAAAAGGAGGAGAGGAGGGTCTTCAAAAAGGGCCATGCCCGGTTCACTATCAGAATCTGTAGGTTGATGTGAATCATCTCGAACTGCAGGAGGGATCTGTTGATCCGCTGCGTGATCTTCTAGAGTAGTTGATGTCGAGGTTTGAAGGACATCTGGCATAACAGGAATAATCGGTTGATAAATTTCCTGACCGTCCTGAGACGTAGAAGGTGATGATTCAGATGACGTGGTTGAGGAAGTCTCCGTAAGAGGGTGGTCCGCGGTTCCACCGTCCGTTGGATGACTAGACTCGGGATCATCTGCAACGTTGGATTGTGAACTGGGGGCATTTTCGGCGTTGTCGAAGACAGCTACATTAGTCCAGTAGAGTTTAAGATGCTCTATATTTACTTTCCCTACATTCTGTCCTGAGTTAGCGTCCTCTTACTCATATACTACGGGAGAATGTTTTGCTACGATTTTAAAGGGACCTGCCCATTTAGGACTAAGCTTTTTCATGAGCTGACCTGTCGTACTAGATAAAGGATGAGTTTCCATCCATACTAAGGTTCCTACCGCAAACTCTAAAGGGTCATGGCGGAGGTCGTAGTATTTTTTCTGGTGGGCCTTTGTTAACTTAGACAATTCATTGCTGAATGCTAATTGTTCCTTAAGAACCTTTAAAGCCTTATCACGGCTGGGGTCATCATTGTCCTGAATGGGTTCTTCAATATCTAAATCCCAAGGGAGACGTGGCTCCCGCCCTAAGTTCAAAAAGAACGGGGATCTGCCCGTTGTTTCATGGGGTGCGGAATTTATAGCAAATTGAAGAAGGTCAAGGGATTCATCCCATCTACCATGGTGATTCCCGACATAAAATGATATTAACTCGCCTATTACTCTATTGACTCTTTCAGTGGGGTTTCCCTTAGGAGTTTAGGGGGTGGTAAACTTTGGGTTAATTCGAAATGCTCTGCAAGTTTGCAGCCAAAGTTTTGAAGTAAACTGTACCCCTCTATCACTAAGAATAGCTTTCGGTGCTCCCCACTTAGTAATAATTGACTTAAAAGCCTGTACACAGGTCTTAGCAGTAATAGATTTTAGTGGTATCATTTCCACGAATTTGGTCATATAATCGACAAAAACTATTAAATATTTGTAGTGGTGTCTACTAGAAGGGAAAGGTCCCATAATGTCGACACTTATTTGGTCCCAAGGACTCGTTATCTCAGATGGTTGCATTAGCCCTGGTTTCTTTCTATTTCTAGCCTTAAACTGTTGGCATAAAGAACAACCTCGAACGTAATCTTGGACGTCACTAACAATGGTTGGCCACCAATATCTATATGTAACTTTACTAAGGGTCTTATCTTTGCCCCTATGAGCTGATAATAGGTGGTCATGTAACAACCTCATGGCTTCTAGCCTTAAACGAGGAGGTAAATAAATTTTTTCAGGATGGTTCCTGAAAGGTCTTCTATAAAGAAGATCATTTTTAACTCAAACATTTTATTCCTAACTGGGTTAGGTCCTTGCAAGGAATTAATAATAGGGGAAGCAAATGGGTCTTCCCTCTGAGACTTTCTTACGTCTTCTATGGTAAAGACTGAATATAAGGCTCTAGGACCTGGGGGACGTATCCGCCCTTCAACAGACTCACTAGAGGAAGTTGAATTACCACTACCGGTAGAATTTTGACTAGTACTACTACTAGTTGGATCCAAATTACTAGTAGAATCAGAAGTAGCAGAGCTAAAGTTATTACTTAAAACGTTTATCGGAGCTCTCGATAAAGCGTCTGCTACTACGTTTTCCACTCCTTTTTTATGCTTAATAGTAAAGTCAAAGGTTTGAAGGTACATTGCCCATTTAACTAGACGAGAATTAGGTTCCTTAATATTGAATAACCACTGTAAAGCCTGATGGTCAGTGAGGACAGTGAATTTAGGACCTTCTAAAAAGGGCCTAAACTTTTTAACTGCCCAACAGATGGCTAAACACTCTTTCTCGCTAGTTGAGTACCTCGTTTCTGCATCTTTAAGCCCTGTACTAGCATATGCTATAGGGACTTCTACGTTATCTTGTATTTGGGATAGAAGGGCACCTAACCCTGCATCACTAGCATCAGTAGTTAAAATGCACGGGGAATCCCTTCTAAAGGAAGCTAACGGATGAGCCTTACAAATGGCTTCCTTAATTTTTTCGAACGCTTGTTGCTGTTCGAAACCCCAAATAAATTTTTGATCCTTTCTTTTAAGTTTATTAATAGGGGCTACTATTTGAGAATAGTGGCTAATAAACCTATTGTGCCAACCAGCCATCCCTAAAAATCTCTGAACTTCCTTAATATTTATAGGAGGAGGAAATTTCTGAATGGCTTCTATCTTAGAAGGATCTATATGCACCCCTGTTTCATTGACTATGTGACCAAATATGGTAGCTTCTTTTTGAGCAAAACGACATTTTTTTAACTGAAGGGTGAGACCCGCTTCCTTTAATCTATTTAGGACATATTCTAAACACGTTAAGTGTTGATCCCAATCTTCGCTAACCGAGATTAAATCGTCTAAATAGTCTATTAATTGGAAGTAATCTGCGTCCCTAAAAATCTCGTCGATTAGACGCTGAAAGGAGCTAGGGGCATTACAAAGCCCAAAAGGGAGTACATTAAATTCGTACTATCCCATATGAGTCACGAAAGCTGTTTTTTCTCTACTCTTAGGGTGCATTTCCACTTGCCAGTACCCTGATTTAAGGTCAAGTGTTGTGATGTATTTAGGTCTTCCAACCCTAGCTAGCATGTCCTCTATATTAGGCAAAGGATAAGGGTCCTTGATGGTAACTTTATTTAGTTTTCTGTAATCAATACAAAACCTATAGGGTTTACCCCGTTTTGTTTGATCAACTAAAACTACGGGCGAAGCCCAAGGAGATACTGAGGGTCTAATTATCCCGTCATCTAACATTTCCTTTACATGTTGTTCAATAATTTTCCTTTTCTGGTCATTAACACGATAAGGTTGAGATTTGATGGGCGGACTATTACCCGTATGAATCTCATGGAAGATTAGTCCTGTTCTTCCTACTTTATCAGAAAACAACTCAGGGAATTTCAATAAAAGGATTTCTAGTTGATGACGTTGTTCATCAGTAATAGGGGCTGCGGAAACTGCGTCCCTAATATTCTCTACAATCTCCTTATCTATAGGATCCTTTTCTGATGGTATTGAAAAAGGGATCCTTAAGTTACCCACTAAGCATTGTGACGATTCAAAGTCTAATTTGACCCTATTTTCTTCAAGAAAATCTTGACCCAATATAAAGTCACTATTTAAGGAAGGAACTATGTAAAATTTAAATTTGAATTGACTTAAGAGTAAATTCTAACTCGTGAGAACCTTTTGTAAACGTATAACGGCCGTCGCCCCAAACTACACAATCTAGTTGTTCATCTTCATGTAATTCTGAAGAATTTCTATGTTTACAGATTTTTTGCCACTGGTCAAGACTAATAAAAGAGGCATCGGCCCCACTATCTAATTTAGCGTGAACTGTCGCGTGTTCAAAAGTAACGGGAATAGTAACCCTTTTATAAACTGAACCCTTTCGGACTGATTCAATCCTCAAGGTAAACGCGACACGCTTCTTGTTAGGGGAGTTTATTGGGCACCGGGAGAGGGACCACGAGGGACCTCTCCCTACTGGATCATAGTTTTATTTGGACAATCGGGTGCAAGATGACCAGGTTCCTGACAACTGTAACAGGTGATCGTACGTGTAGAGGGGTAAGACAAGGCCAACTGACGACCAGGGGACTTAGATCTCTGGTTATAATATCTATTATAAGATCGTTGACCTCTAGTGGAAGAGTTTTGAGCTCTTGCTTGCGATCTCGAGTCTAAGGGTTTCAAGGGATATTCCCATTTAGGATGTGTTGGAGAAGTAGGACAAGGGCTTTGACAATGCCCGGGGGAACACTGACTATGGGCAGAGCCTTTATTAGCTGGGCAAGAGGACTCTGCTTTAGCCTTAGGTTTTGGGGGAGATTTCCTCTTTTCCCTTTTCTCAGCATTCTTTTTCCTAACTTCAATATCCCTTTCTATGGTTTTACAGGAATTTCTTAACTGTTCCATGGTACTAAATTGTAAGAAAAGGATGGGAGTTCTAAGCTCGTCCTTTAAATTACTTTTAATTATTGGAACTAATTCTTTTTCGGTAAGAGGATGGGTCATCCCTAAGTTTAACTTTATTACTTCCCCGAAGAAATCCTATGAAAACTAGTAGCTAGAGCTCTTTGTATTGCTACATTTCGGTTAGAATTATCTGCCAGTGTTTGGAGCAAGGGCAATATAAAAGCTTTTAATTCCTCGTCGGAAGTGTCTGGTCCTAATTGTCGGGACGGAGAAGTTTGGGTTCCGATAGTTCTTGCTCTAGGATTTGGCAAAGTGGTTGAAAAACTAACTCTAGGCTTATCACTTTTGGACGCCGATTTAGGAGGATCAAGGGAATCAATCCCAGTTTGAGGAGGGAAATTAGAGGGAGTTGAACTTCCCTTAGGGGCAGGAATACTCTTATGAGGGAATAGTAAATAGGGAGAATATTCCGATTCTGAAGAGGCTGCAGTCCTCTTTCTGGAATCTTCTTCGTCTTTTTCTTCCTCAATACGAAGTTTCCGGTTAAATACCTCCAATGGATCATCTGGGTGCACGGCAGTGCACCCGCCAAGTTGTCGTGCACTACCAGCAATCCTTTACCCGAAACATTTCAGCCTCATTTTGACCCCCTCTTAACTCGGTACTGGAGAATAGTACACCACTCATATTTGCACCTCAAGGGCACAGTGTTAATCCTAGGAAGTCCTTCAACTTCCAGCTTTCTAACTCATTTGGTTTCTGTGATAATCCTATGTGAAAATGACACATTATGAGACTGACTGACTGACTGACACATCATCAAAACCTCTAGGGCATTTCCGGTGGTGCTAGAATGATGAAATTTGGCATACTTGTACCACTAAGCATACAAGCAAAGGCAAAAGTCCCAAAAGCGGGAGTTTCCCCCTTTTAGCCCCTGAAATGGGGGTTTAAAATTAAAGTCATCATCTAAACCTCTAGGGCATTTCCGGTGGTGCTAGAATGATGAAATTTGGCATACTTGTAGCACTAAGCATACCAGCAAAGGGAAAAGTCCCAAAAGCGGGAGTTTCCCCCTTTTAGCCCCTGAAATGGGGGTTTAAAATTAGAGTCATCATCTAAACCTCTAGGGCATTTCCGGTGGTGCTAGAATGATGAAATTTGGCATACTTGTACCACTAAGCATACAAGCAAAGGGAAAAGTCCCAAAAGCGGGAGTTTCCCCCTTTTAGCCCCTGAAATGGGGGTTTAAAATTAGAGTCATCATCTAAACCTCTAGGGCATTTCCGGTGGTGCTAGAATGATGAAATTTGGCATACTTGTACCACTAAGCATACAAGCAAAGGGAAAAGTCCCAAAAGCGGGAGTTTTCCCCTTTTAGCCCCTGAAATGGGGGTTTAGAATTAGAGTCATCATCTAAACCTCTAGGGCACTTCCGGTGTTGCGGGAATGATAAAATTTGGCATACAAGTAGGACTTAGCATACAAAGAAAGGAAAAAGTCCCAAAAGCGGGAATTTTCCCCTGTTAGCCCCTGAAATGGGGGTTTTATAATTTATATCCCCTCGTAATAGGACATTATAATTTAATTTTTTCGTCTTTTAATATTAATATTTTTTACTAATATGATTCTTTCGCATTATTGCAAAATTTATGTTTTTTACATAATGTTTTAGTAATTACATTTTTTACTCATTTCCTTTTCATTTCGTCTGAAATGGTTCTAAGCGTGTTTTGATTCATTTAGTTTTTCTTAAATCTATTCTGTTGATTAAAAGTGTTACTTGCCACAATATTGTGCTCTTCGAATAGAAATACGGTCAAAAGTAAATAGATATCAAAAAGTTAATAGCTTTAAGTCAATCATACCTTCCCGCCTGCATGCTATGTAAAATGAGTATCGAGTATCACGTGGCTTGCTTGTAACCAATAGGATGTTCGCATGACGTCATAGAAGCGACACGAGATATTGGAAAGCAGTACAAATTACTGAGCATCATGGGAGTAAATTTAGGGCAATATCATTGGTAGCCGTAGTAGTGCGGGTAAATGCTGAATTATGGTAAATTATATTAAAATACTAAAGTCTAAAACTGTAATTAGTTTCATAATGCCGCGTAAAAAACGATTTTAGTTTCGCCTTCGGTATCGACCCAGTGCAATTTTTATCTGAAACCTATGAATAATACCGCATACTCTTCCATCATGTTGCAAACAAAAGTTTTCAAACGTCCTTGGCTCTCCCAACATTGTAGTATTGTTTTACGTTCATCTTTTTGTTTCACGAATTCGTCATAATCATATTCCTTATCCATTTTTCATATTACTATTTTATCACATTCATAGGCAATCACATGTAGTCTTCACAGATTTTGTACTAGGCCTAGGCTATACTGTCACAGTCTCACAGCAGACAGCTCATTGAAATTACCTTTAGAACGCATGCACGTCGATTAAACCTTCAATAACCCGCACTACTTTGTCTGAGCGGCGCGACACTAGATACGTTAGGTACATGTCAAGTGGTTCGCTAGGTGCTACGCCATTTGTGCGCTGCCGCGGAGTAGGAGCGGGAATCTCAACTTTCATAACGCGCCCATGCCGGGGAGATATTAACTTCTTGTTTATAATCTATTTACTTCTGATACGGTTAACAATTATCACAGCCTGAGAAAAAAAAAGAAAGTTGAATGCAAAAAAGTTGAAAAAGGCAAAGCCAAGTAAAACTCTTGGAAAGAACAAATAAAAATCTAAAAGTACAAATGTTTATTTCACTTCATAATCCTACTTCTATAAATCTACAAGAGCATGCACGTACAAAAAGGAGTGAAATCTCACAAAAACATCTCTGTAAAAATATGCCAAGTTGTTTGGCCGTAAAAAGAAGTGAGATCTAAAATACGGCCAAGTTATTATCTCCAGGTGAACCAACATTTTATTCGACTTAAAACTTCTCAAGAATGTTTTTCTGACTTGGCCATTAGCATTTCAAACTTGCATCCTTCTTCTTTGCACCCGTGAAGGTTAATAACGGAAATTACAAGTTTAACCACAAAGGCTTATGAAGAATATTTAACCAATTTGATTTAATATTTTAATTTCGATCCATATGTGGAATTAAACGAATCCTTGATATGCTAATGGCCAAGTCAGAAAAACATTCTTGAGAAGTTTTAAGTCGAATAAAATGTTGGTTCACCTGGAGATAATAACTTGGCCGTATTTTAGATCTCACTTCTTTTTACGGCCAAACAACTTGGCATATTTTTACAGAGATGTTTTTGGTGAGATCTGTTTCAGGCGGTGCTAGCGTGTCGCCATCGTCTTCCATGGACGTAAACAGATCTTCTTTTGATTTATCTTCCCTTTTCTTTAATATTAGATCATCGTCCTCATCCTCGGATGGTCGAGGCGACCTCCAAGTTTGTTTATCGTCCGAATAAGCCATTATTTATTTAATTATTTAATTTAATTTACAATTCTCAAAATAGGTTCAGTAACCAAGTTAAGTTAAATTTATACAATATAATATAGTAAGTCATCTAAATTCAGTGGTTTTATTACAAAGATAATTTTATTTATTAAATTATTATTTAATTCATTTCTGATTAAAGTAGATTTAATTTAAAACGATTATCTTATTAAAATTTAAAACTATCTATCAATGTGGAAGCCAAGGCTTAATGCCACATGGGGGGCGGATAACCTAACCGACATTGATAAACAGTTTATACGGGACTAACCGAGGCTTAGTCGAGTCCCTGTTCGGGCGCCATTTATGTAACCCTCGGTACTAATTAATTAAATTAAGGGTGGATTTTCCCGAGGGCCATAAAATAAAAGAAAGAACAACTCACTTTATTAATCCAAGTTTAGAAAACTCTGAGTCTTCTATATATTTATTATTGAAAAAAGGGATAAACCCGACTGTACACGTGACAGTTAACTATTTTGTAACAAAACAACTGCTCCGTCCGAGAGCTGACAACTGACTGACTTTTTAGCGATCACAGAGATTGTTTTTTGGAAGAGGAGGAGTATGTAACATGGAGGCATGACACCCTGCCAGATCCAAGGAGTAGAAACGCCTGGAATCTGGCAGCCATGTTACATCATGATAAAATTAACTTATCAATATCATCATCCGATTCATCCCATTCTTAAATGCGGCACCTAACAAAAATGATACAATCTTCAAATTCACTTAATATCTGCACAGTAATAAAATATTAAAACTTACAACTACAAGTTCACTAACTTACCAAAACGAAATCGACCCTTGGCTACCTGATGCCTACCACGTTGTTTTAATTAATATAAAATTTAATTTAATCATATCATCATCTACTCGGATTCGATACACAAAAGACCGATGCTTAAGGTAGCTCGCAGCCATCTTTCTTGTTTACATGAGCTAGTCTAGGTTTGGAGGGAGGCTCAAAATTCATACCCCCTTTTTATGGACAAATAAGGTCTACTTTTTTTTAGTAGAGGGGAAGCTACGAGTCTCTACTCCTTCTACAATACACATCCGTGCCTTCAGGCTTGGAAATAAGACTGGTATACTGGTTAAAAACCAGTTTATTAATAGCTTGGACCAGTTATTTTTTATTCATAAAGTGAGACTCACTGGTCCCAATGACTAGTTTATTAATTCCTACTTTTTTTATAAGTTGATATAGGGACCACTATAATTATTTTAATTTTAACATAAATTTCAACTCCAGTTGTGCATTTTTGTATACTCTCCTAGATTGAGACTGGAGAGAGTCCAGACTCCAGAGATATTTTTTTTTGGAATAGAGCAGTGATGCCAGATTGAGGACAATTTCCCATATTTAGGGAAATTTTGACTCCTAAAAACGGCAAAAAGGGAAATTCCACCAAAAATTTGATAAATCTAGGAAAATATCATGGTACGAAATATTTTATTGAAAGCAAGAATTAATTTACTATAAGAATGCCAAAGTCACTAGATTCTATGCTTCTACTCTTACGCCGCTGTTAGTCGACAAGTAAGCCCCACCCCTTTCATGTTCGTCATTGCTCTGCACTTTCCTATTGGATTCCTTGGGAAAGGTCATACAGACGCGATTGACCTAATCCGACTAGAGAAAAAAACCTCGAGCAAACTAAACAGAAAATGGAGGCTGCCAGCGGTGCTGAAACGGTTAGGGAACCTAACTTGATGGATTTTGAATACATGTCTCTAAATAAAGATCGTTCGTTTTAAAATTGTTTCTAAATCGAATCAAGTGTACTATACATATGATTTCGTGAGTTCCAAAAACCAAACCAAGGCTTAACAAAAAGGTAAAAGAGATAGATGGTGGAAAACATAGACTAAGATTAAATATTAAGCCCCAAATTGGTTTCCACCCTCCCCCACCCATGAGAGGGGATTGTCGACTATCACGCGCGCACCGGACGCCTTTTTCTGCCTTCTTATAGTAAATTCCTTCTTGTTGAAAGCCAACCATCTCAACATAAAAAATTATATAACTTCATCAAATTGACTTATTAATTACGTTGGATTCACAATAGATGGAACCAGTAGAAAAATAAATAGGGAAAAGTGACTTTTCCCGGGACCAGTTTAATATTTAAGACACCAGGGTTCACTGGTACGGAGGACTAGTTTCGAAAAATTCTAGATCACCCGCATCATGACGCAAGCCGCTCGCGCTATAGTGTAACTTACGTGCAACCGTTAAAAATTGTTGACTGAGATCCTAGAGTTAGAAACCCAAATAAGGGTTGGGATCCTTGAGAAAGACACCCATATTAGGTTTTGGATCCTAAAGATGAACGGTAACCCAAATCGAACTACTTGATCTGCAATATCCAGTTTGAGCCACCTACAACTGTCAAGTTCAACATTGGGCTTGGGAACCTAGAGTAAGAAACCCATATAAGGCTTGGAATCCTTGATAAAGTCACACTTTTAAGTTTCAGATAATAGAAAAAAAGAGGCCCACAGCCCCACATATATGCTGCAACATCAACATTAATCCAGGTAAAAATAAGAAATCAGTATTGTTCAGGAAGCACAATATAAACAGTAAGTCAAACTACCTGATCCACAACGCATAATATATGTAATAGAGTCAACACTGCAAATTCATTTTTTATAAATAAGGGAATCACAACAAAGCTGTACATCTACTAACTTTTCAATTTCATTTCAATTAGTAAGAAAGTAATCTCACAATTTTGATAAAGAAAGCTACTGATGTATGATTCTAGCTCATTAGACAGGCTATTTGTTTTCTATAGTATCAAGTTTCTAACTCTATGCGATGGTTCTATATAGATATAAACGTACATTCATTGAATAATTTTAATTCCCAGTTATGTATATTAGCAGCCTACTTTTGTTAGGTATGCAATAAAAAGCTTAAGTTAATTGTTCCAGTTCACAGGACAGAAATTTGTTACTTATTTCGTTAAACTGAAAACAAATCTTATACTAGATTGATTTTACTCATGATCGGAAGACTAATTAATAAACAACAACATAAATACGCAAAAAACTAAATAAGCCGGAGTAATACCAGTTCTATCCGCTAGAGGCCGCCACAAAATCATGGTTTGGCAAATAAAATTTTTTTATATAAAATTGAAAACACCTCGGGTTTTCTTGCTAATGCTAACGGAGATCGATCTCGTTGTTAGTTACTTAAAATGTCTAAGATAAATATTTCTTGTGGAACAAAAATCATAATTAAAGCTTCAAATTTTTTTGCTTTTGCTTTTGCGCTTCGAGTTGGAAAAGCATTTGTCTGACCCATGTTGGCTGGGTGCCTTTTCTCCTTTTTATTCGCGTGCGGAATAGCATTGAAATTTATAAATAGTACCTAGAACCATACCTAGATGTCTTTGCAACCAGATTAGTGATGATAAGTAATTGATTACTCTTATTTTGAGTTAAAATTAAGAGGTAAACCAATTATTTTTATCGTTTAGAGGCGAATTTAAACTACCAATGATATTTTTCTTTGTCTAAAATCGTAACTGAAAATAACCTTAAAAAGTGCTTGGTAAAATTTGTAATCATGGGTTATTTGAGTAATTAAACGATTATAGAAATATTTTATAGCGTACACTTATAATTATCTTTTTGTTTATTCAAAATTGTAACTGAAAATAATCTAGGAAAGTGTTTGGTCAAAATTATCATTAAGTTTTTCAAACGGCAATAAAATGTAATGCGAATATAATAACAAATAACTGTATTTAATTAGTTTTCTTAAAACATTTGTTTTAAAAACAAAGTTATCATTAATGTTTATGTGAAAACAAAATCACACTAAATTAATTTCATTCATAATCGAAAGGATATTTAATAAATAAGAAAAGAATAACGCAAAATAAAATATCCGGGGTCGTATCAGTTTTAGTCGCTAAAGGACGCCACAAAAGCATAATTACCTGGCGGGGTCATCTGGTTTTCTAATGAATTTTAAAGACAATCCGTATTTTACTACTCTTTAGAATTTAATTCAATCACCTGATTTTACTGGTAATGGATCTATTCCTTATAAATTATTGAAATCAAAATTACTCATCTCAGATTTTTCAACAACAATGGAATTTTCCTAAAACATTTTAACATGCAATATATTTTTAAGGGATATTGTGTAATTTTAATCTAACTGACACTTTTTTTAATTTCTGAGGTTTTTCCTTTCAAAAAGTTTTAAACACACGAAGTTTTTATTATGTTTGTAACTAAACACGAACTTGTCTTTTTGCACATCCATACTGTACTGTGGCAAAAATAGAATATAACTCGCCTCAAACATTAGGCGCGATTAAACCAAAGTTTATGCAAGGTTAAAGAATATAATAAATTAAATCTTATGGATTACATGACTATTCAAATGTTTCTAACCTAGCTCTTCAAAATTAAAATTCTTAGGCTACTTAAGTTTGATTTCTATTCATCTTTGACCCCTCAAAATCTGTAACAAAGCTGCTAGTTTAAGTCATGTGAGCTTTGTTCTCTTTGTTTCAACATTATGATGAAAAAACTAGGCCATCCTGCGTTGCTCTGGGACCGAAAACCAGGAAGTGTGTTTATTTGCAGCTTCTAATTACCGCGAACCCAACCTTGAGCAACTGACCCAAACCAGTTCTAAAACATACTCCTGGTGTTACCATAAGTATTTACGATATGTATGTTCCATAGGTTTGACACCAGCTAATCATATATGAATTTAAATTCTATAAAACGATGTTTTCTTAGAAATTAATCATAAACTAAAATTTTGCGGATTTAAATAATAACGTGCTTTACATGCTTAATGACCAGGGTTCGTAGAACCGCTTTAAACAACTCAACCAATACTTCTTAAATATTCCCTACAAGTACTGATATGCACCATTTAATAATTATGACTGTGCATAAAGAAGAAACAAACCTATTTATTAAATATACAGGGTGTTTCTGATTAGCATGTCATAAATTAAAGGGCGTGTTCTTTGAGTCAAACTGAGTGAAAAGTGTCAAGAACATGGGGTCTAAAACGCTTAGTTTCGGAGGTACGGGCCCCCAAACATTGACCCCCAAAACGTGAAAATTGTCACAAATGTGGAATAAGACATATCATTTTGCTCATCTTGTTTAAACAATTCCAGTACCCTCCCATCTTAGAATTCTAATGAGCCATTTTCTAACAGAAGCGTATTATTAAAGGTAGAAGCGTGCAAGGACTGGTCAATAAAAGTTGGTTCAAAGTGACCAACAAAGAAGAGTTTCCAGTTAATGTATCATTTATTCGTACAGGTACAAAGTTAGCAGCAGTTTTAGAGGTATTGTTCAAAATGCCCACCATCAGCATTAGTGTAAACATGTGCCCGTCTAACGAACGATTCTTGGACATGTTGAAAGATGCTTGGAGTGTTTCGGATTGTTTCACACCCTTCAAGGTTGTCGCAAGTCGTCCACATCACGGACTTCACTCTTGTACACCAAGTCCTTGAGATGACCTCAAAGGTAGAAATCACACGGATTCAAATCGGGTGATCTCGCCGGCCACGCAAATGGTCCTCCTCGTCGAATCCACCTCAAAGGAAATGTAGCGTCGCGATGTTCTCGAACCATACGGCTGAAGTGTGGTGGCACCCCGTCGTGCATAAACCACATGTCACGTAGCAATGCTAACGGTATGTCCTCAAGTAGTTGCGGTAAAGTCTCTCTTAAATACTCGAGATATGCTTCGCCATTTAGTCTGGGTGGTAGAAAATGAGGCCCTAATAAATATGAGCCGACAATTCCGCACCACACATTTAAACTAAATTGAACTTGCTGACTCCTAACATTTGTTGCATGTGGGTTTATCTGACGCCATTCATGGTCATTGTGATAGTTAAAAATACCATTACGGGAGAAAGATGCCTCATCGTTAACTAAAAGAGCGCGTGGGAATAGATGATCTTCAACTCTAGCCACAAACCACCGGCAAACGTCTAGGCGTCTAGGATAATCTGCAGGGTTAAGAGCTTGCATCTTCGGAATGTGATACGGGTGAAACTGATGCCCTTTTAGAATTCTCCATACTTAGACGTGATTGACGCCCAACTGTCGTCCAACTTGTCTGGTACAAGTTGATGGGTCATCCTCGAACATGGTAAGAACGTCTTGTTCGATGTCCTCGATGCCTTCTTGAAGATCTCGTTCCCGATAATTTCGTTTTTGTAGTTGACCCCTGTCCCTCAAGCACCGGTCAAAAGCCTCGAATGTTCGTCTATCCGGTACGCGACGTTGCGGAAATTGTTCCTGATATCGTCTCCGTGCCTCCATAGAATTACCCCGCGTAAGTCCATATATAAGATGCCTATCCGCATATTCTGCATTAATGTACGCCATTATGTCACTACCGGAGGTTTAAGCGGCTCTGTGACTTTGTGAACAACAGCATCGTACTTTAACCGGCCACAATTTTTACGATCTGGGTAAAATCTTTTTGTTTCTGATTGTTTTACCTTCACGAAAAAATCTTATCTGGCCTAGGCTACCTTTTTTGGAGGTGGTTTGCACAAGGAGGAGTATTCTGAAAGTGCAAGCTCTTAACCATGCAGATTATCTTAGCCGCCTATTGTTTTTACCCACAATTGACCGAGCCGGACAATAAACCGGCTACAAAACGCATAGGATATGCTACTGGGGATCATTTCTGGGCTTCAGTCAGTTGGTCTAGGATTTCTTAAGAGAATTACGAAAATTTATTCACTAGGAACACTTTTCAGAAAATTAACAACAGAGAAGAAAATTGGCGAAGGCTTATTCGCGGAAGTTTTCAGAATCAAATGCCAAGGAGAATTTCTTGTCTTGAAAATTGTTTCTGTTGAGAGAATAACTCTACTGGATCGAAGCATACAACGGTTAAAGAAGTCCATTCAGAGATAATAATTTCCAAGTAGTATATACGTTATTCATTACCTTGTAATTAACCAGCTCTTGCTTTTTATTTTTAGAGAAATACATTTTTGAAAATAGGGCCCCAATTTATAATGAAGTCGAAGAGTATGTTATACATTAGGTTTTAATTACTGCAGGGGTGTGATCGTGATTTTGTCATTTAGAATCTCATAAGCTGTAGGAAAATTTCCTTGTAAACTTCTGAAAGAGTTGGCAGCTTTTCAAATAGGAGGGATGATACTTTAAATGACGACCCAGGTAATGAACGCTATATCTCGGAGAATGGCATAAACCTCCGCCTAAATTCAATTTATTTCCCTATACTTTAATTCAACCTCAGTCATTTATGATTTGTCATTGTTATTAAGGCCATTTTGAAGATAACCAACGTTATAACGTTTTTAGATCTGCTTTTGGAGACATGGATCAGAGACCCTATTCTCTAAGGTCCTTTTGGAGGAATTTCGATCCGAATCTTTTCATTTGGAGGAATTTCGATCCGAATCTTTTCATTCGGAGTTAATTTCTCAGAATGAAAGTAAAACGTATTCTGTAAGAACCTTATCCTAATCATACGGTGATAACCTCTCCGAATCATTCGGCGGTCGAAAGAGATGGCCGAATCGAGCATTCGGATAATTTACCGCCTCTCTTCCCTCCATCAATCTTAGATTCGCGGAACTTTCGCCGGAGTTTTCTAGTATTTTACCCCGTACCTTTTTGCTGGCACCTTGGCTGCGGTTCATATTTCTATTTAGTATGGCTGCTTTGTTTTTTCAACTCAAGCTTCATCGTTTGCGATTTGAATATGGTAATTGCATTGCCCGTCGCAATTTACGAGTTCAAAGGGTTTTTCGAGACTTAAAATCAAGCGTGGGCAAAATTTTAGGTTAAAGCGGGAAATGGCTTTAGCAGTGGCGGCGCCAGGGGTAGGCGACACAGGCTACAGCCTACTTTTCGTTTCAATTTGGGGGCCCATAAACGCCGTTAGGGGCCCAGCGACGCCCTGAATTTTAATGTAGTATATTTTGGCCCCACTTTCGTTGAGAAGGGAAATTCAGGGCTCCCACCAGGTCCCTAAAAGTCCCTTAAGTCCCTATTTTCCTACAAGGTCCTTAATCTACCCTAAAATTGGTATTTGGTCCTTAAATCACCCTATTTTTATAAACCTCAGAAAAAGTATAAGGGTGGCCTGAAAATGTCTTGTCTGAGATTTGACCAGAGCCCCAAATTTGCGGAGCTCGCTTCGCTCGCTCCGGTTATTTATGATTTACTTAATGTTAAATTTAAACGAATTAATTGCCTAATTTTTATAACAATAACAACTCGTGCAAAAATTATTCGAGTGGTTTTAGATTGGTTTTCATATATGTTCGCCATGTACGTTATTGCAAATGGTCAGAGAAATTTGTTCAAGTTAGTCAGGGAAAACCTGGGGAAGTCAGGGAATTTCATTCCAAAAATTTTGTACGAACCCTGTAAAGGCCCAAATTCTAGTTCAGTGGATTTTTTAAAAAACAGTAAACATGATACGAAAATAGTTACTTCTAATCAAAAAAACCTTCCTTATACATTAGAGCCAACCTATTGCT
Organism: Phalangium opilio; assembly: GCF_054372755.1. NCBI lineage: Eukaryota > Metazoa > Arthropoda > Arachnida > Opiliones > Phalangiidae > Phalangium > Phalangium opilio. The sequence goes on along the minus strand of NW_028324159.1, from coordinate 402,039 downwards.
CCCTTAGAATAAGAATATAAACAAAAGATAGTCAGAAATAATATCCTATTTTGTCGAAATAAATAGAAAAGAGTAATAGGTTCCTAACTGTTTGTTTTATTTTAACAGAATATATATCATTTTGTTTTATCAGTGGTCCCTTTTTGGTTCCTACTTTTAGAATTTAGGTCCCTTTTTTACCCTATTTTTATCGTGAAAAGTCCCTTTTTCCCCTATTTATTTTTGAGATTTTGGTGGGAGCCCTGGAAATTATTAAAGCCCATTGTTTCTACTGACAAAAAGGATGTGAAAAATTTCACGTAAAAATAAACATGTCTAAGGGATCGTAAATAAACTACGTCACATTCTTATTGAGGGAGGAGGTTTCGAAATTTGTGACGGTCCGTGACAAATGGGGGGTGGTGTCAGATTTAACATTAATTTTGATACGAAGTTAGGACTGTTGTGTAGTTGAATGTAATTAAATGCGAGTGAGATTAACACTTAACCAACTCCATACATTGCATTTAGCTATTTTTATGCAAAAGGTTTTTAACAATAAGTATTCCGAGTACATAAAGACTATGTTTCAAAATCCAAATTCTTCTATTCCGTAAAAAGCAGGGGAATAAAATTATGGAACTCTATCCCACACGACATAAAAAGAATTAATTCAATATCTGTTTTTAAAACAAAGATCCTGGAATATGTCAAAGATATTGTTTAATTTTAACTAACATATTTAACTTAAACCGGACTCCTAAGTAAACCAGTTGTAAACTGATAGGAATATCCATGAAATAAAGCTATTGTTATTATTACTATTATTGTTATTAAAACCCGCGGCTGTCGAAAAAAAAATCGCAATAAATATGACGCTAGAAAATATTGATGATCTATAGAGTAATAGCATCTGCATGCCTTGGCTATGTTACACTCTATGAGAAATTAACATGGAGTGCCACTACTCTATTGGTCGAGAGAAATAACGTAACCACTTGACTACCTGGTCAGCGCTTTTTAGGATAAAAGTGAAAGCAAATATCTACCCATGTAGGATATCAGCTTTTCGATTATTTCACGCGAATCTGATTGAAAAGCGCCCAAAAAAGCGCGTTTGAAAACGGGTTCTGATTTCGCTATAGTGTTATGCTTCAGTTTTTGAAGCGAAACCTTCTTGAAAAGCTTGATGGAAAACGGGCCTTAAGGACTGCTAAATATAGAGTACGCGTAGTTTCAGCTTAAACTCTCTAATGCAACTGTTTATTCGCCACTAGCATTAGCTAGGATGAGTCGGATCCCCTTTCGGATTGAAATGGTTTCGTTTCTTTCGCACATTTTTGAAATCTGAATATCATGATCGATTAGATATTTGTCTATCAATGTCGAAACCTATAAAGTGTGCCCCTTTAACTAAGCTTTATGGAAAATGTTTTGAAGCTTACAAAAAAAGCACAGACCGGCTTTGAGTTACGATAATAAATACTCACAAACAATTTAAACAATGAATTCTAAAATTTTCTTAACAATAATTAAAAGGGGCCCATATTTGTGAAAAACCTTTAGCCTACACCAAAGAATATCCTGGCGCCGCCACTGGGCTTTAGGCCTTGGCGAAATCTACAAGGTAGATCGACGGCTTTTTGGTAGATTTAAAGGTAAAAAACGTCGTTGAATTTGGGTGTACCCCATATGAGCAGTTCCCTGTAGAGCAGTTCTCGAAATAGCAACCGCGATTCCAAAAAAACAGCGGAGTTTTTCAAAACTGCTGTTTTAAAATAGCGGCTGCTATTTTGAGAAATAGCAGTGTTTGTCTTGAGTAAATTTGGATAACAATACAGTTAAGTTTTCTGTGATCATTTAATCAGTAATGTGACCTACTAACGGATCGTGTTTTTTAACTAAACTTAAATATTGTACTGTTCTTCAGGCTGTATCAGTTTACAATTCTCATACTAGGATAGAAAAATCATTCGGGAAAGGTTATTTTATTTCGGTAGTAGATAATTGTAAACAGTAATTTTTTGGAAAAGGCATATTAAAATTCGAGAAAGGTTATTTTATTTCGGAAGTAGATAATTGTAAACAGTAATTTTTGGAAAAGGCATATTATAAGTCGAGAAAGATTATTTTATTTCGGTAGTAGATAATTGTAAACAGTAATTTTTTGGAAAAGGCATATTATAATTCGAGAAAGGGTATTTTATTTCGGAAGTAGATAATTGTAAACAGTAATTTTTTGGAAAAGGCATATTATAATTCGAGAAGGGGTATTTTATTTCGGAAGTAGATAATTGTAAACAGTAATTTTTTGGAAAAGGCGTAACATTGTTACACCAATTCCAAAATATTACTAAACAGTAACCTAACGTGACCTGACCTAATACTATTTAGTTGAAATAATCAACTTTAACCTAACCAAATTATCCATATCTGACCTATTTTTTTTGAGTTCATATAACCCAGCTGGTCCAGCTTACACCATAATAAACAACTATAGTTTTTCAACTTTTTCGCATATCTGTTTTTCCGCTCTTTAGAGAACTGCTGTAACGTTACGCCGCGTTTACGAGAACCGCTGTATGGGTAATTGCTGTAATGGGTAAACTGCCATTTCGGGAACCGCTATTTAGAGAACTGTTGTTATGAGGACCGCTATTATGAAATCCGCTCATATGGGAACTGCTCATATGAAGCTTCCCGTTGAATTTATCCTACATTTAAGGGATCATTTCGCGAGATCCAATTACTTAACAAAGATTTAACTGTTCATTTTAATATTTTTTTCTACCGGGGCTTGTAAGTTAGAGCCACCTATTTTTGACCAATTGCATCAATTATTAATAATTGCTAGATTAAATTTGGTTTTTTCGTTTAGCATCTATTTAAATTATTAAATTTTGGTAGGTGTGTAACCATTGATAGAGGGCTAATGATCTACATTAATGAATTTATCATAATCTCACGAGATCCTCACAATTGGACTATAATTTTCGATTAATTAACGTTGTTATTCTAGGTTCTCATTGCCTCATATTTAACCCTACTAAAACTTGCGCTAAGTTTCATTTGGACGAAGTTCCTATGCGCTTCCAAAAATTCGACGTATATTAACTGTTGTTTAGCGTGTACTTTAATACCCATTTTAAAAGGATATTATGAAGCAATTTAAGAATAAATAATTTTTATCAAAAAAAAAATAAATAAAAATGAAAACAAGTTGGGAAAACCAAAATATTACCTCTCCGAGTCAAGAGGTCTACTACTACAAACTTATTTACCTAGATATGGAATTATTTCACTTTTTTGAAGTAAAAATTTACGAAATATCGAAGCAGTATTCCAAACATAGCGAATGTACAGTAAAGCAGACGACATTTTACATCCAAATCTTGGACACATGGGAATCAGTCAATGGGGAAAAGAACAGGAAATGAAGTCTACGCTTCAGCTGTTTACCGTATATTCTGATAGCTACATTCACAACTGGTTTGCAGTGTAAACACTATCGCCTCGTCTCACCTCAACAATATTCTTAGTTTGCCAACATGAATGTTGAGGTTAAATAACACCAAAGCTAAATTGTAGCTGGACGCACTAATAGTCAATGCGCACCATAAATGGAATAATAAGTCTGTACCTACTACCCGTTTACCATAAGCCCTTTAACTAATCTAATTGCCACCATCTTTTCTTCTATTATAAAATCTTAACCTGATTATTTAAGAGTGTATTTAACTTTCGGCTCACTCTGAACCGTTAATGTCTCTTCATTTCAGACACGAAAATCAGAGCCAAAAGTTTACATCACCTCAGGCCTCAATTATTTACTCTTTGTTTCACTAATCCTATTCCGGATAATGCGCGCTTGTTACGCCCGCCGGAGTCTAGGTCTTAGTTTTCTTCATGTAATCACTAAACCAAGGATTATTCTATATACAGATGTAGTATAGCTTAAGTAATATATAAACAGCCATTTCAAATAACAATATTAAAAAAAATCTTTGGAATATCAAAATGAAACAGAGCTTTAAAGCTACAAAAGTACTAAATGCATCATAATTACAAAAAATACTTCCACATATTCACTTTATATTATGGAAAAAGGGAATATTAAGGCTCTGTAGGATTTCTTTACACATCAAAACCAGGCTAACTGCTAACGCGACGCACTAGTGTAACAATGGACGGACACACACAGACAAAAACATAAGCTGCTTTTTAACTCTTTCCGTATTAATTTTGAGTTGAGAAACAAGATTATCTTAAATATTAAAATAAATATAATTAATATTAAATATTTTCTTCGTCAGTTGTTTGCCTTATTGAGCGTTACATCGTTTTGATAAAGAACAATTAAACATTCTTGAGAGACCTGACTAATATTGGCGTTTGAAATGAAGCATACGCCCGTTGCGTCGCCTTACTCAAATAGGTAGTATATAAGGGTTTCGAATCGCAGCTATAGATAAGAACATCGCAATTGCGTGAACCTTGGCGGAAGACCCCGTCAATGGAAGGCTAGACGTTTCTCGTAACCCTAGCCGATCGCCGCGTATGTCTTAACCTTGAGGATGATGGTGGTGTTAGAAGCCAGGTGTGCAGACTGGTGTGCATGTGGGATGGACAAAGAATAGAAGATGGTGGTGTTTAGAAGCCAGTAAGTACAGACTGGTGTCCATGTGGAATGGACAAAGACGAGAAGGTGGTGGTGTTTAGAAGCCAGTAAGTACATACTGGTGTCCATGTGGAATGGGCAAAAGACTAGCAGATGGTGGTGTTTAGAAGCCAATAAGTTCAGACTAGTGTCCATGTGGGGTGGACAAATGAACAGAGTTGTTAAACAGGCAATGGAGTAATAGCCTGTAAGTCGAATACAATTTCCGGGACTGTAAATGCGGTCTGGAAATTGAATACACGTTTGCTCCGATTTGCAAACTGCGAACGCGGTCACGTGGGTGTAACAACGGACAGACAGACACACAGACAGACACACAGACACGTCGAAATTAGAACCTCTCCGTGACATACGTCACTCGGAGAGGTAAAAAGGACTTGTTTCTATCTTAAGAAAAGAAATCGAAAAAGAGAAAATTTTCTTTGTATTGAATGTGTTCCCAATACAAAGACCCTTTCTCAAAATTTCCACTCCTTGGGAAAAACCAAAGTTTCCATCCTATCAATTTGAAAGCGCGCCAAATAAAATTGTCCAATAAAGAAAAAGTGGGCGTCAAAAAGTACCACGTGGCTTAAAGTAAGTGATGTCCATTTGGATTGAGAGAAAATTTTCGAAGTATCCGAATGACGATAAGGATTGGGGTTAGAGAATACGGTTTTTTCGGTCCACTCCGAATGAGGCCGATCCGAATCATAAGGATTCGGAGTGATCCGAATGATTTTCCAATTTTAGAGAATAGCCTCCATGGATTTAGGAGGAGAAATAGGTCGATTTCTTTTCCGTTCAGGACAGTTTGGCTTAATGTGGCCTAATTTCCCACATTTATGGTATCTAATAGTCATGCTACTTGAGCTTCTAGACGATCTAGTTTCCGTTCAGGTTTCCTGACTACAAGCCGTAGGCTTAATCCGAGAACTACTTTCGCTTACGGTATTTCTAGTAGAACTCCTAGAATCCCTACGACAAGCATTAAGTCTAGATTCAATTCTTTGAGCATGTAGACTTAACTCAGAAATAGTATCATAACTTCTATGTAAATTAATCAAAAATGTCTTGATTAGAATCAAGTCCTAAAAAGTATCGATAAGACTGAGGTTATCACTTGTCTGAAGGATCAGATATTAATTTTTCTTTTTAATTGAAACTTAAATGCATACTTAAGAAAAAACAACGTTCTATTACCGTTTTCCGTTGAAATAACTTATTTTACAGGTAATCAATTTCAAAAATTTACTTATCTCGGGTTTTCGGGCACAAATCCATTCCCCCAAAACATTTTATCATTACATTAATTACTTTTGAGAGAGTACGTGTATGACATTGAGTTCTAAAAGGTTCCCTCATTTGTGCCCGGCATGCTTCGCAGTGGATACGTTTTAAAACAATGGCGGAAAATTAAGTAGGGACAGTTAGATTTTTACTCGTGGTTATGCAAAATGATGTAATGTCTAGTGTACTTCAGTCAACAGTCATACTGTTCATTCTCATAGCTCAGGACATGATTAATGCTGCTCACTACGGAACAGGAAAATTTGGTCTCGCCGAATTGGTCTCGCCATTTTGGTCTCGCCGATTTGGTCGCGGGACTAATTGGTCTCACCGATTTGGTCTCGGTACTATTTGGTCGCGTGATTTTTTGGTCTCGGGACTATTTGGTCTCGTGATTTTTTGGTCTGGGGACTATTTGGTATCGTGATTATTTGGTCTCGGGACTATTTGGTTTCGTGATTATTTGGTCTCGGGACTATTTGGTATCGTGATTATTTGGACTCGGGACTATTTGGTTTCGTGATTATTTGGTCTCGGGACTATTTGGTATGGTGATTATTTGGTCTCGTGACTATTTGGTATCGTGATTATTTGGTATCGTGATTATTTGGTATCGTGATTATTTGCTTACCTAATTAGTTGCCTTCTTTTCAAAAGCAATGGTCCCAATAATTCGTTGCCACCTTTTCTAAAATATTCTCCTATTAATTAGTTGCCACCTTTTCCTAAATATTCTCCTATTAATTAGCTGCCACCTTTCCAAAATATTCTGCTATTAATTAGCTGCTACCTTTTCCAAAATATTCTGCTATTAATTAGCTGCTTCCTTTTCCAAAATATTCTCCTATTTATTAGCTGCCACCTTTTCCAATACATTCTCCTACTAATTAGCTGCCACCTTTTCCAAAATATTCTCCTAATAGTTAGCTGCCACCTTTTCCAAAATATTCTGCTATTAATTAGCTGCCACCTTTACCAAAATATTCTCCTATTTATTAGCTGCCACCTTTACCAAAACATTCTCCTACTAATTAGCTGCCACCTTTTCCAAAATATTCTCCTATTTATTAGCTGCCACCTTTTCCAAAACATTCTCCTACTAATTAGCTGCCACCTTTTCCAAAATATTCTCCTATTTATTAGCTGCCACCTTTTCCAAAACTTTCTCCTACTAATTAGCTGCCACCTTTTCCAAAACGTCCTCCTACTAATTAGCTGCCACCTTTTCCAAAATATTCTCCTAATAGTTAGCTGCCACCTTTTCCAAAATATTCTGCTATTAGTTAGTTGCCACCTTTTCCAAAATGTTCTCCTATTTATTAGCTGCCACCTTTTCCAAAACATTCTCCTACTAATTAGCTGCCACCTTTTCCAAAACATTCGACTAATAATTAGCTGCCACCTTTTCCAAAATATTCTCCTAATAGTTAGCTGCCACTTTTTCCAAAATATTCTCCAATTAATTAGCTGCCACCTTTTCCAAAATATTCTCCTATTTATTAGCTGCCACCTTTTCCAAAACATTCTCCTACTAATTAGCTGCCACCTTTTCCAAAACCTTCTCCTACTAATTAGCTGCGACCTTTTCCAAAACGTTCTCCTACTAATTAGCTGCCACCTTTTCCAAAATATTCTCCTAATAGTTAGCTGCCACCTTTTCCAAAATATTCTCCTAATAGTTAGCTGCCACCTTTTCCAAAATATTCTCCTAATAGTTAGCTGCCACCTTTTCCAAAATATTCTCCAATTAATTATCTGCCACCTTTTCCAAAATAGCTCATATTAATTATCTGACACCTTTTCCCAAATATTTCTATTATTGCTAGTAAATTGTTCGTGGTAAGAGGCGGGCTTTTATTACTCATATAAATAATCTTCTTACCTCCAAACAAGGTTGGGTTGGGTTAGGTTCCGAGACCCATTTCTCTCGAGACCCAATTGTCCCGAGACCCATTTGTCCCGAGACCCATTTGTCCCGAGACCCAATTGTCCCGAGACCCATTTGTCCCGAGACCCATTTGTCCCGAGACCCAATTGTCCCGAGACCCATATGTCCCGAGACCCAATTGTCCCGAGACCCATATGTCCCGAGACCCAATTGTCCCGAGACCCAATTGTCCCGAGACCCAATTGTCCCGAGACCCATTTGTCCCGAGACCCAATTGTCCCGAGACCCAATTGTCCCAAGACCCAATTGTCCCGAGACCCATTTGTCCCGAGACCCAATTGTCCCAAGACTTATTTGTCCCGAGACCAAATCGGCGAGACCAAAACGGCGAGACCAAATCGGCGAGACCATAACGGCGAGACCAAATTGTCGCGTACCGTGCAAAATGATGTAATGTCTAGTGTACTTCAGTCAACAGTCATACTGTTCATTCTCATAGCTCAGGACATGATTAATGCTGCTCACTATTTCTCTCTCTAGTTTCAAACAATGGTTAGAGACCATTCAGTGCCGCAGGTCGCACATGAATATATTTCAACTACAGTTTACATCAATTCTCCGTGGTCGTACTATTAGAGGTTTAAGCACTAATTTGTTCAGAACATGTCTCGAAAGTGTGCTTGTTGTAAGTTTTTAAAGCAGTGTTGCCAATGTGTGGGTAATTTCCCACATTAGGTTTGGTTTTAGGCTCTGTGGGGAAAAAGTAATATTTTTCCGAAATCAAATGTCGGAATTTTCCTGTTCAAGGGTTAATAGTGCAAAATTTTCAAAAATTTATCCGGTTTAAAAATTTCAAGCGACATTTTGAAATAAATTCGGTGATTTTAAGTTTGGCACTGAAAAAAAAGCATATTTTGAGAATTTTAAAGCTTTATAGCATTTGTACATATTGTCAAAGCCATGCGGAGTGATATTCCATATTAAACTTAGTATGATAAAATAGTCCAGATAAATATGACTGTAAAAACGGGGGTGTGGGAAATGCGGCAAATTTTTAAAATGGAAGTGAGAACATCCACTTTCTAACATTAGCAACACTGATTTGAAGGTTTTGGTCATGGCTAAACAGACCGCTCGTTCAGTTTTTTATTGTTTTAAAGCTTATTTTGACATGTTATCTCTCAAAAGTAATTAATGTAATGATAAAATGTTTTGGGGGAATGGAATTGTGCCCGAAAACCCGAGATAAGTAAATTTTTGAAATTGATTACCTGTAAAATAAGTTATTTCAACGGAAAACGGTAATGGAACGTTGTTTTTTCTTAAGCATGCATTTAAGTTTCAATTAAAAAGAAAAATTAATATCTGATCCTTCAGACAAGTGATAACCTGAGTCTTATCGATACTTTTTAGGACTTGATTCTAATCAAGACATTTTTGATTAATATCTGCTCCTTCAGTCTTCATTTTAATTAAGATTGTTAAGAAACTGTTTTACATTTTCAAAGTCTACACTAAGCAGAAACATATAAAAAGGGGACCGTAACTTTAGCTCAATCAGTCATTTATTTATAATGATACTCCAAAAAATAAAAACGTAACTCATTGAAAGTTGGTATTCTTATTGTAATTAACATAATACAATTTTTTACAACCCTTTGAAACGCAAGGCGCTCCCCTAAAAATTCCACAAATAGGACCAAATTGACAGTTTTACACAATTTTTTAAAACGCTGATTTATGTCTGTTTAACCTTTAGCTCAAACTTTTCATAAGCCCAATATGAAATTCGGATATCCTTAAAACTTCTCAAAGACGATCCGAGATTATCAATTTCAAACTTTTTTGTAGCATTAACTAACGTCTGTTTGATATTAAGCTTATAAACCTTAAACACAATATAGTCAGGACAATGCCGACTCAATTTATAAGGGCTACCCTAAAAGTCCACAAAGGTGATCCAAGATTGTTAATACGCCTAAAAAGTGCCCTCTTCAAAATATGTAGCCGGGGAAAAGAGAGCGTGATCGAGTGGGCCATGCTAGTGGGCACTTTGGTAGTAAGTAACGGGGGTTGGGACTCCAGGGATAGCCCGCTCCATCACGCAGTCGACAACGCAAAGCAACTCGCGCCAGCGTGGGAAATAAGGCGGTAACACAGGGCAAATGACGAGTTTAAAAATTGCCTGGTCCAGTTCAAAAATAGGGGGGGGGGTTAGTGGTCCACGAGACTACTAAAAAATTCAAGGGTAACCAGAGTCCACACATTAAAATTCTAATATTTTAATTATCCACTTCTTAAGCTTAGCAGACGACGTGCTCTGGCCAATGGTCACGGACCAGTTTATTTAATCCAAGTCAGGAGGGTCTCTGGGAGTCTGGGGTACGTTCAGTAACGAAAATCTCAAGGAAATCGCGGTTTTCTTGATGTGTGGTTGATGGGCTCGAGACGTCACAGTGACGTAAAAGGCTGTTGAACGGAAAAGTGACACTTTGAAGTTAGCGCTGGTTTAGAAAATGGAGTTGGGGAAACGTCTTACTGGCCCTCAAAACGTTACGAAGCGCAAATGGCTCTTTTCAAGTATAAACGAGCTTACAAATAATGAAATTGTTTAAGAAAATTATGTCTATTTGAATGGTAGAAGTAGTTTTGTAATGAAAACTAATACAATTACTGTAGGAATAACATTATTGGAATTTAATTTTTAAATCCCGCGCCAACTTTTCGTCTGTCAAGTGTTCATCAGTCAAACGCTACGTCACGCCATCAAAAAAACCATATCGATTAGATGGTTTTTTTGATGGGCAAGCGCTAAGCTTCATGACGTCAAAACCGGAAACGCGAAAAAGCGTACAGTAGGAAAAATCTCACATCGTTTAGTGAGAGGGTTACTGAACGTACCCCTGGCCTAATGTCCAGTTTAAAAAAACCCTTATTTCCCACCCTGACTCGCGCTATAGCAAGCAGCTGGCGACGTGTTGCGCGTGATCGAGTAGGCTATGGTCCGGTCAAAAGAAATCTTCAGTTCAGCGTTGTAAATAAGGCGGTGGCACAGGGAAAATGACCAGTTTAAAAATTAAATCGGAGGGGGAGCAGTGGTCCACAGGACCACTAAGGAAATTCTAGGGTAACCAGGGTCCAGAGACTCCAGACATTATCTCAACTATTTTAATTACCCACTTCTTTAGTTTAGCAGACGCCGCGCCCTGGTCAATGGTCATGAACCAGTTCATTTATTCCAGGGCAGGGGGGGTGGGTCGCTGGCCCAATGTCTAGTTTTAAAAAAATCCCTATTTCCCACCCTGCTTCAGTTGGGAGTCTGACTCCTGGAGCTCCTAAAGTCCAGAGATGCATATGACAAGGATTCATTTCTCATAAGCGAGAATGGCCAGCTCTGTTGTGTTAGAGACAGCCTGGCAGCCTGGTATTTGTTTACTTCTCAGTCAGCTGGGTTTTTACCTTTAAAAGTTAATACAGCCCTTTGAATTTAAATAACTAGAAATGAGAAATGTTATTAAATGAATAAATCTATACGGTTGCAGTTGTGTCGAAATGAGAGCAATTAAAAATGTGTCTTTGATATTTAGCTCTGATAATTTCAGAAACTTAATAAAAAAGTAGTGTTATGTATTTAACCAGTATTTATTTTATTGAAATTTATTAATAATTATTTAATTAAAAAAATTGTAATACTATTTTATGTTTTAAATTTTACAAATAAAATTCAAAACAGTAAACATAGGGCAAAGGTTATATTGTATTATAAATAGCCAGTGGGATTGATTTTAGCTATATCGCAATTAGAGCTCGACATTTTCTATCCATTATCCACAAGTTAGTAATTAATTTGAATGAAAATAGGTGGATATCTTTTATTAATAATTGGGAAATAATGCACACACTTTACATTTAAATTTTAGAAGTTAATTTATTATTTACTTTTTGTATATAATATTCAGCATTAATTTCACTAAGGAAATAAACTAATTACCTACGAGGAATTAACTAGTATATATGTTTAAAATTATAATTTAATCGTTTCAAAACTAATATGGTTTTGAACCGGTCTTTGTAATTTAGTTATTAAAATTTGTGATTATCGATTGGTCAATATTGAAAATTAACCAATGGTGGAACTAATTTTTTTTAAACTCAATGAAACTGAAATATCAATGAATAATCTACCGAAAGAGGTATCAACCTATTATTTTTTTTCAAAAGAAGGTAAATAAGGATTGGATGGCTTGCTGCTTCAAACAAGATTTTTAACCATGAATAGAATATTTTGTTAATTTTAGTCAAATTTAGATATTCGGTAATCGAGTTGATATGAATAAAGCCCTTTTTGCTCATGTCTATTTTAAACTTTAATCACAGATTTCGCTTACCATTTTACAAGCATAATAAACACTACTGAAGGGCGCAAATCTATCTGTGATCGGTAATGGTGACCAATATAGCAATTTGCCCAATTAATCAGTTTGAACTTCATTTGCACATTTCTATTCGTTAATTTGAAATGTTGCGAGAAATTTGAATGGAATGTAAGTAGATATCTCTTTCAGAAGATAATTTTTGATGTTGATATTTAAGATTCATTGAGTTAAAAAAATTGGTATTGGTATTTCAAGTAAGCTTAGATATCAACATCGGTGAATTTACGATATGGGCTTATGATGGTAGTCTGTCTATAAGATTAAATCGTTACTTTAAGTGTCACTAGACTACCTCCAAAATCGAGAGTTAGTAACTTTATAACCATCTCCTAGTCACAGGATATCCGAGGGTCAATTTTTTATATCATATGACATGTGATAATCTATGACATGTGATACTATAGCTCAGTCAACTTTTGGCAAGGCCTAATACCGTTTTTCTTGACTTTCGCGGTCAAATTCCTTTTAAAGCATAGATCATATAGTATCCACCCTTGATTTTCATTACGCAACACACGTTGGATTCGTAAACCTCGACATGCACAACGATTAGAAGCATTAAAATGCAAAAACAACACACTGACCGCATACATTTTTGGTAAATAACAGAGTCACTACAGCTGTTTTCGGGGCTGAACGAGCGACCGAGAGGGCGTAAAAGAAAAAGCCTCCGGCGGCCGGTCTCTTAAAGGGGGTAGTTTCGAGGGAACGAAATTCAAATGGAAGGCGCGTCCCTTCAACAAAAAACATTGAATTCGTTAATACGGACGTTTTAGGCAATTATAATATTGAAATTTTATACAATTAAGTAATATTTTAGAAAACTAAGCACTACTTTCAAAGTCTAAACTTTAAAAAACGACGATACGAGAAGGCGAAGTAACAACAAGAGGTAAACATTTTTATAAATGGCAAAAATTAACGGTAAGCCAAGGCTTAGCGCAATTTCACCGCCTTAAAGAAAGTGCCAAGTTTAGAAATAGATGTGGGACAATAAAAAGGTGGAAAATTATGAAATTAGGCTTATATTAAAGCTTGAAACCTACTTTATATTATATTTAAAATCCATCCATGAGCAAATCCTCAAACAATATGAAAATGGCAACATCATGGAGATTTTAAAAAATGTATTTATTAATTTAAATATAAGCAGACTCTTTCGGACCGCGGTCCCTCTTCAGCTGCAACTTTGACAATAATGCGATAAAATTATACGAACGAGAACTAACAGTTTTTTTACATATGTTTTTTTAGCAATACTACATCATATCGTCTTACTCTAAATTTTTTTATATATATATTCTTTTTTTAACTAAAAACCTCCCCACCCATTTATATTTATTGATCCTCAGTCTAAATTTAAGTTGTATATCCTTAGGATAAAGGCATCGAGTAAAAAAATCCAACTGTGTCAGGAATATACATCAAGTTTAAAGACAATAAAGCATAAAATATGTTAATATACATTCAAAATAATTTTAATATTTGTGTACCAAAATGAAAATATTCATTTCAGGGCAAAGTCCCTCTAAATTAATTTAAACAAGTTGGGAAAACCAAAATATTACCTCTCCGAGTCAAGAGGTCTACTACTACAAAGTTATTTACCTAGATATGGAATTATTTCCCTTTTTTGAAGTAAAAATTTACGAAATATTGAAGCAGTATTCCAAGTATAGCGAATATACAGTAAAGCAGACGACATTTTACATCCAATAAGGATAAATCTTGGATACATGGAAATCAGTTAATGGCAAAAAGAACAGGAAATGAAGTCTACGCTTCAGCTGTTTACCCTATATTTTGATAGCTACATTCACAACTGGTTAGCAGTGTAAACACTATCGTCTCGTCTCACCTCAACAATATTCTTAGTTTGCCAACATAAGTGTTAACGTTAAATAATACCAAAGCTAAATTGTAGCTAGACGCACTGATAGTCAATGCGCACTTTAAAGAGAATAAAACTCTGTAGCTTAGCCCTACTAATCTAATTGCCACCATGATGTTTTCTTCTATTATAAAATCTTAACCTGATTATTTAAGAGTGTATTTAACTTTCGGCTCACCAGGGAGGAGAGACTTGAGAGGGAGTGTTAAAGTGAATAGGCACGTTCTTTCGCATCGTGGCTAAAATCGTCTCTCTCTGGCGCTGACTCAGGGACTCATGGCGGTGTCCGCGCGCATGCGTCAAATTTAAAAACCGGCTTTGAACTAGAAGGGGAAGGTCGTGTTTGAATTTCTGCCATGGTTAACTATAAGAAGTGTTGTTTTCTAATTGTTCAAGTAACCCCAAGTATTTAACAAGACCCGACATGGTAAATATCGTTTTCAAACCATTTCCCAAACCAAAAACAAAGCTTGAAATTTATTGAAAGTGAATAGAAGCTCGTGGAAATCGGTCTTCCACTAGCTAATATCCATCTTTTACTTTTTTAAGTCTGGGTTTTTGGCTTTGGAAACGTGTGGAAGGATATTCCTTTCATATATTTTTAAGCGAATACCTTGAATCATTCCTACAACCGTTACAAAAACAATTTGGCAATTTTATTAAGCCTCGGTTTCCTCCCAACAGACGTTGCTTTTTGGTTGAACAGAGTGAGTGGGGTAACAGTCGATGGAAACGGAAGCTGGCGGCAGAGAGAATTTTTAAATTCACTCTGCTGGCGGTAGTAAACGACGTCACTCGCGCCTGCGCGTTAGCTAAAATTGTGGAACGGAGATAAAAATTCCTACCCCCACTTTCTTTCCCATTTGCCACTGTATGACGGTTTTTTTAGCATTAGATCAACACTCCCTCTAACGTTCCTTACTCCCTGGGCTCACTCTGAACCGTTGATGTCTCTTCATTTCATACATGAAAATCAAAACCCAAAGTTTACTTCACCTCAGGCCTCAATTATTTACTCTATATTTCACAAAGCTTATTGCAAGTAATACTAGATATGCCCGCCGGAGTCTAGATCTTAGCTTTCTTCATGAAATTACTAAACCAAGGATTATTCTATATACAGATGTAGTATAGCTTAAGTATTATATAAACAGCCATTTCAAATAATAATATAAAAAAAAATCTTTGGAATATCAAAATGAAACAGAGCTTTAAAGCTACAAAAGCACTAAATGCATCATAATTACGAAAAATATTTCATCATATTCACTTTATATTAAGGATAAAGGGAATATTATGGTTCTGTAGGATTTCTTTACAGATCAAAACAAAACGAACTTCTAACGCAGCGCACTGCGGCACTAGTGTAATAACGGACCGACACACACAGACAATAACATAGACTGCTTTTTAACTCTTTCCGTATTAATTTTGAATTGAGAAACAAGATTATCTTAAATATTAAAATAAATATAATTAATATTTAATATTTTCTTCGTTAGTTATTCGCCTTATTGAACGTTACATCGTTTTAAAAAAGAACAATTAAACATTCTTGAGAGACTTGACTAATATTGGCGTTTTAAATGAAGCATACGCCGGTTGCTTCGCCTTACTAAAATAGGTAGTATATAAGGGTTTCGAATCGCAGCTATGGATAAGAACAGCGCAATTGCGTGAACCTTTGGTGGAAGCCCCACCTTAGGGAGGCCGGACGTTTCTCGTAACCCTGGCCGATCGCCGCGTATGTCTTAACCTTGAGGATGCTGATGGAGTAGAAGCCAGGTGTGCAGACTGGTGTCCATGTGGGATGGACAAAAACAATGACCAGAAGATGGTGGTGTGTAGAAACCAGTGTGTACAGACTGGTGTCCATGTGGGATGGACAAAGACTAGAAGATGGTGGGGATTAGAAGCCAGTGTTTACAGACTGGTGTTCCATGTGGGATGGACAAAGACCAGAAGATGGTGCTGTGTAGAAGCCAGTGTGTACAGACTGGTGTCCAAGTGGGATGGACAAAGACTAGAAAATGGTGGTGTGTAGAAGCCAGTGTGTACAGACTGGTGTCCAAGTGGGATGGACAAAGACTAGAAAATGGTGGTGTGTAGAAGCCAGTGTGTACAGACTGGTGTCCATGTGGCATGGAAAAAGAGCCTAAATGATGGTGGACTATAGAAGCCAGTGGGTAAAGACTGGTGTCCGTATGAGATGGACAAATGGCCAGAGGATGGTGGTGTTAGACAGGTAAGTAGCTATGGTAAGTGGAATACAATTTTCCAAATTTCCGGGAACTGTAAATGCGATCCGGAATTTGGGAAAACGTTTGCTCCGATTTGAAAACTGCGAACGCGGTCCCCTGGGGTGTAAGTCAATAACAACAGACAGACACACACACAGACAGACAGACACACAGACAGACAGACACGTCGAAATTAGAACCTCTCCGTGACATACGTCACTCGGAGAGGTAAAAATTACATATCTACGCTTTTTCAAGAACAATTAGATTTTCCAAAAACATTTTATCATGAAATTAATTGTTCTTGAAAAAGCGTAGATATGTAATTTTTCAATTATTTAGAGGGTCTAGATCGATTAACAGTAAAATCAGTTGATTGAATTAAATATTGATTAAGGATTAAAGGAATAAAAATAATTAAAAAAAATTGCAATATCTGAAACTTCAGTCAATTGATAAACCTCACACATATCGTTTGTTTTTTCGGCCTTGGTCCAAACCAAGACGTTTTTATATAATATCTGTCACTTCAGTCTTAATATAATTAAATTTTGAATAATAATGTTTGCTTTACCGTCATACATTTGCACTCTAATATATAATAGTGCATTCAAACACCATATATGCTGTTTTTTCCAGTGCCAAAAAAGACATCATTTAGGGTGTACTTTAACCCCATTTCTATGATCAATTCACGCCATTTACTTATATTATTTGCAAGTATTAAGGAAATATTAGGCATTTATGCACCATTTACAGTGGCTTTTAACATCTTTTTTAGACAATCTGTTGAATTTCTAATATTTCTTCGTTCAATGGTTTTAGAAGTAGGGAAAAAGTACGCTACATATGTCACATTATTAAACCAAGTGAAGTGAAATAATTGTTAAATATTTATTATAACCACTACACCACAGACACGTGGTAAGTCTAAGTTTTCCAAGAGATCAAACTAATTATTATGTCCAATCACGATGGTTAAAACATGTATCTACCTGGGCTCGAACCTGGGACTTTCCGCGTGTGAAGCGCACGTGATAACCACTACACCATAGATCCTTGGTAATTCTGAGTTTTCCAAGAAATCTAGCTAATTCTTTTGCCCAATCACGATGGTCAAAACATGTAGTTACCAGAGCTTGAACCTGGGACCTTCCGCGTGTGAAGCGGACGTGATAACCACTGCACCATAGATACGTAGTAGCTCTGAGTTTTCCAAGAGATATAGCTAATTCTTATGTCCAATCACGATGGTCAATACATGTGTCTACCAGGGCTCGAACCTGGGACCTTCCGCGTGTGAAGCGGACGTGATAACCACTGCACCATAGATACGTGGTAGCACTGAGTTTTCCAAGAGATCTAGCTAATTATTATGTCCAATCACGATGGTCAAAGCCATACTTCTGTAATTAACCAAAATTAACATACTTAGACTTAATTGTTTTGATCAAACTGGCTGATAGCACACCCTGAATACTTAATTGTTAATATAAGATAATTCCGAAAAGTAACTTCGCTGTAGTTTTTAAGTTAGCGGTGGGGAAAAATCACGAACAACCCCATGTTAATCTCCATAAGAAATTTAGCAAAAGCATGTGAATTTTACTTTAACGTTACAAAACGGTATCAAGTCATATCTACAAGGGCCTACCGGCCCTGTAGAATTAGGTAAGGGGGCATTTTAAATTTTGATGGGGCATTAAGGGGCAAACATAAATCTTATTTTAGGGGGCAGTGTCCCTAGTGCCTCCCTCCCGAGGCTGCGGGCCTGGTAACTTGGGCCGTCTTTACACGAGTAATTTAAAGCGCTAAGTTTTGCTGCCTTTAACTGTCAAGTCGAAAAACCAATGGATTATAAGGCCTTTTACACCAAGTTAAGTTTTTTTTTATTCTTTAATTTAAATATTTTTGCATTTTACCACAGTTTTTTACTATTAACTATCATGTGACCAACCAGAGTTCTTTATCATTACAAACTTATCGCTTTCACTTTTTTTTCCGTTTGTGTCGAAGCCTATTACTGGCCTACTATGCCAACATATTTAAATTTCCCGCCATGAATAAAGTAGTGAGTGGTATAGAGTAATGGCAGTACAACGTATGCAAACTTCAGACCCTTCCAACTCTTAGTTCAGTGTCATCCCCCCTACTGGGCGCGTACAGTAGCCCCTCTTACAAGAGCGCGCCTAAAGGGAGGGATACACATTATACACCCCTCTCTAGCGTCACTTGTCTATTGTAGTTCGGTTAGGACAAAAATCTTTGCTATGTTTGGAAATTTGAAATATTTATTATCTAAAAATTGTATTTTATACTTTATTAAATACTTTATAAGGATTAATGTAAGTTATTTTCAAATAAAATAATTGGTCTTTAATCTTGCCTGTTAGTTAAGGGCCATGTGACTACCGGCTTACCATAGCCTCTTAGATCAGGCGCTCGCTCTTACAATGCCCGCCAATCAGTGCATTGATGGTGAAACGTGAGCAGCGGGTACTAGAACGCGCGATCTGGAAGGCTTAACCAAAGGCTTAAGGTTCAATGTGTGGCATTAGCCTCACCTATTTACTTATTCTCTTTTTTTTAATTCTATCTCATTTGTTTGAATTATAACCATTGTTCAATCTATTTCCATCTCTCAATGTATCCGATGTTCGTAAAAAAGCTGGTTCCACGAACAGCAGTCATTCAACAAATAAATAAAATTTTGGCCTATTGGCGCTATTAGGCCAGTTTTTTCTTTGTGGGCTACTTTGTCTCCTGGCGGGCGATTCCTACACCGCCTTAGAAATACGTTGTAGAAATTTAGTCTCTCGAACAGTGGTAGTGGTTGGCAACAAAGAGGGTAGAAAGAGGGGGAGTAGAAGGCTTGGCAGGAGTGTTCTCGCTTTGAAAAGTTACCACTGAACTTCCGGTTTGCGCGCGACTTCTCGTGTTTGGTTGTCGTCGTCTGCTCCACCGTTAAATCAGCTAACCCTTTGAAATGCCGGGAGTGTGGCGCGCTCCTGTAAGCCCAGCTTCTGGGCGGCAAAGTTTGAGGGAATACGACACATGTCGGCGATCCTACCCTATAGGTGCCGACTGTCCCGTGTCCGCCGGAGGTGACTTACCCCAATTCCACCTTCCGTCACCTCCCAAGTAAACCTCATTTCCTTCCCTGCTTATCCACATACGACCTAGCGGCCCCCGTCTGTGCTGGGCCGCGTAGGGTCTCCCGCTCCATTCTTCCTGGTGCTCAAGGCCTAACGGCTAAGCACTAGTGCTCGCAGGTGGAAAAAAAAAAAACCCCTTTGAAATGGATGAACGAAGCCGTGCCGAAATGGACAGTAAGTTTTCGTAATTTTTTATGTTTACTTTCTACTACTTTAAAATGTAGGTATATTGAAATAAATATATTAAATATGATTTTGGACACTAGATTCTCAAAAAATATTGTTATACGAAACATTGGCTGAACTTGAAAGGCGTAAAGAGGAATACAAGACTGAAAATTTGGACTACATTAACCAATTCTTTGAGGATATAAATTCTGGCCTCATGTCGGATTTAATTTTGAAACATTTAAAAAACGAAATTACAACGGGTAACCTCTTCAACTGTTCCTCAGAGACTAAATATATAGAAATAGTGTTAAAGATAAGTTTGGTGGAACGAAAAGAGGGTTGTTTACGATCAGTTCTCTGTTTGGCTTCATCAACATTTCAACTGTTGTCAGAATCTTTTCAAAAAACATTCGTGCAAATGTTCAAAATGTACCAAACATTGATATGAAAACCAAAGCTACCACTCCAACAAAATACACAGGGACCAAAAATAAAGAAAACTCACCTAAAAGGCCACTAAAATCTCCTTCCAAGATCTCAAAAAAAGGGTTTCAATTCAATAACTTTACCAGTTCTTCTAAAAAAGCCCAGTAGGATAATTAAAGTGGCAGTTAATCAAAGGGCCACTTATAGTAATGTCACATCATCATCAGTTTCTAGTCTAACCCCAAGCCAATGTGATAAAAAATATATTGCTCGTGATATTTACACACTGTCAATGCCAAGCAAAACCAAACGTGTCAAAACCAATACTGCCGCAGTAACTCAGATTGACTCAAATATTATGATGCCAACTTCTGAGGAAGGCATTTTGACGCATGTCATGTCAAACGCCAATCCAAATGATTTTAGTTTCCTAGACGGTAATCCGGACAAAGATTTATTTTTGCAATTCTTGCCTAAAAACCATGAAAATGACTATAGTTTCTTAGATGATAATCCTGATAAAGATTTATTTTTTGCAATTCTTGCCCAAAAACAATGAAAATGACTATAGTTTCTTAGATGATAATCCTGATAAAGATTTATATTTACAATTCTTGCCAAATGATTAAGAAGTAGTTTTACAATGTTGAAACAATTAAAGATTTTTGAGCTAATCAGATAGCGTTGTGTTTCCTCCTATTGCTTCCAAAACAAAGCCTTTCAACGAGTCTAACTTATCTATATTTGACTGGTAGTGCCAAACGGAGGGGTTGTTACTCCTGCCACCAGCTGATTTCATCCTTCCAAAGTACTCTTCCAACGGATCCTGATTAAGATGCTGCGTCAGGACGAAAGGAGCACCCTTATTAAGTACAAATATGACCATTCTGACAATTGAGTGAGCTACAAACATGATACTAAAATCCCTGTCATTAAAAACAATATACCAGTCATTTTCAACCCTTCGATCGTTTCTCTACTAAGAAGCATCTTGGCCCTTTGACCAGGAGAGAAGTTTCCTTCGCGGTTAAATACATCAGCTTCCCAATCATCAAGGTAATTGATGAAATTGGATTCCAACCACTATAAAACAAAGGCAAAATTATTAACAATCCCCCTAGTATTATGGTTTTAGACATAAAACTAGTCTTTCGTCATTAACGGATGTGAAAGGTGCTTTGTCCGATTTTCCCTTTTGGTATCCCTCTTTACAGTTTTTCACATTACAGATGTCAAAAAACTTATTAAAAACTCTTATTAATTTTGTCGTCTCAGTGTATTTATCTTTTTCTAAACATGTTTCGATGGCGTATGCTACAGTTTCGCTGAGTACTTGTGCTGCATATTTTACTTTCATTTTTCCGTAAGAGTTTAAATAGACATGGCCATAGGTCAACTTGGTTAAATGTTTGAATTCCCCTCTTCGGCGAAGCTGAAAGTAATAGAGTTTCAAAGTCACTTCCCGGGAAATATTTTCATTATTCTTCCACAAAGAGCGAATCTTTGAGTCTTTATCACTGTTGTTAAAGCAGTTTCTAGTTGTTTTGATAAGATGAGGAGGATCTGATATAAAATAAATATTCCTCTCTTCATCGTTAGCAAATAAGTTCGGAGTACTGAATTTTATCGGTACAGCTTCATCTTGAAGTTTCCCGGCTGCTTCAGAAAACATTTTAAAATATTTCCTATTGACTGACGCTCCATCTCCAACAACCCCTATTATTTTAAACCACTATTTTCGAGTCTTTCGATGGCTTCTTGCATTATAAAAAATATTTCAGTACTGCTAGCGCAAGTAGTTGGGAAGTGTGCAAAAGGAATTTGAATTCTATTTGTCACACCTATTAACATCAGCTGAAGTATATGAGTAGCTAATGGTTGTGTCTCAATCCCATTTACCTCTCTTTTTATATCATCTATCTTGTTAATGTCATCATTTAAGTCCTTAAATCCTGTTAAGAAGCCTGTACTTTTATGACACATTAAGTCCTCTCTGATTTTCATCTCTTCAAGTAATATAGTGAAATAACAATCCCAAGGTTTACGATGTGCCATATTTGTTTTGCGAATCATGTCAGTAAATGTTTCCTGGTGAAATCCACTTTTGACTGTCATTACTTGACGCTCATTATACAGCGTTCTCGAGGTTGGCAAATATATACAACCTGATTTTCGCAGTGCTTCATAGGATTATTTCGATTTGTTTTTTAAGTAACAGCACCATTTCAAAAATGTTTTATCCCAACGCATCCCATACTTTGACGAACGCATAGCTTTTAATTGCTGCTTGATGAACACTGAAGAAAAAGACCCTGTTGGTTCCATTTTCAGTCTTTGTTGAAATATCTCTCTCATTGTTGAAATAGCAGCTTTAGTTTTTTGACAGTTTGATGGCACAATCATCTTACTTGGTCCTTTTTTCACTATTGCTAAAGCTTGCGAAATTACTTTTGATCTTATTTTTCTGAGGCAGCTCCTGTATCTAATACAAGCATAACATCTTCTTTTCTCTGATGGTATTAAAAGATGTTTACCATTACTGAAAATAGTTTGACGTTTTTCACAATAATACCCGGTTTTTGTTCGGTTAAGCTTATTTTCCTTTTTGAATAACTTAACAAAATCTTTGTCTGGATTTCCAAGGCACATATTAAAGTTATTTAATTTTTCTAATAAATCATAGATATCCTTGTTTTCACTCAGTACGAAATTTGGATAGATGCACTGCAAATTTATACACTTATCTACAGTGTTTACGCTAACAGTTTGTCCAGAAAAAATGCACTCAATAATTACAATACCACTTTCAAGTTTGCTAAATTTAACAGTATTCTCAACAACTTCCATAGCCAAACCAACTTGAGGGATTAATGAGTGTGTGTCAATTCCTTTCTTCAGTATTAATTCATTACTTAGTTTCAATTCAAATGATGAACTGGCAAATGATAATTCGGGAGAGCAACTTGGTTCAAACCCGACACTAGCTTCCTGGTATGTTTCAATCTAAATACATATAGTTTATACTGAATTAATTACATTATGCTTTCAAATAAGAAATAGCAATTTCAGAATTTACCAAATCATTTCGGATATTGGAAGGACAAAGACTTGAATGAATATCATTAAATGGCACTGGGTCGGGGGTCTCCGTCGTAGGTCCTTGAAACCCATGAAAATGTATTTTACATAGTTAACTGGACTTCGTAACATCTGCAATGCCAAAGTTTGGCCGTCCACATGCTGATACCCATCTTTTACACTTTTCTAGTTCAGTTATGGGTGACGGAAAACGCACAAAACCAACATCCAATGAAGAAACCGTTTTCTTTTTGGATTTCGCATTTCTCATACAAGACCCATAACAGCAACGATATCTTAAGCTTGGCATTATTTTAGCAATCGCCGATAACCACAAACTTGGCAAATAATTAGAAGACGTTTAAGCGCGCTTAAATTTAAAATTAACTTGGATAATTAGTGATAAATGTTACACGACCACCACCTACACAATAAGCAGACGACAACGTTTTCCCTCCAAGCAGACCGCAACTTTTCTGTCCTCCAATTGGTTGAGTATAAGCCAATGGCGATAAACCGGATGTAAGGAGGAAAATTCAAGAAATAAATAAAAAAGAAAAGCGAGAACACCCAAAATGCCTTAGCAAGGCTGTAACTTTCTACTCCCCCTCTTTCTACCCTCTTTGTTGGCAAGCGTAAGCTTTCGTTCTTGCAGTATTTCATAATCGTAATTAGGGTAATTTTCGTATGTAATTTTAGTATGTAATTAGTATTTAAACCATGATTTAGGTGAACTTAATTGGTTTATTAGTTGATAAAATACGGAATTCCTAAGGTTTTATCTTCTATTTATAACAGGAAGGATTCTATCGCAATAGTGTGGCAAGTCTTCCTGGAGACATATAAATATAAATTATAATTTCATCGACCCAAAGCCCAATGTTCGTGGGTACCAGGGGCTCCCTAGTCATGCGCCCTAGAGGACAACTTTTGAGTCTTGAACTCTTGATACTAGAAACCGCGTCAAACTCACCTAAAGGGAAGGAGGGAAGGTAATAAAGGCTAGGAAGGGATTAAGCCCAAAACAAAATGTGGGTGAGGGAAGGATGCTTTCCGGCCACAGTTTTGTGGGGAAATATTCGTCAATTCTTCTTCCTCTTTTCTGATGGCTGTTTAATAAGTTCTATTTTATTTCTAAGTATTCTATTGCAGGCGCATAACTCCCTGTATTTGTTGCGTTAAATATTTCTACTCCTCTTGGGAGACTAGTTAGGTTGAACTTGAACACCACCCAAACACCTTAGTTCTTTTCTTAACTGAATATAGATCATTACAATGCCTTAAAAAGAGGAACCAACGCCGCAACACCTTCCAAAAGTTTTGGCATAATTGAATTCAAGGCCTTTCTTGAAGAAAATGGATCAATAATTTGAAACAAACTAACATCACGCATTTGGAAGCTTGCAAGAGATCACTCGCTAATCACTATTCAATAGTTTTTCAAAGTTTTAATTGTTCCTAACGCACAATTTTGACTTAAACATTAGGTTTATGAAGGAATCGAAATCATTACGATGTTTTGATAATGTAAAGGATAAAGTGGTCGTCCTAATTATTAACAATATCTGTAGTCCTGTCTAAGAAGTTCGTAATATGGTCTGTGACATATTTAAAACGGCCATGAACCAGTTGAAAGTATCCAACGAGGCTTTAATATCAGTCTTAACTTGTCGTTTATGAGTTAGTGAACTATATTTCTAGTAGGCTTCTACTATTATATGATGAAAGTAAATGAAATGTTTTTTTCCAAAAGGATGTTAGAGAAAAAATAGTAGAAATGTGCAAAACTGGGCAACTTGATTATGTTTTCAGACATTAAATGGTTATTGTAACTACCTTAGACTCTGTGAGGTTATTTGCGCAGTCATGTTTGTCCAGAGAGATTTCAAGTGAATATAAATTGTTTGTGGTCAATCTAGGCTCTTAACAATAATCAATTTGAACTCCCTTCTGATGGTTTGGAAAAAGCATTCGAAACGAATATCCCCGATTGTCAAAATGCTTGTTGTAAAACTTGCCAAGGTTTGACTGACCATTTCGCGCGCGATAAAAACCGTCCTAGTTTCTGCCAATCAGGTGAAACAATCAATGCGATTATTATTGAGTGGTAAAAGATACAGTGAAGATACTAATGTCTCTCGATTTGAAGCTTTGTGTCACCTCGCCTATAGAATGGAGGAAAAACTTGATTCTGAGTTGTTTTCTATTGAAAGAATTTGTTGTTTAAATTTAAGAACTATCCCCACATGAAAATTTTAAATATTTTTATATCATTCTACTACAGGTGATATTACGACTAATAAATAGAGCCCTCGATGATAAAAGAGAAGAAACGGCTAAAAATAGTTTAAAAGTTCAAATGAAAGGGTGTGAAATACTGATAAGATTATTAGATTTTCCCGTTACTTCCGCAGTTGGTTTGGCTTCTCCAAAGAAAGCTCCACCAAATTCAACAAGTTAGTTAGTTAGTTATTAAATGTTTGGTTAAGTTCATCTTACATTAATTTCGTGTCTACTTTAATTTTACACTGCAAAAAATAAAGGTTTGGAATAAAACCCTTAATGAATGTGAACTTTTTGTCAAAAACTAAAACCATGGAACGTTTGAAAATAAACCATTAGGAGATGTGGTACGCCCCCAAGGGTATGAATTGAAACCATTTTTTAGATATATGGCGTGTAGTTAAACCCTTTTGTTGCTGTTTTTATACCAATACTGGTAGATATTCAAACCACTATATTGAAGGGATTTTGAAGGGGTTTAAGCCTAAACCATAATATAATTTAAAAATAGACCATTAAAGGTTTTTATTATGCATTTGTAAAACCAGTTATGGTTTAAATGACGACCAACAATGGCAGTATGGAACATTAATGGAATAGCTAAAACCCTTAATCTAATGCACTAATAGGCCTAGTTTTGAATTTTCATTATGCACTATAAGCTATGCATCTCGTCTCGCCTATAGACGAACAAATATCCAAGCCATGTACATAATGAAAACTCAAGATACTTTTGAGAATATATGTACATACTGAGCAAATAATTAATATCAATTATTGGCAATATCCACACTTTATTAGTTTTTCAAATTTTTTTTCACATTTGTATCACTTTCTAACCTTGCTTAAGTTTTTACCCATTTTTAAAAACCTTCAGTTTTACGAAATGTTTAGACCAAGTTTTAGTTTTTATAAATTTTTTAAAACCTTAAGTTTTTATTAATTTTTTGAACGAAATGTTTGTTTTTATTAATTTTTGAACAAAATTTTTGTTTTCATCAATTTTTAAAGCAAATTTTAGTTTTTATCAATTTTTAAATTTTAGTTTTCATCAATTTTTAAAAACATAACGTTTTTGTTACTTTTTAGATTTTAAACATTTTTAAACCAATTTTTCTTTTTGTCAGTTTTTAAAACACATTTTATATTTTGTCAATTTTGAAACCAAACTTCAGGCTTTGCCAAATTTTAAACCAAACTTTAGCTTTATTAAATATTTAAACAAAACTTTACTTTTCGTGAAATATGAAAAAGTTTAACCAAACTATAGTTGTTATGAAAATGTTTAACCAAACTATAGTTGGTATGAAAATGTTTAACCAAACTATAGTTTTTATGAAAATGTTTAACCAAACTTTTTTATCAAACCAAATTTTAGAGTCATCAAACTGAATTTTTGATTTATCAAACCAAATGTTGGTTTTTTATATTTTATATCCAATTTTATTACTTTCTATCATGTTTTTTTATAATATTTTTAACCACAGCCCCACATCTTGATTCCTTCATTCCAACAAAATATGATTCGATGAAACTTAAAGTTTTGACTAACGAGTCGTTATAACGCACATTTAAGATAAAAAACAAAGCAAACAGTGCCGAGATTGCTGAGAAAAAGTCATGTGCATCAGTAATTTTCTTCCCATCAACAAAAATTTCATAATCACTGTTGGAAAACCAACTTTCACCTGAGTAGACAATGACAGGGCCATTCAAAACCCTTTGTACAAGTATCCTTTTACAAAAAAAACTATTGCAGTTCTCCTTAAAAAGGCCAGGAACCAATAGGAGAGTGTAAGCCCGTTTTAAGCCCATTAAAAGATAATATGTATTTTCAACAAATGGCGATTCTTTTTATTTGATATCTTACTCTGTTGTTCTCTGGGATTATCATTAGCGAGCACTTGCTCCATTATTTCCGCTCTTAGTGCCACCGATTCTTTTAGGTTCATTCCCCAGATTTTATTGCCATGTGCTTTCAGAGAAAAATCTAACTTTTCTTTTATATTTATTTCCGTAACACGTTCAAACTCCACAAAAATCTAAATTGAGAATTTGTCGTTATTTAAAAATTTCCATCTATAAGATTTTTTTAGATGGTTTCATAATTTGATTCACCTGTCTAAGATCACGCAACGCTGGATATTCAGCCAAAACTTGATCAACAGGTTTTTCTCCTTTAAAATATAATTCCGGCAATCTTGGAAAGTTCTGTCCATCTTGACATCTATAACCTGCCAATCAATATTTGTTTTCGCCATTTCTACTTTCATGGATTTTTTAATAGCAGCAATGCTTTCTTTATCCTCGAAATCGATTGATTTTACCTTAATTTGAGTTAAGTTAATCTTAGACCATAATATATATAATATACGAAATAGGTTTTTCAAATTACTAGTTGTTTACTGCATTTTGTAATTTGGGATTTGGAAGTCCTCAATGGCGATTTGTTGGCTCGTTTCCTCAAAATCAAGGTTTGTGACCTATTCTTTGATTCTATCAATGGAGCTCTAAGTCGTGCCCCAGTGGGTGTTTCTACCAAAGGGGATCTGTTTTCTGACAACGTCACTGTTTTGACTAAAGAGGATGTATTTTCTGGCAAGGTAGATGATTCTATCATGGGGGATTTATCTTCTGTCAAGGTGGATGATTCTATCATGAGGGATTTATTTTCTGGCAAGGTGGCGGATCTAGTTTCAGGCGAGGTGGATGATTCTTTCATATGGGATCTAGTTTCAGGCGAGGTGGTTGATTCTATCATAGGAGATCTAGTTTCTGACAAGGTGGTTGATTCTATTGTAGGGGATCTATTTTCTGACAAGGTGGTTGATTCTATTGTGGGGGATCTATTTTCCGAAAAGGTGGTTGATTCTATTGTAGGGGATCTATTTTCTGACAAGGTGGTTGATTCTATTGTAGGGGATCTATTTTCTGACAAGGTTGTTGATTCTATTGTAGGGGATCTATTTTTCGACAAGGTGGTTGGTTGCTCAAAGAAAGATGGTGTTTCTATAACGGAATCCAGTTCCAAAACTGTCGCCAGTTCAGAATCATCGCCCTCAACTTGCTTTTCAGCAATAGCTTCAGAAGTGTC
This sequence comes from Phalangium opilio, assembly GCF_054372755.1. NCBI lineage: Eukaryota > Metazoa > Arthropoda > Arachnida > Opiliones > Phalangiidae > Phalangium > Phalangium opilio. The sequence continues at coordinate 373,451 of NW_028324159.1, read as the reverse complement.
TAAAATAAATCAAATTTGCTGAGTTTTTCAAGGTTTCGGCTCTAGTATTAGTTAAACAAGCGTATCACAAACATGCTTACTTTTCTTGTATGTTGATTTTCCATATTTAGCTTTGGCATTTTTTACCATGTCTACTTCTTTCAGGGTTAAACGAAAATTTTTAAATTTAGCACGTAGCTGTTTGTACCATTTCTCCTTTAAATCAAAATATAAAACATTTGATTTTGCAGTGTTTACGGTTTAATGCTCAAAACAAAGCAGGGCAATAGCTAGCTTGAAATAATATAGAATACTCTTTAACCAACTTCTTTAGTCTAAGGGGTGAAAAAAGGTTCGCTTTACTAGAATCCAGTCTATGATAAACACTTATTTGCTTAAATTAACTGTTTGTAGTAATTCCAAGTTGGGTTTTATTTTTTATAAGACCTATTTGACTACTCGTAAATTATTGGACACATTCAGTTAAAACTTAATTGTTTCATTTCCGTTTTACTTCAATGTTGTAAAACTATTGGTTTTCCCACTTTTTTTAACCAACTGAACACAATATTTGTCCAGCAAAAACTAACATCATTTCCCCAAGGGAAACTAATTCCTTTCAATCAGAGATTAGACTTTTACGCAATTTTTTTAATTTTAAGGAAAAATTCTCAAACATCTAAGAACTGAAGCAGGGAAAAACTCTACAACTGTCCAAGGAAACGTTTCCTTACTATAAAGAAAAGCATCCCAACTTACATAACCTTCTCCTGGAAGTTGTCTTAGGTGTTGATATGTTAACACCAACTTTTTGGCTACGTACAGACTGTTAAAAAAGTCTTTGCACGTTGCAGTTTTCGCACATATTTTACTATATTTCAAAAACTATTCAAGCTAGCGCTCTGGAATAAAGTGCGTTATAAAAGTTTCGCATTTCTCTTTCATATTTTAACCGTTTCACAGTTGTCCTTTGCATACTTATACCGGAAACCGGAAATGTCAAAATTATCAACTTTGAAAATATTGGATTCTCGAGGATATAAATGCGATTTTCGGATTCCTTGGGGTCGATTCATATTTGAAAAGTTTTCACCAAATTCAATTCGGATGAATAGGTCACGAGTAATCAGCCTTTATTCAAAATCTGGCAACTTCGATTTAAATATCGATAATTCACAATCGAGTATCGAATCTTTGTTAGATGTTATGGCACTTTATGCATATATATATGATTGGTCTTGTGGCGCGATACTTTGAAACAATTCAGACGCTCGTTAAAGGGATGGTGAAGTGGGAAATTAAGTAATTTTTTATTGATTCTTACATAAGACCAATCTGCATAGTGAATTATCAGGAAATAACACCGAACGATTTTTATACGTCAATTAGTTTGAAATTTCATGGATTATTTTAAATAAGGATCTCCGACCAGTCGCCTAGAGCCCTGTCCTTTTATAAACAATTTTTTCGTGGCACGTTCCGCGTTGAATCAATTTATCGCGAGATTTGAAAATATTTGCGTGATGTGACAATTGTGGCGCGAGACATGGAGCGTGCCACGAGAATTGTGTTAACAAAAAGGCACGGCGTTACGCGATTGGTCGTAGGTCCTTATTTAAAATTATTCATAAAATCTTAGCCTAATTTGAATATTAAAATCAATGGGAGGTATTTCCTAAACTTTTCATTACGCAGACTGGTCTTATAAGAACCGATAAAAAATCACTTTAATTTCCACTTCCCCCTCCCTTTAAGAGAAAACTCGCGTCTTTTGAAGAGGAGAAGCGGTTTGAAAATATTGTTATTTGGGCCATGATATCATAATATTTAGAACTCATATTAATTACGTCTAGGTCTTCAGCCCAACTCATTGCAGCCTAGTGAAAATCTCATTCATGATGGCATATGCGCTTCACGAGATCCCTTCAAATAGACATATTCGACTATTCCATTTAATAAACAACCTCAGAGGAGATGGCTTCTATAAGTTCTATGCTAGGAAGGTTGGCTACGCGATTGAGCTTCGCTAAACGGAGCCTGGGGTTGCCTATAGCCTCCCGCGGATAGAGCAAATGTCAGGCCATTGAAAGATTTTATTTTAGAGGTAGGAATAGGACAGAGTAATCTAGGCGCGCATCAAAGTCCCGGACCCCCTTCCTCGGGACGGTGGGATATGAAAGAAGAGGCGGCTCATAACGACAGAGGAAAAAAGGAATTACGTATTTTTCGCCGTCCCAGTCAGTAACGTCATAAAAACCAAGTTTAAGTGAGCCAATCTGAAATTTTAAACTTTAAATTACGTGTTGGAGGTAGGAGCTGTATACTGGGCTATGAGTCGGACTGAATTAAACACTAGCAATTCTCTATTCCTACTTCTAAAATTAAATATATCTCTGGTGAGGCTTAATAATAAAGCCGACCGCAACCAAAGCATGGGAAAGGCGTATTTCAAAACTGACGTTCAAAGCTACCGATGGAAAAGCCTAAAAACTAAATGGAAAAAATGAAAGCCGGTAACAATTAGCACAACTAAAAATAACAGCTAACAGCTAAACCGAGCCCGAACGGTAAAAACTTGAAGTTGGTCTCTGCGCTGCTGGTCTGCTAGTCCTTTTGTTTATTTTCTATGGCAAAAACACTATTTTTGGGCATCGAGGGGTAGTAAAAAAAAACATCAATGCAGTTACTTGCTCGATCATTTATATAAATTGTAACCATCTTAACACAAAAATCGAATTAAATTTACAATTAATCATTAAATTAATAACGAAATCCCTTAAATTAACATTATAAATATATTTCTAGCCCTTTAAACTTAAACTTATCCCTTTAAAATAAACTGAAAAGAGATTCTTTCGTACAATAGAAGAGGAACTAGCCCCTCAATGTTGACACAAAACTTTCTAGAACGATCCTATACCCCTATATCCATAGTGTAAAATGAAACACCTAGCAACTAAAATACTTTCCAAGAACCCAGAGAAATGTCACGCTGATTTAGACCCCAAGCAACAAGACCTTGAGTCACTATCCTGGTACCTGGCCCGAGAAACTTCTAGAACATTTTTTTTAACCCTTAAACTGACCAATCCCCATTTGGTCCCAGATTTAAAAGTTTTACCTATTCGTTGATAACATGAATCCGCCCGGCTACGTAATAAATATGGTCCACTATTCGCCAAACCGAAGTCAATCAACAAACGTCATTGTCCCAGAAATCCTTGCGAGAAACTAGAAGTTATATATACGAAGTCCCTCCTGTCCCACCCTCAGTCGGTTCCTGAACTGCTTAATGAAACCCTGTCGGCTCATCCTTAAGAAACCCTTAGAAATCCGGAGTATTATTTTATATCGGAGATATTTTTTATTCATTTTGATACCTTTATTTTTCATCAATTTGAATCCCCAAGTTTTCGGAAGAGAATCGGAGAGATTTTTTATTCAATTTGATACCTTTATTTTTCGTCAATTTGAATCCTTGATTTTTTGGAGAAACTCGGAAACATTTTTTTAAACCCTTAAGTTGAAGGAGAGAAGGAGCGCGAGTGCGCGAGATATTAAAAGAAAAAGAAAATAATTAACCCTTATATCGTGAAACCTGAAAAAAGATCCTGAATTAAAACCCTTAAAACGCGAGAAAAGAAAAAAGATCCTGAACCCTTAAGAAGAATATAGAAAATAGGAGCAACTTGTCGTAAGAAATTAAAAACTTGAAACTATTTTGATAAACTGACTTGAAACTATGGTTAAAGAACTGAGATTATTGTTGACGGATTGATTCATTTTTTTTTAAATCTCAACTTTTTATTTTTTGAACATTATTGTTTTTATTGCATAACTACACGATTTGAATCTAAACAACCCCTAAAATTTAAATTTGAAACTTAAAGGAGGCATTCTATAGAGTATATTACTTTTGATTTTTGTTTAATTTTTTTATTTTGACCCCTATAAAAGTGTGTGGAAATTTATGAACAAGATTGAATATTATGTTGAATATTAAAATTTGGATTAGAATCTATTTTGACTCTCAATTGACACATACCATCAAAAACGCGGTCACTTTTGATTCAGAAATTTTATAAGCCCCTCGTTCCCGTTAAAAGGCCTTAACTCTCCACAACTGACTGCATTCTAACATCTTGTCTAGCGTTAGCGAGGTTGAATCATAAGTGAAAAGAGGTAGGTGTTTATCTTATACTCTAACCCCTCTAATAAGAATCGAACACTCCACCTTACCCCCATAAAATCTTAAAAAGCATAAAGAAAAGGCTTATAAATTGGCGCAGTCGGCAGGATCCGATACTTCGGAATCTTATCAATATGATGGATTTTGACATGTCTTGAAGAGAGTCAAAGTTGGTTCAATTATTAAAAACCCCTGTATTATTTTGAGAAAATATTGAGAAAAATCGAGCAATCAAAATGACGGACATTACCCTTAACTCGTCAGATTTAGTATTATATATCGCCCTTAACATAATGTTATTGTTGGTAGGAATTTCGTATGATTGAATCTTGAATTTTTTGAGAAACCTTATTATGAATATCGGTATTTTATTTCGACGTACAAACAATGATAAATCTATCCATACCCATTATTTAACACAATTAATTCTACAAAATGTTGAATCCCAAAAAGAATTAACTGAGACTATTGCTGCTTTACGAGATAGCCTGAAAGACTCATTAGAAGCCCATAGAGGTTCCCCTCCCCAATCTTTGAGTTCTAATGTGAGTTCGAGTTCGGAATCTGAGACCCATCAAATTAATACGAAACGTACCCATATGAAAGATATGCAAAAATCACCCGAAGAAAATGGTATTGATAGAGATGGAAACCTTAGAAGAGTCGAAAAGACTAGAAAAGAGGAAGATAGATTAAATCCTATGTTTACATCAACCCCTTATAACCAAAAAGGAACAGGAAAGAAAGTATCCCTCTCCTCCACTATTTACGAAGAAAAACGTTCGGAAGACCCCTATGCGACACGAGTAAAAGAATTTTTTAACCCCCCTACTAACGATACCTTGAGACCAGATAGAGAGGAACTTTTTCCAAGAAACGACCCTATACTAAGTCAGAATACCTTCCAAGACAAGTTGAAAAGTCCTATATTTCCCGTATACGAGAAAGAACAAGAGATATCAAATATTCCTGATATTACCTTAATTCCTAGAGGAGAAAAATTACAATATTCAACCCAGAGAAATAGAACTTTACCAATTCCTCAATTTACGGCAAGATTTAATGGAGAATCAAACCCTATAGAATTCCTATATAGCGCGTACGAGTATGGGATGATAACAGGCGTGACACGTCAGGAATTATTGACCCATATACCCCTAGCATTCGAAGGACAAGCTAAGAAATGGTATTGGAAGAATATAAATCATTTTCATACTTGGAATGACTTTGAAAATAAGTTTAAAGAAAAATTTTTGGGAGATGGTTATTCCAAAATAATCAAGAGAAAAATCCAAACAAGAAGGCAAAGACCCAATGAGAGCCCTGCAGATTATGTGCAGGATATGATTAACTATTATGATGAATTACCCTCTATCCCCTCTGAGCAAGATCGATTAGACCATATATTTTTTGGATTAATGCCCGAATATGAAGCCCTATTGAACTTGAAAACATGTACCACAGTTGATGAACTTTTAGAGGTAGTAAAGCAACTTCAACCAGTGATGGGAGTTTTACACCCTCGAAATCAAGGAACAAACGAACCCCGAAACCCCTTAATCAACAAATTCTGCAATTATTGCAAGGAATACGGACATTTTGTTTATAACTGCCCAAATAAAAGAAGTAGACCGCAAGAAGTAACCTTACCCCTTGAATCGTATCTTCCATCAGCTAGGCCTAAATGCTTTGTATGTAATTCTACGGATCATATGGCTAGGGATTGTCCCCTAAAACCAAATTATCAATCAAGAGAAAGAATAAATGAAGAACAAAATACCACTCCTAAAAGAACGGTTGAGATAACTGTCCCACAACATGAAAACGTAATTCACGTGATACATAATTTTGACCCTGCAACTGGAAGTATACCCTTACAATTACCCAATGGCAATTATGCTGCAATCTTAGACACGGGAGCATGTACATCATTTATGGTCAAGAATGTCGCTGAAAAAGCTTACCCAGAAATGAACTTTGATCAATTGAAAACGACGAGAGAATTCGTTTCAGCTTCCCCTAACAGTCCTCTTAAAGCTGAAGGCCCAATTAAACTTCCTGTACAATTAGATGATGAAATGGGACCCCCTGTGGAAATTGAATTTTACATAATTGATAAAGCGAAATTTTCAATTATATTGGGATCGGATTGGATGAGAGATGTAAGAGCAAAACTGAACTACGAGGATGATAGTATCACTTGCACAATAAATGGACAATACTGGGTGTTTCCATTTATTCAAAACCCTAGCGTAACCCCTATTACTACGATCGTGACAAATGAAATAAGTATGCCAGAAAATATAGAAGCAGAGAGAAAACAAGACTTGCAAAACCGTTTTATCGAAGTAAAGAGCATGAATGAAAATTCCCTTACGGAGGATGAAACAGACGAAGACAAAGAAGAATTGAAACGTAAAACCCGTACCTTTTACCCCCACGACTGGTTTTCTAATAGAAACAAGTTGATGAAGTCTTCAATTACTCAAACCCCTAATACGGAATCGCAACGTGTAACCACGATTAAAGAAGAGGAGAAGAGACTACGACGTTGTCGACGCAACAGAAGATGTACTTCATTCACGAGGGGCTAGTCATTCGCCAAAATTTTGTACACCTGATTACTGATTTCTGAATTTTCATATGAATTCCTATGATTACTGGACGAATTCCTTGATTTCTGCGATTACGATTATTTTCGGTGATTTCCATAATCATTACACTGATTTCCCGTTATTGCCGCGGATTACTTGTGATTTCCGTTTGAATTCCAATGAATTCCGGTGATTTTTTGGTGAATGCCGTGATTACCACTGGATTCCTCGTGAATTTCGATGAATACAGTGATTATTTCTATTTCAACTGATTATGATTTTTATTTTGGATTTTCGAATTCCTCCATTGATTATGCGTGATTATTTCACGAAAGGCGTGATTACCGAGGTGATTACAAAAGATTACTAGTAAATCATGTGATTATTTCTGATTTTCTCAAGATTTCACGTGATTTCCATTGATTATCGTAGATTTCTGATTACCTTTGATTACCCGCAGGAATGATTTTGATTACTGATGATTTTCAAAGAATTCTAGAAATCAAGTAATCGATTTCTGCGTTTTTGTACACCTGATTATTCAAGTGACTAACCCCTCGTTCATTCATGGACCCTCAAATGCCTGCAAACTTCTCGAACCCTCCCTCATCCTTAGATGATAATCAAACGCAAGTTTTTGAAAATTTTAGACATACCCCTATCCCCCAAAGACAACGTCCATATGAGACAAAACCCAACGAGAATGACAATCATTTCTTTACTTTAAAACCTTACTACACAAACCAAAGAAACCATTTAAATTACCCTCGCAATATTTATGTCGCCAAAAAATCATCAGCTGGATATCCACGAAACAATGACCCTTACCATAAAGACAGAAGTTCTGCTACACCCCAGAAATATCAAGAAATGGAATTGAGAGTTGACGCTGGAATACTTCCTATACCTACTATTAATTGTGAAACTTGTCATACCGATGGACATCGAGAAAATGAATGCCTTAAAAATATCCCCTTAACCCCTAATGAGAAATCGGAAGATACCCAGGATATTGAAATAACTTTTAATATTACCAGTCCCAATTATTAAACCCCCCATAGACGATGGGTGACACCTAAATTTTATTCCTTAAAGGAAAACACATCCAGTAGATATAAGAGATAAATTTCTTAACCCATTAACCCTTATATTTTAAATCATTTAACTCCTATATATATATATATAAAAGGAAAACAAAAAAAAAAAAAACTTTTATTATGGTGATAGTAAGATGGATATGTTAAGTTCGGGGACGAACTTTTCAGAAGAGGTGGGGATATGTAACCATCTTAACCCAAAAATCGAATTAAATTTACAATTAATCATTAAATTAATAACGAAATCCCTTAAATTAACATTATAAATATATTTCTAGCCCTTTAAACTTAAACTTATCCCTTTAAAATAAACTGAAAAGAGATTCTTTCGTACAATAGAAGAGGAACTAGCCCCTCAATGTTGACACAAAACTTTCTAGAACGATCCTATACCCCTATATCCATAGTGTAAAATGAAACACCTAGCAACTAAAATACTTTCCAAGAACCCAGAGAAATGTCACGCTGATTTAGACCCCAAGCAACAAGACCTTGAGTCACTATCCTGGTACCTGGCCCGAGAAACTTCTAGAACATTTTTTTTAACCCTTAAACTGACCAATCCCCATTTGGTCCCAGATTTAAAAGTTTTACCTATTCGTTGATAACATGAATCCGCCCGGCTACGTAATAAATATGGTCCACTATTCGCCAAACCGAAGTCAATCAACAAACGTCATTGTCCCAGAAATCCTTGCGAGAAACTAGAAGTTATATATACGAAGTCCCTCCTGTCCCACCCTCAGTCGATTTCTGAACTGCTTAATGAAACCCTGTCGGCTCATCCTTAAGAAACCCTTAAAAATCCGGAGTATTATTTTATATCGGAGATATTTTTTACTCATTTTGATACCTTTATTTTTCATCAATTTGAATCCCCAAGTTTTCGGAAGAGAATCGGAGAGATTTTTTATTCAATTTGATACCTTTATTTTTCGTCAATTTGAATCCTTGATTTTTTGGAGAAACTCGGAAACATTTTTTTAAACCCTTAAGTTGAAGGAGAGAAGGAGCGCGAGTGCGCGAGATATTAAAAGAAAAAGAAAATAATTAACCCTTATATCGTGAAACCTGAAAAAAGATCCTGAATTAAAACCCTTAAAACGCGAGAAAAGAAAAAAGATCCTGAACCCTTAAGAAGAATATGGAAAAGAGGAGCAACTTGTCATAAGAAATTAAAAACTTGAAACTATTTTGATAAACTGACTTGAAACTATGGTTAAAGAACTGAGATTATTGTTGACGGATTGATTCATTTTTTTTAAAATCTTAACTTTTTATTTTTTGAACATTATTGTTTTTATTGCATAACTACAAGATTTAAACCTAAACAACCCCTAAAATTTAAATTTGAAACTTAAAGGAGGCATTCTATAGAGTATATTACTTTTGATTTTTGTTTAATTTTTTTATTTTGACCCCTATAAAAGTGTGTGGAAATTTATGAACAAGATTGAATATTATGTTGAATATTAAAATTTGGATTAGAATCTATTTTGACTCTCAATTGACACATACCATCAAAAACGCGGTCACTTTTGATTCAGAAATTTTATAAGCCCCTCGTTCCCGTTAAAAGGCCTTAACTCTCCACAACTGACTGCATTCTAACATCTTGTCTAGCGTTAGCGAGGTTGAATCATAAGTGAAAAGAGGTAGGTGTTTATCTTATACTCTAACCCCTCTAATAAGAATCGAACACTCCACCTTACCCCCATAAAATCTTAAAAAGCATAAAGAAAAGGCTTATAAAATATATTACTTCGGGCGTGATAAATGCAGTTAGGGAGTAATGGGGATATTAGGGAATTGTGTGTTTTAAGACTTTTATTATGAGGGAAAGAAGACATGCCTTTTTTGAAGAATTTTTCGAAAACTTTTATTATCTTTATTAATAATTAGTTAAAAGCTGACACATATTAATAAAATTTGGAGGAAAATTTTCAAATAACAATACTTCCTACGAGTTTCAAATTACAAGACTTCCTTCGAGTTTTAAATTAAAGATAGTTCGTTTGCTTTATTGAACTATTTATTACAAACAAGACTGTCACTTTCAGTTTCAATTGTTGCTTAATATTTTACTTAACCACCCCTTGCCCTTAAACACTTCTTTTATTTAATGAGAGACATAAACACTAAATAGGGCTCAAGTCGGTCGAAAGAGCGGCCCCGTGAAAAGCGTCACTTCCTTCGTTCGCCCGAAATCTTGCAACGAGTCGGGACGCATGGGCTGGCCAATTGTCCTTCAGAGCCTGAAACCATACACTAAAACTATTTTTTATGTTAGATAAGAATAATTGTTAGCTTATTAATTATATTAATACCGGTCACGATTAGAGCTGGTTAATCTTACGCAGAAAAGAATACCAGCGAACCGAGCGGATCTGTTGAATATTACAATTCTTTACCTCCTAATTTCATTAGACTTTATGTCTGTCTTTAAGAATAAGACTAAGAATGTTTTTAAAGGGAGGTTGAAGTGAAAAACTGTGTTTTTATCGATTCTTCTACTAATTATGAGACTATTCTGCATAGTGAAACATCCAGGAAATATCTCAGAATGATTCTAAAATTCAAATTCGGTTTAGGTTTTATGGATAATTTAAAATAATAACTTTCGACCGATCGCGTAAAGCCCTGCCTTCCTGTTGACAAAATTCTCGTGACACGCTCCATGCCCAATGGAATTTAACGCAAGATTTAATAAAAGTTTCTCACGATGTGACAATCGTGGTGTGCGTGATATAGAGCGGGCAACGGAAATTTTGTTAACAGGATGACAGGGTGTTAAGCGATTGGTCAGACTTGCTTATTTCAAATTATCTATAAATTCTGAGAATAATTTGAATTTTAAAATCATTCGGAGACTTTATTTCCTGGAACTTTCACTATGCAAAATGGACTTATAATTAGAAGAAGAATCGATAAAAAATCACTTAATTTTCCTCTTCATCCTCCCTTTAAAGGCTAGGGGAGGTCCAATAAAAAATCAAGCAACAATTAAAACTGAAAGTGACTGCCTTGTTTGTAAAAAATAGTTCAATAAAGCACACAAACATTCTTCAATTTGAAACTCGAAGGAAGTCTTATTATTTGAAAATTTTCGTCCAAATAATTTTATAGATATTTTTCAACTTTTAAAGAAATTAAAAGTTATTCGAAATAGCTTTAAACAGGCTTGTTTTCTTTCCTTCACAATAAATCTTTTAAAACACAAAATTCCCTAATATCCCATTACCTCCATAAGTTAGTGTTTTTGCCATAGAAAATAAACAAAAGGAGAATTTTCCTCCAAATTTTATTAATATTTGTCAGCTTTTAACTAATTATTAATAAAGATAATAAAAGTTTTCGAAAAATTCTTCAAAAAAGGCATGTCTTCTTTCCCTCATAATAAAAGTCTTAAAACACAAAATTCCCTAATATCCCCATTACTCCCTAACTGCATTTATCACGCCCGAAGTAATATATTTATATAAATGATCGAGCAAGTAACTGCATTGATGTTTTTTTTTTACTACCCCTCGATGCCCAAAAATAGTGTTTTTGCCATAGAAAATAAACAAAAGGAGTAGCAGACCAGCAGCGCAGAGACCAACTTCAAGTTTTTACCGTTCGGGCTCGGTTTAGCTGTTAGCTGTTATTTTTAGTTCTGATAATTGTTACCGGCTTTCATTTTTTCCATTTAGTTTTTAGGCTTTTCCATCGGTAGCTTTGAACGTCAGTTTTGAAATACGCCTTTCCCATGCTTTGCTTGCGGTCTACTTTATTATTAAGCCTCACGAGAGATATATTTAATTTTAGAAGTAGGAATAGAGAACGGTTAGTGTTTAATTCAGTCCGACTCATAGCCCAGTATACAGCTCCTACCTCCAACACGTAATTAGAAGTTTAAAATTTCAGATTGGCTCACTTAAACTAGGTTTTTATGACGTTACTGACTGGGACGGCGAAAAATACGTAATTCCTTTTTTCCTCTGTCGTTATGAGCCGCCTCTTCTTTCATATCCCACCGTCCCGAGGAAGGGGGTCCGGGACTTTGATGCGCGCCTAGATTACTCTGTCCTATTCCTACCAGTCTTGGAAATAAGGATTTTTTTGAAACTAGTCCTCGGGACCAGTGACCCCCAGCGTCTACAATATTAAACTGGTCCTTGGGACCAGTGACCCTATCCCTAATTTATTTTTTACTAATCCTATTGAAAAATTAAGGGAGTATTTCGTTGACGCACAACCCATTCGATCGGGCTATAGATGCAAAATTATGTAAAAAATCAGAGTTAACTGCGTCATTGGGGGAACACCGTTTTTTGGTCCTAATTTTGAAAATACTGGTTGAAATCTCTTGAAATTTTAATGAGATTTGCAAAATAATGTTTGGTACTTTTGTGCAAAATTTTCTCTTACAAAGCTTTTTGTAACAACATTAAAACGAAAATGAACCATAATTTAATGGCTTAGTCTCAAACAGTTTAAATTTGTTTCCTTCAGCTTCACTGGTTCGAGTCTCTTGAAATTTTAGTGAAAGGCATATTTAAAGGTTTTAAATTATTGTGGAAAATTTCCAACTTTTAAAACGAACAGTCCTTTTCCTAAAATTTCCCTAAGCGACTAAATAGGTTGTAGGATTATGCACAAGCACAATTTTAATGAATTTTTTGGAAGTGAGTTGTTTCTTTGAAAACTATTTATACAAAAAAACTATAGAAGGGAAACTTTTTAAAATTTCCAAAACATAGCAAACGCTGTTTTGCACATTTAAATTTCAAGAGGTTTGCACCAGTAGTTTCAAAATTAGGGCAAAATAACTGTGTTCCTCCCATAGCCGGTCATGTTAAAAGCTGGCTACTTGGATTTTTCGAGCGAAAAAGCCCATAATTACCAACACGCGCTTTTACATAGGAAAAAAATTGTGTGAAGCCAAAGCGTGATCGAGTGGCTGTGGTTGTAGCAAGGAAGGCAACTTAGGCAAGAATGAGAAAATGTCAAGGCTAGGAGACTATATCCATGGAGTAGAAATTTATAATGACTAGAATTTTTAAACTGGTCCCTCCTGAATTTTCATAAAAATTCTCAATTAATAAACTGGTGCCAAGGACCAGTAACCCCCGGATTTTGAATAAAAAAACTGGTCCGAGCAATTAATAAACTGGTTTTTGACCTGTGGACCTGTGCTATTTCCAAGACTGATTCCTACCTCTAAAATAAAATCTTTCAATGGCCTGACATTTGCTCTATCCGCGGGAGGCTATAGGCAACCCCAGGCTCCGTTTAGCGAAGCTCAATCGCGTAGCCAACCTTCCTAGCATAGAACTTATAGAAGCCATCTCCTCTGAGGTTGTTTCTTAAATGGAATAGTCGAATATGTCTATTTGAAGGGATCTCCTGAAGCGCATATGCCATCATGAAGGAGATTTTCACTAGGCTGCAATGAGTTGGGCTGAAGACCTAGACCTAATTAATATGAGTTCTAAATATTATGATATAATGGCCCAAATAACAATATTTTCAAACCGCTTCTCCTCTTCAAAAGACGCGAGTTTTCTCTTAAAGGGAGGGGGAAGTGGAAATTAAAGTGATTTTTTATCGGTTCTTATAAGTCCAGTCTGCATAATGAAAAATTTAGGAAATACCTCCCATTGATTTTAATATCCAAATTAGGCTAAGATTTTATGAATAAATTTAAATAAGGACCTCCGACCAATCGCGTAACGCCGTGCCTTTTTGTTAACACAATTCTCGTGGCACGCTCCATGTCTCGCGCCACAATTGTCACATCACGCAAATATTTTCAAATCTCGCGATAAATTGATTCAACGCGGAACGTGCCACGAGAAAATTGTTTATAATAGGACAGGGCTCTACGCGATTGGTCGGAGATCCTTATTTAAAATAATCCATGAAATTTCAAACTAATTGACGTATAAGAATCGTTCGGTGTTATTTCCTGATAATTCACTATGCAGATTGGTCTTATGTAAGAATCAATAAAAAATTACTTAATTTTCCACTTCACCATCCCTTTAACGAGCGTCTGAATTATTTCAAAGTATCGCGCCACAAGACCAATCATATATATATGCATAAAGTGCCATAACATCTAACAAAGATTCGATGCTCGATTGTGAATTATCGCCATTTAAATCGAAGTTGCCAGATTTTGAATAAAGGCTGATTTCTCGTGACCTATTCATCCGAATTGAATTTGGTGAAAACTTTTCAAATATGAATCGACCCCAAGGAATCCGAAAATCGCATTTATATCCTCGAGAATCCAATATTTTCAAAGTTGATAATTTTGACATTTCCGGTTTCCGGTATAAGTATGCAAAGGACAACTGTGAAACGGGTAAAATATGAAAGAGAAATGCAAAACTTATATAATGCACTTTATTCCAGAGCGCTAGCTTGAATAGTTTTTGAAATATAGTAAAATATGTGCGAAAACTGCAACGCGTAAAGACTTTTTTAACAGTCTGTACATATGAGATGCAGGATACCTAATATTTGAATTGTTAAAAGTCAGAACCCATACTATCTTCTCAAGATACTTTTAAACTTACAAGGAATATCTTCTCAAAATATCATTGAACAATGTGTTAACGAGCTCTTTATTTAGTTTTATCTTACTATCTTCACTAAGACTATTATATCTATCTGGATTTTTATAAACCTCAGGTAAATCAGGCAAAGTATAATTCAAACTGAACTCTGTCCTTGATCCGCATCCAACCCCTTGTTTTTGGTCTTGCACCAGCCTATAAAGTGTAATCGCTGATTAAATTCTTCTGATATTATTTTACTTTTTTATTATATTTTACCAAGAAACCGTGTTTGGTTCATTTTCATTTTCTTCGTCTATCATTTCAACATTTGCAATGTCCAAATTCTAAGCAAAATTCAATAAATTTTAATAGGCCTTACAAAATCAGCTCTCTTAAAACAAAAACAGAAAAAAACCTCAAGTTTATTTGAAGCAAAATTCCCATCATGTTCTAGTCCAATTCTTTTCTCCTTATGCAGCACTTCTTCGTGGTTTTTTTACTCTATTACAAATACATCTCTATTACAAAATAGGGCGATTCCTTAAAGGTGCGTTAGGTTCTTACTTTATTGACAACCACGATTTTCATAAAATTATGAAATTCCGTTGTTTCATCGATATCAATGTGTGTTTGAAACTGTTCATCAAAAACCCAAAAAATGGATTGATTTGTTTAAAAGTAATTAGCATAAGAGCAGAAGTAAAACTAAAACATCAATGTATGCAGTAACTTAAAAGCTCTCATTCTTTAATTGTTAACTGAAAATGTTATAAGGTTAGCGTAACCAAGGCGTAAACCTTCTGTGCCCAGATACAATTCTTTTGGAGCGCGTGGTACCTTTAGAAAGCTTCGAGCCTATGCATGGTTAACGTTATTTCGCGGTAAAACATATTTTAATTCTTTAACGGGATAGTTGCGTTTATCTACATGTGGAGAAAAGAAACATGAAAAAGAAAGTTCTTCGAAGAACCGTTTAAGAAAATATATCGTGGCAATAGCTAACTTATTATCACTGTGTATAGATTAAACAACACGAAGCCCATCCTTTTTTATAGTGCTGTAGCCGCTTTCCCCATCCGCCCTGTCTAACCCCAAAACCGGAGTTTAGAGAAAATATTTGGATCTAAAACATTTTAAATTTTAACTCCGTGTGGTTATATAATAACCAAAGGAGTAATGGGCTGATACCCAGTTACTTAGTTTTTTATCTAGTATAATGCATGCGATAAGGCAGTGCAAGCGATTCCATGGATATTACATTTGTAAAGGGGACTAGTAAAACTGACCGCTTTGATAATTCAAAAATCGAGGCAAGAGTTCAGTATAAAGCTCGAGTTCTAAAAGGAGTTATTAAACGTATCTTATAATAGTTTGTAGAAGTGTAGAATCATTTTTAAACTCTGAACAGAAATGAATAATTAAGCTTTTTTTTATAGTCCCGTATAAGTATATATTGTCCCTGACTTTCAACAGTCCCACACCAGAAGTTACAGAACCAGTTTTCGTGTACATATACATGTACTGAAAGCCTTCCATCACTGGGAGGCGATTCGATACGGTGGGGTTGTTTTCGAAATTACATAGACATCGGAAAAGCCTTCAATTGACCTCAGTAAGTTGATGGATTTAGTTCTTTCTTGACCCAAAGAAAATATACGCTCCAGGAATGGAAGCTATGTCTGGGGGTTGGGTTCACCAAGGAACTTCCGGTCTATGCTATTTCAATGTAGCCGGAAATACCTCGGTCAACCGAGCCTGCCTTTGGAGCGTACTAGGAGGGGCCAGACAAAAATTTACACTAGAGGAAGCTACACTTTCCATTCCTGGGGCGTGTATCTTCTTTGTTTGACCTCAGTAAGTTGATGGATTTAGTTATTTTTTTGACAAACAGAATTCTGAAACTGGTTACGGCAAGGGTTTATTTCTCATTGTGTTGATTTTCTACGATTTACGGATTAGAGAAAAATGTATGCTAAGTTAGATATGGCACCTTACAGTGTCGTAGTCACTGTATTTCGCGTGTATTGAAATGGGCAGGCATTTCTCAAGTTTATGTGGCACCTTTCGTAACTTAATAGTGTATGCGAGCCACTGTATCGCCTTAGATCTTTATAGGGAGCTAACAGTTCTGACCCTGAAACGTCACACCCTTCTATCTCTTACTGGAGTTTCATCCCCACTAACGGTTGGAGACAGTATTCTACGCGCAAAAAATCCAACCAGAAAGGGACTGTGTGACGTCAGACTATCGTCGTGAAAGAGAACTGCCTTAGACAGTATAAAATTTTTCGATCGTCATTGAAGGGAGAGTGAATGGGAGAGAATTGTGGTGAGGTGATATTTTTCGTTCGTGTATTTTAAAAGGAAGGAAATTATGAGAGTTAGGTTAAGCCATATACCCTCCCTTAAAAATTTCTCTTACCCGTCGACAATAAGAGTTTCACGCTCCCCTATTTTAACATTCAAAGAAATCGTGGGAAATTTTGAAAGCAAAAGCAAGTATTTACTGACGTTCTTTTTAGAATGGTCTTAAGGCACCGGGATATTACAATTATTGGATGTTTTACCGAATTCTTTCTCTTTCAAACTCTTCTGAGCATAAGTTCATGTTAGAAATTTATAAGAAGCGATAAGTGTGCATCGGCATAAGTCTATGTTGTAAACTCATCGAGGGGATAATCACTAAAACTATCTGTTCTTCGATTCGCCGGAATATTACAATTACGGCATAAGTAAATTTATACGGGTTATAATTCTATGACCGTTTAGGGTAGGGCATCGAGGGGCTATTCACTCTGATTTTATGCACGGTAAATTATTTAAGCATTGTAAAAGATAGCGCTATTCACTCATTAGGGTAAGGTATAGAGGGGTTATCCACTCATTAGGGTAGGGTATAGAGGGGATATTCACTCGTACGATGTGGCTACTATTACGAGCCCTTAGGTCACCTTGTTTCTTTTAACTTCATAAGGATTAACGTAATGAAATCGATCGTTATAGCATTGCTCCGTAAAGCGTGCTGTGTCGGGCGCGTTAATTCTAGTAACAGGGCGACGCTATAACGGCTCGTTTTCGTCAAGATGTTGCCCAAGATTACTTAAAAATACTTCTAAAATATATGACAGTTAAAAGTCAAATCATTCCTTTTTTTTGTTCTATTTAGAAAGTGTTTCCATCCAAAAATATGCGCTACCACCCGACTAAGTTATCGTGTGCGAAATAACTTACGCAATTACCTTTATCGCTTTATAATGGCAACTTTCATAATCAACGTAATCATTTAATAATAGGTTTATAAATAAGCCTAAATTTCAAAAACGCTACAATTTAACTTTAACATACCTGATAAAATGTATTGGGTCCATAATATTCCTTGTACTTTTCGTCACTTTTTAGGTGTTGTATGAACGATGAATATGACGGATGTTTTAGTTCAATCTTTTTTTTATTTTCATCGTGACACAGTAGTAGCGAAACCGTTGATGATGAAGTCATAATTTTTCTCCACTTAACGATCGAATAGTTCCGTTTCGCGTCCAAGTTTTCTTTGAAAAATTCGCGCCAAATTTTAACCACAGCTTCCGAAAACCTAAACTTCGCGCTTCTTATCTCTAGTTTTGGCGCCTATTTTGTTGCTATGGGCAGGTTTGACTCTTACTTTCTCTATTTGTCATTTACCTCCCCTCTTTGGTCGTTTCTGCTCCCTTAACCCACAAGCATTTTCCTTTTTTAAGAAAAACTCAGTAAACACTATAGGTAGATCAAGAAAACCTTGAACCTCAACCGCGAAGTGACAACCACGGCTTGAGTCAACCCTCAACATCCAACGGGTTTGCTTAACCTCGCAAATATAATAGCATTTCTATTAAACGAGTTGTTTTGCCTGCTTTTGGCAACGGTTCTGTTCTGCAGGAGTGCGTTTAAACATATACACATTTTTAAATATGAGTGCTCAATTGTATAGTTGCGTGAAATGTACCTTTTTCACCAAAAAATTTGGATTTCTTTTAACTCATATGGAAAACGCCCATGGACATGACCCTTATTTCAACATCGTTTGCGGATTAGAGGGTTGTGGGAGATCTTTTGATAAAATGTCAGCATATAGACGTCACGTTAGATATAAACACAAAGGTTTCTTGAGTAATGACGTAGGTGAAGCTGCTCCAAGTAATTCAAATGAAGGCTTAAATCAAGTTGGAGAAAATGAAATGGTTTATGAAGAAGGAATCGAAACCGAGAAACGAGATGACACCTTAAAACCCCCGGAAATTAGAGACATCCTAATTAAAATTATACTAAAATACAGGGAGCTACACCATTTACCTCAAGGAGTTGTGCAGTCCTTGACCAATGACATACTTGAGTTTTGCGAGCACTTGCTTACAAAAAATAACGAAGATATTCTCAACGTTTTAAAGTCAAAAGACATAGAAATCGACAAAAAAGACGTATTTGCGAATAACATAGAGGTCAGGGCAGCATCTGAAAGCTTAGACTCTATTTGTAAAGTAAAATTGGCCTGTAAAAATCAGTACAATATGATTGAACCTATTCAGTATACTTTTGCCCAGTTAATAGATTCAAGAGATATAAAAGTATTTCATTACGTTCCAATAATCAGAGTTCTTGAAAAACTCTATTCTTCTGACGAAATGTATACTAAAACTGTTGATTTAAGGAAAATTCCAAAAGACTGTATTGGACACTTTTTACAAGGCACTGTGGCCAAGAGAATTCTACAGAAAAATTTGGATTATTCAAGCGAAACAATTCATCTTCAAATTTATTTATTTTATCAAAAAGAGGTAAAAATAAAATTATGGGATGCTATTTTTCAGTTCTAAACCTCGAAGGAAAATATAGGTCTCAGTTGAGCGACATTCACTTAGTTTTTTTGGCCAAATCAACAGACATAGATAAATATGGCTTTCACGAAGTTTTGCAGCCGTTGTTTCACGACTTAAAACTTCTGTCGAAAGGCATTTTTCTTCAAGAAAAAGCTTTAAACCTCAAAGTAAATGCTTCTCTATTTTCCGGTGACAATCTCGGTCTTCACAAGCTCGGTGGCTTTAATGCTAATTTTAGTAAAGAACGAATATGTCGATTCTGCATGATCAGAAAAGATGATATACCCGTTTACACCAAAGAGAGTCAATTAAAGGAAAGAACTCTCGATCTACACAAATATCACTTAGACGGAATTGCCATAGACAAAAGTATGCGGACATTATATGGTGTGCGAAACGAAAGCCCCCTCATGAAACTTAAATATTTTGATATAACTAAACAGCTACCGCCTGACCCGATGCACGACTTGAAAGAATGAGTTATTCCTTCAGTTTTGAAAGAAGTAATCAAACATATGATCACGAGCAATATTTTATCCCTGGAAATATTTAATGAAAAAATATCGTCTTTTAAATATGGAAAAACGGAACCTAACCATCCAGAAGCTCAAAATAGTAACGCCATTTTAGGAAATGGGAACTTTAAGGGATCGGCAAGCGAAATATTTTGCTTGTTCAGATTATTGCCATTTATATGTTACCCTTTGCTGCCGGACGAGAGTGACCAAAAGTTGTTGTGTTATTTAAAATTACGAGAAGTGGTTGATTATATATACGCGCACCACTTACACGAATCTTTCATTCCGAAACTGCAAATATTGATTGAGTCATTTTTAAACTCTATTACTCAGGTCTTTGGAGGAGACGTAATGACACCAAAATATCATTATTTAATACACTACCCCAAAGCTTTTCTTAAATACGGGCCATTGAGAAATATTTCTTGTATTCGATTCGAAAGTAAGCACAATTTCTTTAAGAAAATAGCTCTTACGTCGAATAACTACAAAAATATTACAAAAACTATGGCTTCGAGACATCAATACTACCACTGTTATAACACACTAGCGGAAAAACAGTACGGTATTCAAAAAACGTCAGCTGGGTGTTTAGTTGCGAAGGACAAGCTTCCATTACCTCTTCAATTTATTTTAAAAGATATGCCAGAAAAACTTTACTCAGTAAAAAACGCCATTTACGATAACATGCGTTTCACTGTAGGATGTTTTTTGAGAAATGATTTGAATGAAATGGAAGTGAAAAGCTTCTTAGAAATTAAGTATATTTTTTCTGTTAATATGACCCTAAGATTATGTTGTTTATTGAACGATGTAAACAAATTCTCTGATCATCTGCATGCTTTTGAAATTAGCCACAAACATAACGAATGGCTAGTATGCACTCCTGAATCACGAGAACCTTACGAGTTGCTAGATAGATATGAAGTTGCAAACAAATATTATATTCCCTTGAAATCTAAATTTGTAAGTGAAGCAATTTAAATAAACATAAATATTTTATTATAGAGCGTGAGATTATGTTTCAAACATTTTACATTTTCACTCTAAACCCCGTTGGAATTTCCATACTAAATAACTAAAAAAAATGCACTTAAGAAATAAAATCCGAAGCACATCTTCAAAATGTGCTACTAAATAAGAAAAAATGCATTTCCCTTTATAATAAATGCACTTCCCTTTCCTTTTCAAATAAAAACTGCCTTTTTGGATAACCTGGATCTTCTTGGTCAATATGGTCAATGAGTTTCTCGCCAAACCGTCTCAAAGACCCTCCTTTGCGTTTCCAAGAAGAATTCGTACCCTCGAGCTTTTGTGCTATGACTTTCTACACAAAATAGCGCTTACCTGTTTAACTGCCACCTTCAATAGAGAAAGGGTGTAGCGCTTCAAACTATTTTAACTATCAATCGCGACAACTTAGGGAAAGAATAGGTAGGCTTAAGACATATTTTCTTCGCGTTTTCACTGCTTTTTTTGATTTACGAAAAGAGATAAAATGTATGTTAAACTACTAATGGCACCTTATGGTGTCGTGGTGACTGTACCCCGCGAGTATTGAATTTGACGGGCATTTCTCAAGTTAATGTGGTACTTTTCGTTACTTTATAGTGTGTGCGAGAGCAGCGAGACACTGTACAACCTTAGATCATTGTTGGGTGCTGTATAATTTTAGCCTATTGGAAATCACACGTAGTATCGCAAAACTATTTTTGCACTTTTTTATTTATGGGAACGTAGCAAGGGTGAGATTGCACTAGGAATTCTGAGATAGCTTTATAATACACTGTATTAAAAAGCTATATGGAGAAACAATGAAACATGCCAAACATTTCCAAAATGTAAACAGAAGACTAGTTGTCAAACGGGATAAGGTTCAGAAGTATTTGCTACGTTATTAAGAAAAGCGGGGTCTTGAAAATTGTTTCTTCATGTTGCGAGGCGGTGAAGTACTCAAAAAATGGCCATCTTTTGCATGCGCTATTCACTCATTAGGGTAAGCTATGGAGGGGCTATTCACTCATTCGGGTAAGCTATGGAGGGGCTATTCACTCATTAGGGTAGCATATCGAGGGGATTCTCACTCAATTTTTTTACGCCTGTTAAGTATGGTACGATGTGCCTACTATTACGAGCCCACCCCTTGGGTCGTTTTGTTTTAACTATTACAGATAGTACTAGTGTGACTGGGACATAGCCCATAAAAAAAACTGATCCAGTCATGGCCGCGCCCTACGAAGGGTACGCCTGTGGCGTTTTGTATAGAGTGCTGTCAGTTGTGACGTCAGATCCAAGGTTAAACGTCATGAGTCTGCCTTTAGCAATGGGCGGCCATGACAGTTACCGTTTTTTCTTTATGGGAAAACAGCATGGGTGACGTCACACCTGCGCTTCTGACAGCACTCTATAGGCGCTGATGTCTCGACTGAAATAGCTCTATGAGGGTATTAGATCTTTCTCACTGTGACGTGTTTCTCAACTACCTTTTCATAAAGGAAAGCAAACGAAAAGAGAGAAAAAAGATTGTTAGCGCCATTCGACCAAGAGTTCATTGGCAATGTATTGTAGGATATTTTAGCAATGTCGCCCGACCAGTGACCCCCCCCTCATCCATTATGTTAAACTAAGGTTTTACTATGTAAAGAAATCAGCAGTGGCGCCACCTGAAGTTCCAAAGCTAACTTAATGTTAGTTTCTAGAAAACTAAATGTAATTTTTAGTTTTATTTTCATGTTTTAAGTGCTGTTATTTTCCCACCAGCTTAAGATATTTTTATGTTAATAAATAATAATTCATACTATTAAATAATTAACCTAAATTTAAATTAATCACCAGAGGGTACTGACAATTCTACACCACACCTTATGGTTTTATTTTAAACCATATTACAGGTGGTTTATGTTAATACCAACGTCCACTCATTAATGGATTGGCCGACCTTACCCATAAGGGTTTCCATTTTCAATCAAATCCATTACATATATTAACATATACCCATAACGGTTTGGATTCGAAAGGAAACCATTTTCAAACCACTATTTTTTGCAGTGTAGAGCCATTGAATGTGCCTATCCCCAACGTCGTCTTCCATAAACACTCGACTAAGCTTTTGGAACATCGTGAGACGGTTCTAGGGATATATAAAGAGAATGGAATGAGTAGGGGAACTCAGTATCTCTTGCATTTAGTTTCGGAACGAATGTCGAGTATCAGCGAGGAATTGAATGATAATCAGGCCACAATTTCAAATATTCTTCATTTCTTTCAAAAAGTTATAAAAGAGGGGTATTTCGAGTCTGGAGATTCCTTGGTTAGTATATTTAAAGGAAAAGGGCAGGAAACGTTGTAACTGATTATACCTTAAAGCTAGATTCCCACTCGACCGAAAAAACCCGGCGGAAATCACGCAGCCGACGGTAGAAATTTTAACTTACGCCAGCGTCCAGCGGTAGACCGTTCACACTACGGCTGAATTTTTAGTTTGGCGGTAGATATTTTTGGGTCACGTGGCAGATTTGAGTGGTTTCCACAACATCTCTTTCGCACTCTGAATGTTTATCTTTGTCCCCTTGTCGCTTCAATCGTACAAGAAGGGATATTTTCTAGCCTCCTCACTAAATTCTTTCCTATTAACATCTAATCTCCTTTAACTTCCATTAGTTTCAATTTTCTTTTTTGGTGGCATGTTTAAGCTAAGCCTTGGTCAACCACAAAAAAATGGCGGGTATAAAATCTATCTCGCGTATGCGTGCGAACTTGAAATTTATGACGTAGTCAGTGAGATAATTTCATTGGCTGAGACACCGGCGTAACGCCGAACACGACCGAAAAAATAGAACCGCGATTCTGTCCGACGAAACCGAAGTTCCGTCGGGGTCGACGCCAAATTTTTTACGTCGAGGCCTAAACGCCGAGTTTCCGTCGTGTTTTCTGCCGAGTGGGAATCCAGCTTAAAAGAACGGCCTTTTTCTGCATATAAAAGGAGTGGAATATTAAGCTATAATCGTACGTTTACTAACCATTACCTTAATCATTTATTTTAATAAAATTAAGGGTTGAAATTAAAGTTTTAATATTCTTCAGAAATTGTTTGATGAGATCTGCCGATCATTACCATCTTTGGATATCAAAGATGGCCAACCTAATAAATTTGACGTTTTTGAAGTACCCAATCCATGGATTTCAGCAAAATCTCCGATGATAGTGCTGAAATCCCCGCTAAGTTCATCTCAAAGTCAGTTGTTTCCAAAGGTTTGAGCCAAATTTCATTACCATACAAAGATGGTGGGCTTTTTGAAACGCTAATTGTTCCTATAGAGCCGACTAAACGGAAAAGAAGGCTAACTGGCGACAAAAAAACTTCCTCTGATGTGAAAAAGATGCGCGAAACCCCTACAACTAGTAATTCCGAGTTTACAAAAGAAACTAAAAATCCTGCTGTATTAGCTTTTGAGAAATTAAAGGTAACGATGCAAAAACTCATCGCGTGTCCACCAATTCCCGAAGAAAAAGGAATGGAAGATGATACGATAGACATATCGGGTGACCGTTGCCCCTCGCAGCAGCCAGAAGTATTAAACCATAAAAATAGTAGAAAGAGGAATTTTTCCTCATTAAGTTCAACTGATGAATGTCCCGAAATGAAAATGATTAAAGTGGTCCCGGCAGCTGCTGATGAAGACGCGCCGATTATTCCCGAGACTTGTAACGTATCTCTTGACTCCAGTGATCAGCATTTGAAAAACGGTCAAGAAAGTGAAAATGCTGAACTGGAATCACTCGAGAAGAGTACGGAACTGAAAGATTTGAAACCGACTGATAAAGAATTAGCGCCTTCTTTACAAAGTCGCGCTGAAATTCCCGAAGTTCCTAAATCGACTATTTCTTCTTTGACACCTCTAAAGGACAATAGCGACGATATCTTAGTCAGCGCCAAAAAGAACGCGGATTCTCTTACCTCAAATTGATACTTTGCCATCAACTTCCACAAAGAAAGACGAAACAAAAATGAATTCATCGGTACTTGAACTTACTTTTTCTATTATGTTAGGCCTGCTTGATTATATTCGTTCTTTTTCTCTTCCAGAAATCCCAGAACGATGAACCATCGACTCCCGCTTGATCCACCAAACTTCAAATGCGAAGCGGCTTAAATTTAAGGACCAGAGTCGTAACCCCCGTTTCCGAAACCAAACTTGCGAAGGAAAAACAGAAGAAAACCCCCGAGAAAGTGTCTAACGAATCTGAATCTGACAAAATGTCATCGCACCCGGAGTCGTCGACTAATGATACTGGTCTCGAGGAAAGTAAAGTTGCGCAAAAAGGTGACGAAGTTAGTGTCGATGGAGACTGTAGTTGAGCTGTTCATGAATCAAAATCGGTGGCTGAAATTATTGGTGAACCCAAAGTATTAGAAGATATTGATGGGCGTAGGTCAATGGATATTTTGATGAGACCGCAGTTGAACATCAATCAGTGGAAGCCGTTGACAAATCTTCGTTAGTCCAAGCTGCTAATGAAACGAACTTACTCGACTGTGTTTACAAGTCTACATTCCTCGATGAGATTAACACGCACACAGTAATCAAAGTCTTTGGCAAAACATTTGACGAATCTAAATTTTTGGAAGGCGATGACAATTCTGAATTACTGGAGGGTGTTGACGAATCTAAATTAATGCAGTCCTTTGCTGAACCAAAACTACCAGAAACCAATGAAGAACTTAAACCATTGGAAACCGTTGAGAAATCTAATTCAAGTCTAATCGTTGATGAACCATCAACGAAAGAAGTTGTTAATGA
Organism: Phalangium opilio; assembly: GCF_054372755.1. NCBI lineage: Eukaryota > Metazoa > Arthropoda > Arachnida > Opiliones > Phalangiidae > Phalangium > Phalangium opilio. The sequence goes on along the minus strand of NW_028324159.1, from coordinate 347,872 downwards.
CTGTGGGGACGATGAACCTAAGTTAATTGTTGACGATAATTTGAAGGAACGTCAAGCAGTTCCTTTAGTGGTAATAGTAACTTATAATTCTTCATTAATTAATTGTCTTCTTAGAATACTGTAAGTACGGGCTGTTAATAACATCACCTTGTCTGATCCGTATCCTTTGCCACTAATAGATGAGATCCTCGACACATTTTGGAACTCAGAGTTCATTTCCAGATTTGTTATACGTTCTGGATTTTGGGAGATACCCATGGACCACGATAGCTCTCAACATACTGCTTTAATTACTCACAGTTGAAAGTATTAGTTCACGTTTATGCCATTTGTCCTCAAGAACGCTCCCTCTACCTTCCAGGTCTTATGGATAAGGTACTCAAGCATGTCGAAGGATGGAATAGCCATCGAAGACGAGAAAGTCGCCGAGATTAGGAAGGTTAAGGAAATGTTAAGGAATTATCTGCTTGAATAATTTTGGAAAATAAGGAAGAGAATAAAGAGGATTTCATCAGATTAGTAAGATGTTTTAATACATTTATTTGGGCACGAGGTATGCTTTAGCATAGGATATTAGTGGTGTAGTATTTTGATTCATTACACCACCTCCAGAGAATTACGGGTAACAAAATGTAACCTCCAAAAGTCTCAAACAGCTTATGGCTTGATACGATAAGCAAATTAATGAGAGAAAAGCTTTAATTTTCTGGAGGAATTAAAGTTTTATTGAGTCAAGTATGTAGTGATATTAAATACAGGTAAATTTATAATTGAAGTGCCATTAATTATACAATAGAATAATAGAAACTGATTTTTATGCCAGCCAACGTTCTGATAAAAGCTAAAAAATTCGAGACAGGGTTTGCGCCTTTAAAAATTTGACTCGAAGATCCGCATTCACCGCAAACGTAAGCTGTGTCGTGTATATCATTGCAATCATGGAAACCCATCTCGGATATGCAATGTATGGGTTGATGGATCACAACTAGAGATGTGAAATTACCGTAATTTTTAAAAACGGTAATTTACCGGGTAAATTACCGATAAATTACCGATTGAAATTTTGGAAAAACAAAAATTACCGTTCAGTCGGTAATTTTTGGTAATTTATATTTTCCTGCGCTTACAATGCATTACTTAAAACAAAGTTTAATTGTGAGCACTATCTGACTCCTTTACACGTATTTGTGGCCTTTGCTACAAAGACGGCAGCCGTGGCCTTTCTAATCTGATTTCTAATTAATCAAAAATGTCTTGATTAGAATCAAGACCTAAAAAGTATCGATAAGACTGAGGTTATCACTTGTCTGAAGGATCAGATATTAATTTTTCTTTTTAATTGAAACTTAAATGCATGCTTAAGAAAAAACAACGTTCCATTACCGTTTTCCGTTGAAATAAATTATTTTACTGGTAATCAATTTCAAAAATTTACTTATCTCGGCTTTTCGACCACAATTCCATTCCCCGAAAACATTTTATCATTACATTAATTACTTTTGGGAGAGTACGTGTATGGTTTTGCGTTTTAAAAGGTTGCTAAAGACGTTACATCCCCATTCGTGACCGGCACGCTTCGCAGTGGAACATTTTAATTATTCTTAAACCAATGGCGCCAAATTCAATAGGGACAGTAGGATTTTTACTCGCGGTTTTGCAAAATGATGTAATATCAAGTGTACTATAGTCAACCGTCGTATTGTTTTTTCTCATAGTTCAGGGCATTATCAGTGTTACTGCCCAATTTCTCTCTCTAGTTTCTAACAATGGTTAGAGACTATTTGATATGTCACGGCACAACGTTATATACATTTGTAAATTCTAAGTAGCACAAAAGGAAAAAGAATCCATTTTTTTATATTTTGGTTTGAAATAAATAAACTCATGATAGTAGTTATAACGAACAGAAGTCAAGGGAATGGCACCGGTAATGAGCAGCAAAAAGAGAGGAAAGTTTGCTTCAAGTTAGCAGAGGGACATGGTAGTGAAAATAGTAATTTAGAATTTTGTTCGTTCAAACCTTAATATATCATGAAAAATTCAAGTGAGGAGACGGCACTACCTAGAAAGATTGATTTTGGCAGTTAACAGCGAAAAAATTATAATCTACACACACTGGGACTATGGGAGAGTTTCAGGGCCGCAGGTCGCACATGATGAAATTTCAACTCCAGTTTAAATCAGTTCTCCCTGGTCGTACTAGTAGCAGGTTAAGCTATAGTTTTCTCAGATCATGTTAGTCTTGAAAGGGTTATATAGTCCTTGTAACTTTTAAAAGGTTGTTGTCATGGCTAAACAGACCGCTATTACAGTTTTTTATTGTTTTATAGATAATTTTGACACGTTATCTCCTAAAAGTAATTAATGTAATGATAAAATGTTTTCGGGGAATGGAATTGTGGTCGAAAAGCCGAGATAAGTAAATTTTTGAAATTGATTACCAGTAAAATAATTTATTTCAACGGAAAACGGTAATGGAACGTTGTTTTTTCTTAAGCATGCATTTAAGTTTCAATTAAAAAGAAAAATTAATATCTGATCCTTCAGACAAGTGATAACCTCAGTCTTATCGATACTTTTTAGGTCTTGATTCTAATCAAGACATTTTTGATTAATATCTGTTCCTTCAGTCTTCATTTTAATTAAGAATGTTAAGAAACTGTTTTACACATTCAAAATCTGCACTAAGCAGAAACATATATAAAGTGGACCATAACTTAATCTCAATCAAACATTTATTTATAATGATACTTCAAAAAAAAACGTAAATCAATAAAAGTATGTATTCTTATTGTAATTAACGTAATACAATTTTTTTACAATCATTTATTGAAACGCGAGGCGCCCCCCTAGAAATTCCAGAAATAGGACCAAATTGACAATTTTACAAAATTTTTAAAAATGCTGATTTATGTCCGTTTAACATTTAGCTCAAAATTGTAATAAGCCCAATATGATATTCAGATATCCTTAAAACTTCATAAAGACGATCCGAGATTGTCAATTTCAAACTGTTTGATATTAAGCTTAAAACCTTAAACAAAATAAAGTCAGGGCTACCCTAAAATTTCACAAAGATGATCCCAGATTGTTAATACGCCTATAAAGTGCCATCTTCAAAATATGTAGCCGGGGAAAAGAGAGCGTGATCGAGTGGGCTATGCTAGTGGTTGAAAGTCTCGGGGGTTGGGACAGGGATAAGGGAGTTGAGATGGATTGGAAATGATGATGGGCGACCTGCGGCACCGTATCTCTCCCAATGTACCTTGCGCACGACCCTACCCTTCGGTAGGCGATTGCTAAGTGCTGCCGCGTAGCGCCATTTTATTTGTATGAGAACTAGCTTCTATTTTGAAAATAGAGGGAGCGCCCTTTACAATTTCGTCCAGTACGACCCTACCTAACCGCTGAGGATGCTGGGAGGACAATGGTGCCGTAGGTGGGGTACGCAAGCAACGCTATAGGTATGGGGGTTTCCACTCCATTCCTCTCTCCTTCAAGGTTGGGACTCCAGGCATAGCCAACTCCATCACGCACTCGACAACGCAAAGCAACTCGCGCCAGCGTGGGAAATAGGGCGGTGACTCAGGGCAAGTGACCAGTTTAAAAATTGCCTGGTCCAGTTCAAAAATTAAATCGGAGGGGGGGGTCAGTGGTCCACGAGACTACTAAGAAAGTTCAAGGGTAATCAGATTCCACACATTATAATTCTAATATTTTAATTATCCACTTCTTTTGTTTAGCAGACGACGTGCTCTGGTCAATGGTCACGGATCAGTTTATTTATTCCAAGTCAGGAAAGTCGCTGGCCTAATATCCAGTTTAGAAAATGCTTATTTGGTCACGGGCCAGAAAACTCACGTAAACGCGACACGAATGACGAAAACTACGTATTTTCCGACTCAGGAGAGGCGAAATAGCCCGGCCTCCTTTTACGTCCCCCCTTGTATTTTGAAAGTGGGACAGGGACTTTATCACGCGAATACTTAGGCATCTTATACCTTCTCCCTAGTAAACTAGATATCGCTTCTTGGTAAAACTTTATATAAATAAACCATGAGTTTATAACATATGTTCCATAACAAGCTCATAAAACTTTTGGAAAACAAATTTCCCGGAGATTTCCAGGCTTTTCCCCATATACTTCCCTGAGTTTTCCAGGTTTTTCCCGTATATGGAGTATCTTATGGAGCAAATGTTAACGAAGGAGGGAAGGGGCAAATAGGACTATAACATAATCAAAGGATATCCCCGTATCCCTAATATAACCAGAGTTACGAGCTTACAAAATTTAGTGTAATGTTAATCCTATGGTGAAGTACCTACAAGCACTCACAAGCACCTACAAGTACCCAGGGCAAGTACCTACAAGCACCAGGAGCAAGTACCTACAAGCACCCGGAGCAAGTACCTACAAGCACCCGGAGGAAGTACCTACAAGCACCCGGAGCAAGTACCTACAATCACCCGGGGCAGGTACCTACAAGCACCCGGGGCAAGCACCCAGAAGCACCCGTGGGAAGTACCCACAAGTACCTACAAGCACCGACAAGTACCCACAAGAACCCACAAGTACCCACAAGAACCCACAAGTACCACAAGCACCGACAAGTACCCACAAGAACCCACAAGTACCTACAAGCACCCACAAGTACCTACAAGCACCCACAAGTACCTACAAGCACCTACAAGTATCCACAAGCAACTAAAAGCACCCACAAGCAACTAAAAGCACCCACAAGCACCTACAAGCACCTACAAGTATCCACAAGCACCTACAAGCACCTACAAGCACCTACAAGCACCCACAAGTACCTACAAGCACCTACAAGTATCCACAAGCAACTAAAAGCACCCACAAGTACCTACAAGCACCCACAAGTACCTACAAGCACCCACAAGTACCTACAAGCACCTACAAGTATCCACAAGCAACTAAAAGCACCCACAAGTACCTACAAGCACCCACAAGTACCTACAAGCACCCACAAGTACCTACAAGCACCTACAAGTATCCACAAGCAACTAAAAGCACCCACAAGTACCTACAAGCACCCACAAGTACCTACAAGCACCCACAAGTACCTACAAGCACCCACAAGTACTTACAAGTACCCACAAGTACCTACAAGTACCCACAAGTACCTACAAGCACCCACAAGTACCCACAAGAACCCACAAGTAGCCACAAGTACCCACAAGAACCCAAAAGTACCCACAAGAACCCAAAAGTACCCACAAGAACCCACAAGTACCCACAAGCACCCACAAGTACCTACAAGCACCCACAAGTACCTAAAAGCACCCACAAGCACCCACAAGTACTTACAAGTACCCACAAGTACCTACAAGCGCCCACAAGTACCTACAAGCACCCACAAGTACCCACAAGTACCCACAAGTACCCACAAGTAACGACAAGTACCCACAAGAACCCAAAAGTACCCACAAGAACCCACAAGCACCCACAAGTACCTACAAGCGCCCACAAGTACCCACAAGTACCTACAAGCACCCACAAGTACCTACAAGCGCCCATAAGTACCCACAAGTACCTACAAGCACCCACAAGTACCTACAAGCACCCAAAAGCACCCACAAGTACCCACAAGCACCTACAAGTATCCACAAGCAACTAAAAGCACCCACAAGAACCCACAAGTACCTACAAGCACCCACAAGTACCTACAAGCACCCGGAGCAAGTATCTACAATCACCCGGGCAGGTACCTACAAGCACCCGGGGCAAGCACCCAGAAGCACCCGTGGGAAGTACCCACAAGTACCTAAGAGCACCCACAAGTACCCACAAGAACCCACAAGTACCCACAAGCACCGACAAGTACCCACAAGCACCGACAAGTACCCACAAGAACCCACAAGTACCCACAAATACCCACAAGTACCTACAAGCACCTACAAGTATCCACAAGCAACTAAAAGCACCCACAAGCAACTAAAAGCACCCACAAGCACCTACAAGTATCCACAAGCACCTACAAGCACCTACAAGCACCCACAAGTATCTACAAGCACCTACAAGTATCCACAAGCAACTAAAAGCACCCACAAGTACCTACAAGCACCCAAAAGTACCTACAAGCACCCACAAGTACCTACAAGCACCCACAAGTACTTACAAGTACCCACAAGTACCCACAAGTACCTACAAGCACCCACAAGTACCCACAAGCACCCACAAGTACCTACAAGCACCCTTAAGTACCTACAAGCACCCTTAAGTACCCACAAGCACCCACAAGTACGTACAAGCACCCGCAAGAGCCCGGGCAAAGCACCTACAAGCACCCAGGCAAAGCACCTGCAAGAGCTCAAACGCCATGTTTTTCTTGCTTAATATCCTTCTAACGGCGTGAATCACGACAAAAACGCCGTAAGTCCAATATAAAAAATTAGGGCTAAAATGCGTGTCTCTAACAGTGGTAAAACGCCGTAATTCCAATGCCCAAAACAACGTAAGTCAAAGTATGTGTTAATAATGATAAAAATCAATACTTAAACTTAATTGATCTTAATGAAACTAAGAAAAGGCACATCTATGGACTGTTATCTTTCATTTAAGATGGTTCCCAAACGTAACGAATGAATAGTTTTCTTTATATGCCTTCCTAGACAAGGTCACTTTTCAAAAAAATCCCATGCTATCTCTATGGAAGAATATTGTATCTTTCACCAAATGTCGGATTCATTTTAAGGATTCTAAAACCACCCTTAACAACTTTTTTCTTTATAGAATTAACTATTAGTTGGATCTCTTTGAAATTTTAACCACAAAATTAGGGCCCAAAGTTTAGTTCACTGGCAAAATTTCAAAGCAGCAAACACAATACGAAAAACGTTACAGCCAATCAAAGAACCCTCCTTTAGCATTAGAGGCAGTATCAAGTCTTATCTAAGAGAGCGACCGCTCTCCTAGAATTAAAGATTTATTAAAAGACTAATTTCTAGCGCAACTTTGTAAGTACTGACTAGTGAATAGCGCCTGGTGAGTCATTTTGGAAGTAAACACAGAAATGAGTGATCATTTAAGTGTAAAATGAATATTTAATGAGTACTAAAAATGTTTGGTAATTTACCGCCGTAATTTACCTGTAAATTACCATTGTAAAATTACGGTAAGATATAAAACGGTAATTTACGCGGTATTTGGTAAATTACCGTTAATTTACGGACGGTAAATTACCGACTCACATCTCTAATCACAACTCCCTTTTTTTCTTCCGATTCTAAAGGCTCATTTACACATGCGCGAGAATATGAAGCTTAAAGATGAGAGATGAAGCTGACCCGTTCTTCTGTTTCTCGCGTGACCGTTCACATGCAGGCGAGAATATCACTTGAACTAGCTTTTGCCTAGAGATGAAGCTAATTTTCCGAATAAGCTCGCGATCTGCCAAGGTAGATTTTCTCGCACGAGTTCAGCTTAATCGGAAAGTCATGTGACTTTTGCTATCCAATGACAAGCATTTGTTTAGTCGGCGCATGGTCGGTGGTTAATTTGTCTTTGTCTGCTAGTCATTCTCGCTTGATTTTGAGAGTAAAATTTGATAGAATAGGAAGAACGATGTCTTTGAAAGAAAAAAAGAACATGAAAATACTTTAAAAGCCAACAATAGATAAAAAGGACAAGAAAGAAGGGAACTTTTAATAAATATAATTTGCGATTATTCTGAGATTTGGGACAAGTCTAACATTAATTATCGAGACAGGGACTTGCAAAACTTAAAATGGGAAACCATTGCCACGGAAATGAAAATGACAAGTAATTGATATTATATTAAATGATAACGTCGTTACTAGTCCCGCCGCCATTTTGCATGTTTACCTCTTCAGCTTCTCGCAAGAGTACCCAAAAGCGCGCTAACTTGAAGCGCCTATGTGAACGATAGACCTCGCGTAGAGAACAAGCTTATTGTTATTGTTATTGTTGAAGGGGGTGACGCGTCGCCGCGTCGAGCACCGATACCAAGGGTATATTGTGCGCCCCGAACTGGTTAGACTGCGAAGAGTCCTGTCGCCTCGATGAATCGGAGAATCCGATTGACCGAGACAGTAGAGAACTGGTGAGGTTCCATAGTATGCATATCGAAATGCTCAAACCTCATGGCCGCGAGATAGTCGCAGCAACACAGGATATGGGAGGAGGTTTCCTCTTCCTCCCGGCAGAACCTACAGAGTGGGTCATCAACGATGCCCAGTAGGTGCAGGTGTCTATTCAGCCGGCAGTGTCCAGTGAGGAGACTGGTGACCAGCCTAATTTTGCTTTTGGTAAGGGCAAGCAGTTCCTTTGCCCTAGTAATAGAAGGACCCGGGACAAACTCCTTGGCTTGTCTCTGCCCATCCATGTCAAGCCAGAGTTGCAGTTGAAGTGCAGCCATCCGGCAGTGAATCCTATGGCGAATGATGCCATGGGGGATGGGAACCGCAGGCTCAGGTCCGAAGAACTTCGCCTCAGCCCCCCTTTTGGCATACATATCGGCCCTCTCATTGCCCAGGTATCCGCAGTGCCCTGGCACCCACAGCAATTGAACCTTGTTGCGGGCAGCCAAAGAACTCAGCAGATCCAGGCAGCTGAGCACCAGTCTAGAATCGACAAGGCACTGATTTAGCGCCTTGAGGGCGGCCTGACTATCCGAATAAATCTGAATCGTCCGTCCGCGGTAGTTTTTCTTGTTGCAGAAATCCGCACATAAAAAAATGGCCATGATTTCCGCCTGAAAAACGCTGGCAAAGTTGCCAAGGCTCTCGTAAAAACCAAACTTCTTGGTCAAGCAGTAGACCCCGGCACCAACTCCAGAGTCCGTTTTAGAGCCGTCCGTGAACCAGACGGACTCCCCCCCAGTTCCAAGGACTGGGGTGGTCTCCCAAACAGCGCGACTGGGAAAGTGCACGCTGAAGGGCTTGTCGAAGTGGTGTGATATAACAGACTTATCTGAGACCATCACAAGTGATGGCTCAGTACTGCTGTACTCACTGAAAAGCTTGGTGTGACTGAAGTCCCAGTGCTTGGGCTTCCACCAGCCGAGGTTGTTGAGCCTACAGGCTCCCATAATAGCTTCTTCCTCAATAAAGAGGTGAAGGGGAAGCATATTGAGAAGGATTTCCAGAGAGGCTGTGGGGGCTGTCCTCATGGACCCCGTGATACCGATGCACGCCAGCCTTTGAAGCTTGCGTAGTTCATCTTGGGCTGTCTTAAGGCGAACCCTGGGCCACCAGACAAGGGCTCCATAGGAGACCACTGGCCTGATGATCCTAGTATAAATCCAGTTTACAGCGCCAGGGCTTAAACCCCAGGACTTGCTGACTGAACTCCTTAAACGCCAAAATAGAATTTTGGCTTTCTTGATGCTCAGATCAAGATGGGATTTCCAAGTAAGCTTGGCATCAAGAGTCACGCCAAGGTACTTGACCTCGGAGGACTTCTTTAAAACCTGTCCAAAGAAGGAAATATCATTGAAGAGGTCATTAGTCCTTTTCCGGGTAAACGGTATAAGGACAGTCTTATTGGGATTGACGGTGAGGTTAACTTCCCTACACCATTCCTCAACATCATGTAAGACAGATTTCATCAGTGCAGCGATAGTTGCAGGGAACCTCCCTGTAACAATCACTGCGATGTCATCCGCATAGCCAAAGCAGTGACACCCCCCTCCCCGAGTCGGCCCAGCAGCTCATCCACCACCAGGCACCAAAGAAGAGGGGAAAGAACCCCTCCCTGAGGACAGCCACGGTCGGTGGAGATCTCCAAGGATTCCCCGAGAAGAGACGCCGTCACCCTACGGTACGTAAGCATGGATTTTATCCAACGACACAAAGTGTCGTCAATACCAAACCGCTCCGCAGCGCGAAGGATAACTTCACTAGAGACCCTATCAAAGGCCCCCTCAATATCAAGGAAGATGGCCAAAGACATCTCCTTGAACTCGATGGCCCTGTCAAGGCAGTTCAAGATGCCATGGAGCGCCGTCTCTGTAGATTTGCCTTTCTGATAGGCAAACTGAAAAGTGGACAGGGGTGTGTGGGAAAGAACACCATCCTGCAAATACCTGTCCACCAATTTCTCTAAAGTCTTTAGGAAGAAAGAGGTAAGACAGATAGGTCTAAATGCCTTAGCCTCAAGATAGCTCGTCTTCCCAGGTTTGGGAATAAAGATAACCTTCGAGCGCTTCCAGATATCTGGAATATGCGCCAGAGCAATGCAGGCTCTAAATATCCTGCACAGATAGGGGCCAATGGCGTCTATGCCTTCCTGAAGGAGGGCGGGAAAGACGCCATCTGGGCCAGGGGACTTATAGGGCTGAAACGAATTTACAGCCCACTTAAGTCTAGAGTATGTAACTATCTTATTGGCGATGCCCCAGTCCGCCCTGTGTGCTCTTCGAAAGTGCACGGGGGGAGTGTCGGTGCTTGTGGGGTCAAAAGCCTCGGAGTCCGGAAAGTGTACCTTAAGCATATGCTTAAGGGTGTCAGTCCCTGACTTGGTAAACTCACCTTCTGCCACCTTGATGGTGCTGAGCTGGTGAGTGTTATCGTGAGCCAGGATCCTCATGATCTTGGCAGTAGCGGGGGCATCAGAGATGCTACCGCAGAAGTCCCTCCAGGAGTTCCTTTTGGCCTCCCGGATGGCTTTATTATACTTGTTAAGGGTCTGTCTATAAATAGTCCAGTCCCCAGTCCTCTTAGCCCTATTAAAGAGTTTACGAGTGAGCTTGCGAAGCTTGCCAAGTTCCGTATTCCACCAAGGAACGAGCTTCGGCCGGCTGGCAGGCTTCGCCGGACAGTTGTGGTGGTAGGAATTGATAATGGCTTGTTGCATGAGATCAACTGCCAAATCAAATTCCAGCACCGAGGAAAGCTTTGGAGCATTACCTCTGAGTAGGATGCAAAGTTCCTCCCTGTAGCCGGACCAGTCGGTCCGACGGGGATTACGCAGTTCCGTCTTAACCGAAGTTGACTTGACCGCGACCGAGAAGCAGATGTGCCTATGATCCGAAAGAGACGGTTCATTAGACACATGCCAGTTAGAAACCGACAGACTGATATTCCCTGTGGCCAGGGTGACATCAATGACCTCCTTTCTGTTAGAAGTAACGAAGGTAGGCTCATTGTGCCTGTTGAGAATATGCAGGTTCGTACCGACCAGATATTCTAGCAGTTCATCACCACGTCTGTTGCAGTCACTACTTCCCCACGTGACATGGTGGGCATTGGCATCGCAACCCAGAATGAGCCTGTCCCCCTGCCTCTCACAGCGGTCGACAAGAGTGACAACCTCCTGTGGTGGAGGGGAGCCAGTGGCATCATGGGGAAAGTAAGCAGACGCCATGATAAGGCCAGTTGCCTCTCCAGAAGAGGAGGGCATTACCTTAATCACAGCAGTATCCCTAGTGAGGTAGTTCGGAAGCGGAAGGATGTCAAGACCCTTCCTGGTCAGAACACACGCCCTGGGGTTGGGTGAGGTAAAGTCATAAGAGATATTACCTGCATTCTTTAAACCAAGGATTTTGCCATTATAAATCCAAGGTTCCTGAATGAGGGCCACATCCAGGCCCTCTAAGGCAAACCTCCGGCAGAGAACTGCCGAGGCTGCTTTGCAGTGATGCAGGTTGATCTGGATCACCTTGATGCTCATGACTTAGGGAGAGAGGCGGCCCCGGCTACCGCTTGGCGGTAGAGTGGAGTCCCGATCCAGGACCGGTATCTCCTTCGCCACCACCAGCAGCACCCTCGGCCCCCAGCTCCATCCCAGTAACAGGAGCGCAGGTCCTCTCGGTATCAGAGTCCTTCAAGAAGTCGGACTCTGTCCCGAGGTCAATGTCTGAGCTATCTGGAAGGGATGGCTCTAAATTAATACTAGCAATATTTTCTGCCAGCTCCCCACTCACGCTGGCTGCAGTATTACCCTCTTCTTCAGAAGCCTCAGAGGCATTCTGGAGAGGGTCCTTTGGCGCATTCAGGACTTTAAATGTCCCGACATCTACACCAGTAAGACCCTCGAAGCCGGCTTCCTTGATGGCCTCCATGGAGGAGCCATCAATTAGGAAGATCCAGCGTCTGGTGCTCTTCTCATCGAACGACTTCAGGCACCGCCAACAGTCGGTCATAAACCTTCCGTTGTAGGCCTTCAATCGCCGGAGAAGAGCCGCCGGATCAGTGGTGCGACGGTCCTTGGTCCGGAAGGACACCTTGAACGGCTTCGGGAGTTCACTGGCCTTCATCACTGAAAGCCGTGTTCCCCCTATGGCACGCTCATTATGGTGTAGCACCTTCACGAGCCATTCACTGGTCGCAGAATCCCCACATGAATAGATCATGGCCCCAGCCATGATGTGGAAATTGAGAGGACGTGGCAGCGAGCTTCCCGAAGAAAGCTCAGCGTCCAATGCGTCAAGTATAGCGGCCTGGATAGGAACGACGTCCTCCTCCGTGACCGCATTAGTCGGATAGCCATCTTTAACGATGGCCATCTTGACAATACTGGCGACGTCGCAGTAAGACTTGGTCTTCTTTGACGCCGCAGCTTGTAAGCTAGGCGAGGGATCAGGGTCCTCTGTCCTAGCTCTCTTGCCAGAAAGGGTGGTAGCTTCTCTTGCACCAGGCGTAGAGTCCGTACCCGGGACGTTTCTCCCAGCACCCGAAGGTACAGGAGTCACATCTCGGCCCGTATCTCCTGCACCCAGTGCAGAGTTCTGGCCACCTTTTTGGGGTTGTTTTCTTCGGCGGTTGGCCCTGCGCCTCCTATTTGCTTCAATCAACCTGGTGGAACCCGATTGAGGAGCAGGAGGCGACTTTTGGCCTTCCGCCGATTGCGGGTGGGTGCTGCCAGAGGCAGCATCTCGCCCAGAAGCAGGTTGGGAGTTGCCTCCTTCCCTGAGAGAAGGCTGGGTACCGGTAGAACCGGCTCCATGCCCAGGTTTGGTTTTGGTTTTTGTTTTTAAAGAATCCATAGAGATCCCACGAGTAATGAGGCAAATAAAAGGTCGCCACCCGGTAGTCCTCAACCCGGGTGGAAGGCTAGTTACAACGGGGTTTCGCCTGGTGCCCCGAGGGGATCGTTCGAGATACCGTAGATTAACTTCCCCGGTACCACACAGCCCTCAGCACGTGGCGTTTAATACGGGCTCCATACGTCCGATGGCAGCACTACAGCACATGGGGTAAAGTTTCCTTCGCCGACACACCAGCGCGGCAATGGGTAGGGCCAGATTGCCCTCTAGTCGTGCGCGCTCCGGTAGGCAAAGAATTAATCCTTAGCTTTAAGGCCTGGATTTATTCGTTCCCACTCATGTTACCCCCGCCACTGGTGATACAAGAATTAGAAGATGGCACCTCTCGGCAGTAGCGGAGGCCTTAACCATCAACGGACCGATATAAGAGTTCGGATCATCGACTGTCGAGAGCCGCTTTTGATTGAATAGAGACCCCCTTATCCAGGGTCATCCGCTAGATTCTACGAAAATGGGTTTGAAAGAACCTAGAATTTGTTATCCCACGCAACGCAGCATCGTGAGATGTTTGAAGCGATGACAAGCGTGCGAATGTGAGAGAAGGGATCTTCCATCGAAAAGACGGTATACCCAAACCCCCAGACGGACAGGCGCATGAAAGTACGCCAACGGCACATCATTCGTGGGGCATCCGAAACAAAGACCTAACGTGATGTCTGATCTGTGTGTCGAGCTTTTTTAACAAACCGATGGTTACCCTATTAGAAATTCTGACAAAAGTCCCCAGAAGAAGCATGTAATACCTGGAGTGGTTATAATCTAAATTGTTTTTGTTCACTTCAATATCTCTTATTGCATACTTAAGTGTTTATTTTTAAATTTTAACAACCTTTTGCTTATAAGCTTTTATAAATAACTACGTTCCTTTTTATAGACTACCTAAATTTTTCGATCATATTTCATTTTGAAATTTAAAAATCTATTAATACCAATCTTGTGGAATATCTTAAAGGGATAGAACCAACATTTTCGGTTTAGTATAATCTATCTTTGGTTTTATGTTGAAAATTATTCGTAAAATTATGGGGGAAACTTAAAATGTTAAAAAAAAAATTTTAATAGAGATAAACGTGTTTAAAGTTTTGAATTTCTAACGGCTCAATTTGAAGCATCCGCCATTATCTAACCCGTATGTACGGGAAATTCATATGATTGGTTTGCCAGTGGAACAGGAGGTTTCGGGTAGTAGTAGGCTGTATAGTAGGAAAAACCGAAAACGTCGTCTGCTACAATAAATTCGGCGTATTTCGCGAAATCAGATTAGAGTCTCAGACTAGCTATGTCAGATTTAGAAGCAAGTGATGTTGAGTCAGAAAATGAAAGTAGCACTGACTCGGACAGTGAATGCGAGTCAATGAATAGCTTAGATTCAGAAGAATCCTTTGTGATAAATAAATCTAATGAAGATGAATATTCAAACTCGGATGAAGGGGAAGAATTCGGCCTTCAGCCTTATCAGTTTGAACCTCTACTACCAGTTGCAGAAAATGTTGCTAATGTCCCATTGGGAGATATTCCAATGGAACAAGATCACCCTCGATTGCAAAACACTAATTGGTACGTCTCAAGATTGTGAAAATCTGTTTTAAGCCAGAAATAACTGTTTATGGTGTCATTTTACAGGTGTAATTGCGGTTATTGTTTTGTGATGCCTTCTGCCGAAGAAAGTTTCTGTTGTAGAGACGAAAAGCATCCGAATCAAAGATTAATTGCAGAAATTGGCCCTTTAAATTGTGTAATAGAGACAGATACTTTCCATGACATTATGCGACGAAATATTTTAGATATTTTGTTTCATGAATTTCGGGAAAATAATTTTGTTCCAGCTGAGGATGAAATTAATCAGTAAAAATAAAACATTCAATAATTTAGTTGAAGAAATTAAATGGATGACTCCCAAAACAAACCGCTAGTGGGCAAAATATGCCTGCTAAATAAAGGGGTTTTGTTTTCTTTAAACAAGAAATATAATTATTTCTTATGATAATTTTCATTTCTAGAGTGTATAGATATTTAATTAATCGACTCTATACTCGTTGGATACACCGAGTTTTGGGAAGACGAGTAAGAAGACCAATTCCGAGTTGTGCTGTTTCGCGTATAAGAAGGGAATATCCCTCAGATGATTAAAGAGGGTTCTCGGAACCAGGCCCAAGATAAAGTTAAAAATGTATTTGCATTCGTATGCATTTTGTTATAATATTTATTTTTTATTTAATCATATTAAAATCATATTTAAAAAAAAAACGTTTCAATGCGAAAATCTCCTCTTTGTTTTATATTTTTCTACCGCTTCTTGCTTATCAGGATGTTCAGACTGAGCGGATAACAGCATGGGTGTCGTAGACCTAGTACTATTACTGTCAGCAAGAGCTTTATTGTACGATTTTTTGCATTTTTCCACCAGGTTTTGCATTAATGTTCCCACATATTCTATAACAATTGGTTTTTAATTTTTCTTCATGCAAGATGTATACCATATGTCGATGCTTGCATTATGGGTTTAACCGAGTACTCTCCTTTTTTAGCTTTTGGGAAATAAACATTCCATCTTAATTTCCCATCTTTGGTCTTAGCTTGAATCTTCTCCGAATTTTCATTGAAGTGAAGCGCTGCCAAAAACATCCTACAGATAATATAATTTTTATTTGTTTATTCGTTATTATAGCATTTCTTTATTAGTAATAAACCTCTCTTCCATGCCATTGTATGAGTAGTGAGTATTTTTCGGAGCAAAATGTACAAGTACTGAATTATATGCTTCAACGCTGGACGTTTGAGTTTCAGGAGAGATTTGTAGAACATGCTTTTCATACCCACTAATAATTTTTTTTTAATTTCTCGAAGACTGGAGTTCCTATACATAGAAAATTTATTGATTTGCTTCCATTATTGATAGTATTATGCGAAAACCGAAAACCTTTACTTACCTAGGGTCAGCCATTCTCTTTCTTTCCCGTCCAAGGCGAAGTCGCCATGTTTACATTTGAGAAACGGTTTTCCGTGACCTTGGTGAATGTTGGCAATGTGACGAAGCACTGACATGAATTTTGCTTTAATTATGTTGGGTTTCCCGCTACTAGAGGTCGCACTCCAATACATATGATTCTGGATGCTTTTGTTCCAGTCATTTAGAAGTGAACATTCGTTAATCTTGGCGGCGGCATTAATCTTCTTCTTCAAAGCTACTCAAGTTGGAATAATACACTTTAGACAAGCCTTCGTCATTAAATGATGTTCTTACATTTCACTATGTGCCAACAGTCAAAGAAATGCTTTATTTTGGGATGGAATTTCTTGAGGTATGATCTGACTTGAACATGCCTATCAGTAACTATGGAAGCGATTTTCAAGCCACATTCAATTATATATTTTATTCCACGCTTCAAACCCTCGAGTTCCATTGCCACGCTGTTTTTTTACTTCAGTGCTCTAAGTTATGAAAGAAATTAACTTCCTGTTTACCAGTATGTTTTACTACCCATGAGCCGTACTTGAATTAGAACCAAGTGAATAACTTTTCTTATTTGGCTTTCAAAAAAAACGTAGGTTCCGTATTTGGCACTGAAACCTGGCGAATCAGATCTCACGTCTCCACCGAGCTTTAGGTTCTTTTTTTTTAGCAAGTTAAATAATCGAACTTGCTCCTCCTGCCAAACCTAGTTTCGTTAAAAACGTTAAGCAAAATACCAAAAGCTTTAAGGTGAAGCCTCATAGACTTCAAGATTTTCAAATGTCCATAACTCGGGTTATGCGCATCACAGCTTCATCTGGTTTTGTTTTTAATAATTTAGAATGACTTTGCTTGGGCATCATGGAGTTCCAACTGTTATAGCTAATTTATTTACTTTTAAACACGAAGCCAGGAGTGAAAACATCCTTTGGGAAAATTAAATAAAATAGCTGTCACAGTTGGTACTCCATGACGCCCTAACAAAGTCATTCTAAATTTTTTAAAACAAAACTAGATAAACTTCGATGCGTATAACGGAACCCAAGTTGTGGACGGTTGAAAATCTTGAAATCTATGCGGCCTCGACTTATTTAAGAGAATTATTTTTTACTTCTCGAATTGTTTGAAGTAAGTAACTTCGCTGGATTCGGAAAAATGTAGTACGACTGATGCACTCAATGCCAGCAAATTTGAACATTCGTAGGGCTGGTGTGGGGTTTAGGCCAGAAATTAAGATTGATGCGGCAATGAGAATGTTTCCCATAGGCTTTTGACCTAACATGGGTTAACTTTTCCACGCGAATTTGTGCCCTTTCTCACAAACGGCTTGTATGGTCAACAAAGAGCCCCAGGGGCTGGTAGTCACTTTGCACGGCAATAAGCACCGGAAAAAAAAGTGAAAAAGCTGGAGAATCGCGCTTTCAAACACTATAAATTTTTTCTCTTTCATAACCATATTGGAATCCAGATTGAACCTCAAAACCCTTAAAATAATACAAAATGAAACTTATTGCAATTAGATTTAATAATTAAATCAGTACCCCTGTAACTTACTCCTCTATATCATCTTCTGGCAATTCAGAAGGCGTGTAACTTTGGTCTAAAGGATTGAGGGTTTCACCTTCATCTGGTTCGCTACCTAAGAAGCTCTTTTCATCTAGACTCATTTCAAATTCCTCAGTTTTAGGCCTTGGAAAATGTTTCTGACAAGATTGATCTTGTAATACTACTGGATTACTCTGCGGTTCAGTTTGACACTCTAAACAAAATGTAAATTGCAAAAAAAAAGAGGAAATTGTTCCATATGCACATTTTTAATGTAAATTAATGCTAATTTAAATGTTAGTATACCAAGAGTGACAGTTCTTTTAATTGGAGTTTGAGTTTGGGAATCTACAGCGAAACCCATTACTTTTGCGGGTAGTTTGAATGAAAGCGCTTCGAGCACTAACACTTTCCTAAGAGGATTTTTAACAATTAAACATATATTATGAGGTAAAATGACATTTACCTTACCATTGTTCGGCGTTTTCTTTCCGGCTTTAAACTTGGGTCTTTAATAGAAGGAGAAGAAAGATTTAAATGTCGCATAGGCGGTATTTGTTGGCATTCAGAATCAGAAGCTTGAAAAATTGATGGAACCGATCCTTTTAAATTTTAATAACAAATTGGACCTCATATCTGGGAGTGAGCTACACGAGGCTTTCAACTTTTCCATAACTTCCGGTACTCTCTCAAAACACTGATTAGTGAAATGAGTAGAACAAATACTCATATACTTTTTGAAAACAAAGCTTGGCGCATGTCGCTTTATTTGAATTATCCACTTTTCTTTCAGGCTCGGATCACTTGGGAAACCGTGAAACGTTAACGAATTATCTCTGTCATCATTAAAACACCCAGGCACTACGCGTTTTGATGTAGTTGCTTCATGAAAAGGCTTAGTAGCCATTGATGCTTTTTAGCAAATTAACTATAATTAAAATAAACTATAACCTAACATACGGTCAATGCAAGAGTAGAATAGTCTTAAATTATGTTTACCACCCTCAAAACGTATCCAAGCACAAAAATGATAGAGAAATCTTTCGGAAAAACTTTTCATACGCGTCACTTCTCATTTAAGGAAGCCATGTTTTTAGAGTTGACTACGATTGGTATAATATCTACTATTAGTAGCAAAAACCCCAAGACGTCTGGGAGAGGGTGGGATTGTATTAAAAAGAAACGTCATTTTGACGCAAATCTGAGCTTCCGTATTATTCCAGCAGGTGTCAGAAAGATCAAAAATTCAAACATAAGGCTCGAAAATTGAAACTTTCATTAGTGTTTTTAAATTATTAATTCACCAAGGATATAGTAATATATATATATTCAGAATCCTCATTTCTTATTCCATCAAAATAAGGTAAATTTCGGAGAAATTAATGAATGTGCAAATGTTGGTTCTATCCCTTTAATAGAAAAGAACTAGATTTTATAGAAGATGGAGGAACTTTAACTGTTTTGTCATTCTTCAATTAAAACTAATAATGTTAAAACGACCGTTTCAGCTTGCATATTAAACAATCATGTAATCAATGTAATTTCTTCCCTGTTCGAAGGAATTTGAATCAAAAATAATTACTATTACAGTTAAATATAATTAAAATAATTATTATTACAGGTAAATATCTTCAAAATCATACAGATTGCATTTCCTAGTAATAAACTTAAATAATTTAATTGAAATCTTTAAGTCAATTATATAGAAAAAATGTTGCTAAAAGGTAGTGTTTATTAGAAATAATTTATTGGTCGCTAAAAATCTGCCTAATGTACACATAATGTCGGCAACATTTGTTTAAATATTTCCTTCAATTAAATTAATAAATCTAATTGACCTTGGTCTCAGATTTTTTATATGACATGCTTAATATTTTTTAAAAAAATTTTAAGCTATTCCACGTGAAAAATCAAACTTGGCAAATTTTCGCAAGTAAAATACAACTGCTACCTGACTATCAAGGGTTCTCGTCCAATTTTGATTGAAATATAGATTCTTTGAATTTCTATCAATCTGAGTAGTAGGCGCCATCTACCATAAGTAAAAAATGCCAAATTGTGGAATTTGAAAAAAAAATGTTTTTAGTTTTGAAAACGGTTTTTAATAAAATTTGAATTTTAGATTTAGTCCTTATCTCATTTTCATTGGGAACAATTAATTTTAAGTACGTTTAGTTTTTATTTTTCAAAAGTGACCGGATCTGCGAGGTTCAGTATGAATTATCTGAACCTTGAAAATACATACATATATTTTACATTTATTTATCAATTTCCGTTAAAATGCAAAAAAAATATATATATAAATTATTCTTTCAAAACAATGAAATATACTCAATGTCATAAGTAACATAAAACAATAAGTATGACACTTAATTAAATTTGTTAAGGTTGATGCGTTTCCAGGTAAAATCCAGTTTCGAAAAAAACAATACTTAAAACATGGATACAAACATTCTTTATGAAAACGTGTATTATCAGATTTATATTTATTACCTTACTTATGGTAATTTAATCTATTAATTAGAAATTACGTATCGCGTCCAATAAAATTATTAACGATGTAGACGAACAAAGAAATTTAAGATACAGGTAAATTGAAAATATTATTTACATGTGTGTTTATTATGAGAAATATAACATACAGGGTGGAAAGCTTAGCCAACAACCTCCTACCTCGTAGGTGTAATGCAGGCTGTTAAGGTAATTGAACGAGTAGTTGAAATATTTCTTATTTGCATATGAAAACTACGAGAAAGCAAAGTGAGTTTGACTGGGCGTTGATAGTCAAGTCAAGTACAGATAATCAAATTTTCACGTTTGAAGACATGATTATAAACCGTGAAGTATTTTAAAAAATTCTTATCATAGTTTTTTCACCATAATTTCATTTTCTCAACATTGTTTGAACATTTATTTTGCTCTGAATGGCGTCTTTAAGAATTTTTATGGAGTACAAGTTTTATACTAGCAAAAACGGATTTATGCAAGAAGAACGTTGAACGTAGCAAATTCCCTACCCATCCTCGACTACTTTGTAAGTTTTGATGGGAGTGGCTTTTAATTTAACTCGCGCTCTCCATCTATCGGCATAACCCTCTTATATTTTAGGCTTTAAATATAGATACTTCATAAGGCAAGTAAATAATAATAATAATTTTTAATTGTCCTAGAATAATAATTATAGTACAAAGAAATAAAAACCAGTACTTAAAGAAAATATTTAAAGAGACATCAATTATATATATTCTTAACTTTGAAACTGAATTCCACTAAATCGGGAGTTATATCGCATTGTTGTCCACTTAACCTTTTTACCACTGGCGCACTTTCAGAAAAAAATTTCTTACCACGAAAATAGAGATAAGAATGACGAGAAGTCGCTATATACAAAATTTGTCGGTGGAGTCAAAATATAATCAGACGAAGTTTCTCAATAAAGTATGAGAGGATGGTAACAGAGGCTAAAGCTATGATCCGACGTTCTTAGTACATAAATCCGTTTTTGATACTAGGTACTATTTTAAACTAACATTTGTTATTAGGGGTTTCAAATACTCGGATATCTAAAAAATTGAGCTTGATTAGTTAAAATGTTTACGTTTTAAAATCGGAAATATTGCGAAGCGGAAAATTAAATAGGCCGCTTTACTTAGTGTTCGAAAAGATCTGTAGGTTAATCGTGATCTTTTGTGAACTATTAACGAGTTTCTGTCCATTCGGCCCGAGATTCGCTCACAACTGGTCTGTATAGAGCGACAGATCGCTCGCTAAATCTGAAAAGACGCTTAGGTGAAAAAGAACAAACTTTTAAGCAGCTCCGGAAATGATGCATATTATATTTCAAGGGCAGTCTGTGAACGATTGCTGGTGGATTAGATTAATCAATAGAGTAAATCGCGACCAGTAAACGATACACGCCATAAGTTGCGTACTCTTTTCTAAAATAGTGGATATGGTCGCTTCCGTTTTTTTGAGGCTGTGGCAACTTGAAATGAAAGTTCCGCTACCAATACGAGAAACGCCAAAGCATTTCCGTAAACCAGAATCTTGAATACAGCCTCCAAGGTTTTCAGGCTAAATCCTTTCACTTCGTCTGGTGGCATTTTCCAGAAAAACTGTCGCAGTTTGTAATTGAATTCGAAATCCATGGAGCCGAGTGGGACAGTTTCAAAGTTATGAGCGCTCCTAATAAAACGTTAAACATTTATTTAAACTATAATAACTGGTGTTTTCACAAGGTGGAAGACTTGCAACTCCGTGGAGGAGATTTCGTTTTATGAATTTTCAAAGGGTAATAATACAACTCCAAGGGACGATACGACCTTTTTGTCATTAACTCTAATTCAAAAAGCTGCAACGTAAAGATCTCGAAGATCCGCAACAGATTATAAATAGAAAAAATTCCAAGCCAGAACGCAGCTTTATCAATAATCTTGGTGAAGAATAAATGTAATTAACTCAGCCCAGGAGAGCAGCAAATAGAGACATGTAAGAATCAGGTCATATCTAATATATATTACTACAAAAATTTCTTCGTGAAACCGAAACATAAAATAAATAAAAAGTAAGAAATAGGGGTCAAATTGTATATGGGTAGCCCAGAGTTAGAGGTTTGAGGTGTTCAAATCTGCTCACTCTACAGAGAATAAATTCGGCCTTGCCTTATATAGGCCAGGACAGATAGGCCGAAAAAGGGCTTGACCTAGAACATTTGAACATAAAGATGAAAATTGGTACATGTGTTGTTTTTGACCCAACAAAAATTATACTTAAAGTCCCCTGCTGTAGAGCGCGAGCTTTCGCCGCCATCTTGGAAAATGGCCGCCGGGAATTACAGATACAATGTATTCCACGTTCTTCTTCAAAAATTATGAAAATTGGTACACATTATGATTGGAACCACATGAACATCTTGGCAAAATTTTAAAGCTCTGTGTTCAATAGTTTGGTCGCCATATTGGAAAATGGCCGCCGTGAATGATAGGTACAGTATATTTCACCATGTTGTTGGAAAATTATGAAAATTGATAGGTATTACAAACAGAGCTGTACGAACCTCATAGTAAAATATTGAAGCCATTAGTCAGATAGTTTGGCCGCCATGTTGGAAAATGACCGCCATCAATGTCATTAAGATAGAGTATATGGTTCAAAAATTATGAAAATTGGTAATAATTATGTTAAAGACCGTCTTAACATCATACTTGAATATTGAAGTCGTGCTACTGATAGTTTGGGCTCCATCTTCAAAAATGACTGCTAGAAATGGCAAATATATTACGGATATATAAATATTTTAGATATTTTTTTATTGAGTAGATGATTTTCATGAACGTATTAAACGCCATAAAAATAACTATTTTCGAGTCTAAATTATCGACCCATCTTCAAAAATGGTCGCTGAAATATTACTATCCTAAATTCTGCCATATTACTCGGATTTTGGTTAGGAAAAACCATTTCTATGGGGTATAAACATTCTAGTGTCGTTAAGGATTAGATTTAAGACACATTTTTAACATTTCGTTCATATTTATCGTCATCCTGAAGATTTTTTACTACGGCTAATACCTTGAAAATGACCACACATTGCCCAGCAAGCTAATACAGATCGTCTACATTCACAGTTCTTTATACAAGATGTTCTGCAGACTGCAGGTACAAATAATGAGTGGAATAAGTTCATCTGATGCCGGAAGGAGAATGGTGTGAATGGGTCTTCGACTTTCGCGATCGCTAACCAATCCCCACTTTTCGGGATTAAATCGTTTCCTAGCTATTGTTGGACTTGAAGATACGCTCGGAAAAAATGTAGTTTTGCTGCGTCGGTTGTTGGATGAAGCTTAGCGAGATCAAATGAGGACTTGACAGTATATGTGGCAACGGTTCCATTATACGTGTAATATCTACATAAATGAAGCATAACGTGTCAATTATCACCCTAAAAAAAGCGAAAAGAAATCTCTCTTCGGCAGCAGCTATGGCTTCCCTAGATGCAATATGGTCATTAAAAAAGCGCAACAAATTTGTAAGATGTTGATTATCTGTCGTTACTTTAAACCACGCCTTATCATAACCACACCCAATTACAGCACGTAAATGAAAGAAGTGTTCTCTTTACCTTTTTAATTCAAAGGACTTGTCGTGGCGGAGGGGGCCCGAGTTCGGTGTGACGGTTCGGGAGTTCCTTGGGTTCGCCCTTGGTTCAGACCGTTCCTTGCCCCATTCCGTGAAGGTTTTGCTGGGCCGTTTCGCCCCCACCCAGGTGTTGCCTTGGCTCGCCCCCGCTATTGGCAACCCTCTAGGGGTCGCGGATACACTATTTGTTTTGGCCGTATGGCACTGTTGTGCTTGGAAAGAACTTCCCCGTCCCCTCGAGTCTTCTGCTGCCTTAATCCTTCCCTGTCACCGACCACCTCCTGACTGGGCTCGCCGTGACCTGCTCAAGTGGCGTTTTTCGGGCCCGCTGGCCAATCCCGTGTGCCATGACGGCGGTTCCGCTGGTTCAATTTGGAATATGATGGGGAGGTGTAGCGCCTAATCAAGGGTTCTGACATGCAATTATTATGAAAAATCTTCAGGATGACGATGAATATGAATGAAATGTTAGAGATTTGTCTAAAATCTAATATTAAACAACACTAGAATGCATAAACCCCATATTAAATCATATTCTCTAATCAACAGCATTGAATAACTTTTCTTTCTTTCAGAATTTTGTGCAATTATTTTCGTGTGGGCATTTTTAAAGATGGCGCCGATAATTTCAACTTCGATATATCCATTTTTTGTTGTTTATTACGTTAATTAAAATCATCTATTCAAAATAGGAATTTCAAAAATATTTATATATTTGAAATATATTTGGCATTTCCAGCAGTCATTTTCCAAGATGGCGCCCAAACTATCAGTAGCATGTCTTCAATATTCAAGTATGATGTTTAGACGGTCTTCAACATAATTATTACCAATTTTCATAATTTTTGAACCACATACTGTATCTAAATGACATTGATGGCGGCCATTTTCCAACATGGCGGCCAAACTATCTGACTAATGGCTTCAATATTTTACTATGAGGTTCACACAGCTCTGATTACAATACCTATCAATTTTCATAACTTTCCAACAACATGGTGAAATATACTGTACCTAGCATTTACGGCGGCCATTTTCCAATATGGCGACCAAACTATTGAACAAAGAGCCGTAAAATTTTGCCATGATGTTCATGTGATTCCAATCATAATGTGTACCAATTTTCATAATTTTTGAAGAAGAACGTGGAATACATTGTAGCTGGCATTCCCGGCGGCCATTTTCCAAGATGGCGGCGAAAGCTCGCGCTCTACAGCAGGGGACTTTTAGTATATTTTTTGTTGGGTCAAAAACAACACATGTACCAATTTTCATCTTTATGTTCAAATGTTCTAGGTCAAACCCTAAAAGTCCTGGGCTATTAGGCTTTTAATGTTTTATTATCATTTGAGATGAAACATTCGACCAGAGAGAATTTATAATAGGGAGTAGAAGCTCTTGTCCTTAACAGTGCTAAATACTATGTTGCTCAAACAAGTAGGATGCGACGCTAAAACTGGCCAGGTAAATTTCCGGTCATGTGACGCTCCTTTAATTTTTAAGTTTGTACTCAATCACTGTTGGTTGTACGTGGACAATTTCCTAATAAGGGTGTGCGATTTCGAGTGCGACTGGCGCCATTTCAAGTTATTTTAAATCAGATGTTTCCCTTTCCCTAAAAAGGTAGTGTCCATCTCCCCTAGAGACCCTCCCGCATCATTCTAGAACCGCCCTAGAGGGAGGGGTCACAAACAATTATACTGGCCAGTTTTGTTGATCACGTGATTTCTGAGCTAGATAATACTCCTCAGTTTCTACTCCCTATTATAAAGTCTCTCTGATTTGACCCAATGCCTTTAGCCTTCTGACATCAAGTTGTATGATCGAAGTTGTGTTATTATCAAGTGGTATGCATTATTCCTAAATTATATTGATAAAATAAACAAATCTAAATTTTAAAACGATATTCTTAATCCATATACCGGGTTACTATTTTATTGCGTTCAACAACTCACAACGGACGCAGCACTCAGCGTAACGGTGTAAGTATTTTTTATAAAAAAATAATTTACATTTCCGATTTGACGTCACTGTGCTAATCGGATCGTCAACGCCATAAACGGTTTTGTGATTACATTATTTTGTTTCACATCTGTTTTATGACGTCATTTGCAATGGAGACTAAAATTTTGTGGAGGATAATTCATGAAGTATTTCCAAAATTTTCCAAATTTTGAAAGAGCTTTTATTAAAGAAATCAATCTAATTGGCTCTCAAAAATATTTCGCCAAATTCTTTCGAAAGCGAATTTAATTTTAAAGAAATTCGTTAAACATTGGTTCTTTGCGAGCTGTTTGAAAATGATGCAGCAGACGCCATTTGAATCGAAACTCAAGAACGCACCAAAAATGCATTGCAGAAGTTCATGACGTAGTGTTGCCAAAATGAACGAAACTGCTTTTTACCGTTGAGGGTTGTTGAACGTAGCCCTTTATCTTGAAATACCGAATCACTCTAGAGCTAACGATATTGTCATTATCTAAGAGTTTTGACCATTGAGTTACGATTTCAGACTTCTGATATTGAAAATTAGTAATGAAGTGAGAAAACAAGTTATTATTAGTTTCCAGTAGGTCACAAAAATATTGCAACTCACATAATGTTAAACGTTTCACGAAGTTTGTAGTCGTGATCGTCAGCGAAGGGATAGGTCATAACAAACACATACGAATTTGTGTTTAAAGCGGTTTCACTCATGTAGATCTTCCCAAAATTCTTTTGATCTATCTCTCCATCTTTATAAATAATTTTACTCCATGTTAATTTAAACTCACTAAGTTAACGTCGGTAATGAGGATTGAAGAGCTTTTTCGTTATTGGACACACGAATAAGACTACTTAACTAAAAGAAAGTGCTAAAGTACCTTTTTCAAATTTATATGTAAAAGATAAAAGATTTATTTATTTTTCAAATTTGAAATCAAATTATCATCTGTAATATTTACGAATATACGAACAATTAAATTCTCTTATAATACCCTACGTGTTAGACCTGTGTCCCAAAAATTACAAGAGAGGACCATAAAACTATAAACAGTTAGGTGGTACCAGAAGTAGAATAAGAAACTAGAAGTATCGAGGTAAACAAACTCTTCACTAGGCGAAAGTGAATATTCTTGATAACACACCACAGGTTGGCCCTATGGTAGCAGTGTCTGAATTTTCCCCCCAAAACGTGAGACGCTCGCGGCAGTAGACGGCCGAACTAGGTTCAAGCACCGGCGTCCGTGTTCCGCGGCTTCAGGTTCAGGGGAAGGGGGTAGGAAATATTTTTGCAACTCGACCAATTTTTTTTCTCTCTAGTGTAGGCGCAATGTAAGTGGCATAAAATCCTCAAATTTGTTTCCTAGTGCCAGGATCTATTACCAATTGAGTAATGGCAGTACTTCGTATGCAAACGTCATACCCTTCTATCTCTTTGCTCAGTGACACCCCCCTACTGGACGCGTGCAGTATCTCCTCTTATAGCACGCCCAGATGAAGGGATGGATACACAGTCTACGCCCCTCTCAACCGCTACTAGTTTAGTCTATGCTAGAGCACTTTACTCTTAGTCCCTTATCTTACTTCCGGTGGTACTAGTAGTTTATGATCATCTGTCGTTGTCATCGTAGAATAATTTCTATTATCCTTTTTAAATTTTTAAACATACATATGGTTCTTATTTAAAATATTCATTATTCAATATTTTTTTCAAAAAAATAAATTAGACTGAAATTCCTCTAACTTTCGAATTTCTCCAAACCTTACCCTTGACCATGTATCCCAATGAAAGCATGATTAACTGGTAGATTGAAGCCAAGACTCCTTTCTCTTCAAGTATGGTGTTCAAGTAAAGGTCTTGTCCGAGAAAATCAGGGACACCAATAAAGCCTCCCTTTTTTTCACTTCGATCAATCAGACCCGTTATACGGGAATCAAATGGTTCCTATTAATCAATATGAATTATAGTTTTAAAATAATTAAAAAATACTCAGAGCTATTTTCTTAAACCACGTCGGAAACGTGCTTAATGGCAATTCATTTGTCTGAAAATATTAACTCCATAACAATATATAATAGAATATTTGATCTTTTTCTTTTTCATTCGGTCATAAGTGACATAAAAATAATAAGTATTTTCGCAGCGCAAAATTCGTAAACAAGGGTAGTGGCGTGAAAATGGCATGTACAATTGGTGAACCACTCTAAAAGGATGTTACTGTTTTATGTTTATACCTATCGGCTTTGGATTAACCTCTCTTAACGAGTTTCATTTTCATTGTTCTTTATTTTACTTATGGTTAGGATTAGGGTAAAATCTTGGGAGCTTATATTTCTTGCGCTTCTTTGGTTAGGATCTACGATCGAAATTTCAAAACTTGAGTTTGTTAAGAAATGAAAGATTTGGTTCCTCGGATATGTATTATTACCTGGGTTTTCAAATAGCGAATCTCCTGTGAGTTCTCAACGAAAAGCCCATGAAGATCCTTTTGTTCGATCAAGTCGTCTAAAGTATCCACTTTAATGTATTCGATTGACGAAAATTCAGATTTCATGGTACTTCCCAGCACAATAACGAAGAAAAGTATGAAGGTAGACCAGAAACCGAGAATTATTCGGCTCGATGTCAAAATCGGATTTCCAAGCATAGCTGAAAATATTGAACAAGGGTCGGTAAACATTCTGGTAAACTTATGAATTAATTAACACCATTTTAAATTTGCTTCTTTCATAAAATAATTTTGTTGGAGTAACAACGAAAGACGAGCATTAAAATAAAGTCAACAGTTTCTATTTTTCACGTAACCACTCACTGAAAATTTAAAACAGCTTTTTCGTTATGAAAACGCATTTCGTTTATTGTTTCATTAACAATTTGAAATTAACGAATTATTTTAAAGTATTATCCCAATATGCACTAGCTAGAGCTGTTGACTTTACATCGACAAAGAGTCCAATTTTTCAAGAGAGTTTATAGTATCCGTGGGCCAGGGCCGGATTAACTACTAGGCAAGTTAGGCAATTGCCTAGGGCCCGGATATCTGAGGGGCCCGTAATCAGCTAGTTTTCCAAAATTGAGAAAATGAAAAACCAAAAAATATATTCCCCCTCTTTCTCTACCAAAACATAACGTCACTGACACCATGGAAAAGCCAGGTGAGATGTAACGGCAGCGTAATGTTGGAAAAACCGTTACCCAAAAACATTATGGCAATTTATAAAGGAAGAAAGAAAAAGACGAAAAGAAACTTAAAAATTCAATGGAAATATATTTTGAGAAGTCGTAATCCTCGGAGAAAGAAATTTCATTTTGAATCGTGTTGTTACTGACCGTCATTAAACACTGGGGTTGCATTGTATGATTCCTTGAGAAGCTTTATTCGGGTTGGTCGTGATAATTTGAAATATTTTAAATAATTGCTCAGCTCACAAAAGAGATAATTTACAAAAGTAACGAAGAAAGGGGAAAAAAATACGTAAATATGTTAAAGGCGCAGGAAAGAACAAGGCGACCCAAGGGTTGGGCTCGTAATAGTAGCCACATCGTACAGTACTTGACAGGCGTACAGAAAATTTAAGTGAATAGCCCTCGATGCGCTACCTGAACTGTTTTAAAATGATTACTTCATTTTTTACTTCTGTTATAATTATAATAGTGTGACACGAACGAAAAACGTGAGTACCCCCACGATGAGCATCCTTTAACAGTGTTTAAACGAAATACCCGTAAATGCCCATTAAAAGAAGTACAGAAAATGAGAGTGAATAACCCCTCGTTGCCCTAACAAAAATAATAACCCTTAATCCTTACTTCAATAAATTTACTTACATTATAATTGTAATATTTAGGGCCACAAGTTAGTGCTTTTTTTAAATTCTTCTCGATTTGTGGAGAAATACACGTAACTTCTAATAATTAACATCTCCTTAAGGCCATTCTAAATTTAACGTCGGAATATACTTCTTTTTGCTTTTGAAAATTCCCTCGATTTCTTTGAATTTTGATATTGGGGAGCGGGATTGAAAGCGTGAAACCCTTATTGTCAACTGGTGACAGGAATTTTAAAGGGAGTATTAAACCTTCCATTTTAATTAAGGTAACACCATAATCCTTTATCTCGCTATAAATATGTTGAGCAATCGTAAAACACAATTCAAAATGCTAACCCTTACTGATACAATTAAATGCAGGGGCGTCGGAAGTGTTTTGAAGTTGGGGGGCTCGGGCTCCGATGAAGACCAGGGAGGATGTATGGGATAACGCCCCAAACCTGCTCCGGAGCGTCTTTTGAAAGCTGTTGTCGTAATTTACACAAGTTTTATTTTAAATAGTATAATTATAGATATACACCGGGGATGAGGCATGAGACTGTAAGACGATATTAACCTGGAATGAGACTATGCATAAGGTATTCAGGGGTGATACTCACTCATACGCTCAATTTTAGTTGAATAAGTGACTAATTAATTTAGAAATAGAAAGCAAAAAGGGACTAAATAGGGGTAAATCAAGCTATAAAAAGGGCCACTTGAAATGAAATGTTTTCAGAGATGACCGATTTAAAAGATATTTTAAAGGTCGGAGTCGTAATTAAGCCCAATCTATGGTCTTAGATATTTCCAGTCAAAAGAAAGGTCACCTCATAAAAGGTCTACGGCGAAATTCAATTACAGAATGCAAAGCATTCAAAAAAAAAACAAACATTCATTTGAATTGGATTAATTTTAAATAATAAGTTAAAAATTTGCTGAGCGAGCGAAGCGAGCTCCACGATTTTGGACTTTGATCAACTGTGATCTCGCTATTTTTTCGTTTAAACCGTCATAAGACAAATATATTACGTTTAACTTTGTGGTCGAGAAGATAAATAACACCAAAAGACTCAAAAATCCAAAAAAATGGCAAATACTAACTAATTTTTGGAAAAGTGACTTTTAGTAACCGAATTTGAAAAAAGTGACTTAGTATCAGCCCTGGACCGTATTTCTCAAGGGGTGAGACTACTATTAAAGAAATTCGGAAAGTATAGCTAAAATATGCTTTACAATTTTTTGTAATGCAGTAGGTCTTAAAATATAGCAATTTTTTATTTTTAATCTAAAATTTAATACCTAAATGAATACAAAGTAAGAAAATTAAAAACCAAATGTGAGAGGGCTGCGCCCCCTCACATTTCGTTAGAGCAGGGGCTTGAGCCCTTCCTGCCCCCCGGTTCCGACGCCACTGATTAAATGCAATGCTTAAAGTTACTGTTAAAATGCCCATCCTCTTAAAATACACGAACCAAACGAGGCCAAACTAAGAGCCTCATCGTAGATGTACATCATACGATGTGGCTAAAAACAAACTGAGTGGACGGGGCGCTTTCAAAATAAAAGTGTTTTACGTCGTATCTAATGACAAATACTAAAAAACAATCTGAAGTTAACAAGGACACTGATGAAAAGTTCAAACCTATTTTTATCATTCATGCCCCCGATGAATCTTTCTCTGGAGCTTTCCAAGAATTGGCAGAAACGTATTGCAATGATTTAAATTTTGAAGAGCTTGAAAACGAACTGCTACATTTCAAGCATTTAGTGAAGAATGAAGAAAGCAAAAACCCAGAATTCTTTCATTCCTTTATTCGTACCAATAATATCATTTCAACTTTTCCAAACTTAGAAATTGTTTTGAGAATTTAGTTGTGTTTGCAATGCAAGTGGCGAAAGATCCTTTTCAGCTTTAAAAAGAGTGAAAAACTACCTAAGAACCACATTAGCCCAGTAAAAATTAAATTCTTTATCTTATATATATTGAAAAGGATTTACTAAACGACTTCATAGACTATGAAGAGATAATTGATAAATTTCTTGAGTTAGAATGAAAGAAATTTAACTATTGAGTTCAAAAAGAAATTTAAATATGCAGTTAAGTGATAAGTCAATTAAAGGTATAGAAAATAGTATGTCTCTTAGATTCTCTTAAACTGTGGTCTGTTGGGGGGCTGGGGGCCCGGGTCTAAGGCCTTGCCTAGGGCCCAAAATATTGTTAATCCGGCCCTGCCGTGGGCGACTTACAAAACAAGAACTTTTACGCCCAAAATAGCTTATAGGATATTATCTCAGAAACGGTTTTAATTATCGTAAAACCCAAAAAAAAAAATTTAAGCTCCAAAAATGCTTTGCATTAGCGATTATGGCTTTCATGAAACTTATACTAACGTTCGGAGAAAAAGAAGCACAAAAATCTCCAACTAGTGTCGCAAATCGAGTATGAGAAGGATTTGAATGTCTTCCTGTTATTGGTATGAGTCATCTTCGGTTCATAGATGTAGCTCGGTATCATCCAGATTAACGATGTTACAATCAAAACAGATGGAATCATTATTGAAACCTTAAGAGGTTCAGAAAAAATAGCGCTATTTAATCCATTACCTTATCGACATGCGCTAATTATTGACTTTAAAAATGTAGTTTGCGAAAGAGAAATTGAATTAAAGAAAGTGGGGAACTAAGGGGAATGAAGGCTTTCCCTGGTGGGCAGCATAATACTTAAGATGGGGAATAATCATATGAGCGAACCCCATAATAGTGGTTCTCATTACCGTGGTTCCCCAAACCGGGATTTCACAAGATGGCCCAAGGGCTGGGTCTTAATAGTAGCCACATCCTTATCTATTTTATAAGCACATAAATGAAAAGAAAAGAAATATAAAGAACAAAACACACAATTTCAAAAGTATCCGACCCCACTTATAAATAGAGCCCTCCCTCATTCCTGACCCTTTAGAGATAAATTAGAGGAAGAAAACTAGCCGCTTCTGTCTAGCCATCGTGGTACAGTGGTGTGTTACTACTGCGTGAGCGACCCGGGTTCGAATCCCGGCTGCGACCAAAAATAATTTTAATTAAAATAAAATCTCTAACCGAGCTCAGCTCCCCCTCTGAGTGGGGTACTATCGAATTTCTTTTAAGCTAAAATCTAACGGTAACGAAAGCGACAACCCCGACCACTACTACAACTACTACGGCTCGGGTCAAACTAAGATGTGGCTAAAAAGCAATAGTCGTTTATGATGGTGTAATTTGAGTTATTTCAACTAAAGGAATATTAAGTCTGGTAAGGTTAATTAGGCCAGTTTTAGTTGTGCTTGATAGGTAAGCTTAGGTTCGTTTGTACTTGACAGTAAATTTTAGGCTGGGTTGTACTTGATAGGTTATGGTTTTTTATATACAAAATAGAGAAGGTAAACTATAAGACTAGTAATTTTTCAACTACTGTTTCCCCAAACATCAGCCGCTATTTCCAATTTAGCATTTTTGCATAAAACCGCTCTTTTTTTAGAATCGCGGTTGTTATTTCGGGAACTCCTGTTACATAGTACACCCTTTAAGCTTCACTACCATTGCGCCGAATCCCAATCAACCGAAACTAATACCATTCGACCGAAAAACCCGCACTTTGGCGGATTTACGATTCTGTCCAATGGGACAATCCCATTGCACCGTAAAACCCGCACTTCGGGTTTTGCCGATGAAATTTAAATAAAATTAAAACAATTTAAGGCCTACGTAAAATGAACACAAGATCTAAAAATTTTCTAAATTATTATTTTAAAACTAAGGATTATAAGAACAAAATAGTAATAAATCAGCAAAATATGACATAATAAAACCAATTGCTAATATTGATTTATTATTATATGTTATATTTATCACGAAAATACTTTAAGCCAGCCGTATTACTGTACTTGAAGTGTATAACCGCTCCTAAGAGGAAGAGACGTCCTAAACAAACCTAACCAAACCTAACCTAACCTAACCGTAATTTCTTGGAAAAGGCATATTATTCGAAAAGTCAATGAAGATAAACATCAATATTTTGGAAAAGGCGTAACATTGTTAAGTGATTTATAAAATATTACTAACCTAACCGTAATTTTTTGGAAAAGGCATATTATTCGAGAAGTCAATGAAGATAAACATCAATATTTTGGAAAAGGCGTAACATTGTTAAGTGATTTATAAAATATTACTAACCTAACCTAACGTTTAACCCATGCCCAAATAGTCAAGTCCAATTTTCACTTTTTCTGTATGCTATTATATTCAATTTTATTTGGCACAATTACATATGTTAATTATGTTACTTTTTACATAAGCATTTAGTGTGGAAATTTCCAGCTACACAATCAAGTAACCTTACGGCTATTTCTATTTTATTTTTCAATGGGTTTTTAACATTCTCATGATAATTATTAACCGCATTGCTGTATCTTTTGTTGATATTTTTATACGCTAAACTAACTTCGTGCACATTTTTTCCCGCGTCTTTATCTAATTTGCGGTTCGTGTACTCAATTTGCATTTTTCGGACTTCTTCGATAAAAAGAAATAGTGCTGGCTTTGCGTTGAATTTCAAATTTAACTTGTTATGAAAACCTTCCAGGTGGTTATTCGTTCGCATTTGAAAATTACCGAAGTGGTTCCACATTTCTGGTGGGTGTAAGCAGTTGTCCATCCAAGTCTCAACAAAGTAGTTTAAAAACAAAACAACATTAGGGTTTTCATGACGACAATCCTTTTCTATTCCAATCCAAAGTGCAGTGTGTTCTTCAACGGGAACCAAAGCCAAAGCCATCAATCGACGAATCATTTTTCGAACGACATCGTCCTGTTTATAATCCACCGACAGCCCCTTTGTACTTGCGGCACGCCAAATAGCCTGGCTATAATGGAATAGGCATCCTCG
Organism: Phalangium opilio; assembly: GCF_054372755.1. Taxonomy (NCBI): domain Eukaryota; kingdom Metazoa; phylum Arthropoda; class Arachnida; order Opiliones; family Phalangiidae; genus Phalangium; species Phalangium opilio. Next base: position 313,491 of record NW_028324159.1, on the reverse strand, counting down.
AATGATCGCATCCGGAAAAACGACCTTGAGAGAAGATATCATGGATGCCTCGAAATCAATTTGGAAACTGGGGGGGCGAAAACGAAAATCCTCGAACTGAAGCTGCTTCTTTGACCAGGCTTAAAAACCGCTTGTAGACCACAGCCGAATGTCCAGGAAGTAACGCATATACAAGTGGCAACATTATACCGTTATAATAACCGTGAAGGACATATAATTGGGCGAACTGACTTGGGCAGGCATAATGGGTCCCGTCCATAAAAACACATGACGGCTGGCATAAGATTTTCATAAACGTATCAGTGGCAAAAGCGATTATTCGGTCATCTATTCCATCGTCAACAAGTAAAAAGTTCTCACTCTGTTCCCCAACGGCAAGACGCGTCCATTCTTCAGTAAGTATTATATCTCGGCGGTGGGCTGGATTATTTGGTAAGCGCTTATTCTGTTCCCTGTAAAGGGCTGACCGTACGGATTTAAACTCAGGTAGAACCTCCATTACACTCAATGCATCCTCCAGCCCCTGTTTTCTAGCTTCAGAACACACGGTGTTGAAAACCTCCCGAGGTCGTTTTCTAGTATCATCTTGCTGCATGGCTCTCATCATCGATTCTTTAGCTCTTAGCTGTAACATACCCTTAGTATCCGGAGCGTGAGTTGGATGGAGCTGACTGAGTTATATCTTCACCCAAAGTAATCATTCTAACTTTACAACCACCGGTTCTACATACAAAAAATCGGGACTGGCCTAGGCTTTTATAAAGCCGAAATAAATTTCCGTTATACACGTAAACAAATCCACCTTTATTTGCTATACGATCCATTTTAACAAACTGGGAACTAAGCACACCGAACAAATAATGTATAGCAACTATAATAGACCAAATATTGGCGTTTCCAAGGCAGTAAAAATGTATTTACAACGTTTCATTAAAAGACGACATTAATAAAAATTAAACTACATAGCATTTTTGGGGTCGCTTAATTCGACAAATAGGGTCGTTTGAATTGTAAAGACCAAACCCGCCGTTGGGCTAAATTTATTAAAAACATGGGCGGGATACGGTCTAATGGAATTCTGCGCAATGGGAAGATACCCACCCTTTAAGAGGTACTCCAGGTCTTTCTTCCTAGTCTTTTTTGGTCGACCAAACAGATCGCTACTTCGATATTACGTTATAATTTTCCTCTCTTCGACGAAAACTGATGGAATTTTCAGGCTTATTGATTGATAGAATATTTCTGATTGTTTGTATTGATAGTTTTTGTAGTCCCAACCTTGGAAAGTTATTTCGGTTGGCCTGTCTACTCGGTATTCATCCGCTAGTTTTCACCTAGTATACCACAGGGGCCAGAAATATTTTTTCCTTTGGCTGAGGGACAACGAGAGCCATACGTAGCCCACCCTTTCCTTATAGCCTCACTTTCTAGTATTTCTGTTTGCCTTATATGAAGTGTTATAAATGTTTTGAACGACTTTATGTAAAGGTAGATGCTGCATAAAGTGTTTTACCGATGCTTGAAAAGTGATGACTTCAGATGTAGTTTTCACAATCTTCTCTGGTGTTCTGGAAAAGAAGTAGGTGTCGCTACTGCCATATACGTGACTGGGACACCAAGGGTACAATTTTGGCAAAAGTGACAATTCAAACGGCGTTATAAAAAAGTCCACTTTCTGAAATTCAAATATTTTTTTAAATTGTAAGAGATAGTATTCTATAACTGATTTATTCAAGACCTAAACATCCTAATAAGCAATTTTATCTATGTGGAAATTTTACCCGGCGAGCAGACTCTCCATACTTATCCTAACGCTTTTGATGTAAAGGAGGGATAATTTGTAATGGATGAATAGCAGCAACATCTTATATATAGATGTTTGTACGTTCGCTTTTATGTTTATTCTTTATGCACACTCACAAGTCGTTACTGAATTTCAATGATAACAGTTACACCATAAGATCATAAGATATGTCCCATAAGTTTGTCACTGCTAACTGAGAGCTTGTAATGAAGTGATGTCGGTTAGGAAGATGGACTGCAAAACCAAGTATAGTCGGTTCTCGCGCCGCTTTCGAACTAGCTCTCAGTAAGTCTCTAACACAAAAAAGTACAGGTAGTGTCATACTTATGGAATATACGTTATAAACCTATGGTAACACTAAGTGACCGTTATGCAAGTCGTTTGGTTGAATTATTCTCAACGTTGGCTCCGCAAACCCCTAGTCATTAAACCTGACAAAACGTCATATCCTAGACCCTTAAAATTTTAGGTTTATGATTAACTTCAAATTAAAAATTGTTTTAGAGATTTTCATAATTTAAAAAAACTTCTTCCTAAATATAAAAAACGTCAATAGGTGCAAACACTATTTAAAATATACTGTCTACATAGACCGGAAACTCTTCCCGGTTCGTTGCTTAGCTAGTGTCTTTAATAGAAGAAACCACATGATCCAAACACATTTAAAACCGGATATAATAATGTTTTAACACATTATATTAACTGTTTCTTGGTTTAACTCTAGAAATGCCGTTTATATTCAAACTTAATTTTACGGCTTAGTTTCAGTCGTATTTTACTATATGATAAAGAGTAAACTAGAAAACAAGCAAGATCAACCTTTTGTGTTGTTTAAAGAACTTTATTAGGCCTGTACTGCGATATTTGATGGAACAGAATTGAACTGATCTTAGAGCATTTAGAGGTATTTACTAATACTCTCTCGACTTGCGCATGTAAATCCCGTACAAATTATTCCTGATTATCGCCAACGCTTTAGGACTCGGAGAAGCAATGAACGCAAACAGATACTTCCTTGAGAACTTTAGGAAATAAAGTTCTCTGTCCCTTATTATAATATACTAGATAAACTTACATGTGAGTTTGGAGTTTTAGGGTTCATGTTCTGGAAAAACTCGTAGTTAACGGGTTCAAGATGAATGCTGTACAAAAAATCTATAATTAGAATATGATATTTTTGCTTGCACTTAATACTACAACTTAAAACTACAAAAAAACTAACCTGGTATTATACATCATGGCCAAATATTTTTTAGTTTCTCTTAACAGGATCATAGCGTATTCCACTATTTCTTGCTCCTAATGTATTGGCATTAGCAAATAAATTGCTTTTTACAACATTGTATTATAAATGACGTATATTACGATAGCTTTAATAATTTAAACGATGTTAAAATATAAATATAACACGGTTCAATAAAAGGAGAATGTGATGTCACACATTTCTAGCATCCGATACCCTAGTCTTTTAAGTGTAACCAGGAGTTCATAATAACCCCCTTTGGGGGAAAGTACGAAACTAACCATAGAGCTAATGGTAAAAATCGCGAACAACAAGATTTTGTCGTTGCACATAGAAAGGACTAGCCTGATGATGGACACACAACTTTACAGTAGATTGTAGTGGTATCTATGCTCCTTGGTTTTCGTTCCCAAACTTCGATGTTAAAATATAAATATAACACGGTTCAATAAAAGGAGAATGTGATGTCACACATTTCTAGCATCCGATACCCTAGTCTTTTAAGTGTAACCAGGAGTTCATAATAACCCCCTTTGGGGGAAAGTACGAAACTAACCATAGAGCTAATGGTAAAAATCGCGAACAACAAGATTTTGTCGTTGCACATAGAAAGGACTAGCCTGATGATGGACACACAACTTTACAGTAGATTGTAGTGGTATCTATGCTCCTTGGTTTTCGTTCCCAAACTTCCGTTGGCTGGGATCTCCGTCGTTAAGAAAAATTATGACTATGGTGGACGTACAAACACGATGGAATTCTTATACTAAAGATACTGGGAATGAATTTGTCCAAACCATTTAGTGCTTAAGCAGAAGTGTGGAAGTTAATGCGCGTGGGTGCTAAACATTGGAGTAACTATTTCTTTGGGAGTTAAGCGGTGTATAAATCCGCTGAGCTTTACGGCGAAACTTTGAGATTACGGGCTTTTTAACCGGTTTCGTACTTCCCCCCCCCCGAAGGGGGGCTATTATGAACTCCTGGTGTAACGTATAGTTAAAGGACGGTCCAGTAGCTCTAAATTTATAAATTTTCTCCTAAAATTTCACCTAATTTAATTTTATTCCATCCATTTTAGTTGAAGTAGTTGAACTGCAATTAATTAATTTATTAAAAACCGCGAGTATCAAGATGCAACCAAATTCAAAGTTCCACTGATTATCGCTCTGTTCAATGGGAATAAGTTTTACAACGATGCAAGAAATCAATTTCCGATTTTTTTTTTTACCCTTCCCGCTTTTTATGACACCTTCGCGAGCGGTTTTAAATACTCCGTTTTTCATGAAATTCCGTTAACTATCGTAATATACTTATATGCAAATTTGCTGTATAATTCATTTCAAGACGACACTCACTGCCAAGTATCCAAGTCTTAATTCCCTGAGGTTCAGGAAACTAAAGAAAAGGTATTAGATGTGGAAAATGTAACATACGTCACTTGATCAGAGAGGTAACAAGTTGGAAAACCAAAATATTATCTCTCCGAGGCCAGTGGAGGACTACCTACAAACTTTTGTAACTAGATATGTAATTATTGCTGTTAATTGATAAGCAAACTGCAGAAGCTATAATTATTCATTCATTCATAACAAGGTTGGCATCTAAACACTATCCTTTCGTTTTACCTCAACAATAATGTTAGTTTGCCAGCTTGAATACCAGAAGTTGGATGAGTACTAGAAGTTTTGGGAAACCCAATTCCTCGCTCGACATGAATTTTTATCTCCAAAAATATGGGTCACTCCAAGCGGAATATGGAGGTCGGTCCTCAGCACAGAGGAGGTGGAGATAAAAGTTTTAGGCTAAGTAACAAATTTTGGAACTCTATCAAACACTCCAAAACTAGTTCACTAGTGCCAGGATCTATTGCCTAGGCCTGTGCAAGTACTCGATTAAAGGGAGACTCTCAGCTGAAAATCATAGTGCCATGTTTTAATTTTTTCTGGTTCGTTTCAATTAAATATGAAGTCTCAAATTTTTTTCTGATTTTTCAAACAATTTTTTCAATGAAAATTAAATTTTTTAAAATTTGTTAGGCTTAGCAATGGGTCTCGATTTTAGCGCACTTACCTACCGGCCAATAAAAACCTTTTTAGGGATAGAGCCAAATCAGCCAATCCCAGTGAGGGCTAGAAAATATTAACTGGTATGTTGTCTGCTTTAAACAGGAAAAGCTGAGTTCCCAAGGGCGGGAAATAAGTATTTTTTTAGAGTGGGCTCGTTACCAGTGACTCCGCGGTGCCCGTCGTCTGCTAGAGATTGAGGAGGATGGTAATTGTGTTGCAGCTTGACTCTGCTGAGGTGTAAAAGATGGGTTTTTAATTTTTTCCATCTCGAAGATCACAAAAAATAATAGTAACAATAATCTAAGAACACAGATCTTCCCATTCCTAGACACTCAAGATATACAACAAAATACGACCCGCCACATTTTAATATAATAAGATTACGAGAGTAATTTGAGTTTAAGTGAAACGTATAAAAGCATGAACCTGCTAATTACTTAAGTTCCTAACCCGCTTATCGTTAGGCGATCGAAAACTTGTCTTTCTTTCGAGTGCTAAAAAGTAGAATACATATTTCTGAACCTAATGCAGACGACGCAAATGAGACTCGCCCGAGAAAACCTTTGGGGGTTGACTCTTATAAATCGCGGGCGCTGATTGGCCGGTAGGTCGCTTTATCAAAATTCAAATGCATGTTTTGGATACAAAACTTCAAATATTGTTTAATACTATAAATAGCGCTTCCAAAAATCAGAAAAAATTCAAGGCGGCATATTTTAACATAAGGAATCAGAATAAAAATACTTAATTTTTGCCAATAGTGTCCCTTTAAAGGCAAGTACTGGATCGAGACTTGAAAATCAAAATTTTAGGACTTGAGAATTATTTCAAGTCCTCAAAAATCCTTAATATTATTGGACTCAAGAAGGACTCGAACCGAGGCTTAGTGACTTAGCAAGTCCAAAAATATTTACCTTGAATTCGGTGACCCGGAAATTTTAGCAGAGCGCGGCATCTAGTGAGGTTTTATCGATTTATAATTTAGAGTAGACAGGTAATTGGACAAATATTTCCTCACAGAAATGCAGTTAAGCAAACCGAAAGTTAAAATTACTGTTTTTGCGTGTTGTTTTCGTAGGACTGTCCACTAGCCGAGCTGAGCGAGCTTTTTAATAGCTCGGCTCCAAAATGATCGAGACGAGCCGAGCTGGCTCGGTTAACAAATATGTTTAACAAAAATTGCTACTACCAACTTAAGACCGGAGAACGCTCGGTAAAAAGTAAAGAAATCGTTATATGTTCACGGTTAGAGGCGAGAGACAGCAAATTTTCTCATGCTTGATTTCATGTAAAAATACAACGGAACCCTATTGATGGAGTGGAGTAAAAGGAAAGCACCATTTCAGTGACTAAGCTCGCTATCCGGCTCGCGAGTTTTAGTGGCTAGATGCCTATCGGCTCGGCTCGACCTTATAAAAGCTCGCTCGTTAATTAGTCAAGCCGCCAAAGTGTCGGCTCGAACTCGGCTCGCTCGTCGTGTAAAGTCCTACGTTTTCGTAATTTTCACTATTTTATAAGTTATATACTTGTTTAGTAGATTTTAAATTATTCCTTTTTTTGCAATATAATTATGTAAAATTAATATATTAATAGTATAAATAGAAATTATTTATCAGAACTCGACTAGCACTTGAAACAATTTACCAGGATTCGACACTGGCCTTGAAACCTAGTTCTGAAGCTGACTCAAGGACTCGATAGCATTTAGAAGACTCGACTCAAGATTCTATAAGAGCTTTTTTAGGACTCGAGACACGACTAGAACCCTAAAAAACGGGTCTCGCACAGGAGTATTATTGCCATTGCTACAGCCCTTTAACTTCTAGTCCTCACCCTACTTCTGTGAATACTAAGGTGATCTATCTCTAACCGCGCTAGAAGAATTTAAACTAAGAATTGTTAACGAAATTACAATCAGACGCTCCGTGATCTTGTTGTCATGACATGTGGTTCTATTAAACAACCTAAAATAATTCATTATAATGTTTGTTTAACTTTGGGTTCACTCTAAACCGTTAATACCTCTTCACAGAGAACATGAGAAATTCTAATTTTAATTCATCTCATATCGGACCTGTAGTGTTTACTTTTGAGTTCACTACGATCAACAAACAAACAGCAATGGAAGGAATGACATTAAGTAATACTCTTCTTTATACCTAGCAACATCTAAATGAACGTTTAGGTTATATATTAATAGCTTAATTAATATACAAAGACCCATTTCAAATATTAATGTCAAAAGATGCTCTTGGAATATCGAAATGAAACAGAGCTTTATAGCTACAAAACTAATAAAGACATCGAAATTCCGAAACACATTTTTGGTTTGGATTGTGAAAAATGAAAATAATAGGGTTCTGTAGGGTTCCTTGACATATGAACACAATGCATAATTAGCAGTGGAATCTGTATAATTGCAAGGAATTATGATAGGCGTTCGATTTTCTGAACAGCTCGATGTATAAATTTAAGTTTGTCGCACAGTAGTTTTCGTTGCTGATTTCTGATATTATCAGAAGAAAAACCAAGATTTTCTACCGTAATTGAGTTTGCTGCTTTTTCTGAATCGACATCTTTTCTCTGTTTTATTTCAACTATATTGTTACTTGTCTTATATTAACTTTGGAGAGTTTCCATGATTTGTAACACAACTATTAAATATATGTAATGACCATAAGTGGATCATATTACAGCTCTCTCACAATCCAACAGTAGGTAAGGGACAACTTGTCCTTATTCACGCTCTTCTCTCTCAAACCTTCCCTCATTGGCTAACAACTGCTTCCGCTCGCTTGCCCCACTTAAAATTTATTTCGCGCCAAAATCATTCCCCTGGTTTAGTTCACAATTTCACATATACCTTTTCCGTTCAGTGCTGGGTGGAAATGCTGATGCACAAAGCTGTTATATCGTCCAGTATATGGTATGAATTCATACGCAATCTTCATTACTCATCCTATATTATCTTTGACTAAAGAAGTTTCAACTAACAGATGTTAAACTTAATTCAGTAAATATATTTGGTATTAATTATTCCCCATTACCTTTTACTTAAACAAATCCTAGTTAAATTATTTTAAGAAATCATAACCCAAATATATTTCTCAACTTCTCTATTATTAACGTTTGACACCGGAATTTTCGAGAAATTGGAGTATATAAGGCGGTCTATTCCCATTAAATGATAAGAAAAGCCCATCATCATGAGCTTTTGGTGGACTTTACATTACATGAGGAGGCTAGGCTTTTCTCGAAACATTGGCTGAGAGATGAACTTAGATAATAGAAAATCAAGAATGATTAGTTTATTGGGAAATTGTTTGAACTTCTAAATTTAAAATGTAAAATGACGATTTTATGAATGACACTTATTTTTATTTGTTTTATTTTTCTAGTAAGTTTTTTATCACATTTCAAAATAGGAATGTTACAACAGAACATGGGCTTTTTACTTTTCTCAAACAACACTGATTCAGGTTGTTTTATAACATTTTAAAACTAGGAATAATATAGTGCACATTAAAACTAATTTATCCATATTTTCAAAATATGGCACTAATTTATTTATATATTTCAAATGTAACACTATTATATTACCATTTTTAAAATGTGGCTCTATTTTATTTACAATTATAAATTCCTATGTGATAAAATATTTCATGTTGTAATACTCCTATGCGATTAAAAAAATTTTATTTTATATTTTAAATTTAGAAGTTCAAACGATGCTCTAAGATTCGAAAAATTCTTGATTTTTTATTTTATAACCTAATCCCTTAATCTCGAAGTTTCCCTGGGTTTAAAATTTCGCGGGTAATTCAGAGGTTAGAGGTTTGTAACGTTCTTTTGTAAAAATATATAAAAATAGTCGAGTATATAATTATTTTGAGAAAATATAAGAAATTATAAGTTTTGAAATAGCTCCAGATCTCACACGTTTACTTTAAATTCGGGCTTCAGCTGTCAAAACATGATATATGGGTCGCCAAGTTTACTTGGATCCATGCTCGGTAACTAAGCTTTTACTTGTGTACTGAGAGGGGATGACCTGCTGGACAGGTAGTCGCCGCCATACACATTTAGCGACATTTATCTCTATCTGAAGCACGGCTTTGTTCTAAAATTAAACCGTTACACCCTTATTGGGGCTAATCAGTAAATTTATTGAAACAAAATATTTAAAATCCTTATTTGGATGGTTTCTTCCATGGAAGTTTTACGCGCTTAACATTATTTGTGTGCTTACATTGTTTTATGTTATTTGTCGGTATTAAATATTATGGTTCATTGGCAATTCAATTCGGACCCTTTAACTAGTTTAAGCCTACACACAAAACCCCTAGACAACATTTTATAATATTTTTATTGCTCAACCCAATAATGAAATTGACGCGAGTTTCCGGGCATTTAACTTGTGGCTGTTAGTTAACACAAAGTCTATTTCTTTTAGTTTTAAGGAGACTAACAAAAATCGCTACAGGTTTTACAAATCGACATCCATGTGTAGTGCCGAAATAAGCCAGGTCTTCCTACCCTGAGTACTTAGGTTTGTAATAATAATTTTGGCGAAGACGTGAAAGATACCAAAGCTTATCTTTTCCCTATGGTAACTAATGAAATACGAGGTGTGATAATGACCAATAGGTTCGAAGCTTTTCTTAAGAAACAATGTCACATGTTTAACCAACACTTAGCAAATGTAGCAATATTATATATATGAAATGAAATTATCTTACTTCCATTTATAGAAGTTGGATCTGGGAGTCGTTGTGTAAGAAATATTCAGATCAATTGCGCTGTACTCCTCGTCCATTTCCGAGCCTGTTGCTCATGCAAGTGGCTCGCCAAATACCACTCGTATGTTCTTCATCTCAAAATTCACGTATTGACTTATAACGTTTGTGGGAAATAAAAGCTGTAGCATATACAAAGCATAGCTACCAAATTGGCACACATTACTTATTTATCTAATACTTCTTAGCACTTTGATAAACCCTTTATTAAACACGACCGAAACACAAAGTTTAGATCTCGTTGATAAATATTTCCTTGGATTACATTACTGCAGTTTGTATGAAATAAAATTTTTTTGTTATATGAAAACAGCAAAACACAAAAACCAAATGCCTCAGACTCGGTTATTTGAAGATTCAAACGGATTTTGAAGGACGTTTCTGGCTGCTTTCAGCAAAAGAAACCCATCAATTGTAATTATATTTTGTAGGAGAGTGTTATATGAAGAGAAAATCTCCATTCCTATAACTTTGAGTCCAAAGTATTTCCATCATCTTCAAACTTTCGGTAGGGTCGATTCAAACGCCCCGATTTATTCGAAATTTATGCTATTTCTCTAGTAAATGAAATGAAAAACCAATTCCGAAAATTTCCCCAACGTGGCAGCATTAGTTACGCTTTTACCAAAACGCGAGGTTTTCTAGGAATAGTCTACCAAAAACTCTTTATCAAAATTTCTCTTCAAAATAAGATTTATAAAATGAACGTTTCAGTACGTACGACGCTACACACTTCGAGAAGAACGGTAAGTTACCTACCGAACATTTTTTACCAGCTGTCTCCCTTTTTTGTCCTTTTAATGTGCTAAGACGACATCTGAAACCTTTTCGATATAGTAAAATATTCAGTATCTGATGAAATAAATGTATAAGCGGGTAAACATTGAAATACGAGTGTATGTAAATGGATTGTTCCTGGAAACTAACAGCTAAAGCTAATTTAATAAAACGACTTTTCTACTTGAAAAACATTGGTATGAATAAATAAAGAAGTGTACAGTACGTTATTTTAGTGACTATGTGAAAATTACGAGGCGCTAGAAAAAAAGTGTACTTTTTTAACTACAGCCCCATTCAGACGATGCTTTTTGACTTAACTATATGAGTGGAAAAATAGATCCCCGATCAACGTTTTTATCACTACGTGTGAGTCAGCGCATTCAAATTTAATTCTATACACACCTCTTAACTAGTCTACGAAGCTTATTTGTGTTGAATCATCTAATAAATCAAAAAGAAGAATCATCAAAATAGTAGTGATGCCGCGAATATTGATTTTGCCGAATACCGAATATTCGGCCATGCTCTCGGCTGAAGCACCGAATATTCGGCCACCGAATATTTGGGCGTGAGATATGTGCAACTCGCGCGAAACTGGTTATGAGCTGTAACCCGTTCCGCGAAATACGTACATCCCCCGCACGGACCGCAATGGGACAGGTCTCATCATGGAAGAAGAAGGGTATGGAATGGTGAGATGAATAGGCAGACGGCTACGCGAAATGTAGGGTCACGTGGGAAAACTCTCCTCTCCTCTCGGCACTAGCTGTAACGCGATTACTGCTCTGCGCAATATTGGCGCGCAATCAGAGAGAGGGATACACTGTTTAGATTTAGATCCGCTCTCTACCGCCTCTGCTACAGCGCGCCTGCACGGAAGCTTTCAACGTTGGTGATAAACTCGAGAAGGACGGAATGAAGAGGGGGAAGTTACGATTTTCAACGCGCTGTCTTTAACACTAAAGGACCCGTCTATAGCGTCTTTAGGTTTTTGGTTCATTTGCGAGTAGATCTCCTGGTAGTAGTGTATATAGTGAAAGACTATTTTCAGAAGCGCAATCGTTTGCTATCAACAAACGCTGAAAAACTTGTTTTTATTCATCAAAACTTACCACTGGTAGATTATAAATATTAAAGTAAAAATTGTTATTGAAATAAATAATTTTTGAGTAATTTTTCCTTTTTTTTCCTTCATGATTGGAGATTCGGTATTCGGCCGAATATTACGAAATATTCGGCCGAATACCGAATAGGAAAAAAATGGCCGAATAGGCCGAATACCGAATAGTAACCGAATATTCGTGGCATCACTAATAAATAGGCCTTAATTGTAGGCCGAATTTGAGTTTATTTTGTTTTGCCCCTTGGTTTTAGCCTGCAAAATGTCTTCTCTTTTTCGTTCAAGTTGTGCTAAGCTGCAAATGTGTCATAAGTGGCACAATGACAACAAATATGGCTCTTTGCGTTTCAGTAATGCTCAGTTTCATAAGCAAGATTCGTTTTCACATTATCAATAAAGATTTTGGGTGAAAATGGTATTCGGGAAGTTTTGAGCAAGTCCTAAAACAATTTATTCATTGCAGTTTAAAACTATTGTTTTAACAACACCAATATTACGAATGTTTTGCTGGGAATAACGTTTTGTTGGGAAAGACAGTTTTATTAAGTGTGCAACGTTTCATTCGTAAACGCGGAAACCATTACCATTGATATCCCATTTCTGTTCTTAACGTTAAAATTATTGGATATGGGAAAAAAAGGAAAAAGCAAATGCTCGTAAAACAATCAAGGGGTCTAGAGAAAAGAAGGCGGCCGTGGCGAAAAAGATAGTTGTTTCGCCATTTTTTAGGAGGGGATCATTGCCAGAGAGCTCCCGAGATCCAAGGGGTCTAGAGAAAAGAAGGCGGCCGTGGCGAAAAAGATAGTGGTTTCGCCATTTTTTGGGAGGGGATCATTGCCAGAGAGCTCCCGAGAACCAGATGAACCGCTCTTTAATTTTGTATGTTAAAAGTTTGAAAGATTTTTCCTTGTAAATTTGGGTTGAAAAGATGGATGGATGAGTAAATAGAAGAAGTTTTGGGGAGCTTACTTCTTGCTGTTATGTTACTGTATGTGCAAATAGAAGTGCAGGCTGCAAATAATCTCACACTCTTTCACCCTACCGATAGATCTAACTGCTAAAAGCTTCAAATCGATTAGAGAGACGCACTTAAAATTCCAAGTTCAAAATTTGCTTATATAAACTATGCCTGTTCTTTAGGAACACTTTTATTTCAAAAGTAGCAACAAGGCTTGTAGGTCAAAAACGCGAAATCCAAAATGTTGAAGGCAAGTCAGTATACCCTCTTTTTTGTATTCCCTGTTACAGGGGATTATGGTCGGTGTTTTATCTTTTGCGTATGTATTGTAAAAAATATTTTAAGGTACCTTAAGAAATTCGCTATTTTTTACCTCTCCGAGTGACGTATGTCACGGAGAGGCTCTAATTTCGACGTGTCTGTCTGTGTGTCTGTCTGTCAGGCTGTTGTTATTGACTTACACCCCAGGGGACCGCGTTCGCAGTTTTCAAATCGGAGCAAACGTTTTCCCAAATTCCGGACCGCATTTACAGTTCCCGGAAATTTGGAAAATTGTATTCCACTTACCATGGCTATTATCCATTACCTGTCTAACACCACCATCCTCTGGCCATTTGTCCATCTCATATGGACACCAGTCTTTACCCACTGGCTTCTATAACCCACCATCATTGGGGCACTTTTTCCATGCCACATGGACACCAGTCTGTACACACTGGCTTCTACACACCACCATTTTCTGGTCTTTGTCCATCCCACCTGGACACCAGTCTGTACGCACTGGCTTCTACACCACCATCTTCTGGTCTTTGGTCATTCCACATGGAACACCAGTCTGTAAACACCGGCTTCTAATCCCCACCATCTTCTGGTCTTTGTCCATCCCACATGGACACCAGTCTGTACACACTGGTTTCTACACACCACCATCTTCTGGTCATTGTTTTTGTCCATCCCACATGGACACCAGTCTGCACACCTGGCTTCTGCTCCATCATCATCCTTAAGGTTAAGACATACGCGGCGATCGGCCAGGGTTACGAGAAACGTCCGGCCTCCCTAAGGTGGGGCTTCCACCAAAGGTTCACGCAATTGCGCTGTTCTTATCCATAGCTGCGATTCGAAACCCTTATATACTACCTATTTGAGTAAGGCGAAGCTACCGGCGTATGCTTCATTTCAAACGCCAATATTAGTCAAGTCTCTCAAGAATGTTTAATTGTTCTTTTTTAAAACGATGTAACGTTCAATAAGGCGAACAACTAACGAAGAAAATATTAAATATTAATTATATTTATTTTAATATTTAAGATAATCCTGTTTCTATATTCAAAATTAATACGGAAAGAGTTAAAAAGCAGTCTATGTTTTAGTCTGTGTGTGTCCGTCCGTTGTTACACTAGTACCGCAGTGCGCTGCGTTAGAAGTTCGTTTTGTTACCTCTCCGTGTGACGTAGTCCAGGAGAGGTTCTGTAACGGCCGTGTCTGTGTGTGTGTCTGTGTGTGTGTGTCTGTGTGTCTGTCCGTTGTTACACCCACGTGACCGCGTTCGCAGTTTGCGTATCGGAGCAAACATGTTCCCAATTTCCGGACCGCATTGACAGGTCACAGAAATTTAGAAAATTGTATTTCTCTCCGTTGGCTACTCTATACTTGAGTTCTCACACCACCATGTTTGGTCTTCGTCCATCCCATATGTACACCAGTCTGTACATACTGGCTTCTAATCACCACCATCTTCTGGTCTTCGTCCATCCCACATGGACACCAGTCTGTACATACTGGCTTCTAATCACCACCATCTTCTGGTCTTCGTCCATTCCACTTGGACACAAGTCTGTACATATTGGCTTCTAATCACCACCATCTTCTGGTCTTCGTCCATTCCACTTGGACACCAGTCTGTACATACTGGCTTCTAATCACCACCATCTTCTGGTCTTTGTCCATCCCACTAGGACACCAGTCTGTGCATACTGGCTCCTAAACACCACCATTCACTGGTCTTCCGTCTACTCCACATAGACACCAATCTGTATCATTGGCTTCTAACACCACCATCCACTGGTCTTCCGTCTATTCCACATAGACACCAATCTGTATCATTGGCTTCTACTCCATTATCATCGTTTGGTTTTAGGATATACGCGGCGATCAGCTAGGGTTACGAGAAACGTCTAGCCTCCCTAAGGTGGGATCGCCACCAAAGGTTTTCGCAATTGCGCTTTTTCCTTACTATTATAATTGAAACGAATCGTATATATACCCCAAAATTTGAAGAAAGTGGGCAAGAGGGGTACCCTTCACTTTAAACGTCAATATTAGCAAAGTTTGAGATGATAATAGGTATAACTTTATTTTAAACGATTTAACTATTATTAATGTTAATTATTGAAGATTAAAATAATTAAAAATAATTATTTTTATTTAAATATTAAAGATAAACCTCTCGTGCAAAGAGAGAGATTATCATCGCCTCCTATATCTGCCAAGGCCCGTGCATGCGATATATTTCATTCATTGCCTCCTATGTATCAAGGCCCGTGCATTGCGATATATTTTTCAAAACAACAACCAAAATGGGAAGCTCCTCTCAGAAACATAATAATTTCTTTTCTCTGTATATGAAATGAAAATATGGATAATATTGCGCTCCTTCTTTAATGGTATCAATCCTTGCCTGTCTATTAATATTTTACGTAGTAGTAATACGTTTTTAGCGAAGTCTAGAGAGGATAAACATAAGCGAGATTGTTTCGGAAAAAAAATACTGCTTCCACTAATGGGTTTATACTCCTTGTTACTCTTGTTGTCTGTGTGTGTCTGTCCGTTGTCACACTAGTGCGCCGCGTTAGCAGTTAGCCTTGTGTTGATGTGTTAAGAAATCATACAGAACCTTAATATTCCCTTTTTCCATAATATAAAGTGAATATGTGGAAGTATTTTTCGTAATTATGATGCATTTAGTACTTTTGTAGCTTTAAAGCTCTGTTTCATTTTGATATTCCAAAGATTTTTTTTAATATTGTTATTTGAAATGGCTGTTTATATATTGCTTAAGCTATACTACATCTGTATATAGAATAATCCTTGGTTTAGTGATTTCATGAAGAAAACTAAGACCTAGACTCCGGCGCGTATAACAAGTATTATCCGCAATAGGCTGAGTGAAACAAAGAGTAAATAATTGAGGCCTGAGGTGAAGCAAACTCTTGGCTTTGATTTTCGTGTCTGAAATGAACAGACATCAACGGTTCAAAGTGAGCCGAAAGTTAAATACACTCTTAAATAATAATTATAAGGTTAGTAAAAGGGTTAATGGTAAACGGGTAGTAACTACAGACTTATTCTTCTCTTTGTGGTGCGCATTGACTATTTGTGCGTCTAGCTACAATTTAGCTTTGGTGTTATTTAACGTTAACATTCATGTTGGCAAACTAAGAATATTGTTGAGGTGAGACGAGACGATAGTGTTTACACTGAAAACCAGTTGTGAATGTAGCTTTCAGAATATAGGGTAAACAGCTGAAGCGTAGACTTCATTTCCTGTTCTTTTCCCCATTGACTGATTTCCATGTGTCCAAGATTTATCCTTATTGGATGTAAAATGTTGTCTGCTTTACTGTACATTCGCTATGTTTGGAATACTGCTTCAATATTTCGTAAATTTTTACTTCAAAAAAGTGAAATAATTCCATATCTAGGTAAATACGTTTGTAGTAGTAGACCTCTTGACACGGAGAGGTAATATTTTGGTTTTCCCAACTTGTTTTTATATGTAAAGAAATCCTACAGAACCATAATATTCCCTTTATCCTTAATATAAAGTGAATATGTGGAAATATTTTTCGTAATTATGATGCATTTAGTACTTTTGTAGCTTTAAAGCTTTGTTTCATTTTGATATTCCAAAGATTTGTTTTAATTATTATCTGAAATGGCTGTTTATATATTACTTAAGCTATACTACATCTGTATATAGAATAATCCTTGGATTAGTAATTTCACGAAGATAGCAAAGATCCAGACTCCGGCGGGTATATCTAGTATTACTCGCAATAGGCTTAGTGAAATATAGAGTAAATAATTGAGGCCTGAGGTGAAGTAAACTTTGGGTTTTGATTTTCGTGTCTGAAATGAAGAGACATCAACGGTTCAGAGTGAGCCGAAAGTTAAATACACTCTTAAATAATCAGGTTAAGATTTTATAATATAATAAAAGATCATGGTGGCAATAAGATTAGTAGGGCTAAGCTACAGAGTTTTTATTAGGCCTGTGCGAGTACTCGAATGAAGGCGAGTACTCGATCGAGTCTCGAGTCGAGTGCTCGACTCGAGACTCAAAAATCAAAATTTTAGGACCTTAAAATTATTTCGAGTCCTTAAAATTCTTCGCTATTGGACTCGAGTAGGACTCGAACCGAGACTTGACGCCTTATCAAGTCCAAAAATAAATACTTTATGACCCTGAATTTTAAATAGAGCGCCGCATCTTGTGGGGTTTAATCGATTTAAAGTTTAGAATAGACCGGTGATTGGACAAAAATTTGACTTCAGCTAAAGGAGTTAAGCAAACTAGAACCAAAAGTTAAAATTATTGTTACTGCGCGTCATTTTCGACGTGAAATTTATACTTTGTGAGTAAAATTTATCCTTATTATAAATTAATTAATTTATTATAATTCTTGTATTATTAATTATGTAAAATTAAACTAAATAAATTAAATTAAAGTTAGTATAAATAGAATTAATTTAATAGGACTCGAGTGGGACTTGATATAATTTATCAGGACTCGACACTGGACTTGAAACCTAGTTCTTAAGCTGACTTAAGGACTCGAGGACCCGTTACCAATTAAAAGACTCGACTCGAGATTCTATTAGAGCTTTTTTAAGGACTCGAGACTCGACTCGAACCCTTAAAAACTGGACTCGCACAGGCCTAGTTTTTATTCTCTTTATGGTGCGCATTGACTATCAGTGCGTCTAGCTACAATTTAGATTTGGTATTATTTAACGTTAACACTCATGTTGGCAAACTAAGAATATTGTTGAGGTGAGACGAGACGATAGTGTTTACACTGCTAACCAGTTGTGATTGTAGCTATCAGAATATAGGGTAAACAGCTGAAGCGTAGACTTCATTTCCTGTTCTTTTTGCCATTGACTGATGTCCATGTGTCAAAGATTTATCCTTATTGGATGTAAAATGTCGTCTGCTTTACTGTATATTCGCTATGCTTGGAATACTGCTTCAATATTTCGTAAATTTTGACTTCAAAAAAGAGAAATAATTCCATATCTAGGTAAAAAACTTTGTAGTAGTAGACCTCTTGACTCGGAGAGGTAATATTTTGGTTTTCCCAACTTGTTTTCTCTCTAATATTTCATTTCGTTGTTGTTGTTCTCGATGTCGTTGCACTTTGCTAATCTTGCTATCTCTATTATTGCGTTTCACTGTTGTTGTTCTCGCTTTTATTGCATTTCGCTATTGTTTGTTTCGATGAAATCAACACGCTATTTTAGCATTCGACATTTTATTTACGATATTGTGACCTGACACCGTATTGCGGAATAATCCTCCCACCTATGTCAAAGGTAGCAATTTAAATCCCATCAATAGAATTCAAAAGTCGTGCTACTTGCTTTTTGGAAAATTTCATATTTTTTCAATGGCCGCACAGTAGTCCTCGTTTATAAAAGTAATTGAATGCTTATTATTTTGATATAAGAGATCATTCATTTTTTTATAATTAGAAAGCTAAAATTAGTAGAAACGGGATCTTTTTCTTTAAACTTAACCTTACCTCAACTTTATTAAGAGCAAAACTTAACCAGAACTAAACTTATTGAGAAATGCGCTCATAAGATCTAAACTTTTAGCTACAAAAGGAATGAACAGAAATTGTTTCAAAATTTTAAAAACCATGCATAGTGTACTTTAGTGCCCATTTCTATCGATCCCTATTGTTTCTCTAATGGAACCAACCATAAGCTAGATTCTAAATGGTGGGGAAATTGCTAGTGCCATACTTAATGTTCGTCATTAAGTCTGTCGTAAAAGAACGCTATCATTGCGAAAAAATGCCTCTACTTCGAAAGGTGGATTGTACCAGAAAGGAAAGTTCTCCAATTGCTGCTATTTATTATTTCGAAAGTCGTTGTGAATATCATTTTTAAAAAAGATCAAGAACGATAGAAGACGTTGCTGAATTTGTTTCGACTAAAATATCCCCATGAAGGTTGTGATATTAAGAGTAAGTATTATTTAAGTCTTAATGTGCCACCGTTTTTCTTCTTCGAAACGCCACGCTGGGCTGTTAACTCCCCATATAATCGGGTGCACTTCCCTAACTAGAAACCGCGATTACACAAAAACTGCGGCGTGGTTCAAAACTGATGTTTTTGAAATAGCGGCCGATGTTTTGGGAAATAGCAGCTAGTGTTTAACTAGAGTTATGAATAATTTAAAACCCTGCAAAGTCAAACACATATAGATTGCCATACCCTAACGTAATTTAACATTGCTTGTACTTTTACCATTGGGCTTCAAATAACCAAACCTAACCTGACATAATACAATTGGGGTTCAAACAACAACACCTGAACTGACCTAATACTATTGGGGTTCAAATAAACAAACATAAACCCACCTAATACTATTGGGGTTCAAATTAACAAACATAAACCCACCTAATATTATTGGGGTTCAAATAACCAAACCTAACTCAATGGAAATGTTCAGGTAGCATAAAATTATTCCTTAAAAGAAATTTTTGGTCTTAAAAACGCAGACTACAGCCTCGCTATGTTAAGAGGCATCTTCTAGCCCGATTGTTTCAACCATCCCGTAGGTGTAAGAGGTTTTGACTAGCAGACATCTCTAAGCACGTCGTAAGGAGTAAACTACGTTTTCTGGAAACCGCTTTTATGAGGGCTTCCCCTTGAAATCAGACTTTATCTTGTAGTTCACGCGTCAATAATAATAATCCGCTTTTAAAACTGCCCGAGGCGCTGTATATACTTTTTTTGCGAGTTGAGAAATGATTTGCGAAGTCTTATTTTAGGAAGATTATGACGTTGAGAGGAAAGTTCTTGACATTGGAAAGTATCACCCAGGAGATAGGCTTAGTGTGGAATTCCTATGTTATCCGAAAGGCCGGTAAATTTTGAAAAGGTTGTCAGCTTATTTTTGGTTAAGATAAACGTTGAATATTTATTGGCAGGTTTAACTTGACGTATATTCCCAGCGATAATATTTTTAAGACGGTAAATTTGGTTTTTGGGTTAAAACGGTTGAATCTGCGCCAGGAAAAATTTCAAACATATAAAATTCGATTTAGGATGGAGATGTTTATCCTAGCGGGGCAATGGTTCAATCTAACGATCTGGAGATATTAGGGAAGTATAATCGAACTGTTACCTACCCGAAGTGGCTCTACGAGTCGAACATGTTGTCTCATTTCCAAGAAGCCGATTACCAAATATCACTTAGTGGAATCTTTGAGGTGTTTCGCCCGAAGGTTGGTAAATATATTCTTCTTTGGGAGACTTTGTCTACCAAAAGCACTGTCTTTCAAAGGTGTGGACGGTTATCGTTCTTTTTCTCTTCGTGTTCAATTTCATGGCGATTACGACCAGTTTGGGATCTCTGACAATTTCCCGAAAAAATTCGAAACTGCCAAGAAGGTTATTTTGGCCACCTATTTTGTCGGCTGTTTCTTTTTAGTGGAAATCTTCAAAGCCCACTTTTCGACCAAATTGACGGTGTACATTGATCGCAACATAAATAACTTGGACGATATATTGAAATATCCTGGCATACGGATTGTTATCATCATAGCACGCTACAGGAGCTGCAGGTATGAATCACCAAGGTCCATTAAGTATCAGAATCAATAAGATATAACCTAGAAATCCTCGATTATGGCTTCTTTTTTAAACTATTACCATTCTATATTTTGGTCCAGTAACTTAATCGTCTTTAAGAAAATGCATATGTTGAAACAAAAACCAAATGTATTTATATTGGTTGAAGAAAGGATTAGCATGAAGTTAGCTATTCCTTTATATTTAACATAAACTCTGCCTACATTATTCATATCCATAAAAGTATTATAAATTTGAATAGTAACAGTCTGTGTGTCTGATACGTTTACTCAGGTAGAATTCTGAACCGATATTGTTGAATTTTGGTATGGTGGTTTTTTAAAGCGCGAATTTGGATTAAAAAAATCCGTGTTTTTCTCACTTGACACCCTTTCGGGTATACTGACGCGTATCTGACCCGCAAAATGTTTATGTGCTTGCGACAGACGGTAAAACCAAAAATGTTGAATACAAAAGTGTGCACTGTTGCCCTGGGATGTTCTTTAATTCCTATAAAATCGAAAGGTTTTCCTAGTTACTTCAGTATCCCTTTCACATATATTTTGGTAAAAAGGGAAGGTCTTTATTCTCGAGTGTGTATTTAGGAACTTATTTTTCTTTATAATTAGAAGATCCGTCAAGACCTTGTGTTAGAATACGAAAGAAGATTCCGAAAGTTCAACAGAAGAAAGGGTGACGTGTCGACGACGACGTCTTCAATCGTGGGAAAGCCGTCTTCATCGCCACTCATACACATTTGGAATATTTTTGCCTTCACGCCTACGAAGCGGAAAAAGCTTTACATTACGGCACAAATCATTTTCACTCGGTCGCCTCCGCTTACCACTTGTCCAAGGCGGCTTCGACTACAGTGAAAGACGTCGTCAATATAAGGTAATTAATAGTCGTTCTTTATTTTCCAAAATAGTTAGGCAACACTCTCTCTCTCTCGATAGACTGATGAACTTTTGGGAGACTGGACATCAAATGAGAGCCAACTATCTGTTGAATCAGCATGCCTGTTCAAAATACCTCAAGACAAAGCGAAACTTGGAGTTTTCGAAGACATCTCTGGGTGATGTTGGCGCCATATTTCTCGTGTACGTCTCTTCAATGACCATGTCTATTTTGGTAATGTTTGTTCAGTTACGACACGCTTTCAGCAACAGAGATGTGGAACGAAGACTTAGTGCTGTGCGAGTACTCGATAAGACTCGAGTACTCGATCGAGTATCGAGTCGAGTACTCGGCTCGATACTCGATAAGAGATTTTCTGAGACTCGAAAAAGTTTCGAGTATCAAACCAAGGCTCGATAAATACTCGAACCTGCTTTTGGAAAGCCTTGAACTCTGAAAATAGGATGTAGTAGCTATAAAAAATCTACAAGAAAGTAACGCTTATTGGTTAACAGACGCACATTAGTGCTCATTGGGTAGTTTAGATCATAATGCCAGTGCAATGTAGTAGGGTAGTAGCTCCTAGCTGGTAAAATAGTGGAAGTAAAAGTATTGAAATACAGTTAAAGGCGCATTTTAGGTTAGAAATTTTTGTTTGGAACTTTGCGCGAAGTATAACAATGGCTACAAATGACTTCGGTGAGGAATGAGATTCCGAAGAAGATATTAATGAGGAATTAAGTTAGTTAAATTTAAAGGGAAGAAGACTAAAACCGTCTGGGAATTGATGGAAGTAGTTATCGATGATCAAAATTACACCAAATGTCTATTATGAGAGCAATAAATTAACAGAATGTCTATTATGAGAGCAATAAATTAACAGAATGTCTATTATGAGAGCAATAAATTAACAGAATGTCTATTATGAGAGCAATAAATTAACAGAATGTCTATTATGAGAGCAATAAATTAACAGAATGTCTATTATGAGAGCAATAAATTAATAGAATGTCTATTATGAGAGCAATAAATTAACAGAATGTCTTCTATGAGAGCAATAAATTAACAGAATGTCTTCTATGAGAGCAATAAATTAACAGAATGTCTATTATGAGAGCAATAAATTAACAGAAAGTGTGAAAACACTTGAAAATAAATTCCCAATTACTCGATAAATACTCGAAACAAATTTTTCCAACTACTCGATACTCGATTCGAGTACTCGAGACTCGGCTCGATACTCGATAAGGGAAATTTCAATTCTCGAGACTCGGCTCGAAACCGAAAATTCAAGGCTCGCACAGCCCTACGAAGACTTCAAGCTCTTGAACTGCGGACCTGCAGCATGCGTTGAAATTTATAAAAACCACTCTTGTCATACTTCAAATGAACAAAACTTTAAAATAATGTGTTAGAATTTAAAAATAAGTTCTATCAAATAAGTGTTTAAGTGACATTAAACAGGTTCCTTTTAACGTCAAACACGGCAAAAGCGTTGAAGATATAGAACATATTCACTCATTTCTATTTATATGTAAAACTTGTCTCTATTTATAAAGAGTATTAATGAAATAGTTCTGTTTGTGTATCATATAAAAAACATGTTTCCATTTATGTTGAGTATTTGAAACATGTTTCCATTTATGTTGAGTATTTGAAACATGTTTCCATTTATGTTGAGTATTTGAAACATGTATTCGTTTTTATAGAATATTTGAAACATGTATTCGTTTTTGTAGTATATTTGAAACATGTATTCGTTTTTGTAGAATATTTGAAACATGTATTCGTTTTTGTAGAATATTTGAAACATGTATTCGTTTTTGTAGAATATTTGAAACATGCATTCGTTTTTGTAGAATATTTGAAACATGTTTATATTTCGGTAGAATATTTAACACATATTTATCTCTATGCTGACTATATAAAACATATTTGTGTAGAATATTTAAACCATGTTTCTCTTATTGTAAAATAATTGAAACATGTTTCTAGTTATAAACGTTAATCATTTTAAACGATACCCTAATCTTATAACAAGTTTGCATAACAAAAATAGAGAATTAGGACTAAATATTGGCTTGTGTCGTCGGCGATAATTGTTTGTTTTCGGCCAATTGGGTGAATTCTTTGTTATTAGATGCAAGTGAAATATCACGTAAAATTTTTCGTTTTACTCCTCCATGGTTACTAAAACGCAGCTTTACAGGCTGATGAATATTTTTAAGGTAGAATTGAGAGCTCTAATTCACAAGTTCATTTTTAATCTCTCTGTTTAACTTACTTTAGTACATCGCGTCAATTTGGTTGATTCTGGGTTATAACAAAACACAATTTCTAAAAACGTCGCGTCCTCAAGCAAGAATTGGGAAAACAAAGGGGTTCTTTAAAAATTAACGTAATAAAGTTAATAGTTGGATATAATTATCGGGACAAATCATAAAACCATTGTTTCGCAATATTAAAGATAATGCATAGTATATTCTAGAGCCCATTTCCTTCGATCCCTATTGTTTTTCTACTAGAACCATTAGAGTTGCACAAAACTGACGAAAAATTATAAACTTCATATAAAACTTGGCTGTACAGTATAGTCCCGGACAAAAGTTCCGGGACATTTTCATTTGGCTGCCATTTTGTTCCTATTTGAGTTAGAGTAACAAAATAGGTCTTTCTAATTAGGTTGACATCTCAAACGTATTTTAAAATTAAAAATAACACTGTGGCGCTAATAGGGCGTTAGCCATAGCGGAAATAATAAAGCCTCCCGATTATGACGTTACGAAATAATGCTTAAAATGGATCAACAATGCTAACGTCGCACGCGACTCGTCACGTAGAATCCAAAACTGTTTTCAAATTGCCAATCGGTTCAGAAAATCATAAGTTGGAAAAACCAAAATATTACCTCTCCGAGTCAAGAGGATAACTACCTTTACACAACGGTATTTTGTAGTACCTTTATAGGTACGTCTGGGGATGTATCGAAAAATACTTTTAAAGGTACTAGGCAGTACGGTTATTTTTACAGTGTACTACTAGAAACTTATTAACCTAGATATAGAACTATTTCTCTTTCTTTGAAGTAAAAATTTACGAAAAATTAAAGCAGTATTCCAAGCATAGCGAATATACTGTAAAGCAGACGACATTTTACATCCAATAAAGATATGTCCTGGACACATGGAAAATCAGTGAATGGGATAAAAACAGGAAATTAAGTGTATAACTTTAGGAGATATATAACCTTTATGTGTTTGAAAAGGCCCAATTGTCTTCGCCTCAACTGTTTGTCCTGTATACTCATAATTACATTCACAACTGGTTTGTAGTATAAACACTATTGTCTCGTTTCACCTCAACGATATTCTTAGTTAGCCTACATGAGTATTAACGTTATATATTACCAAAGCTGACTTGTGGTTACACGCAATGAAAGTCAATGCGCACCATAAAGGCTCGTTTACATGTGCGCGAGAAATGGAAAAAGTCGAAGCGTAAAGCTGAGAGATGAGGCGTATTGGTGTTTGCGTTCCCTAGGCATACCGTTTAAAAACAAGCGAAAGCTTTTTAAGTCGCGCTTGTTGCTCATAGATGAAGCGGGTGTTCGGAATAAGCTCCGATCTGCCGCAGTAGAATCTTCAGCTCGTGTTTGCTTCTCGCAAAGAGTCACGTGATTTCTCAAGCCAATAATATCCAAGGACCGAATATCGTTTGATATTTTTGCGTTTTTTTATCTCGCGAAATAGGCCTAGGCACCACCATTGAGAATGTCTTTAAAAGAACAAGATAAAATTTTTGAAATACGTGTAATCACATTGCCTCGTCCTTTCAAGCTCGACAATTAAATCAAAATTATTCTCAAGCTCAAGTAGAGAAAATATACGCATCTTGACAAATTACATCAAGTAACGTTCCAAAAGGCGAAAATAGCCATCTTTGTTTCTATTTCTCCATATAGGATGTGCCCACCAACGACGTTCCGTTCTAATTTTCTGTTGTTTTTTTTTGTTATAAATGTCGAATGTTTTTCAAAAGCAATAGTTTCTTTTTAAGCAGAAGTAAACTAACGGCAGTCGACGCCATTTTAGTTGTTTACTTCCGACTGAAAGACAACTCTGCAATCTAGGCTCATGCTACCGCCCAGCTCGTATGTTAACGAAGGAGCAGGTGGAGCAGCGGGAACAAACGCTTTTGGCAGACGCGATTTTTTTAGGCGCGAGAAAAAGATTCGACTTTCAACTTCTACTCTCCGCTTTAAGCTTAATTCTCGCTCACATGTAAACGAGCCTTTACAAGAATGAAAACTCCGAAGCTACAACCCGATTACGAATAGCCCTTTCACTGATCTAATTACCACAATGATGCTTTCTATTATTATAAAATCTAAACCTTATTTAAACGTGAATTTAACTTTTGGCTCAATCTGAACCGTTAACATCTCTTCATAACAGAGACGAAAATCAAAACCCATAGTTTACTTCACCACAGGCCTCAATTATTTACTCTTTGGTACATTAAGTTAAAGGTTCTGTAGGATTTCTTTACACATCAAAACAAAGCGAACTGCTAACGCGGCGCACTTTTGTAACAACGGACGGACACACACAGACAATCACATAGACTGCTTTTTAACCCTTTTCTTATTAATTATGATTTGAAAATAATATGATCTTAAATACTAAAATAAATATAATTAATATTAAACATTTTCTTCGTTAGTTATTCGCCTTATTGAGCGTTACATCGTTTTAAAAAAGAACAATTAATCATTCTTGAGAGACTTGACTAATATTGACGTTTGAAATGAAGGATACGCCTGTTGCTTCGCGTTACTCAAATAGGTAGTATATGAAGGTTTCGAATCGCAGCTATAGGTAAGAACAGCGCAATTGCGTGAACCTTTGGTGGAAACCCCGCCATTGGGAAGCTAGACGTTTCTCGTAACCTTAGGCGATCGCCGCGAATGTCCTAACCATAACGATGATGGTGGAGATAGAAGCAAGTATGTACAGACTGGTGTTCATGTGGGATGGACAAAAGACCAGAAGATGGTGGTGTTGAAGCCAGTTCGTACAGACAGGTGTCCGTGTGGGATGGACAAAAGACCAGATGATGGTGGTGTTTAGAAGCCGGTAAGTGCAGCCTGGCGACAATGTGGGAAGGACAAAAGACTGGTTGATGGTGGTGTTTAGAAGCCAGTATGTACAGACTGGTGTCCATGTGGGATGGACAAAAGACCAGATGATGGTGTTGTCAGAACGACAATGGAGTAATAGCCAAATTTCCGTGAACTGTAAATGCGGTCCGGATATCGAGAACACATTAGCTCCAATTTGCAAACTGGGAACGCGGTCCACTGAGGTATAACAACAGACAGACAGACACCTCGAAATTAGAACCTCTCCGTGAAATACGTCACTTGAGAGATAAAAAGTGTGAAAATGATGTTCGCTAAAACTTCAACGTTCATAATAGCTATGTTTAAATTATTTAAGGGATAACGTTTCTTAAAACGACTTAACTACAATAAATTAATTAGGCTATACTAAATCTGTATATAGAATAATCCTTGCTTTAGTGATTACAAGAAAAAGGCTAAAGCCTAGATTCCGTCGGGTAAATCGGTATTTTCCGTTATAGGCTTAGTGAACCAAAGAGTAAATAATTTACACCTGAGATGAAGTAAACGTTGGGGTTTGATTTTCGTATCTGTAATGAAGAGACATTAACGGTTCAGAGTGAGCCGAAAGTTAAGTACAGACTGTTAAAAAAGTCTCTGCGCGTTGCAGTTTTCGCACATATTTTACTATATTTCAAAAACTATTCAAGCTCTGGCATAAAGTGCGTTATGATAGTTTTGCATTCCTCTTTCATAATTTACCCGTTTCACAGTTGTCCTTTGCATACTTATACCGGAAACCGGAAATGTCAAAATTATCAATTTTGAAAACATTGGATTCTCGAGGATATAAATGCGATTTTCGGATTCCTTGGGGTCGATTCATATTTGAAAAGTTTTCACCAAATTCAATTCGGATAAATAGTTCACGAGTAATCAGCCTTATTCAAAATATGGCAACTTTGGTTAGAGTGGCGATAATTCATAATCGAGTATCGAATCTTTGTCGTAATAATGTTTGTTAGATGTTATGACACTTTATGCATATATATATGATTGGTCTTGTGGCGCAATACTTTGATACAATTCAGACGCTCATAAAAGGGATGGTGAAGTGGAAAGTAAAGTAATTTTTATTGATTATTCTATAAGACCAATCTGCATAGTGAAACATCCATTAAATAACACCGAACGATTTTTAAATGACAGTTTGAAATTTCATGGATAATTTTAGATAAGGATCTCCGACCAATCGCGTAGGGCCCGGTCCTTTTATTAAGAATTTGCTC
Organism: Phalangium opilio; assembly: GCF_054372755.1. NCBI lineage: Eukaryota > Metazoa > Arthropoda > Arachnida > Opiliones > Phalangiidae > Phalangium > Phalangium opilio. Next base: position 285,547 of record NW_028324159.1, on the reverse strand, counting down.
GTGGCACGTTCCGTGTTGATGTGACAGTTGTGGTGCGAGACCTGGAGCGTGCCACGAGAATTTTGTTAACAAAAAGGCACGGTGATACGCGATTGGTCGGAGGTCCTTATGTAAAATAATTCTTAAAATCTTAGCCTAATTTGAATATTAAAATAAATGGGAGGTATTTCATTATGTAGACTGGTCTTATTATTAGTAGAAGAATCGATAAAAAACCACTTTAATTTCCACTTCCCACTCCCTTTAAGAGAAAACTCGCGTCTTTTGAAGAGGAGAAGCGGAGAAGCGGTTTGAAAATATTGTTATTTGGGCCATGATAACATAATATTTAGAACTCATATTAATTACGTCTAGGTTTTCAGCCCGACTCATTGCAGCCTAGTGAAAATCGCCATCATGATGGCATATGCGCTTCACGAGATCCCTTCAAATAGACAAATTTGACTATTCCATTTAAGAAATAACTTCAGAGGAGATGGCGTCTATGCTAGGAACGTTCGCTACGCGATTGAGCTTCTCTAAACGGAGCCTGGGGTTGCCTATAGCCTCCTGCGTTTATCGCAAATGTCAGGCCATTGAAAGATTTTTATTTTAGAAGCAGAAATAGGGAACAGAGTAATCTGGGCGCGCGTCAAAGTCCCGGACCCCTTCCTCGGGATGGTGGGATATGAAAGAAGAGGCGGGTCATAGCGACAGGGGTAAAAAAGAAATTACGTGTTTTTTGCCGTCCTGATCAGTAACGTCATAAAAACCTAGTTTAAGTGAGCCAATCTGAAATTTTAAGCTTTTTATTACGCGCAGAATGGTCTTATAATTAGTAGAAGAATCGATAAGAAATTTTTGATTTTTTATTTCACCCTCCCATTAAACACATTCTTAATCGTATTCTCAAAGACAGACATAAACTCTAATGAAATTAGGAGGTAAAGCATTGTAATATTAAAAATAGAGATCCGCCCTGTTCGCTGGTATTTTTTTCTCCGTATGAGTAACCAGCCCACGTCGTGACCGGTATTAATATTAATAACCTGATAATTATTCTTGACTAACTTAAAACATTGTTTTAGTGTATGGTTTCAGGCTCATCAGGACAATTGCCCAGCCCATACGTCCCGACTCGTTGCAAGATTTCTGGAGAACGAAGGAATTGAAGCTTTGGATTAACCCGCTCTCTCGCCTGACTTGAACCCGATTTAGCGTTTATGTCTGTCATTTAATAAAAGATGAAAAATGTGTTTAAGGGCTAGGGGAGGTTAAGTAAAATCAGGGATAGATAGACTTTTTAAGACGGAATGGGTAACAGGGTTATTCGGGTGTGCGTCCTAGTCCACAACCTCCTTACCCGTGACGGAGGGGTATGAATGAAGAGGCGGGTCTTATTTTTGTTATGGCGTTGTATGTATATCCGGGTCAAATAAACATCGTCTGCCCCTTCGTCTGCCAAGTTGGAATGGGCTTGGATTGTAATTTTTGAAATAACATTGTTTAAAAATGGAAGTTACACAAGACACAGGGCTTGCAACTGAAAAACAAGTTGGGAAACCAAAATAAACCTCTCCGAGCCGAGACGAATTTACTTTCCAAACACAGGTCCGCAAGCCAATGAGGCAAACCGGAAATACATAGTTCTAATCGGCGAGATATTGCCATGATCATTTGGTTTAAAGCGTTTTAATAATTTCCTGCGTATCCACAATAATTCTAATGAGGACCTAATACCTATCACTTAAATGTGTATTTAACTTTCGGCTCACTCTGAACCGTTAAGACCTCCTTTAAGAGGACATGAAACAAGGTCAATTATGGTTAAAATCTAGGTTATCTTATCTCATAGACCCAGTCGTTTCAACACGTATGGAGAGATGAAGTATTAACATCCTTATTATTTAATGAAGTTAAAAGTTACGTTTACACTATATATAAATGTAGTAAAGATGAATTAAAAAGTAAACACCAAATTTTAAATGTTAATATCAAAAGATGTTCTTGGAATATTGAGATTAAACAGAGCTTCATAGCTACACAACTACTAAAAGAATCGTAATGCCGAAAAATATTTAAGTATTTCCATTTAATATTCTGCAAAAAGAAAATGTTATCGTTTTGTAAGAGATCTTATCATCCTACTCGCTTTATATTAACTTTGATATGCGTGTAGTGTTTCGATTCAGATGCAATCTTCATTACTCGTTCTATATTAACTCTCACTTGTGTCAGTACATAGAATAAGTTTATCTTAAATAATTAATTAAATATAAATGATATTAATTATTTTAATCGCCAGTAAATAATTTTAAAAATAGTTAAATCGTTTAAAATAAAGTTGTTCCTATTATCTTTCGAAACTTTGCTAATATTGACGTTTAAAGTGAAGGATACCCCTCTTGCCCGCTTTCTTCAAATTTTGGGGTATATATACGATTCGTTTCCATTACAATAATAGATAAAAACGCAATCGCGTGAACCGATGGTGGAAGCCCTGCCACTGGGAGGCTAGACGTTTCTCGTAACCCTAGCCGCTCGCCGCGTACATCTTAAGCCTAACGACGATGATGGAGTAGAAGCCAATGTTACAGATTGGTGTCTATGTGGTATAGACGAATGACCAGTAGATGGTGGTGTTTGAAGCCAATTTTGCAGATTGGTGTCTATGTGGTATAGACGAAAGACCAGTAGATGGTGGTGTAATTAAGGTACGTCCGCACTAGGCGTAAATTTTCGCTCGCCACGCTACGCTCGCCACGCACGCCGAGAAAAACTACTGTCCGCACTTGGGAAATTTTCGCGCCAACCGCGCTGGGCGAAGGAGGCGAAGAGAGAAAAAATGTTCGCCAAGTTGAACTTTTTACGTCGGTCTCGCCGGCGTTGGTGGCGTACATCCAATCAGCGAGCGTCTCTGGCTCACGTGAGAATGTTGTCTGCCTTCTATATTAAAATAGCGCCTGTTTGTAGCAAAGTAGAACGATTAGCTCACGCAGTTAATTAAATAGTTTCACTGCTTTTAATTCAGAAACGTAAACAAAACTTAAATAAACGAAGAATACGGATTAGAGAAGTTTTTAAGGATAGGGAATAGATGGCAATTTTAAAAACCTAATTTCCAAAGATACAGGGATTATCTTTTTGTGGAATACTGTCGATATACACCAACCCAATTTGACTATTTGTCATTAATATCGAGGGTAATTAAGGACATGGCCATATTTAAGTCACTCACGACGATAGACTATTCAAATAAACACCGTATATATTTTTTCAAGCAGACGACATTCGCACGTGAGCCAGAGACGCTCGCTGATTGGATGTACGCCACCAACGCCGGCGAGACTGACGCAAAAAGTTCAACTGGGCGAACATTTTTTCTCTCTTCGCCTCCTTCGCCCAGCGCGGTTGGCGCGAAAATTTCCCAAGTGCGGACAGTGGTTTTTCTCGGCGTGCGTGGCGAGCGAAAATTTACGCCTAGTGCGGACGTACCTTTAGAAGCCAATGTTGCAGATTGGTGTCTATGTGGTATAGACGAAAGACGAAGAACAGAAGATGGTGGTGCCTGGAAGCCAGTAAGTACAAACTAGTGTCCATGTGGAGTAGACGAAAACCAAAACTGGTGGCGTGGGAACTCAAGTAGAATAGCCAGCGGAGACAAACACAATTTTCCAAATTTCCGTGAACTGTCAATGCAGTCCGGAAATTGGGAACACGTTTGCTCCGATACGCAAACTGCGAACGCGGTCACGTGAGGTGTGACAGACAGACACTCTAACACACACACACCCCGACAGACACACCCACACGTCCAGTGTAATACCTCTCCGTGACGTCATCGTCACTCGGAGAGGTAAAAACGGGGAAGACCCAAGAAAATTAAAAGTGAGTTAGAATTGAGTAAAAGTCTTCATAGATATTACAGCACGAACAGGTTTTAACCAAACACTAAGCTCACAAAACTCCTGACCATTCACTAAGCCTTGGTTAACTTCATCAAATTCGTTTACAATATCATGAGGATGGTAGAAATGATTGGCTTAAGAAAGAATTAGCGAACACTTTTCACCTTTACAGATGTACTCCAAATCCAAAACACCGGCACCAAATTCACTAACTACCTTCTTAATTGCTATTAAAAACAATTCCCGAATAATTACCGGACCCTCGCATTTAGACGGCTCCATTTTGAACCCCTGTGAAGACGCTTATCGGTACAACCATAGCCCACTCGATCCGCGCTCTATAGCTATAGCGCGAGCAGCTTGCGTCGTGACGCGCGTGATCGAGTGGGCTATGGTACAACGCAAGAGGGGTCGTAGTCGTGGCGACAGAGGTAAACAGGAATTACGTATTTTTGGCCCTCCCCGTCAGCAACGTCACCAATACGTAGTTTTTGTGAGCCAATAAGATAATTTAATTTTTTGGTTACGTGTTGAAGGAAGGGACTACATACTCGTCTATGAGTCGGACTGAAGTAAAGGCCAAACATTCTTTATTCCGTCTTAAAAAAGTCTATCTATCCCGGGTAAAATATTAAGCTACAATTGAAACTGAAAATGACAGTCTTGTTTGTAATAAATAGTTCAAGAACTCTGACGGTATTTCCTCGATGTTTCACTATGCAAAATGGTCTTATAATTAGAAGAAGAATCGATAAAAAAATCACTTTATTTTCCTCTTCATCCTCTCTTTAAAGGCTAGGAGATGTCCAATAAAATATCAAGCAACAATTCAAGCTGAAAGTGACTGTCTTGTTTGTATAAAATAATTCAATAAAGCACACGAACATTCTTCAATTTGAAACTCAAAGGAAGTCTTGTTATTTAAAAATTTTCGTCCAAATTTTATAAATATTTTTCAACTTTTAACTAGTTATCCATAATTTATAGTTATCCAAAATTTCATTATTAAGGCTAGTTTTCTTTCCTACACAATAAAAGTCTTACAACACAAAATGGCCTAATATCCCAATACCTCCCAAAGTTAGTATTTTTGCCATAGAAAATAAACGAAAGGAGTAGCAGACCAGCAGCGCAGAGAGACCAATTTGAAGTGTTTACCGTTCGGGTTCGTTTTAGCTGTTAGCTGTTATTTTCAGTTGTGATCATTTTTACCGGCATTCATTTTTTTTCATTTAATTTTTAGGCTTTTCCATTTGAACGTCAGTTGTGAAATACGCCTTTGCCCATGCTTTGGTTGCGGTCGGTTTTATTTTTAAGCCTCAACAGAGATAGATTTAATTTTAGAGGTAGGAATAGAGAACGGTTAGCGTTTAATTCAGTATAGAGCCCCTCCCTGCAAAACGTAATAAAAAGTTTAAAATTTCAGATTGGCTCTCTTAAACTAGGTTTTTAAGACGTTGCTTACTGGGACGGCGAAGAATACTTAATTCCTTTTTACCTTTGTCGCTATGACCAGCCTCCCGAGGAAGGAGGTCCGGGACTTTGACGCGCGCCCAGATTACTCTGTTCCCTATTTCTGCTTCTAAAATAAAAATCTATCAATGGCTTCACATTTGCGCTAAACGCGGGAGGCTATGGGCAACCCCAGGCTCCGTTTAGCGAAGCTCAATCGCGTAGCGAACGTTCCTAGCATAGAAGCCATCTCCTCTAAAGTTGTTTCTTATATGGAATAGTCGAATATGTCTATTTGAAGGGATCTGGTGAAGCGCATATGCCATCATGAATGAGATTTTCACTAGGCTGCAATGAATCGGGCTGAAGACCTAGACGTAATTAATATGAGTTCTAAATATTATGATATCATGGCCCAAATAACAATATTTTCAAACCGCTTCTCCTCTTCAAAAGACGCGATTTTGCTCTTAAATGGAGCGGGAAGTGGAAATCAAGGTGTTTTTTATCGATTCTTCTACTAATTATAAGACCAGTCTGCACAATGAAAAATTTAGGAAATACCTCCCATTGATTTTAATATTCAAATTAAGCTAGGATTTTTTGAATAGTTTTAAATAAGGAACTCCGACCAATCCCGTAACGCCGTGCCTTTTTGTTAACAAAATTTTCGTGGCACACCCATGTCTCACGCCACAATTGTCACATCGTGCAAATTTTTTCAAATCTCGCGATAAATTGATTCAACACGGAGCGTGCCAAGAGAAAATTGTTGATAAAAAGGCAGGGCACTACGCGATTGGTCGGAGATCCCTATTTAAAATTATCCATGAAATTTCAAACTGATTGTCGTTCAAAAATCGTTCGGTGTTATTTCCTGGAGGTTTCACTATGCAGATTGGTCTTATAGAAGAATCAATAAAAAATTACCTTATTTTCCACTTCACCATCCCTTTAATGAACGTCTGATTTGTTTCAAAATATTGCGCCATAAGACCAATCAATTATATGCGAATAAGGTGCCATAACATCTAACTAGCATTATTACGACAAAGATTCGATACTCGATTATGAATTATCGCCACTCTAACCAAGTTTGCCAGATTTTGAATAAAGGCTGATTACTCGTGACCTATTCATCCGAATTGAATTTGGTGAAAACTTTTCAAATATGAATCGACCCCAAGGAATCTGAAAATCGCATTTATATCCTCGAGAATCCAATATTTTCAAAGATGATAATTTTGACATTTCCGGTTTCCGGTATAAGTATGCAAAGGACAACTGTGAAACGGGTAAAATGTGAAAGAGGAATGCAAAACTTTTATAACGCACTTTATTCCAGAGCGCTAGCTTGAATAGTTTTTGAAATATAGTAAAATAGACTTCTTTAACAGTCTGTACGTCAAAAATTACAAAAAAGTTGAAGGGATCGATTTAGATATAGATAAAATAGAAAAGAATTAGGGGTTGCGATGCCTTAGTAAGCTCATGCTTAACTCTTTTTGGGGAAAGTTCGGACAAAACACCCGACACGTCACAACAGATATAATAAAATACGCCAAGACTCTATACGAGTTACTGCTTAACCCTGACAAAGAGGTCAAAACTCTATTGACATTAAATGACAATACTATTCTAGTCAAATCAGAAGACATTGCGGAAAACGAGATCGCTCACAAGCATACAAACGTAGTTATAGCGTGATATACAACGACTATGGCACGCCTTCACCTTTTAAAACATCTCGAAATGGTGGGAGACATATGTTTTTATATAAACACTGATAGCCTGATCTACCCCTCTCCAGATGGAGTCCCAATACTACCCACAGGAGATTATCTTGGTGAGTTAAAGAAGGAGTTAGAACCTTACGCCAAAGATGCATATATTTGTGAGTTTGGAAGCGCGGGGGCAAAAATTTATTCTATGAATATTTATGATCCCGCAACAGAAAAAATCACCAACATAATTAAAGTTAAAGGTTTCTATTTAAATTCGTCAACAGAAAACCACGTAAACTTTGATATTATGAAGAAACTATTAGGTGTAAAAAATCAGGGGCAACCAGAAATGAACTCCGTACAAGTACCAATTGGCCCCCAAATTCGACGATTACCTAATCACACCCTCATTACAATAGATCAAACAAAAACATATCAAGAAGTCGTCGATAAAGTAAGAGTTTTCCCAGATTACACCACGACCTCTTACGGGTATCTTAATTAAATTTAAATTTGTAAAATTGTATCTATATATATATATATATATATATATTTGTAACATAATTAACCGGGGTTTTTGTCTGCAGACATTTTTTTTCCAAATATATGATTTTTTTGTTTAATTTTTAATGTTTCTTTTATATGTTAATTGTGATTAGTTTTATTGCAATTAGAATAAAATTTGGCATTCTTGTGAAATAATTTCTTTTCTTAATTTACAAGCCTATACAATCAATCAATCAAATATTGACAGGTAAAGAGAGGAGATTGGAAAAAACCGACTCCTTCCCCTTGAGTGGCCGGCATCTTGGATCGGTATACTGGCTGCATATTCTCTAGCAGTCGAAACCTTGTTTAGCCAAATGAAATACGTAACTGCTGGGAAACTAACAAGTTTGAACTATAGCAGTGCAAGACGTGCCTTATTAATAAAGGGATGTACCAAAACCTCTCAAAATGCCCAGGCGTCATACCGCAAAGTTGGGCTAGATGTGTGTCAAAAATAAGGAAAACATTTTATCCCCTTTCACTTAATTAAGAATCTGAAGGATCAAGATTTAGAGATTCACTGGAATATAAAGTGCCGTTATTAGATAGATTCTTTGTGCAGCTGTTTGAAAAGTTTTTGGAAGAATTGGACGTGAAACTATTCCTAGAAGCCTTTTTTTTTGTGTATTTACCATACTGAAGTTCTTATGAAAAAAAACATTTTAAAACTGATAGTTCTATTAATACAGTTGTTAGCGTTGATCCAAAAATTGTTGAAATCATGCGATTGATATTCGAGTTTTTAATTCCACTTTTTCATGCAAAAAAATGAATTATTAGAATCTGACCATGTTAAAAAATTTGCGTATAACGATGTTTTGATTTCAATCGTCTCTAAATATTTCAATAAGAAATGTGGATATAATTCAGATAAAGATAGAAATAAATAAACAAGGTTTTGAAAGAGAGTTGTTTGAAATTATGGACAAAGAAGCGGTAACTTTGAGTAAGAATAAACATGAATTTGGGAGAACGACCGACAAAAAGAAAAATTTTACAATATTGAAGGAACAAAATTCCAATTCTAAATTTATGTTATACGACGTAGATGGTATTGCAGAATCAACCTTAACTTCATGGTTGCTGAAACTAAATGTCCAAGAGACTTTGGATATGTACGGACCAGCGTGCTTGCTAATGTCGTGATAATGAGAAAGTGGCGCAATTCTAGAATATTCGTACCAAATCAAGACAATAATATTTCTAGGGTTGCTGTTCCATTTTACGACATTTTGTCTGAAAGTTTTGGGCCGAAACACAAATGGTGTTAGATACATTTTATTTCAATAACTTTTAGGACTGTTAATGAGCTCGAGCACTGTTAGAAAAAGGCGTTCACAATCCGTTCAAATTAGATAGTCGCGTTCTAGATTGAACAAAACTCAAAATTTGATCAGTGCACTGAATGGTTTGTTCAATGACTATGAGTTTGTTCAATTTAGAACCAAAACCAGAAAATGGCGTTAAAGACGATAATCGTGCTAATTACTCGTTCAATTTAGAACGAAAACAATAAATGACGTCAAGGACTAGAATCGTTCTAAATTGTTCGTTCAATATAGAACCAAAACAATAAATGACGTCAAGGACTAGAATCGTTCTAAGTTGTTCGTTCAATATAGAACTAAAACAATAAATGACGTCATGGCCTACAATCGTTCAAAGTGTGTCGTTCGATTTCGATTACAAAATTTCGCTTTAAACTAATATTGTTGAACATGAAACGGTATTGCATTTTGTTCTGTGATCAAAGATTCCACCGAAGATTATTCGTTTGTTTAATTTGGAACCAAGTAACCAAGACAGGAAAGTGACGTCACAGAGTATATACGACCAAAAAAAACTATTTTAAATTTTATATCGGTATGTTTAAAGGCGTTGTTTTGGGGTTCTATGGTGCGTTCAAATACCTTATTTCGTTAAATTTTTAGTCATTTAGGTTAGTATAATAACGTCATGTACGCCCCAAAGGCAGGATAACTTTTGCCATGTGTAAAATGCACATTTCCTTTATACTTACTCTTATACGCGTGTTAGTAAGTATCAAAATCATGACACGTCGTTAGTTTATTTAAAAGTTTGGAAAGAAAAAATAAACCTCTACGAGTCGAAACACAATAAAGAAGCTTTTCTTAAATAATAAAATAAATATAATTGATTTTAATTATTTTAATCGTCATTAATTTACCTTATTTCAAGTTAAACCGTTTTAAGAAACATTATTTCTAAAACAATGTTTAACATAGCTATTGTTGACGTTTGAATTCAAGCCTATGCCCCAACAATGTTTGGAAATTTTGGATATATAAGGAAGGCGATTGATTCACAACTAATGATCAGGAAACCCGCGATAGCATAAACCTTTTGTGGAAGCCTTGTTATTGGGACGCTAGACGTTTCTCGTTGCCCTACACAAACGCCGCGTACTTCTTAATCATAACGGTGAGAATAGAATCCAAAAATTCTGCGTAAACATTTGTTCCCATTTGCCAACTGCGAACGCGGTGACAGACACACATACGTCCAGTATAATACCTCCCCGTGACGTTATCGTCAGTCGATGAGGTAAAATACAGGGTGATTCTAAAATGGTGGTATAACCGAACTACTGCGGGTTCTATGAGCGATTTTAAGTCGAAAATGTTCTATGGCATTTTGTCATCCAGGCCACCGTTTAAAAGTTATGATAAGAATCATTTACGGATGACCCCTTAAAATTAATTAAATTAATCAAAAGCCCAGCGGGTTGAATACATTTTTTAAGGGGACTCACGTGTTTAGTAATCGCGCGCGCGATTTACTTCCCCGTGAACTCCATAAAGAAGTCCTCCACCAATGTAAGCTTGAAAATGGGTTCAAATGGGAAGATTCATGCCGAATTGAGAAAAACCTAACCCAATGGGGAAATGCCTTGAAAATTTAATAAAAAAGGACCAAATGGGAAGATTCTTGCCGGATTGAGAAAAACTTAACAAACAATCAACAAAGGTTTAATGTTCTGAGAATCGCAAAAAGAAGTGAAGCTTTTCAAGCAAAATTGTTTAAAGCGGATCAAAACTTAATTTTAACAATTTGATCGTCAATGGAGTAAGAAGTTACGGAACACATGGGCTCTACTGCTATGTAACGTAAAAATTGTAAAGTCAGAATCCAAATTAAAATCAACTAAATGTCAGTTTTTGGCGGTGTAGCTTGTTTTTCCTCATGGAATGAGAGTCTGACTAGATGTTCTCACATTCGATTCTCAAAACTTGATGAATCGCTGGCTTTTGTTTGCTTTCTTGGCCGGATTGCAACTAACTGTAAAGTCAGTTGGAATTTGGAAGGGTATTAAAGCTGCAAAACGGGCAAGAGTTCAAATTGTAGTGGTTTTCTTTCATCTTTGGCGGTAATTTGGAAATGTTTATGAATTTGGAAAGTTTATGAAGAGTGGACGTAATAACCCGCCAATGTTTTTCTGTGGTGAATCCAAGAGTAAAAGTAGCATCGCAACGACCTTGACGACAAGTGGCTATTATCAGTTTAGTTTTTGATTAAGCGCTGTAATTAGTGGAGGGCCATACCAGCGCCCTCGAATCGCTTTTTACTCTCTGTCCATCGGGCGCAATACAGCAGTCTCATATGGTTCCAGTAATGTAACCGCGGCAATCAGAAGTAATGCAGGAAGCATTTCCTAGGCGAGGGCGAAGTGGTCGAGCATACCTCTCGCGGATTCTTATCCATCAGTCGTTCCAGGCTCAAAAAGCGTTTAACTAAAAATTGGTTTTTAAAAAAGCGGGTTGGTTTCGTTCACTGTCTGCGCTGATCAAAATCTAATTTGAAATTAGGCTTAAGAATTTTTGGGAAGATCGTAGTCACGAGACTTTAGCACAGTAAAAGGCTGCACGTCCCATTACAAAATTTTTAAATGTTGGCGCGCTTTTGTTTTCGAATTTAATTAATTTTAAGGGGTCATCCGTAAATGATTCTTATCATAACTTTTAAACGGTGGCCTGGATGACAAAATGCCATAGAACATTTTCGACTTAAAATCGCTCATAGAACCCGCAGTAGTTCGGTTATACCACCATTTTAGAATCACCCTGTATATTTAACTATGACTAGGTCAGGTTTTTAATGCAAAAGGCGTAATCTGACATGCGAGCCCTAAAACTGAACACCACTTTGTTCAATATAGAACATGTTTTTCTAACAGTGAGCCAGCTCGAATCCTTGACGAGCGAGCCGAGTTTGAGCCGAGCCGAGCCGCCACTTTTGCGGCTCGATTAATTAACGAGCGAGGTTTTCTATGGTCGAGCCGAGCCGACAGGCATCGAGCCACAACGACTCGCGAGCCGGCTTGCGAGCTTAGTCACTGATATAGTGCTTTCCTTTTAGTCTTTATTCTCTCCACCAATAGCGTTCCGTTGAAATAAAGCGTGGGAAAAATCTCTCGTCTCTAACCTACAGCATATTTTACCGAGCAGGTTTTACTGAACCACTACATTTCTAAACATGGGATGGCATTTATAGTCGTTCTCAAGCAATTTTTTTAAACATGTAAATATTAATCGAGTCGAGCCGAGCTGCCGTTTTTTTGACTCGAGCCGAGCCGAGCTTTTAAAAAGCTCGCTCATCTCGGCTCGTGAACAGTCCTAAATTAGCTTTGCCTATAACGAAACACTAATTTCGCTTGCCAGTAGATTTATTACAAACGAAAAAACGTAAGATACGTTTGAAGCTAAAGATAAAGCAAAAGAAATGAAACGGCAATACATGGAAAAACGTAAAATATTACGATCCACCCACATTGATGAAAATAAAGGTCTTGAAAATGCTACACAAGATAAATGTGTCAGTGTATCCGAAAATGAATACATGATGTATTCTAACTTTTCAAACTTAGCTACGGAAGTGAATAAAACGGAAAGAAGTATTGGAACTGTCACACCTTTATGTAATGAAAAAGGAATAACAGAACCAATTTACATTGTAGACGATTATTTAACTTTCCAAGACTCTTAGAACCTTCTTCGGACTCTCCACCAAAACATTCCAAATTAGTTGAAAATACGCAAAATACAATTTTGGGAAAATCAGAATTTGATTATGCGTCTGAACTTACAAATAGAGCAAAAATATTTAAACGGCTATGCATCGAAAAACCTAAAATTTTACAAGAAACCCAGATCGATGAAAATTGGGAATGCTGCACCTGCTAAATGTGAGAGTTTATCTGAAACTGAACACATTGGGTATTCTCATGTTTCAAACGTATCTACGGAAGTGGATAAAACGGAAAGAAATATTAGAGCTGCCTCGCCTATATGTAATGAAAAATGCATAACAGAACCAATTTACATTGTAGACGAGACTTCAAGTTTAGACTCTAAATTAAGGGAAGACAAAGAAACTTCCTTGGACTCTCCAACAAAATACATCGAACGTATTCAAACTACACAAACTGCTACTTCTGTAGAATCAAAACAAGAAACCGAAATTATTAACTATGGTATATTACGTAGAGATTCCCATGGTAAGCTGAAGAACGTAGAAATAAATGAAATTCTGCATTCTTGTTTGGAGGAAAAATTTAATGGAAATGTTTTGGAAACGTCAATCCCGGAAAATATAAAACCCAAAGGTAGTGAAATTTTCGTGTTTCACGTTCCAAAGGAAAAGGCCACTAAGGTCATTAATTCTGATAGAATTTATTGGAGGGTATACCCCAAAAAGAACAATAATCAACTAATTTCTAGGTGTTTCTATTACTTAAGGCCGGATATTACTACAAAATACGACTCTAGATTCAGCAAAGTTGTTTACCAACTGAAGGAAAACCGAAATGAGACTCTGGTGCCTGTTATAGATGAAACATTGGTCCAACGTCATAAGAGTAATACAAGTGTTCTACAAAAACCATATAAACAAATTGAAAAACCTTTTGTGCACACGGAAAAGGAGAATAATGTTGAAAAACGAGAAGAGTTACATAATCCATTTAACGAAATATCCTCTTCAGAAAAAATTTCTTCCATCAACTTCTCAAAGGCGTAATAAAGGAAATTACAATTTTTAAAGGTGAAATTGTGGTTATTTTCGCTCATGCAGAGAGCGAAAATCTTGCTAAGTCATATGCGATTTGGGTGATGTAAGCATTTTTGGAATATGCATGGCAAATTACTATCTGCAGACTCATCCAGAATTTCCAGTTTTATTAATTCTACATGAGAAAAAAATGTGACATGGACACTTTAAAACATTTTTTGTTAATTTTGTTGTTCCTTCTCTGGTGTTAAATAAGTGTAACAAGATGTGCCCGGCTGGGCACAGAATACTTTTGCACGGCAACTGTCGAATTACTATTATTACTATCAAAAAATGGCCCAGGGATGGACTCATAATATTAGCCACAGCGTACCGAACTTAAAAGGCGTATTGAAAATTTACGTGAATAGCCGTAACTATGCTAAAACGATTACCCGTAATTCTAACGTTAATTTATTTACTTCTATTATTATTCTAATAGTGCAACACAGTAATAGAAGTGAGTGAGTATGCCCTCGTTGTGAATTCTTTAACAGCGCAATCATTCAAATAATTTACTTAAGTTATAATTTTCAAACTTTTTCCTTATTATCTTAAGATGAATTTCGTCCCGAAACATCTTTAATTAAAATAAAACGTGAAAAAAAAAATTATTTTCTCGTGTGGAATCGAACTTGCGACCCATGGTTCTGCCGAGCAAAACTCAATATTTCTAACCGATATACCACCTATACCACGCGCCCAGCCTGAGCGCGCTCCCCCGAGAATTTTTTCGGTACCTTTTAATTCGCCGAATGCCTAAGTTTTTTTTATCTCATTTTAAAAACAGGAATGTTAAAACAGAACATTAATTTTTATTACGTAAGTCAAACAAAACTGATTCAGATTATTTTAAAACATTTTAAAACTAGTATTAATATAGTGCCACATTAAAACAATAATATTCCTATTTTTAAAATGTGAACAATTTTATTCCTATTTTTAAAATGGGACTCTATTTTATTCCTATTTTTAAAATGGGACTCTATTTTATTCCTATTTTTAAAATATGACTCTATTTTATTCCTATTTTTAAAATATGACTCTATTTTATTCCTATTTTTAAAATATGACTATTTTATTCCTATTTTTAAAATATGACTCTATTTTATTCCTATTTTTAAAATATGACTCTATTTTATTCCTTTTTTTAAATATGACTCTATTTTATTCCTATTTTTAAAATATGACTCTATTTTATTCCTATTTTTAAAATATGACTCTATTTTATTCCTATTTTTAAAATATGACTCTATTTTATTCCTTTTTTTAAATATGACTCTATTTTATTCCTTTTTTTAAATATGACTCTATTTTATTCCTTTTTTTAAAATATGACTCTATTTTATTCCTTTTTTTAAAATATGACTCTATTGTATTCCTTTTTTTAAAATATGACTCTATTTTATTCCTATTTTTAAAATATGACTCTATTTTATTCCTTTTTTTAAAATATGACTCTATTTTATTCCTATTTTCAAAATATGACTCCATTTTATTCCAATTTTTAAAATGTGGCAATATTTTATTTATATTTTTAAAATTCCTCAATCTCAAAGTTTTGCTGGTTTTAAAAATTCGCGGGGATTTTCTAGATTTGAGGTTTTGAAAAGCGACATCTATGCGTGGTGCCCAAATACACCTTGACTGCCTTCCCTGAGATAGCGCGCTTAGGCCTATATTAATAATAAATTTACTTTTGTTAAAACTTTAAAACTTTTTCGTCGTTAATTTAAGACGAATTTCGTCTCAAAACATCCTTAATTAAAATTAAACTTAAAAAAAAAAAAATTTCGTCGTGTGGAATCGAACTGCGACCCATGGTTCTGCCGCGCAAAAGGCAACTGCTCTAACCACCATACCACTAGCCTAGTTATCCAAGCCACTATGCGTGGTGACCAAATACACCTTGACTGCCTTCCCTGAGATAGCGCGCTTAGGCCTGTATTAATAATAAATTTACTTTTGTTAAAACTTTAAAACTTTTTCCTCGTTATTTTAAGATGAATTTCGTCTCAAAATATCCTTAATTAAAATAAAACTTAAAAAAAAAAAAAAATATTTCCTCGTGTGGATTCGAACTGCGACCCATGGTTCTGCCGCGCAAAAGGCAACGGCTCTAACCACCATACCACGAGCGTAGTTAATCAAGTTCATATTCTAGGGGTATTTTTTTATAAAGCTCGCGCATGCGTATCAGATTCTTGGTTACACCATGACGTCAGCAAACCACCGCCGGTATTCCACTGGGGAATTTTTCATCGTTTCCCTCTCGTGGGCCCGTATATTTCAATTGACACCCGAGCGTGCTCGACGGGCTTTAAGTCTTCCGTTTATAAAAATATAACTTTTGAACGCCATCTGGCGTGCAAAAGTAAAAAAGAAACCGTTTTATATGATAGAGAAGGATTATTTGATAACATGAATCACGGTTGCAAATATTTAATTCAAAGTTTAAAAATAAATGATGTTCTGGATTTAAATTCTAAATTCAAGTCGGACTTAGAAAATAAAGCTCAAATGTTAAAAGAAGACTATGTTTGTTTTCTGTTCCACCCTGTTTCAAATGGGAGTTCTTATGGAATTTAATGAACCATAATACGAACTTGGACTACAAAATCTTTGTATCAATCTTCCAAAATATCAGCGGTTCCCTAAAGTAAATAATGTGGATTTTGTCATTTCTGGGAAGTTTCCTAAACAATTGAAAAGCTTCGTTAGTGGTAACAAAATTGAAACAATGGCTGCTCAGTTCGTTGCGAATAACACGGTTAGCTATGAAAAAACCAGCAAATGCTGTTTGAATAGAAACCCAATAGGGAAAAAAATTAATATCGTCAATCTTGAACAATACTATTGTTCTTGTAATTATTCACCAAACTGCTACCACATTCAAGCGGCGAAACTCTTCCAGGAACAGTATGTGGATCTAAATCTGGAAGACTTAGATAATGAGCAGAATCCTCAATACACTTTGGATAAGCTTACACGAAAGAGAAAGGTTAATTCATCCTCTGAGATCAATTCAAAGTCTCCCACCTTCAAGGTTAAAAGGACAAAACCTGTTACACATTCAACTCCAATGAAAAGTTCCAATTGTAACACATCAAAAGAAAAAAAAC
This sequence comes from Phalangium opilio, assembly GCF_054372755.1. Classification (NCBI taxonomy): domain Eukaryota; kingdom Metazoa; phylum Arthropoda; class Arachnida; order Opiliones; family Phalangiidae; genus Phalangium; species Phalangium opilio. The sequence continues at coordinate 268,747 of NW_028324159.1, read as the reverse complement.
AAAACTTGCAGTATGAGGCTAATGGAAAAACATTAATGCAGCAGGAAGAGCAATCCATTACGATGAAATCAGATTTGAATAACCATTCAAATAATAAAATTATGGAAACCAAAAAACTTGGAATTCGTTTTTGCTGCATTGAAAATCACTTGGAATTAAAACATTTTGATTGTCAGAGAATGTGTGAAGCAAATTTTGAAAAGGATAATTTTAAACAATCACTTTTACCTCAGAATTATATAGATGGTGGTTTGCTAAAGCAATGATTGTTTTATTAAAGGTTATGGGAAAATCAACCACTAATATTTGGTGGTACTTTAATAAATCTACTAAATATGGCAAAATAACTGGAGAATGCTTTAAATCTTTAAAAGTTAGATAAATTGACTCAAAGCTCACATAATTGCTAGTTTTATATTTTTCCAATTAGCGGAAAATTTTCCGCGTTTTATTTTTCCGGAAAATTTACAACCCTAATATATTTCGTCAAACTTTTCAACGCTCTCGCAATTCATCAAATCCTTAACAAACTCTTTGTAAGCCTGTGTTTGTTCAGGAGTTGCGTCCGTAGTCTTAAGCCAGTCAGTAACATTTCGGTTTACGTGATTATGGCAATAGCAATTGTTATTTCTTCCAACTTCAGAACTCTTTGAAATTGCGATTATCAAGCCAGGTTCGCGGTCGCACATAATTGGAACTTTTTTTTCCATAGGCATCAAGCATCAATTTGGGAGCAACAAAATCTTTCCAGAAATGAAGATGTGTTCCTTTCAATTTATGGTTATGCACCATGGCAAAAATAGGAAATATCGGCTGCTCAACAAGCTCAGTATTTTTCATTGTAACAAAGGAAACATAAAAATTTCCCACTTCAAAAGTTGTGTCATAAGATATTAGTTGTTCCAAGTCGGAATCTTCGGACGACCCTTTTAACAAACGAAGACCAAGGTTCAAAACATCTGGATGACTTATTATCACGGAGAAATTTTGCAAATATGAAACTTCCAAAATTGCATCTTTTAGTGGTCCTTTTGAAAGTTGCATAAAATTGAAATATGGATCGTTTGAAATCATGTTATCATGGTCCATCCTGTACTTAAACTTTTGAGTCTGTTTAAGGTCTCGGGCTCCAATGTCTTGTACTTCATGGTGACAAACCTTGATTTCAGGTTCAACAAATGTTTTCGATTTGAAAACTAATTCAGTTTTATCTAAAAGGCTATTGTTAGCGTTTCTAGGAGTCATACCTTTGCCAAGATTTTCTTTAATATTTTTTCGTACAGTTTTCATAGTTGTAGTAAAAACTCGTTGATTTTTGGTGGAATTAACATGGCAACGACGTTCTGCCAAACATGAGTCGCCCCAGTACTGAATTAAAATAGCCATATGTTTTCTATTTTTATTATTTCGGAGTTTGAAAACAATTTTGAAAAAATCAGAATTCATTTTAAGGCTCGTTCCAGGTCTAACATAATAATATTGCCGAATAACAGGCTTTATAGGTGGCGAAATTCCAGTTGTTCTGGATAAGTTCCAAAAAATTCGGTCGGAGCATATAACATCCGTTTCTTCCTCAACGGGAACTCGAAAAGCTATAATTTCTCCTCCTTTTGGAGTGAAAGTGTTTGGCAGAACAGTTCTGTAGATGGGACCACTTTGCTTTCCTTTCAAAATAGATTTCAATATCTGTTCAGCTTCTACAAACCCTAATTTATGGGAGCAATTGCTGCGGAAAACACCAAATGTCTCAACATTCATTTCAGATATAGGATCATTATTAGTAGTGTATTCATCTTCACTTGATTCAGAATCAGTGAAAGGTTTAACAAGATTGTCAGTAAGTGAAGTTTCTTTGTGAATCACATGGTTATTTCGATCAACCGTACCCATATTTTCTATGGGTTGGACATTTGTCGGGTCTGTGGTCGGTTGTTCCGTACCAAGCCCATTGGCAGTGTTTTTGACGGTTGGCTTGACCATTCCGTCGTAGTCCTGTTGAATCATACCCATATTTTCTATGGGTTGGACATTTGTCGGGTCTGTGGTCGGTTAATTGTTCCGAACCACGCCCATTACCAGTCTTTACGACTGTTGGCTTGACAATTCCGTCGTACTTCTGATGAACCATACCCATATTTTCTATGGGTTGGACAGTTGTCGGGTCTGTGGTCGGCTCTTCCGAACCACGCCCATTACTAGTCTTTACGACTGTTGGCTTGACGATTACGTCGTAATTTTGATGAACCATACCCATATTTTCTATGCAGTATCTATAATTTCATGTTTTATTGATAAAATAGACAAACGTCTTTCCAACCAAGTGGTTCTTGTGTCGCAGAAAAAGAAACAACTTCCAAGGAGTCTTCTTCCAGTGAACCTTTGGCACTTTCTAAAACGCAACATCAAATAGAATTTAAAGGAGAGCAGCATACAAACTGGATAAGGAGAGTAGTGCTCAATCTAAACCCAAGCTTCACGGAGGAAGGATACCCCAAAATGGTTGACAAGGTAAGACTACTTTTATTTATTATTATAATATTTTGTGAGAATTAGGTAATTCCAAACTTAATTTCTTAGGAAAGAACATCAATGCATGTTAAATTCACTGAATATCGGAAAAATCCGAAAAAGAAAGATTTTGATTAAAAAGGAAAAAAATAGTATTAACTTTTACATTTAATTGAAATTAAAAAAATTAATTGAAATAAAAAAAATAATTGAAATTTTAAAAAAAATGATTGAAGTTTAAAGAAAGTAATTGAAATTTAAAAAAACTAATTGAGATTTAAAAAATTCAGTGTGTAACCGTCCACACCAAGCACCTCCTTCCCGGTGAAAAACCGCGTCGTCTGCTTTGTTAATTTTCATTTTTTACATTTAAATTTTATAATGTTAAATTGTCCCAAAGTGGCGCCTTAAGCGCCACTGCTGTCAAACTTCAAAAAAAAAAACATTTTTCGTGGGGATAAAAACCCCTGCCTACAATCTGTAAAGCGGGTCAGTCGGCAGTTCATTTGTATTCGCGCTCCTGTCTGGTCGCGTTTGTTTTTGTTTTGAATAAATCCAAGTTATTATTGTAAACCACACTGCGTTTTCTTCGACAATGGATTACCTGGTAAATATTGTTAGTCATGGACAATAAGTCCTTTAAACGGGAACCTGGGAACTTCTTAGTTTTCTTGTTTTAATTTAAATTCTTTGTGAGCCGTGAAAATTAGGCCCCCTTTCCTACTTTCTAATTTTACGGTTACATAAAGTGGCGAGCTTGCCAGGACTCGTTAAGACTGACAATTACCAATTGTACTTAACGCGTACTTGTGAAAATTACTTGTGCCATTGCTTGAACTCATTAACTGTCGCGTCATGAATTCCGCCGATCCGCAAGCTTTGTTCGCGGCGCTCAACGCGCAGTTACCGGGATCCTATACTCCCCCGAGGAGGAACACTCCTCCTCCAAGCCTTGGTACTAGTCCGGCCCATGGACCAGGACAAGCGGCAGGAGGAATCCCTCCTCCGCCGCCGCCACCGCAAGGTGCAGCGTCAAATGTATTGATTCAAACTATTCAAACACTTGCGACAACGTTAACAAATATAGAAACTAGACCAGCCGCAAAAAATAGGGCAAAACCACCCCCTCACTTAATATTTAGTGGTGTTGAAGGTGAAAGCGCGCCGGAATTCCTTCGGACTTTGACGGAATTCGCTGAATATCACAGCATGACAGGAAATGACATTATCGCGCTTCTACCCCAAATATTAAGGGGCCGTGCATTAATCTGGTTTAGAGACATGAATAGGCCTAATCAAGCACTAACGTGGCGTACAGTAAAAGGCGCTTTTAGAGACTATTTCTTTTCGGTAAGAGCGGAGGAATCCCTCCGCCTAGAAATAGCGCAGTTTAAACAACCTGCTAGTGTCTCTTTTGACACGTACATCGCGAATATCACCGCGATGAATCAGAATCTACGCGTTCCGTACACTGACTCTGAACTTGTTGGTATTTGCAAGAGAAATATCCTCCCCGAAATACGCATCCATGTCTTTAACGACAACATAAGGACAATGCGCAGTTTCATAGAAAAAGGCTGCGTAACAGAAGAAATTTTACGAGCGACCCCGTCTAGCTCATTGTATCCTACTGAAAGGGCAAAGTCTACCCCGCGTGAATCCAGTGGGAGAAGAAATTCTCCCACCGCCGCGGTTTTTACTAAACCGCCGGGGGGAGGGGCATAATCAAAGGTTGCGACACCTAAAGCAAGAAATACCAACAGACCAAAGACTCCGACAGGTTAAGCCCGAGCAAAACGACTTAAGTCGTGTAGAGTGCTACAAGTGCGGACTATTAGGGCATTATGCACAACCTGTCCGCACAAAGACAGGCTTCGGAAAACGCGAAAGCGGGAAGACAAAAAGGGAATCGTCTTCCCGCCGCGCGAAGAAAATAAAGCCCCTCATGGAAATTGGCTCTATGGATGTGCGTCGCTGTGAGGTTGATCCTCCAGTGGCCATAGAAGCCGTGTATTCGCATGGGACTTTCGCGACTAGACTAGATTCAGGCGCTGATGCTTGTTTTATCAGCTTATATCAGTGGCGTAATTTAGTCAGAACTTTGAAACCAGACTTAGTACTTCCGGAAGAAGAAGAGACTCAATGCATAGTGTTAGGCGATGGACGTTATACCTTCACGAAGGGACGCGCGCGAATAGACTTCCGCTTAGGACAGTTAAAACTAAAGCAAGAGTTTCACGTAGTTCCCTCACTGCCAAACGATTTTATTCTGGGAAAAAATTTCCTGTATAAACATCGTGCCATTTTGGATTTTGGTACAAAAACGTGTCAGATTGACGGAACCACGTTTCCATTCGTGCTTAATCTCCCTGGGTTAAAGACACCAACCCCTCAGATTATCGAGGATATTGAACAAACTGTCGCGTCGCCTACACTGAGTCCTAAACAGAAGGAAGACTTAAAAACTTTATTATTACGATTTCCAAAACTATTTTCGGAAAAAGCGGGACGTACTAACTTAGTCTATCACGAGATACACACTACCACCGATGTTCCCGTTAGTCAACGCGCATATCGTGTTAGTGACGAGAAAAAACGGAAAATTGAAGATCATCTTCACGAAATGATCCGCAACGGAATCGTGAAACCATCCGTTAGTCCTTACGCGTCGCCTATGGTACTTGTCCACCAGAAATGCGGAAAGATACGTTTCTTCGTAGACTATCGCGCTTTAAATAAAGTGACCGTGAAAGAACCGTATCCGCTTCCGAGAATAGAGGAACTATTAGGAAAAATGGGTGCCCCAAAGTTCATCACAGCACTGGACTTAAAGAGCGGCTATTGGCAGATAGATCTCCATCCGCAGGCGAAAGCGAAGACTGCTTTTATGACGCATGCGGGAAAGCACGAGTTCGAAGTACTTCCGTTCGGTCTATGCAATGCGCCGTCGTCGTTTCAACGACTCATCGACGAAGTCTTCAGGGATGGACACCACTTTTCCATCTGTGTCTATCTGGATGACATCGTCATTCCATCCAGTACTTGGGCAGACCATTTACAAGCCTTGGAATATGTCTTTCACCGACTGTCTGAAGCGGGACTTACGCTTCAGACGAAGAAATGTAGCTTTGCGCAAAGCGAAGCGACCGTGTTAGGGCATATTGTCAATGAACGAGGGATTCATATTGATCCCTCCAAGACTAGGGCTATAGTAGACTTTCCCGTCCCAAAGAACGTGAAAGAAATCCAAAGATCTCTGGGCATGGCGGGATGGCACTCTCGAATCATCCCGCAGTATTCCAAGATCGTTGCCCCATTAAACCACCTCAAGAAGAAAGACGTTCCGTACCAGTGGAAGAAAGAACAGCAGGAAGCGTTCCAGGCCATCAAGGATGCGATCTGCATGGCGCCTCCTTTAGCGGCTTACAACCCTAAGTTGCCGTGTCTCCTGACAACGGATGCTAGCGACGCCGGACTTGGAGCTTTCCTGTCACAAATCCACAATGACGTCGAGGTACCTATTGCCTATGCCAGTAAACAACTGACCGACGTCCAGAGAAGATATACCACGACGGAAAAGGAATGTCTTGCTATCTATTGGGGAGTTGGGAAGTTCCGGCCATGCTTGGAGAATATCCCGTTCACTGTGATCACGGATCACAAGGCACTACAGTGGTTATTCACCTTGAAAGAACCAAATTCTAGACTCGTTCCTTGGGCAATGTACCTGCAGACGTATGACTTCAAGATCATACACAAGAAGGGAGTTGAGAACAAGGTTGCGGACGCATTATCAAGAGCGCGTGTCTCGCTATTAGCCATGTCGTTGGAAGACATGACTTCACCGTCATCGTCAGAAGATTCCAGTCCAGCGGAATCCTCTTCAATGACGTCGACTTCGTCCTCGACCAGTAGCGGATTAGCTCCTCCCGCCAATCACGCATTGTACCACTCTTTCACACTAGAAGAAGTACGAAAGGCCCAACAAGATGAACAAGCCACCAATGACATCATAGTCCAGATATCAGGAGATAATCCTCAACGACATCGGTACTACGAACTAAAGAACGATGTCTTATATCGAAAGGCCTATGGTAGACAACCAGCGAAAATCTATTTTCCACAGTGGTTTTGGCGGGACGCCATCCGCTTATTTCACGACCACCCTCTATCTGGACATCGAGGTCGAGATCGTACCTTCGATAAGGTACGGGCCAGATAGTGGTGGCCATCGTTAAGGCAGGACGTTACCGAGTACGTCCGCGGATGTCCTTTGTGTCAGATGCACAAGGCCCGCAATAGAAAACGTCCAGGTCTCATGCAGCCTACGGCCATTACTGAGCCATTTGATTTGCTGGGAGTGGACATAATGGGACCTCTACCAAGAAGCCGACACCATCACAAATACCTCCTGGTTTTCACGGACTATGCTACCAAATTTGTCGAACTGTACCCGATGAAGAACCTCACATCCAGAACTTGTGCGAAGAAACTCGTCTCCATGATAGTTCGCTACGGATGTCCGAAAGCCATCGTAAGCGACAACGGGACACAATTCGTTTCTCAACTTTGGAAGGACATTCTCAAGATGTTCAAAGTCAAACCACGATACATCACTCCGTATCATCCACAGAGTAACATCGTGGAACGCACATTGTTCCCCCGGGCATTGTCAAAGCCCTTGTAATCCCCCTACTTCTCCTTCACAACCTAAATGGGAATATCCCTTGAAACCCTTAGACTCTAGATCGAAAGCTAGAGCTCAAAACACTTCAAGTAATCAGAGAACCTACAACAGAAGCTTTAACCAGAGATCTAAGTCCCCTGGTCGTCAATGTTATAATTTCCAAAAACCAAGACATCTAGCACCCGACTGTCCTGATAAAAAGATTAGTAAGTCGGGGGAAGCCCAGACGGGAGAGCGACCACGAGGGACCGGTGCCCAATAAATTCCCCTAAAAAGAAGCGTGTCGCGTTCCCCCTGAGGATCGAATCCGTCAGGAAAGGTTCAGTTTATTAAAGGGTTACCTTTCCCGTTACTTTTGAACACGCAAAAGTTCACGCTAAGTTAGATAGTAGGGCAGATGCTTCTTTTATTAGTCTAGATCAATGGCAGAGAATTTGTAAATTTAGAAACTCTTCAAAATTACCTGGAGATGAACCATTGGATTGTGTAGTTTGGGGCGATGGCCTTTATACTTTTACAAAAGGTTCTCACGAACTAGAGTTTACTCTTAAGTCAAACGAAAGTGAAAAACAATTTAAGTTTCAATTTTATATCGTTCCTTCCCTTGGGACAAGATTTCCTTGAAGAAAATAGGGTCAAATTAGATTTTGAATCGTCACAATGTCTAGTGGGTAACTTAAAGATCCCTTTTTCAATTCCATCAGAAAAGGATCCAATAGATAAGGAGATTGTGAATAGTATTTGGGAAGCGGTTTCCGCAGCCAATATCTCTGATGAACAACGTTATCAATTAGAATACCTTTTATTGAAATTTCCTGAGTTGTTTTCGGATAAAGTCGGAAGAACAGGGCTAGTCTTCCATAAGATTCACACGGGAAATAGTCCGCCCATAAAATCTCAGCCTTATCGTGTTAATGACCAGAAAAAGAAAATAATTGAACAACATGTAAAGGAAATGTTAGATGACGGGATAATCAGACCCTCAGTATCTCCTTGGGCTTCGCCCGTAGTTCTGGTTGATCAAACAAAACGGGGTAAACCCTATAGGTTTTGTATTGATTATAGAAAACTAAACAGTGTTACATCAAGGACCCTTATCCTTTGCCTAATATAGAGGATATGCTAGCTGGAGTAGGAAGACCGAAATCTATAACCACCCTTGACATAAAATCAGGGTATTGGCAAGAGGAAATGCACCCTAAGAGTAGAGAAAAAACTGCTTTTGTGACTCACATGGGAAATTACGAGTTTAATGTACTCCCTTTTGGGCTTTGTAACGCCCCTAGCTCTTTCCAGCGATTAATTGGCGAGATCTTTAGAGACGCAGATTACTTCCAATTAATTGACTATTTTGATGATTTAATCTCGCTTAGCGAAGATTGGGATCAACACTTAACGTGTTTAGAATACGTCTTAAATAGATTAAAGGAAGCGGGTCTCACCCTTCAGTTGAAAAAATGTCGTTTCGCTCAAAAAGAAGCTACTATATTTGGTCAAATAGTAAATGAAAAAGGAGTGCATATAGATCCCTCAAAAATTGAAGCCATTGAGCAATTCCCTCCACCTAAAAATGTTAAGGATGTCCAGAGATTTTTAGGGATGGCAGGTTGGCATAATAGGTTTATTAATCACTACTCCCAAATAGTAGCTCCTATTAATAAACTTAAAAGAAAGGATAAATAATTTAATTGGGGTATCGAACAACAACAGGCGTTTGAAAAGATTAAGGAAGAAATTTGTAAGGCTCATCCTTTAGCTTCCTATAGAAGGGATTCCCCGTGCATTCTAACTACAGATGCTAATGATGCAGGGTTAGGTGCCCTTCTTTCCCAAATACAAGATAATGTAGAAGTTCCTATAGCCTATGCTAGTACAGGACTTAAAGACGCAGAAACAAGGTACTCCACTAGCGAGAAAGAGTGTTTAGCCATTTGTTGGGCAGTTAAGAAGTTTAGGCCCTTTCTAGAAGGTCGTAAATTCACTGTCCTTACTGACCATCAGGCTCTGAAGTGGTTATTTAATATCAGGGAACCAAATTCTCGACTAGTTAAATGGGCTATGTACCTTCAAACATTTGACTTTACAATTAAGCATAAAAAAGGATTAGAAAACGTAGTAGCTGACGCTTTGTCGAGGAGGGCCCCGATAAACGTCTTAAGCATAAACTTTAGCTCCTCTACTTCGAATTCTACTAGAAATTTGGATCCAACTAGTAGTAGCACAAGTTCAAATTCTACCGCTAGTAGTAGTTCGTCAACGTCGTCTAGTGATTCTGTCGAAGGTCAAATACGTCCCCCAGGTCCTAGAGCCCTATATTCAGTATAAACATTAGAAGATTTAAGAAAATCTCAACGGGAAGACCCTTTCGCTTCCCCTATAATCAATTCCTTGCAAGGACCTAACCAAGTTAGGCATAAACTTTTCGAATTAAAAAATAATCTTCTCTATAGAAGACCTTACAGGAACTATCCCGAGAAAATTTATTTACCACCCCGCTTAAGGCTAGAAGCCATGCTGTTATTACACGACCACCATTTATCAGCTCACAGGGGCAAAGATAAGACCCTGAGCAAAGTCACATTTAGATATTGGTGGCCAACTATAGTCAGTGACGTCCAGGACTATGTTAGAGGATGCACTTTATGCCAACAGTTTATGGCTTGGAACAGAAAAAAGCCAGCGCTAATGCAACCCTCTGAAATAACAAGTCCTTGGGACCAAATTAGTGTCGATATTATGGGACCTTTCCCTCAAAGTAGACACCATTACAAATACCTAATAGTCTTTGTTGATTACATGACAAAATTCGTGGAAATGATACCACTTAAAACTATTACAGCAAAGAATAATGTAATGATAAAATGTTTTGGGGGAATGGAATTGTGCCCGAAAACAAGAGATAAGTAAATTTTTGAAATTGATTACCTGTAAAATAAGTTATTTCAACGGAAAACGGTAATGGAACGTTGTTTTTTCTTAAGCATGCCTTTAAGTTTCAATTAAAAAGAAAAATTAATATCTGAACCTTAAGTCAAGTGATAACCTCAGTCTTATCGATACTTTTTTAAGTCTTGATTCTAATCAAGACATTTTTGATTAATATCTGCAACTTCAGTCTTAATTGTTTATTAATTTATTTTAATGTTGAAACCGCGGTTGATTTTAGCCATTATTTCATCGCGTATTCCCTCATACCATAGAATCGGCATTATTATTTAATTTCCGATTCCCTTATACCATAGAATCGGCATTATTAATTAATTCCCGATGGGGGTTGACCAGAAATATACCAGATGTTCCCACGCAGATCATTCTTAAAGACTGTTTTAATGCCATTGTTTCAACAACATTTAAATACTTTCATGATCAACATGAATGACTTTAAAGTGTGTCTTATTCTGGCAGTTGGTGAAATAGGCAATTTGTGGTAAAAGTGACTATATATAAACCAACTACCAATAATTTGGGAAAGGTAGCAATGTTTTGGTGGAAAAACATCCAATTTAGTAATATCCTTCTAAATGGGCAATTTGATAATAATTTGAAAGCAATAACAGGCGCAAGTTTAGTGCAACATCGCTACTTTGGTACTGTTAGAGATTTTTTTTGTGTATTTTTGAAAAAGCTGGCATAAGCTACTTTAAGGTCCGCCCTCTTGTTGACTTCTAGTTGGTTTCAGACTTTGGTATTGAAAAATTGCTGGGTAGAATATTTGGCACCGTGTTAGGGCAGGCAATGGAACAGTTTAGCTTTAGCATTAATCATTGGATATAACTATTTATTTATACTTATGAAATGAATCGTGAAATTACGTGTTGTCAGCTATTTAGGTCTTGAGTACAATAATTTAACAACTATAAAAATTATTGTCAATAATTTTATTCAATAAAAGAGTTCTTTAATGAATAATTATAACATTATCTGGAATTTTGAAGTGAACTTTTGTTTAATAATTCCTCGTGAATCATTTAAGAATTAAATAACATTATGGATATTTAGTTTCTTGAGTATTTTAAAAGCTTTAAACACGTATGATGATGTTCTGTTAATGCACAAAAGATATATTTTGTGTACACTTTTGGTTTGGTATAGCTGAATTTATTTACAGCATTTAATTTGGGCTTAAATTCTCATGGTTCATTTGTTATTATAAATTATATTATTAAATTTTCTTTCTAGTAATATTTTTTGTTTTCCGTGTTTAAGCTAATAGTTGCGTATTTTATAAGGTTTTATTCGTAGCTTCCGAAGGAAAATTTAATTTTTGTCTCCAGAATGGTTTTTAAAATAATTAGTGATTTGTTCTCGTAAAATTTTCAATTCAGTGGTAAATGTAAGTTTCAGTATGTAATCATTGAAGAGATTAATGAAATTTTCAAAGACAATCATACGTGAAGGATGGACTTAGAAGTCCAACATTAATGTTGAATGCTTATAATAATTTTGATAATCTCTCAAGTAAAAGATTCCATTTTTAAAAAGTGTTCATATACATTTAATCCTAGGACTCTCAAATTGGGAATTTATAATAGCCTAGTTGCCAGGAAAACAGTAATTTTTGTCTCATATAAAGGGTGGGGGAGGGGTGTCTTTGGTAAATCACCTTTAACATTTTTAAAGATGCTTTTTAAAAGCGTACAGATATGTTGATGTAAAATATGAGTTGTTCAGATGCCCTTTAATTGTTAGTGATAATTCTAATTCATTTCACAAACATTTTTCGTATTCATTATTATTGCATGATAGCGTTAGTGGTTAATGAGTGAGTGTCATTAATTGACATCTTTAATTACCGATTTCATCGAGCTTCTTTTGTTTGTCAAACGTTCATTACGATGGTTTTAATTACGAAGTTTCAATGCAAATTGAATTGCGAAGATTTTAATTGCGAAGGTTCAATGCAAATTGAAATGCGATGGTTTTAATTATGAAGTTTCAATGCAAATTGAATTGCGATGGTTTTAATTATGAAGTTTCAATGCAAATTGAATTGCGATGGTTTTAATTATGAAGTTTCAATGCAAATTGAATTGCGATGGTTTTAATTATGAAGTTTCAATGCAAATTGAAGTGATAGTCCACGGTGATGAAAGATTAGCGAGTGAAGTAATTGAGGTTTAATCGGGTGGTGAAGGAGGGGGGATTTGGGGTGTTTCACCACCCTCGGACACGGGGTAGTCAGTTCCTGTAGGGTAGACATTCTGACAAGTCCCTTATTCCCTCAAAACTTTGTCGCCCAGAAGCTAGGCTTACAGAAGTGAGCTAAACTTCCGACAGTACATATACAGCCGTTATTAGGCAACCCTTGTTTGAAGAAGTTATTTTGCGAATCCTTTTACGAGCTTCTATTTTGTTTGTGGACCAATTGCCAAGTAGCGAAGTTGAAGCATTGGGATATATTTTTTGGAACTGTGGGAAGGTTGTTTCTTTGTACATCTTTGTTGTTCTTAATCCAAAGTCACTTTCACTCTTTGAACGTGCCAATCCAAAGCGTCTGAATATCAGTAGAGAAATTGAATATGGATATTTCTTGATATGTCGTTTCTGTCTTATGTCTTGTTGGGTTTTTTTTTCCAAAATGATAGTTCGGGAAGTTCTATTGGTCATCGTATTTTTTAACTATACATTTTAAATATTTTATATTACTCGTGTTGGCTATGATGAAATATCTTTCTGTTGGCGCATACGATAGGAAATTACTGATTTGTCGAAAGAATGTTGTATTTGGTTATATTAGTTGTGTAAATGGCGGGGGGGGGGTTGAAGTAAAACTTTACAATTTACTGGATATTATATATTCATTTAAATATAAAATTTTAGGCTATGTTTTTAAAATTTTGTCACGCAACTATTAGCTTTAACTTAAAGAACACTGCGGTTTTATAATCATTATTATGTGCATGGGTTACCAAAAAGACAATGAAATGGTTATTAAACTTAAAATTGTTTTTTTTAAATTTTCCAGAAAATTTTTGCAAATTCTATCCCTGTTGATTTATAGGAAACGTCACCTGTCACGCAGATAGATTACCCTAGCTGTTTAGAAACACTAAGAGAATATGCAAAACTTCCTGGAATATTTTGATTGAAATAAAAAATAGTTTAGTTATTTTTTATATATGGGGCAATGTCTTTAATTTTTTAGTGACGACAATAGTGAAAGGTTCTATTACACTTTAAAATCAATTTCTACACAAAGTGTAGAGTGTTAATTAATCAGACAATTAAATTAGTTCATATATTTCTTAGCCAAAATACTATTACTGGTATATTATACAAAAATTATACAAAGAAAAGGATATAATAAAAGATATTATTTAAATATAAAATTTAAGCTATTTGGGTTTTCTAGTTGTAAATACATAAAATTAGTCTAGATTTTTTTAACTTTTTAAAATGAGTAATGAATAAATTTAAAGAGTGTCTTAACGTTAAAGTATGTAGAGCGTTGGTAATGAAGTTGTGAAACTGATATTTAGTGAACCCTTTGTGAAAAAATTAATTGGAATTGATATTGGTTTAAAATTTGGATACTAGTGTCTAAATTTCAGTTCAACAAGTCTGTTTTAAGTAGCCTTTTTACGAGCCTATTAAGAAATTAAATTTCATTGCAACGCTTTACTAACAGGGGTTACGCTTTTAGTTTTTTTACCTCTTGGAAATTCCATAATTAAAGCAAGATTCTTGGTGTTTTTCTCTCGTAGCAATAGCTAGGCCCTACAACCCTCCCTCCGCTCCCTTTTAACAGCTATTGCCAAGACAACTCCGAAATGAACCTTGAACCAACGTAAACCTTAGACTTTCTTGAGGGCCGATAATTTTACCTAGTCATGAATTACTCTAAGGTAATACGAAACTATTCGTACATCTCTGGCAGGATGTATCGTAAAGATATCCAATATAACGGTTCACACAGAACACTTTTGAATCACAAAGATATCCAATATAACGGTTCACACAGAACACTATGGAATCACAAAGATATCCAATATAACGGTTCACACAGAACACTTTGGAATCACAAAGATATCCAATATAACGTTTCACACAGAACACTTTGGAATCACAAAGATATCCAATATAACGGTTCACACAGAACACTTTGGAATCAAAAAGATATCCAATAGAGTGATTCACGCAGAACACTTTGGAATCACAAAGATATCCAATAGAGTGGTTCACAAAGAACACTTTGTACCTGCAAAAGATTCAAAATAAATGGTACACGCTTCACACCCAGAACTGTGAACCGAAAAAATTACGTTTCAATTTCGAGGCGAAGGATAATCTTTCTAAAAAAAAAGTTACATTTTTTATTCTATATAGCTTTTTCTTCCCTATAACACTGGCCCAACAACCCTCCCTCCGCTCCCTTTTCACAGCTATTGCCAAGACAACTCCGAAATGAACCTTGAACCAACGTAAACCTTAAACTTTCTCGAGGGCCGATAATTTTACCTAGTCATGAATTACTCTTAAGGTATTGTGAAACTATTGGTACATCTCTGGCAGGACGTGAAACCATCTGATACATAACATTAATTTTAGGGTTTACTACGGGTTCATTTTTTTAGGAATCCGGGCGCTTAACATTCCCTTTAAAATGTCTATACTCTTTCCAAAAGCAGAACTGTGACGTCAGTCAAGTTACTGACGAATCTCTCTCTTTTTCTAATCACAGTATCGCTGACCTCGTACCAGCCGTTGTCTTTTCTCACAAAGTTCACATAATGTCCGTCGGCTAACGATTCACCTTTATGAATAATCACCCCTTTAGTTTTAAAAAGCATCTTGTTCATTGTGACTTTTTGATTTTCGAAACTTGATATTTTGGTCGAAATCTTAATTGGTCGACCATCTTTGTAATCTCCACGTAGAAGACACAGAAATACGTACTTTCCGCTGGATATCAATACATCACGCTCTTGAATTGTAGGATTATCACAAAATACGCATCGCATTTCTGTTAATCTCATCCTTTTTTCTAAAGATTTCCAATCAATTTTATGTCGGTTTTCTAGTGGAAGATTGAAAATGTTGCTTTGAACAATGTTTTCCGAATTTTGTTCAACTTGACATTTGGGGCATTTGGTAACGTTTCGAGACTTTGACCAAAAAAGATCTTTTAGAGCCTTAGAGTAATCGGCTTACATTTCTTGGCTTATTGTCGTCAAGAGTACCATCAAAAATTCACTGGCGTCTTGTTGCTCATTTAGCGAAAAGTAATTACCAACAGCTATTCTCAGTTCCAAGCCTTTACGGCTAAAACTACCTTGAGAACTCTCGATGTCGTTTATTGCGTTATGAAGGCAGCGTAAAACTGGTTTTTCTACGAATGATCCGTTGTAAGATTTGACCAATTCTCTTAATTCGGGCACTAATAACAGTAGTTGCAAAACGCTATTTGAATAGCATGTTACTTGATCATCGTTATTTAAACCTTTCACGGGAAAACTATCCAAACTCTGTTGGTTCTTCCTTTTCTTCTTTGGCATTTCCTGCGCCGTATCGTCACATCTCTCTTCCTCGCCTTCTAAAACGCTTTTAGATAGAGTAGGTGCACTTCTTTTTCTACCTTGGCTTTGTTTTGACTCCGTTATTTTCAATAGAGGCAGATCTGGCCTATATTTTTTTGCGAAGCCTGTTATACTCCATAATGGCTCGTCCATCCGCCTTAATTTTAGTCGGATCGAACTGTAATAGATGGAGTCCGGCTAAAGACGTCACTCTTGATAAAGCGACGTACGCCATGCCGGTTCCGAATAAATTCGGACCTAAATCCATAATGGCGCATTTTAAACTCATGACTTGGCTTTTGTGTATCGTAATAGCGTACGCCAGGATGACGGGAAACTGGGAGCGCTTAACGTAAATTTTTGCCATGAGCAAAAATTTAACGCTAATTTTCTCAACTAAAAAATCGGAGATATCGTCGTCGTTATTCGGTTCGCGATCTACTCTGAGAAAAATACCAGTAACCTTTCCTTGTTCATCCTTCTTGAATCCAGTTACGAAACCCATCGTACCATTTACAACGCCTTTTTCAAAACTGATATTCCGAGAATGTTTTTATTCATTTTTTTCTCACAGTCTGCGAGTCTATCCTGACAAGGAATGCTTTCAACTTTCTCGCCGCTTTTTCGCAGCATTTCAAAGTTGAATTTGTCGCACATGGCTAATTTAGGCATCAAACAAATTGGTTGAAACCCTTCATTGAACAGCTTAATGAAAAGCTCCATAGCCACCTCGATGTATTTTCCTCCCTCAACCAATCTAGATTGTAAGGTTGCAGCTTCGGAAATATTTCCAATTCTAACTCTGCTTAGAATGTCGCCGTAACTTTGGTCGTTGGCTTGTCTAACATTTTGCGTTAGTTCATCGTATTTAAAAAACTTCCAAAAATCACTTCCTCCGATGCAATTGAATCTAAGTCTGGCTTCTTCGGAAGTGATTTTGATAAACGCGGGATTTCCTTGAACCGGAGGCAATAGGAAAAAGTCTCCCAAAACGAGGATAAATACAACTCCACCAAATTGTTGGTTCATTTCCCAAAATTCGTTCAGCCTCTAGTGAACGTGAGTCAGTAACACCGACGAGACCATAGAAATTTCATCAATAATTAACAGTTTTAAATTTCCCAAAGTTTCTTTCATAATGCTCATATTGTCGGAACTCAGGGAATGGTATTCGGCGATACGCCCATGATCTACTGGCAACATTAGTAATCTGTGTAATGTTACGCCATTAACATTCAATGCTGCCAAACCCGTTGGCGCGGCAATGGCCACGCTAGCAGGATTTTGAAAGCGTCGCCTTACAGGGTTGGCGAGAGTGTCGATAAGAAACGATTTACCAGTGCCACCAGGTCCCGACACAAAAAGGCACTTGTTTCTAGATTTTTCTCCCTCTTGGGAGAAGTGATCCATGATGTGATCATAAATTCTCCTTTGATCCGAGTTTAGTAACGCCACATTGTCAACAACAGTCTCGAGATTCATTTCCATGGCAGCTTTCACATCAGCCATCGCATGTTCGGTTTCGATAACGATTTCCTTCCCTTGCAGTGCATTTTCATCGTCGTCACTTTCAGCCTCCGAAATTATGGTTTCTGGCTCTTCGCCTTTTTGGAAGCCTTCCGTTTCTTTTCAACTTCTTTGGAAACCGAGAGTTTCTCGTGATATTCTCTCATATCTTTTAACACTGAAAGCGAGTTTTCGAAAGCATCCGCGAAGGTTTCAAACTCGCCTAATAGCTCATTTTCGTCGCGCCACGGTTTGAAGAGGATCAGTAGAGCGTGACAATACTTTTCTTTCTCCTCTATCGGGTCGTGAATGTAGTGCTCTACTATGTAGGGCTTAATTCTCTTTCTCATGAAACCCAGATTGTTTTTCAACACGATTACACTCGCATTTTTCTCGACACCATCAGAGTGCTTCGCATAATCGTAAAACTGACCAAATTCCCGCAAACTAAGATTCTCCAAGCTGTCGGGACGATTCGGATACTTGTCGTCGACGAACCCTTTTTGGCAAGTGTCCTTGCTTTCGGGGTCAGTTTCCCTCAAACGTGCGAGTTCCTTGTAACCTTTCAAAACTCTCGATCGGTTTTCTTTCAAGTTTGTGTTTATAAATTTAGTGCTGTCGGATTTATTGTAAAGGTCTTGGCCCAACATAAGATCCATAGCTTCGTATATGCCTACTGACTTAGAAGTCAGTGATTTCAATCTATAGGCAAATAATCTTTTGGACAAACTTTCGTGTTCTATCTCGTCAAAAGTTTTGTCCATGTCAGCCCGGTCTCCCTTTGTCACGTACGCCGTGACATAGTTTGCCACTATTTCCGATTTGTCAGCGACAAATTGCAAATCCATGTTGGCTTTGGAAGCCAAAAGTAGCGCGGAATTATAATCATTGATTAAAACTTCGTGCTGTTTTCTCGGCAAGTCGTACAGTCTAAAAATTAGACTTTTGTTCAAAAGACAAGATAAACGATACTCTGTTTCAGTTAATTTCCCAAATGGTCTATCATCGTGCTTGCCGTAGCGACCCTTGGGGAACAAATGAACGAAACTCAAGTACTCCAAGTTTTTGTCCTAAGTATTAATCGGCGCGGCTTCGACGCGCTACATTTGGTAAGCGGCCAATAAATCTTTCGGTGGTTGGACGTTCACCGGATGAATAGAGTAGTGATCGTACAGATCATTGGCTTCTCCCTCAGAAAGTTTTCGCAACAAAGCCTCGGGCTGTGTTAAAATTTTGTAGACGTTGCCTGGTGCAAGGCTAGACTGATTTTCATCCTGCTCCTGCATGTTAGAAGCGTTTTGGTCACCTTGACCGTCGTGAGGACCATGCGCTGGTCCTTCTGTTGGAACCGCAGCGGAAGCGCGTGTCACCGCATCAGATCCATCGTTAAGCAACGCAAGTGGATCTGTTACGCTCAGTAATTCATGGGGAGTCAATGAATTTTCATTTCCATCAATATCTTGCGTTCCACAAATATATTCCTCGCTCAATGCCGAAATATCAATGTCCTTATACAATGGATTAATTTTTTTCAGCACAGTGAACGCATTCAACACTTTTTCGAGGCAAACAACCTGTTGCCAAACCTTTTTGTCCGCAGTGGGAACGCCATTGACTAGGATATGCAGTTCGTGATTTTTGGGCAATGTCTTGGGAATCATCTTCAAATTTTTCTCCAGTGGTATTGGAAGATAAATTACTCTTCCCTTTAAAGCTTTAACCGTACCGAACTGCATGTTGGAATTGGTTTTAGTACCTAACCGCACCACAGTGTGGAAGGGCTTCACAAGCTGAATTAAAACTTTCTCAAACATGTTTAAATCAGTGACATCTGGCGGAGGACTGTCAACCAACAAGTTGTTCAGGAAGCTTCTGATGGGAACTTTTTCCTTTCGTAAATCCGTAGAGCAGTAACGACATAGAAGCTTGTCTGCCTCTCTTGTTTCTGAATTGTTCATTATCCAGCCAGCTCTTAAAATGAGATAGGCCTCGTTATCGAAAACAGCACTGTCTACGATTTTTTCTATTGATCTCAAATCCGATTTTTTGTACAATCTTAAGCAGCAGTCACAGGAAGTGTCGTGAAATTGTTTATTATTTAGCGCCGCTCGAACAAATTGACTTTCGTAAAGACTCAATATTTCACTTTCATCGAGACTCGGTCTTGGAGCGTTTGCGCTTCCTGTGGACGGATGGTTTTCCTCGTTATTTAAATTTTTTCCTCTTGCGGCAAGGATTTTTCTCAATTCCCCCATGATTTTGGTGAGAGAATCGTAATCACCAGTTTCAATTTCATTCGAAATCTTTGTTAACGCGTTAAGTAACGCCTTCACGTGATAAATATTATTCAAAATAGTTCTAATTCCCGAATAATGAGGAGCCAGTTCAGCAAAAGAACGTAAATAGCTTTGGCAATCTTCACTGTCAGCGCAATGAGCCGTTTGTCCCAGGAAAGGAACTATTCTCACCACGATCTCAGAACCATCTGGTGGTAAAGACACGTTGGATTTAGAGCAAAATTTATTTCTAAAATCGCAAAGGTCCAAACCTGCCTCAAAAATTTTAGTCACAGATTTTTCATTCGCATTCGCAACCGTGTTTATGAAAGTTAGCACTTTCGCAATGGCTCGAGTTCGAATATTACAAATATCACTGCATTCCCAATAAACGGTTTTGGGTTTAGTTTCTATAAGACCACTTTCATTGATCACGAAATTTCTTTTCGGATTTTTCTCCTCAGTTTCAACAATGTTGAAAAGATTCGTGACAACTCCCAAATTATTTACTTGAAAGACTCTCTCAACTTCACCAGCTTTGTTGTTATTTTTAATGTCAACGAAATTGCCCATTTCGTCAATGAATAATTCTTTATTGCCCTGGGTACCGCGGTCTCTTAGCACTTTACGTACATGACCATCAGCATCCAATTGGATAACTCTAGCATAGCGTAACTCGTGGTCATTTTTCAATATATTGCCATTATTTCCAATTGGATAATAGGTGGTTTCACGGAAATAGGCATCTTTGAGACTACTGTGAAGCCTTTTACCACCCACTACATCCGTTAAATTGTCCTGATTAACAGTACCAATTTCTTCGATTTTCACAGCAATATCTTTAAATTCACTAACGGTCCTTGTAAGATGGTAATTGTATGCCGAATATAGTTGCCTTTTTAAGTGTAAAATTTTACCCGCTAGCAATTGGCATTTTAGGTTTCGAGAGAGTAACTTTGAATTCCCCTCTCTAGTCAAGCTGTCCAAAGATTTTGTTGTACATAATCTTTCAGTGAGCCTTGTCAGTAAAAATCGTTTGAAACGTTCAGCTATGATTTTCCTATTTCCTTATTTAGTTTCTTTTTCGCGAAACCCATTTTACCCAGCGGAAAAGGTTTCTTACTGGTCTTTTGATTTTTAGTCAGAACATTTGTGGCGCCACCAGGTGGCATAGTTCTTTTATTTTTCTTTGCTCTCTCAATCGGAGATTTGCGGGTCGCATTCTTTTTTGAATTTCTTTTCTGATAATACTCCTTGCCTTTCAAGTAGTATTTACTATCCACAAGTTGTTTAGCTTGCTTTTTTTTCAAAGCTTTACTCACTTTTAACCTATCTTGGTGCTTTTTTTGTTCTTAAGTCTTTCTCGAGAAACCATGTTAAATATTGAATGCAATTAAATGGTCCACACAAAACAATTTGGTGTCGTAATGATATCCAATTAAGTTTTTCCCACAAAAGATTTTGGTATCGTAAAGATTCCAATATATGGTTCGCACAGAACACTTTGGAATCACAAAGATATCCAATAGAGTGGTTCAAACAGAACACTTTTGAATCACAAAGATATGCAATAAAGTGATTCACACAGAACACTTTTGAATCACAAAGATATGCAATAAAGTGATTCACACAGAACACTTTGAAATCACAAAGATATCCAATAAAGTGGTTCACGCAGAACACTTTTGAATCACAAAGATATGCAATAAAGTGATTCACACAGAACACTTTGTATCTATAAGAGGTACAAAAGAAATAGGTACACGCTTCACACGCAGAACAATGAAGCCAATGTACACTCTGATTTATATGATATACTACAAAAAATAAAAAGTAAATTACTTTTTAATATCGTAAATTGTATTACATAAACATAAAAACCTGATAAATACAATACACTCGAGTGCAATGATAAGCACTCGAATGAATAACTCAAATGGATGATTAACACTTGAGTGAAAGTCAATGTAATTAGTACAATGAATGTACCAAAAAAAAGGATTATGGAAGCCAAAATACGTTTCTAAAGTTTAAACAAAAGTTTATTCAACCTTACTAAGAGATTGCCTTTTAACAATGCAAAGCCCTTGACGAAACATATGGCACTAAAATAGGCTTCAAAGTTAATTTGATTGATGAACCACGTTGTCAACTTGTCACGTGAATCCGTCCCAATCTTGTCTGGCGCAAATTTTTCTGCAGTATTCTGACTAGGATCGGTTACGAATGGGGTAAAACTGAACTGAACTAACTGGCTATTGCCACTAAATATAGGGGCGCTGCTGGATTCAGGATTTAATGGAAGACATTTTTTTAACCAGAGGGACTCTGAGGTAGTATTTTTTTACATCAAATATGGAATTAACAAAAATATTATGTTTAACAAATGAAATCGCGAAATGAGATAGTTCGTCACGCTTAAGAACTAGCGTAATTGTCACCATTTCGTCGCCACGCCGTACGCAGTGTTTTCAAAATAGCCACTTCAACGGGGTACGATCATGTGTATATTGATATAGCGCAATTGAAGAATTAAGAATTTTAAATGTTGACAAGTTAGAAGTAACACACTTTGGAATTGATAAATATGCGGTTTACAACGAAGGAAACCGAAAACCATAACTAATAGAAGGAGAACAGGTATACATGTAGCAAATTTACAAACTTTACAAAGTAGAAACGACCAAGGCTTAACAATCGTAGAGAGCTTTGCCATCAATGGCTTTGCTTAAAAACTAGCGATCTTCAAGGGGCTCAGCCACATCAAATAATCTATCAATTCAAAGGTGAAGATTGAGCAGCAAATGTAATCACTGTTTGGTTGTTATAGTACACATAATTAAAAATGGTGTAGAGCCTGGACGTAAATGCAACTTCTTTGAAGCAACTCAAAGTGAACAGTGTAATATTCATGAACCTATACCATTTCAAGAGTTTGCCATTTTAAAGAAGTGAAGTCTGTGCACAAGGAACCAACAGTGGAACAATAACATACAATAACTGAAAAACCTTTAGTCAGCGCTCAATGTTCTGCTGTAGCTCTCCATAATAAAAGTAGGCTGCTGTGAAACTCCTTCAGCTACCTCAGCATGCATTCTCCACGGAATCAATATCAAATCCTCCAGATCACTGCCAACTCTAATACTAGGCCTTGAAATGTACGACAGAAGCATTTTTTATGTGACATTTTGAATTTGCGCTTACTAACCGTTAGATGGCTCTTTTCTGAGGCGAATTTTCGCGATGACGAAAGTAAATTCGTACTGCGCAGTCTCGCATGACGTCACGTCTTTCGCTTATGGCGGACCAGGGTGGGAAATAAGGATTTTTTTAAACTACTAAATAACCTGGTCCATGACCATTGACCAGGGCACATCGTCTGCTAAAGTACAGAAGTGGATAACTAAAATATTGGAGTTTATTCTAGAGGGCCGGTAGGCCCTTCTAGATAAGAACCCACACCCTCCCGTAATGTTAAAGAAATAATTAACAGATTTTAGGCTTAGCGTCCCATAGAAAAAGCATGGGATTTTTGGTGGTCCACTCCTTCGAATAACTCAGAAACTACTGCGAAGTTAAGGTTCGGAACACTTTTGAATTATCAAACAACTATTGAATGTTGAACTTATGAAGTTTGATTAAGAACAATTAAGTCTAAGTATTTTATTTTAATTAATTTATAAATCATGGTAAAACCGTTACATATATTACACTGTTTGCATAGCATTTTGTTAAGCCTCCATCGGGTTTGTGGCGCATAGGATAACGCGTCTGCTTATGGAGCAGAAGATTGCAGGTTCGAGTCCTGGCAAGCTCGGTGTTTATTTTTACAGATCTTTTATTCAACATAAATTAAATAATCCTATAAATACAATGTTTGTATAATTTTTTTGTTACGAAGTACGGGCTTGTGGCGTAAAGGATAACGCGTTTGCATTCGAGGCAAAACATTGCAGGTTCGAGTCTTGGAAAGCTCGTTGTCTATTTTTGATGAAGAATCTTAGTATATATAAGGGAAAATTCTTAAATAACAATCTTTCAATGAAATGTGCGCGTGGTTTAGAAATAATTTTTTTTAAATCTATACAAAAACGTCAACTAAACTTAATTGAGTCGCCAACCGCCTTTTTATATGAAATAAGTTACCACCCGCCAATCTATGGTGAATTAATTTACCACCCGCCTACCAATTGTGAATTATTTTACCACTCTCCTGCCAAATGTTTTAAAATTTTAATCTTTCCCATAAAATAATGAGAGGCACTTGGAGTGAGCCAATATGCTCACGAACATCTTACTGGATCATCGAGTTAATGACGTTTGACAAGCATATTATTTTTATAATAGATTAATACAAATTAAGGCTGAAGGAACAGATATTATATAAAAAAGACTTGGTTTGCCCAAGCCTTAAAAACAAAACGATAAGAGTTTTTCCAGTTGTCTGAAGCGCGGATATTATTTTTTTCTATTGAATTTTACAGACAATCCGTATTTTACTACTCTGTAGAATTTAATTCAATCACCTGATTTTACTGCTAATGGATTAGTTTCCGATAAATTAATTGAAAAAAAAATTACTTATCTCAGATTTTTCAAGAACAATTCCATTTTCCTGAAACATTTTATCATGCATTTATTATTTTGAGGAATCTCGTGTAAATTTAATCAAATTGACTCTTTCTTTTTTAATTTCCGAGAATTTTCCTTTCAAAAGGTTTTAAACACATCAAGTTTTCATAATGTTGTCAACTAAATAGCAACTCAACCAACACTTCTAAAATCTTCCCCACAAGTACTGATATACACAGTTCAACAATTGTGAATGTGTTTAAAAGAAGAAACGAACCCCTTTATCAAATATAAGAAAGGTGATAACAGCCCCCTTTTGTATTCGAAAAGACCGCATATAATACATTATTAATGAGAGTATTATTTGAAAATTATAGTACGTTTTCCATTGAAAAGAAAAAATTTCATGATAAAATGTTTCAGGAAAATGGAATTGTTCTTGAAAAATCTGAGATAAGTAATTTTTTTTTTTTCAATTAATTTATCGGAAACTAATCCATTAGCAGTAAAATCAGGTGATTGAATTAAATTCTACAGAGTAGTAAAATACGGATTGTCTGTAAAATTCAATAGAAAAAAATAATATCCGCGCTTCAGACAACTGGAAAAACTCTTATCGTTTTGTTTTTAAGGCTTGGGCAAACCAAGTCTTTTTTATATAATAATGTCTGTGTCCGAATTCAGCTGGTAAAAAAATATCCTCCTACCTCTCCTAAACTCGCTCATTGGTCAATCCAAATCAAACTTAAGGCATTTCATTGGCAGTGGCAGTTTATGGGAAAAACTTAAGGGCTGTGATAGGTTGAAATTTCCATGTAGACGCCATTGACACGTGTCAAAACGTACACCAAATTTAAACTAGTATTTTTCGAACTCGGAAACCGTTTAGCATCATGAACCGGTTTTTTGCTTTCTTTGTCGAGCCGAACTTAGCAGATTACACTTCGTCATTGCTAACAGTTTTCCATAGTTTTGAATTTGCCGCCAGTTTAAAACCTCAGAAAAGCGACATCTAGCGCCATTTGTGAAATCCTAACTGCCACCCCCCGTTTATTCCTATCGCAAGGCCTAGTATTAAAGAAGGCAGTGTCCAGATCCTTGAATGCATGCATCACCTCCAAAACTCCCAAGTGAATGTACAGTGATGCTAAACCAAAATTGCTCTCCAAAGCTTGATAATAAAACCAAATTCCTCGAACCCAAAACTCCCCTCGTAAACATAAGTTTTTTGTTATGCAGAAATTTACAACTCTAAGCACTACACTGAAAACAATGATGAACTACAAAGTTTTACTGATTTCTCCAATAACATAAAGGGGGATATGCATGATGGTATGAAATCCATATTTCTGTGACAAAAGAAATTGCCCAGTCTATACTCTGCAAGGGAAAGAAGAAAAATATCAGAAGATGCTCGAGGGTTGGAAAGGTTCTCCAGCTCAATGTGGTATGCAATACATACATGCACTACCTTGTTATGGAAATAATGTGTCCCACAAAAGGAGCCACCCTTTCAACCAGTGGGTTAAATCAAAATATGTAAGGAGAGAATTATGGTTTGAAGGAAAAACATAAATATTACAGACAGATTTAGCCAGGGGTGGCAGTTTTAAATTATGAACAAAGAACAGAACTATGTCACTTGTTCACTTTTAGAAAAAAAAAATACGGCAACATAATAGTCACTGTAGTAAGAAAGAGAAAGATTTTGATACCGAAATTAGTGGGATAAAATTGTAAAACTGATTCACAAAATAAATTTTTTTTTAAAAACCCAATGTCCATTTTATTAAAATCAAACTTCATCAAATATTGGTGATGCGAAGTTTAGAATGCCAACTGCAATTAAGATCATAGGATTAATGAAAGACGTCATCTCCCAATCCAGTTTTTCATTAGAGATTGAAAAAAGTTTTAATCTTTTTATCGCTCTCTCTACGTGCACTCTTGCTTTTGCTATTTTCAAGTTTTCATGTGATTTAGTTTCCGTAAACTGTTTAGATGTTTTCAGAAATTGTGGGATAAAATTTCAATTCCTTTTTCTAAACATTCGGTCTGTATTCTGAATCCTTTATCTACCATACACGCGTCAACATATGGCGTTAACTTGTCCAATACTTAACTGTGCAAAGTGATAAATTTGTCAGATGCTCTTCCTCCATAAGCTCTACTCAAAAATGTAATGAAACCAGCAGGAGGAACGCCGACCAAAACTTTGACAGGGTGATTACGTTTGTAATAAGAACTGGACAAAATTCTACATTTAGGTTTCTCCAATACACGACAATATTTTCAAAGTCTTTAAAATATTGGGGCATGCTATTAATGATTTCTTTCTTTGAGGGCCATGTGATTGCACATTTAAAAACATCCGTGACTATAAACAGGGTTTGTTTAAAGTATCTGCGGCAACTGATATCTGACATATTAAACATTGCAGAAATAACTGCGTACGGCAAGTTTAGTTTAATTTTCATTAAAAGGAGAAGAGTGAGTCCTTCTATTACGATTTGAGCTTTGAAATTTATAAACATTGTCATAGATTCCATAAAGCCATCAATTAACTTGAAAGTGGGGATACCAGTCATACGGCTAAATCCTTCTCAGTTTTAACTGAATTCATAATACCAAAGGATTCAGAAAAGTAGGCGTTTCCTTGTACTGAAACATCTTTTCTCTCTTGAGGGCTCACAGACCTCGGTTTCAGGAGCATTTAAATCAAACTCAATATTAGCTTGTTTGTCAGTGGATTCTGGGGCATCTTCTATTTCCCCGTCAGAACTAGACTGCCTATAAGTTGAAGGTTCTGCGTCACTGTTAAATTGTATTTGTCGATTATCAGCCCTTTTCTTTCTTCCACTAAATTTCTTTTTGGTATCTTCGGAAATAATTTCGCTGTTGGTCAGTATAGATAAACATTGTGAAGGGCAAGTTCCAAGCTTTAGTTTCCTTTTCTTTGTCGGCAAATCTGAAGTAACAAGTACATTAAATCGCGGTCTTAAATTCTTAATACTTAAATAACGATCTTATCTGGTAAAAAGTAATCAGTCTTCTTGAAATGAAAACTGCATACAACCATGTGATTTGAATAATTAATATGTCGCAGCTCTCATAGATCACAATGTAGTAATAGATTGATTAATAATTAATTTGTTTATAATTTATTTGAACCTACCCACAGTATTCTTTCATCCGAAATAACCGAAGTTGATGTTGATCATAACGCTACCTTGACCAAGGCTTAGCGAAATTGTTTAATAATAAAATATTCTGTTGGCTTCTAAATTTAAAATTAATTTTACTAAATTTCAATGAAGGTTATTGTTAAGCTAATAATAAAAATCATACCTAATTAGCCATCCCTTTAATGCCAATTCTAAAATTTTAATTTTAACCGAGAGAGCTCAAACACCATGTTTATCTAGCAAAATTCCCTCGACTGAGTCGACTCCGAGTCTAGCGGCGTGAATCACGACAAAAACGCCGTAAGCCCAATATAAAAAAACTAAAGCTAAAATGCGTGTCTCTAATAGTGGTGAAACGGCGTAACTCCAATACCCAAAACAACGTAAGTCGAAGTAGGTGTTTATAATGCTGAATATCAATACTTTAACTTAATTTTTCTTAATTAAACTATGGAAAGGCACATCCATGGACTGTTATCTTTCATTTAAGATGGTCCCCAAACGTAACGAATGAACAGTTTTCTTTAAATGCCTTCCTAGATCGATCACTTTTTCAAAAAAATCCCATGTTATTTCTATGGAAGAATATAGTATTTTTCACCAAATGTCGGATTCACTTTATGGATTCTAAAACCACCCTTAACAACTTTGTACTTTATAGAATTAACTATTAGTTTGATCTCTTTGAAATTTTAACCACAAAATAAGGGCCCAAATTTTAGTTCACTGCCAAAATTTCAAAGCAGCAAACATAATACGAAAAAAGTTACGGCCGATGAAAGAACCCTCCTTTAGCATTAGAGGAAGTATCAAGTCTTATCTAAGAGAGCGACCGCTCTCCTAGAATAACATGGACTGAATGCTAAAATTAAGGTATTTTGTCCTCTGACTTCCGGTAGCCTGTAATCGGTCCATTGCTAAGGCTTTGGTAATGCCGTAATCGCATCACGTGATCTCAACAATTTCATTTACCATAGGAATAGATAAATTCTGCAATCCGAAAACGTTAGTAGCATGCTTAAATGTTCAGACTATAATACAAGTTGAAGTGTATAAACGTTCACGGAGTCAGATTTCCTACTTCATGAAATTCTGTCATTTTTTCAAATCTTCCTTGAAGTCTTTGGAAATTTGAGTAAAAATATTGAAATCATTTAGAATCTCAGTTGAAATCTTCGGGAATTTTAATAAAATTGAGAAATGTTTCTTTAAATTTGATATTTTCCCAAAACTTAAGAAATATCGGTTAAATTCTAGAAATTTTTCACATCTTGAAATTATCAGGAATTTTTTTGAGATTCGAAATCGGGTGTACCAGGAGTAGGGATTTAGTGATGTGCCCCAGAGGTGAGCGGGCCCTGCAATGCCCGTCGCCAAACAGCGGGCTGGCCCGTTTAGACGCAAGCGTGTATTTGATAAGCAGCTTAACTTGGTAGAGCAGAAGTGTGAAATCCCTAACAGTGATAATATGTCACAGCAAGGGAAGGTTAACTGTTAAAGGTTTGAAACCGATGCTGGCATGCGTTATCACGCCCGCGGGCAAAGTATGGCACTATTCCAGAACCTGCTTTCGTTTGTGCATAGTGGGTTGCCAGTGTGGCGGGCACATTGGGCGGGTTCAATTATGAAATCGTGTCAAATATTGAACTGAGGGTTGTGATGGATAAGTTCAACAGTAAAGGGCAATGGTATCACGTGCCATAAACAGTTTTGCGTTGGTATTTTGCTTTGAGTTCAATTATTAGTGTTGGAAATGAGTTTTGTGAAATATATTATTTTATAGCAGCTTGGTATCCTTTCAAATATTATTATTTGGTGGCCGGTTACTAGCAGCCAATAGATATCAGCATTAAAAAACAAACATTACCTCTTGCCCACGTTATATACCTCGATTACAAAATGCTTTTTCATTGGGATGTCGATATCTACCTTTAGAAACTGGTAATTTACCTTTGTGAGTCACGTACTATGAGTTACCAGGACGTGTAAATATATTAACAGATATTAGTCCCGATATCTGGTTATAAATTCGGGACACTAATCGTTATTATTGATGGAGCAGAGGGAGTTAAACCATCAACAGAGAGCCGGTTATTTTGCTAATGAAATGGATTTGGGTCTTCTTTGCAAAAGGTTGTCACGCATGAAATTGTATGCGTCTATTACATAGCACCCACAACTACAAGAATTGAACGGTACACGAACTTGAAGTACCTATTAATCTATGGAAATGTAAAAATGCAAATCGAATAACGTTTATAACCTTCGATTACTGTAAAACTGGCTGCCAATAAAATCTAAAATATTATCCAAATTTGATACATTTCAATATCAGTATTTCTATAGAAAGTGTATTGATAGACGCAAGCTTTAAAACAAGTTTCATTGTTAAAATAAGAACTAAGGATGCATTTTTTTAATTCCGTTTCTTAAAAATGCACTATCTATCGTAGAATAGCATTGAAAATTTTATAAAACCGCACATTTTGGCTATATTCGGACAAGCAGGCATCGCCCCAATGGGCCAGCAGAATACTGTTAACACGATTAGAACTCAATTAAGTGAAAACATTTCTACTCAAAATTGGCGAATCTCTATAAATTTTGTTCGGCAATAATAATTCTTTCATACATTACATTAATTACCATTCTCAACCAATCACGACGAAACCAATAACCTTTATTGCACCGTTGCTTACGCGTCATGGTAACGCAGGTATAAAAAAAGTCTATTTATAGTGGTCAAGATCCAGTTGTAAACATTATCGTTGGCGAAGCCTTCCAATTTTAGTTGTCTATTTCACGTAGTAGAACAATAAACGTATGGTCTAACCAACGCCTGCATATAAGTTTATGTTCAACGAAAGACCTGCCAAATGAAAAATTAAGAGCTTAGAAACGAAAACGTCATAAAGCCTGCCCAATGAAATCATCAGGCGCCATTGTGGAACTGCACATTGTGTATCATTTATTTTCGGGACAATGCCCGCCAGCAACAGCGGGCTCACATCGGTAACCAACAAACCTAAATTCAACACTCTGAATTACAGTCGTTACCCTTGTGGACACTGCCCGCGGTCGCTTGAGCCCACTAAATCTGGCATGATCACTCACCTCTAAGTGCCCCTCATAAACTACGCTGGCAATGTTTTTTGATAGTGGAAAAGTCAACGGATATGCCTCGCAAGGTAAATTAAGGCTATCAAATTACGCCACGATGTCCACGTGTTAAAATATAATATGTTCCGTAAGATTTAGTAGCATTATAGCCGAAGAAGCAGCGCATTGTTTCATACGGGGTGTAGAATATTTCTCGTAAAGTTAAAATTGAACCAACTGAAATAAAAATATGATTATTAGACTTAATTATAATACAAGTTGGGAAAACCAAAATATTACCTCTCCGAGTCAAGACGACTACTTACAAACTTATTTACACAGATATGGAAATGTTTCTTAAGTTAAAATTTATGAAATATTAAAGCAGTATACAAAGCATAGCAAATATACTGTAAATCAGACGACATTTTACATCCAATAATGATATACTTGTACACATTAAAATCATCCGATGGGGGGAAAACGGGAAATGAAGAGATAAAACTTTGGAGGGATATTACCTTTACGTGTTTGTAAAGGCCCAATTTTCTACTCCTCAACTGTATGCCCTCTATGTTCAAAGCCATATTCACAACAGGGTTGCCATGTAAACACTATCCTCTCGTTTCACCTCAACGATTTTCTTAGTTTTGTCAAAATGACTGTTAACGTTACATAACACCAAAGCTTATTTGTGGCTACACACACTGAAATAAATGCGCATCATAAAAAGCATGAAAACAAGAAGCTATAATCCGATTACGATCAGACCTTTCACTGGTCTGGGCTGCGTTCAGCAGAGCTCACCAAAAAAGACAGCGGATTTTGGAAATGTTTACCGCTGAGAACTACGCGTTTTACGTCACGTTATCCAAAAAGCCGACTATTTTCTTTGAAGACCGCGCTAGCTCAGCGCTGAGCACCATGACGTCAAAATTCATGAACAA
This sequence comes from Phalangium opilio, assembly GCF_054372755.1. Lineage (NCBI taxonomy): Eukaryota > Metazoa > Arthropoda > Arachnida > Opiliones > Phalangiidae > Phalangium > Phalangium opilio. Next base: position 237,451 of record NW_028324159.1, on the reverse strand, counting down.
AATCCCGTTATGTAGGACACTGTTCACAGTGCTGGGCTCTGCTGAACGCGTCCCAGATTTCCACCATGATTAAAAAGTTTAAGCCTAATTATTTAAAAGTGTATTTAACTTTCGGCTCACTCTGAACCGTTAATGTCTCTGCATTACAGAAACGAAAACCAAGCGTTTACTTTTTGGTTCACTAGGCCTATTGACAAATAAAAGTTCATTTGACCAACATAGTAGCGTTGTGCTGGTATTCACTTTAGAAAGGATTATGCTATAAACAGATCAAGTATAGCTTAAGTAATATACAAACATCCATTTTAAATAATGATATTTAAAAAAATCTTTGAAATATCAAAATGAAATAGAGCGTTAAAGCTACAAAAGTTCTAAATGCATCATAATTACGAAAAGTATTTCCACATATTCACTTTATATTAAGGATAAATGGAATATTATGGTTCTGTAGGACTTCTTTACACATCAAAACAAAACGAACTTCTAACGCAGCGCACTACTGTAACAACGGACGGACACACACAGACAAAAACATAGGCTGCTTTTTAACTCTTTCCGTATTAATTTTGAATTGAGAAACAAGATTATCTTAAATATTAAAATAAATAAAATTAATATTTAACATTTTCTTCGTTAGTTATTCGCCTTATTGACCGTTACATCGTTTTAAAAAAGAACAATTAAACATTCTTGAGAGACTTGACTAATATTGGCGTTTGAAATGAAGCATACGCCGGTTGCTTCGCCTTACTAAAATAGGTAGTATATAAGGGTGTCGAACTACAGCTAAAAGCAAGAACAACCGCAATTGCGAAAACCTTTGGTGGACACCCCACCTTAGGGAGGCTAGACGTTTCTCGTAACCTTAGCTGATCGCCGCGTATGTCTTAACCTTAAGAATGATGTTGGAGTAGAAGCCAGGTGTGCAGACTGGTGTCCATGTGGGATGGACAAAAACAAAGACCAAAGGATGGTGGTGTTAGAAGCCAGGTGTACAAACTGGTGTCCATGTGGGATGGACAAAAACAAAGACCAGAAGATGGTGGTGTTAGAAGCCAGTGTGTACAGACTGGTGTCCATGTGGGATGGACAATGACCAGAAGATGGTGGTGTTAGAAGCAAGTAAGTACAGACTGGTGTCTATGTGGGATAGACAAAAACAACGCCCAGAAGATGGTGGTGTAAGAAGCCAATGAATACAGATTGGTGTTCATGTGGAATGGACAATTGACTAGTCAGATGAAGTAATAGTGGCCAGTTGAATTGTGGATAGCCTCAAGTTTTGAATTTTCCGGAAACTGTGAATGCGGTCCGGAAATAGCGAACACATTTGCTTCGATTCGGGGTGTAAGTCAATAACAACAGACAGACAGACACACACACAAACACACCCAGACATGCCTGTCGATTTTAGAACCTCTCCGTGACATACGTCACTCGGAGAGGTAAAAATATAAAATTGTTAACAAAATCTAAGTTCAAGAATTTAACCGTGTAGGCCTATAATTTTATTTTGCTATTCAATGTACTAAACATTTTAAAAACAAAGTTTGTAAAGAATTGAAAACCTTAACAATTTTCTAAAGGGAATTCTTGGGGATAGGAAAAGTAACCCCAAGGAACCCCTAGGAGTATATAGATACTAGTATCACAACGAATTGGAATTGTTAACAAAATCTAAGTTCAAGAATTTAACCGTGTAGGCCTATAATTTTATTTTGCTATTCAATGTACTAAACATTTTAAAAACAAAGTTTGTAAAGAATTGAAAACCTTAACAATTTTCTAAAGGGAATTCTTGGGGATAGGAAAAGTAACCCCAAGGAACCCCTAGGAGTATATAGATACTAGTATCACAACGAATTGGAATTGTTAACAAAATCTAAGTTCAAGAATTTAACAATGTATAATTTTATTTTGCTATTCAATGTACTAAACCTTTAAAAACCAAATTTGTAAAGAATTGAAAACCTTAACCCTTTTCTAAAGGGAATTCTTGGGGACAGAAAAAATAACGCCAAGGAATCCCTAGGAGTCTATAGAATTGGAAAGGCCACGTAGGAACTCTGGGTAGATGAAAGAGAGAAAATTTCCCAAAATCTCCAGGAGACTATAGATATCATCAAAACAAATTGGAACGGTCAAGTAGGAGTGCTATAAGCTTAAAGACTCGTGCGTCATAGGTCAAATTCTTTCTCTTTCAAACGCTTCTGGGTATAAGTCCATGTTAGAAATGAATAAGATGCGATAAGGGTGTATCGGCATAAGTCTATGTTGTAAGCTCATCGAGGGGAAATTCACTAAAACTATTGTTACATAGTCTAATAGACATACGACTGATAAGGTTGTTTATGTATCGAAAGATAAGAATACGTTCCTCTAAGAAACATTGATAAGCTAAAATACGAGTTGTTAATTGTAACTAACTGAGAGTAGATTCTCATCATGAATAAAGTTCTCACTGAATAAACTCACGACTTAACATGGTGTCAGAAGCGGGGTACACCTCTCTTTAGGAAACGACGCGCCGCGTACAGTACGGGTTATTTTTCTCGACCAGCTCGCGCCGCGCACAGTACGGGTTATTTTTCTCGACCAGCTCGCGCCGCGCACAGTACGGGTTATTTTTCTCGACCAGCTCGCGCCGCGCACAGTACGGGTTATTTTTCTCGACCAGCTCGCGCCGCGCACAGTACGGGTTATTTTTCTCGACCAGCTCGCGCCGCGCACAGTACGGGTTATTTTTCTCGACCAGCTCGCGCCGCGTACAGTACGGGTTATTTTTCTCGACCAGCTCGCGCCGCGTACAGTACGGGTTATTTTTCTCGACCAGCTCGCGCCGCGTACAGTACGGGTCATTTGTCTCGACCAGCTCGCGCCGCGTACAGTACGGGTCATTTTTCTCGACCAGCTCGCGCCGCGTACAGTACGGGTCATTTTTCTCGACCAGCTCGCGCCGCGTACAGTACGGGTCATTTTTCTCGAGCAGCTCGCGCCGCGTACAGTACGGGTCATTTTTCTCGAGCAGCTCGCGCCGCGTACAGTACGGGTCATTTTTCTCGACCAGCTCGCGCCGCGTACAGTACGGGTCATTTTTCCCGGTTCACCCGCGTCCAGCCGCCCAGTCATGAATTCTGCCACATTTCGCGCTCCGGCTCCATTCACTCCCGGGGACAACCCTGCTGATGCATGGGAGGAATGGCACGAAGATTTTGATGTCTTCGCGAAGGCTACTGAGCTTTAGGACAGAAGCAATGATTCTCAAATTAACACGTTCCTGCACGTCATCGGCTCCGAAGGTCGTAAATTGCATAAAATCATGCACATCCCTGCACCTCCGCCAAGCTCCACGGACCCTACAGCATATCTATCAGGCGTTTGCGAGCTATTACGAGCCCTATAAGAACCTGACTCTTTTGCGCCACCTATTCTTTTCAACCAGGCTGGGACCCAAAGAACCATTTGACCACTTTGTCAAGGATCTGAAAACTAAAGTCGCCCACTGCGACTTCGGACAACTAGCAGACTCTCTTGTCTGTACTCAATTGGTCGAAGGCATCATCACATGATATATGTTCACTCCAATGTCGTCGAACACCCTTCACAAGATTGGATCTCCAGCCTTCGCATCCAAGATGCACCTATAAATTTTAAAATCGACACAGGATCACAAGTCAACGTCATCCCCTACAAGGTACACGTAAATCTCACGTCTCAGCCCGTCATTACGCCCACGCGTAAACGCGTCATGTAATACTCGGGTCATCAAGTACCGATGTTAGGTTGTATAGACGTCATTACAACATCGGCCAATGCTTCTCGTCCATGTACGTTTTATGTAACGCCACATGATACAGTTCCCATCCTCGGTGCTGAAACTTCGGAGTCCATGGGTTTTATTCAACGTCTGGACACCTCAGGGACACTTTGTACGCTGAACTAGGACCAGATGGCTCCCCGACATTCCAAACACATTCTGAGCACCTCCCAGCTTCCTGAACTTCCGGAAGACATCATCAAGGAGTCCCGGGACGTCTTTGCTCCTATAGGATACCTAGCCGGTCAGCATGACTTAACTTTGAAGGAAAAAGCCAAACCAGTCATTGTTCCCCAAGAGCAATACCTCACGCCTTTTGGGAACCGCTGAAGAAGGAGTTACAAAGAATGCAAGACATGGAGGTAATAGCAAAGGTGACAGAGCCTACCGACTGGGTACACCCACTAGTCATAGTTCCCAAGGACAAGATCAAAATAAGAGTCTGCCTGGACCCTAGGAATCTAAATCTGGCATTAAAACGAGAACCCTTCAAGCTCCCGACGTCTCAGGAAATCTTTTGTAACCTTCAAGGAAGCACGATATTCTCCGTCCTTGATGCTAGTGCTTCCTTTTGGCAGATAAAATTAACCGAACAGAGTTCCCGACTCTGCACCTTTGCCACACCCTTTGGACGGTACAGATTTAAGCGTGTCCCATATGGCATCGCAACTGCTTCGGAACTTTGCCAACGAGTCATGCATGAAATCTTCGGTGATATCCCGAGCGTCTACATCTCCACCGACGATATCCTCCTGGCAGCCACTTCTACACTACATCACAATAACCTCTTACGTACTGTCTTACAAAGAGCTCGCCAGGTTGGCATCAAATTCAACCTAAAGAAACAACAGCTGGCTCTACCCATCGTCAAGTATTTGAGTCACATTCTGTCACAAAATGGAGTCAAGGTTGATCCTAACAAAGTTGCAGCCATACAAGTTGGGATGCAACGATTCGTAATTTTTGGGAATCGGCCGATTCGATGCATCGGTCTCTAAAAAATCGGCTTCGGCCGATTAATCGGCCGAAGCCTCAAGGTTATACGTTTTAGGCATTAGTATAGGAGTGCTACTTGTCAAAAATGTCTAAGGACAATAATCTATCTGGTTTGGTTTCCGAGATACTAGTTCATTTAGTTCAACAAACATTTTGTCCATTCTTTCTGCTACAACTTGTTTTTGATTAGTTCTTTCTTTGCATTCCGGATAGAGAAAAAGAATTTTAAGCGTGAGTTTTAAGTTTCATTTCCTAAAAAAACCCCTTTCCTTTCTCATCCTTTAAAAAACAAGAAGTAGCATTCAAGACTTCAAGTATTATTACTTTAAGTAAACAAGGGACCGCAGGAATACACGCTAGATACAATGACACCAAAGTGACCAAACAAATTAGAGGGATAGCTGACAATAATAAAATGCAGACTGTGATAAAGCGACATTGTTTGTGGAACGGGTGGGAAGTAGCAGTGAGCACAAATCGAAAGGAGAGTCAAAGATAGAGGGGGGAAGGCAAACCATAACGGCCGGGCACCATGGCTCTCCCGCGCATCTACCTCGGCGCACAGCCGAGGATTAAGACGTCACGTGATCCGTTGAGAAGGAAATTCAAAGAGGGTAAACCCGAAAATACGGTTAGAGGATCACACTAGACTAGAGATCAGCATTCAGCGTGGTTACTGTAGCTTTGTAATAACGTAAACAAACTTCTCCGATTTTTTTCTCTCTCGGTTGCGCCGATTGCGCATGTGCGCCACGCTCTTAGAGAGCGATTGGTACTGGTCACGTTTTTGAAAGGGGGCTGACGGAGATTTTGGGCTCTCCGAAGTAGCGAGAGGGAGTAATAAAGTAACAGACACGTTTACGTTATTTGTTAAATTGCAATCTTGTTAGTTCCTTTATACTAGCTCAAAAGATAAGATCTAACCAAAAAGAGTCGGCCGAAAAAAATCGGCCGATTACCTTACAAAAATCGGCCGATACGGTTATTCGGCCAAGTGGCCGATTCTTGGCCGATGCATCGTTGCATCCCTACATACAAGCAATATCCCCACCGACGAATAAAAAGGAGTTGCAACGATTTCTTGGACTAACCAATTATGCCAGCAAATTCATATCGCACCACTCAGAAAAAGCGGCACCGCTCAGGAACCTACTAAAGAAGACCTCCGAATTTATATGGGACGCTATCGCTCAACGGGCATTTGAGCAACTACAACACGAAATCATGCAAGCTCCAGTCCTCGCCTTCTTCGACCCTGCGAAGCAAACTGTGGTATCTGTCGATGCCAGACAACATGGCATCGGCGCCGTCCTTCTACAGGAGAATCGACCAATCAAGTATGCCTCAACCACGCTTACCATCACCCAGCAAAACTACGCCCAAATAGAGAAGGAACTTTTGGCCATTGTCTACGCATTGGAGCATTTCCACTACCACGTGGTGGGTACGGACGTTATAGTACAAATAGATCACAAACCACTTCTGGCCATTGTGAAAAAACCATTGAACATGCTATCGCCACGTCTTCAAAGATTGGTCCTCCGCCTCTCTCGATATAACCCTTCACTAAACTTCGTTCCCGGCGCCCAGCTGTATATAGCACCAGCAAAAACTAGGGCCCTGCGAATCGGCATGATTCGCAAAACTAGAACCCTTAGACGTTGTTACTCGATTTAACAGTACGTTCAATCTTTTGCGTTGGCTGAAGACAAACGATGTCGCAGTATCACTTGCCCTGGTGGAATGCATGGAGAAAAAAAACAGCGCGAAGACTCCACCGTTGCCTTTGACCAAACCCTTGAAAGACACTCTGGAATCCTCTCTGCCCATTCTGGGCATCATAGCGGAAGCCACTGCAATTTTCAGTGCTGATACATCAGTCACGTCCAGCCTTATTGTTCCAATTATCTCTATTTTGAAAGCCGAAGTAAAGGCAGCCCCAGCGAAAGGAGTTAAAGCCTTCAGAGACGAAGTCTTGAAGCAACTCAACGAACGATTCGATGGCAGCGATGTTTGTGGACCCACGATTTAAAGACACTTTACTAAGCGATCAGCACACATTGGATGTGAAAGGCTACTTAGATGAGCTGCATTACAACGACCTCAACGATGCTAACGTTCATGATGAAACAAGTGAGACGCACAACCAGGCTGTACTGAACGACAACGGTTGTGGCGAAACAAGAACTGAACGAAGCCTACTTGACACCTTATTTAATAAGGTACGTGGAAGTCAACAAAATGTACTTTCTAACATTACCCCTTCCAAGAAATTACATGCCGAGATTGAAGACTACACTAATGAACCTGTATTGGATCGTGATGGCGATCCAGTCCTTTACTGGAGACACAAACGTCACGTTTATCCTTTATTATCAAAGGCCGCTCGAGATTTACTGGCTATTCAAGCTACAAACTGCGCATCAGAAAGGGTAAATTCTGTGGGGTCTCAAATATTCTCTGATCATCGTCATTCTCTATCAAACTACAATGCTGAAACACTTATATGGGCACGAACAAACAAAGAATTGTTATTTACATGTAAAATTGATAGTCCATAAAAACAAAATAAAGATAGTTGCTCAACCATATTATCTAGCACTCTATAAAATTAGAATTGTTCATTTGTATTAAACGAAGACGATGTAGTATGTCATTTGATGGATATTAGCAAATAAACATATCTTTGACCTGAAAGTGTACTTCATTTTCAACTGTACAAAATAATGCTGTTGAAAATAGGGAACATTGTCTTTACGTATTCCGGTGGCTGTAATTGTACCTACTCCGTCAGGATGGTTTGAATCCTCGAACGTCCAGGACATTGTGATTATGGTAATAACGGTATTGAACTAAATGTAATGTCCCGCCTAAACTCCTGTTTAAAAGAACCGCCATACAGTCATTCTTTATCGATTTTTATAAGGGCACTCTAACGCCCTCTATGTTCAGTTACTACTGGGGACGGGTAAAGATAAAATAAGAGAGACACACATTCTTTTGTATCGTTCGGGTGGAGTCACACACATTCCAATGTAACAATAAACTTTTCCTTTTAAGCATTCAATAAAGTAAACGTATTCAAAGGTTTGTTAATTTATGCAAACATCACATTGGCGACGGAGATTTCCTCGTTTTGCCAGGGGGATCGTTACCCTATCATCATCGTAACTATCTAAATTACGACCGTAATTGCGAGCTATCTATCATCTGGGCGGCAAAGGCTTAGCGCCCATCGTGCGTTTACTTTTATTGGATTACCATCTACGACGTAAGGTATGTCCTTATCACTACCATCTATTCTCCCGTTCGAGATCCACACCGATGCCGCCAACTTGAATGCGGCGTGGAAAAAATGGACAATTAAATTTGAAAATTATCTACTGGCATCCGGCGTTCGTGACGACCAGAGACAAAAAGCTCTCTTACTTCACTGTGTAGGAGACCCTGTGCAGGATATATTTTATGCGCTACCAGACAACGAGTTGGCCACGACATATGACTCGGCAAAAACACTCTTAACCACACACTTCGCGCCGAAACAAAATGTAGATTTCGAGTTGTTCAAATTTAGAGAGTCCCGACAACGTGACGGCGAAAATATAGACGATTACCATGTTCGTTTACGCTCGTTAGCTAGCTATTGTGTCTTTACCGACCTCGACCTAGAGTTGAAGCGACATATCATACAAACATGTACCTCAAAGAAGCTTCGACGTATGGCCTTTGAAAATCCATCTCTAACTCTACACCAGGTGTTGGAGAAAGGCCGCCTTATGGATATATCCGAGTCGCAAGCGGCGACTATAGAGAAAATTCAGTCTTCTGTAACCAATGATGCGGTTCATTATATGGCTGATCAGAAACCGAAAAGACAACCAAATCATCAACGAGCACACAGCGCGAACAATCATCAACGTCAAGCCACCCACATCAGTCAAAAATCATCTCCGTCCAACAATCCACCTTCCCATAAAATTTGTGGACTATGCGGAGGATGGTATCCTCATACCAAGTATCCCTGCCCTGCTCAGGGTAAAACGTGTAATAAGTGCGGCCGAAGCAATCACTTCAGCAAAGTCTGCAGATCTCCAGCGAATAGATCACGATCTCAATCATCTCCACCATCTACACGCCGCCAATCATCATATACCCCACGGAGTTCGCAACCCTCCAGAGTTAATACGCTGGCATTCGATGCCACCGACGATCGCGTCACCAACCCCGAGAATGACTGTGACAACGACGATGAATTTCTGTTCACCTTATTTGGCAGCGAAAATGTATCCGCCTCCTTACCGCTCATAGATATCACTATGGAAGGGACAACCGTCACCCTCCTTATGGACACTGGAGCCAGCGTTAATCTTCTAACTCATGAAACGTATCAAACGCTGAAGGACCAACCACCTCTGCTCCCATCAACAGCGAAAATCTATCCATATGGGGCAAACACGCTTCTAAGGTTGCTAGGAACGTTCGGTACGACCATCAAGACCAACAACACTCAAGCCCAATGTTGTTTTCATGTTACAAGCGAATATGGACGCTCGTCACCGTCCATACTGGGATATCCCAGCCTGCAGGCATTGAAGCTCATCAAGCAACCAGCGCCTATTCGACACACCGTTCAATTCCTGAGCTCTCAAGATATCACAGAGAAATATCCAAGTCTCTTTCGTGGTATAGGCAAAATAAAGGACATCGAGATTACACTTGCGATAGATAAATCCATCCAACCAATTGCGCAACCTCACCGTAGAATACCTTTTCATTTACGAGTAGCCCTTGAAACCGAATTAGAACAGCTCCAACGAGATGATATCAACGAGGTTAACGGTAATAGTTAGTATAGGGCGCTGTCGGTTAGCTGTGGCATAGGGGCTAGCCACCACCCCTCTATGCATTGTAAAGGCGTTAGATAAGTGGCAATAAGTCGCAAGATGACTTGGTCCAATTAGCTAGCTGAACTTTAAAGAACCAGTCACGGGGCAAAGTACTTGGGTTTACCCGGTGGTACTGGTGGTTAAGCGCCCATTACCGCAACCGACAAGTAAGAGTGAAGAAATCACTCCAACCATCCGTCTTTGCGTAGATATGCGAATTCCAAATACTGCGATTATCCGTGTGAGACACGTCATGCCTACTATCGAGGACATTCTGCAGAAGTTAAACGGAGCTACCGTCTTCACCAAATTAGATCTCAACAAAGGCTACCATCAGCTCGTACTACACGAGTCTTCACGCGATATCACTACGTTTAGCACGCACAAAGGACTCTTTCGATATAAACGTTTGAGTTTCGGAATATGTTCGGCAGCCGAAATATTCCACCATGTCATTTATTGCATAATCCAAGACATCGATCACTCACTCAACGTGTCAGATGACCTGCTGGTCTATGGAGACGGGTACACTGAACATGATGCTGCTCTAGATAAAGTTCTACAACGCCTGGCAACCCATAATATCACACTCAACTTTGCAAAATGTGAATTTCGCAAACCGGAACTTGCACGTCTTCAGCAAGGACGGCATATCGGTCCACCAGGCGAAAATTCGCTCGCTCCGCACCATCGCTACACCTACCACTCCGGATGAAATTCGCAGTCTCTTGGGCCTCGCGACCTACTGCTCGCGGTTCATCCCCCACTTTTCCGATGTCACGCTCCCCTTGCGTCGGCTCACCCAAAAAGGGGTGGAGTGGCATTGGACTGAGGCTCAGACAAATGCATTAAAGGTCCTAAGAGGTCATCTAGCAAAGGATACAATATTGTCCTATTTTGATCCATCCAAAACCACCACCATCTATGTTGACGCTAGCCCAACGGGGCTTGGGGCCATATTGACACAAACCGATCAAATGTCGACTATAGCGATTATCGCTTTCGCCAGCAAAGCGCTAATCGACGTAGAAACTCGCTACTCGCAGACGGAACGAGAAGCTCTGGCCGTCGTCTGGAGCTGCGAGCACTTTCACCTCTATATTTATGGCTCTGCATTCACCGTTATAACGGATCACCTACCGCTGCTCACGTTATTACGCAATCCGAAGGCGAAAACATCCGCACGTATCGAACGGTGGAACCTTCGACTTGTGCCCTATGAAATGAAACTGGAATATCGACCTGGAAAATTCAATCCGGCCGATTATCTATCGCGCCACCCAGAGAAGACGCCCACTCTGAAAGCTAGTCACTCGGCTGTGACTGAAGCACACGTCCTTCACATTCTCCACAATGCTATCCCGAAGGCGATAAGCTTGGAGGACATAAAATCGGCGTACAAAATGGACAAAACAGTCCAAACCATCATCGATTGTTTTCTTTCTGATCGCTGGCGTGTTCGAGCCTCAGAAGGCATTGATCTCGACATCGTTGAGCGATTCGGCACTATCAAATCAGAAATCACCATCGTGGATGGAATCATCCTTAAGGGTCACCGCATTTATGTTCCACCTTCGTTGCAACCCCGGGTTATTGCGATAGCCCATGAGGGACACCTCGGCGTGGTAAAGACCAAACAAATATTACGCACGAAGGTGTGGTTTCCCCGCATGGATGTCCTTGTCGAGCAAGCAATCAAGTCATGTATACCTTGCTTGTCGGTGACAGCACAGACCATCAAACAACCACTCAAAACGACTGAGCTTCCGATTAAGCCTTGGTCATAGATAGCAATCGATCATCTCTGCCCGTTCAAAGGGAAATATCTATTGGTAATTGTGGACGAGCAGTCCCGTTACCCAATCGCCGAAACAGTTCCGTCTACCGCAGCCGACGTCAACATCCAGCGATTGATGAAAGTTTTCTCTATCTTTGGTATCCCGGACGTTGTAAAACCAGACAATGGTCCGCCATTTAATTCGCGCGCTTTCGCTGCATATTTATCGCAGCAAGGAGTTCGTCACCGGAAAGTCACTCCTTATTGGCCACAAGCAAACGGCACAGCGGAACGATTTATGGCATCGCTCAACAAAACCATTCGTGCCGCTGAGGTTGCCGGTTCGAGTTGGCAAGAAGAAATCCAACGATTTTTAGCGAGTTATCGCAACACACCACATAGTACCACCGGCGCAGCACCATCGGAAATTATGTTCGGCCGACCGGTACGAACCAAATTACCTTCTCTCGAGTCGTTTTCGGCTCCTACGGGTTTTGACATAACCCAGTCTGACCAGATCGCCAAATCCAAAATGAAAGCGTATCACGACAGCAAGACGCACGCAAAACCAAATACTTTCAAACGTGGTGACAAAGTACTCGTCAAAATATCTCGCACTCATAAGATGTCGCCGTTTTTCGATCCTGTTCCTTATACAGTCACTGCCATAAAAGGATCGATGATCACTGCCGAGCGCCAGGGGCATACTATCACGCGCAACTCGTCCTTGTTCAAATCAGTATTACCTCCAACGATCATACTAGACAATGATGATCGTCGATCGTCCATCGAATCAGATGCGCCACGCACAAGCGGTGCTCCCCCGCCCGCTCTTCTTTCAACTCCCACATTTTCGTCACCATCAGTGCCTACATCTTCGCATCGATATAATTTGCGCCAAAATAGAAAGGTTCCCCAAAGACTGATTGACGAAATGTAGACAGACCCACCAATTAACCACAAACATTCGTGTGTGCTCAATTACGCGATCGCAATCTAAAGAAAAGGGAGAGGTAATGTCCCGCCTAAACTCCTGTTTAAAAGAACCGCCATACAGTCATTCTTTATCGATTTTTATAAGGGCACTCTAACGCCCTCTATGTTCAGTTACTACTGGGGACGGGTAAAGATAAAATAAGAGAGACAGACATGTTTTTGTATCGTTCGGGTAGAGTCACACACATTCCAATGTAACAATAAACTTTTCCTTTTAAGCATTCAATAAAGTAAACGTATTCAAAGGTTTGTTAATTTATGCAAACATCACAATAAAATATTCGATATTCGATGCGATATATCATCTTTCCGAAGTTCGAGGCGAATAATCGTCTCGTAGTTATATTTTGAAACCATGTCAATCGGTTATTCGATTCGAATGTAACTATTTTTCGAGACTTCGATTGAGGTGTAAAACTAACGAATCGAACCCTACTATTCGGCAAATATTCGTTGGCGAATAGTAAATCGACGATTCGCAGGGCCCTAGCAAAAACAACAGATTTTAATACTGAATACTTGGAAGGGCCAACCACCGCTCTCCACGCCATGACAGTAATGTCCGACGACAAGACCACAACTTACCATCAAAGCGTAGCTGAGGATGAAGAGATGAAAACCTTAATAAACTACTCAACGAAAGGTTGGCCCAGGCGCAAAGGGAAAATCCACCCTAGCCTGCAGCCCTACTGGATAATAAAGGAAGAATTGCACACTGATGAGGGTTTAATCTATCGAGGAAAAAGACTAATAATTCCTAAGTAGATGCGTTCCACGATAATAGGCCAACTTCACTCAGCTCACCAAGGTACCAATGCGTGTCTCCGGAAGGCTCGTCTCCATGTATACTGGCCTGGAATGACAACCGATATCACGAATGCTATACAATCTTGCGACACTTGCCGTAGCCGCGACAAACAGCAAACGCACAGAATATCACAACCTCATGAAGTACCGGCTCTCCCGTGGCATTCCATCGGTATAGATCTATTCCATTTTAACAATGCTAATCTGTGTCGATTACCATTCCAAGTTTGTCGAAATAGATGAACTACGGAAATGTGATGGCAAGGCACTTATTAAGGTCATAACACCACATTTCGCACGCCATGGGGTTCCCCAGAAGATAATTACTGACAATGGGCCTCCTTTCTATTCGATCGAATTCTCCACTTTCCTGAAACAATGGAACGTCCCTCACCACGAAACTTCAAGCCCACATTTCCCACAGTCAAATGGAATGGTAGAACGTTACATCCAAACGACAAAAAATCTAAAACGAAAGCAGCAGCAACTGGGCATGACATTCACAAAGTACTTCTGGAATACCGAGCGACGCCATTACAAGGTCTACCAGCTCCGACCGAAATGTAGATGGGGCGATTAATCAGAACCCCCAACACTACTTCAGATATGACGCTCAGACCACGATTTCCAATAAAAAACACGATCGAAGCGCTTTAAGCCCGACGATCGATCATGATGTCACCTACACCAACATTACCACCAAAGGAATTCAAGATTGGAGAGATCGACAGACATTACGTAGCCCCGCGCACATGGAAACTCGCCAGAGTCATTGTTCAAGCCAGTCAACCACAATCTTACATCATAGCGACAGAAAACGGCGCGACATATCGACGAAACATTATCCATCTACGATGGGCGCACCCAGTAATACCATCAGGGACATCAACACAATATCCCCCACATCACAAAGACCACCACAAGGAACCGACTTATGGGGTACAGGTACAGGTCCATGGACGATTGCAGCAGTCAGTCCCCATCAGACAACCGGAGACCGTTGCACCTCCTTCCAGACAAGCAGGAAATTAAGTTCCAGAACCTTACCGGCCGGGTCAGTCAAGCCAGGCGGCACCCAGTAACAGAAAACCAGAGTATCCAGAACAACAGCGCATTCACTCAGAAGTCCCCCAAATGAGGAGAAGCGGACGCCTCAGCAAACCCCCACAACGCTTCGACCATTTTCTCAATCAAATGTTTAATTAAAAAAAAGAGAAAACATGTTACATAGTCTAATAGACATAAGACTGATATGGTTGTTTATGTATCGATAGATAATAATACGTTCCTCACATTGATAAGCTAAAATACGAGTTGTTAATTGTAACTAACTGAGAGTAGATTTTCATTATGAATAAAGTTCTCACTGAATAAACTCACGACTTAACAACTATCTGTTCTTCTATTCCCCGGGATATTAAAATTATATCATAAGTAAATTTATACGGGTAATAATATTATCACTGTTTAGAGTAGTTCATCAAGGGGCTATTCACTCTGATTTTATGTACGGTAAATAATTTAAGCATTAAGTAAATTTATACGGGTAACAATTTTATCGCTGTTTAGAGTAGGGCATGGAGGGACTATTCATTATGATTTTCTGTAGGGTAAATAATTTAAGCATTGTAAGAGATAGCTCTATTCACTCATTAGAGTAATGTATAGAGGGCTATTCACTCAACATTTCTGTACGGCTGGTAAGGACGATACGATGTCCAGCCCTTAGGTCGTCTTGTTAGTTTCTTAAATTCATGTTCCGAAAACGGTCTAAAAGTTCTCAAGTAAGATGTTTAATGTGCTTCTTGGCGAGAGGGTGAATACAACAATGGCGGCCTCGCCCCTTTATTTTGGTTTCTCTTTTGTGATTTCAAAAATTGTCAATGAAAGGCATGGCTTTCTCTTTCATAGCAACTTTTAAATAGAAGGGCACGAACATAATGGATACTTTAAACACTTCTAAGGCTGAAAATAGTTATTCTTCCTAGTTTTCCCCTACTTTAGGATATATACTGCTATTGTTTTACCCATATCGTATCGTATGATGTATAGCTACGGTAAGGTTATAAGTTTGACCTGGCCTATGTTAGTGCTAGTGGGGAGAGAGCTGTGTGTTTAGTAATTGGGGAACATGCATCTTGAGCCTTTCTCAAGGCCTGCAGATCAGTCAATAAATGGGGGGGAGCAAATGGGTGAGCAATAACCAATTATGGGAAGAGTCAATGAATTGTAGACCGTTTTAATGATAGATACAAAGCTGAAAATTAATTTTACAACGAATTAAGTACGTTTGGTGAGTAAAGAAACGATGAAAGTAGTGGTATTTCACCGGCGGCCGCGAGCGACCTCCCACGTATGCTACACCTCTCATGTCTCTTCACAGAGTCAGACTAGAGTCAAGCTCAACAGGGTCTTCTTTCCCTGCTGTTTTTGCCAAGCCCGTTCCCTTGGCTGTTGTTTCGCTAGATAGTAGATAGGGACAGTGGGAATCTCGTTAATCCATTTATGCGCGTCACTAATTAGATGACGAGGCATTTGGCTATTTAAATCTTCATTATCATTTTAGGTACAATGAAAACAATACTATATTTCATGACTCTGCCTTGAGCATTAAATAGAGATAAAACTTTAACCCAAGGACAGAGTCCAAGAAGAACCACTTATTTAAAATTAGCTTAGAGCTTAAAGTTAAATTAATTAAATATATTTTATAACATAGTGGTTTATACGGGTTATTCCCGGTTTCGCGCCAGAGCCTTAAAGAAGTACATAGGGCAGGGTGGCGACAACCTTTAACCTAATGGTTACCTATGCACTCTATAAATTAAATTAACGAAAGGTCTGTAATTAAACATAAAAAAATTTAAGTTACGAAGTTAACTGATAAAATCAAAATAGCATAAGTAATCAATAAAATAAAAGTATAGCACAAAATTTCCAAAAGCTAATAAAAATTATCAACAACCAAAAGTACATAACTCGAGAGAAAAGTATACATATAAAATCTTATGATTAGGACCCATTATAAATAGAATTAATTACGGCGAAACACAGCTTTCATAAAATTTTGATAGATGTAGATACCCTGTTCTAAAACTAATTTAACCGCTGTTAACTTAAAACCCTGTCCAAGACCAGTTAAACGACAGAAGTCATGATTCTCAGTACAGAACAACCCTCGGGCGGAAAAAACAAAAGCATAAAAAAGGATAACTCGTTTAGGATAAAGGTCCCGTATTAAAGAATTAAACTCCGGGGAGTTATATTGGTTTCTTTTGTCTCCGTAAGAATTTCTTAGTGGTTGAGGACCATCCCAGGATATTCCAACATCACAGACAACGACTTTATCATCGTAGATGAGCAAGAGATCAGGCTTGAAGATCTGACGTTGACCGCCGGCATCGCGTTTAACCAGGTGAGGTTCCTTTAGGACAGACACTGATGACAGACTCGATGCTATTGTACAAGAGGGTGAGCAACTTGTTGTGACGGTTGACATAATTCGCCTTTGATACAGGACAGGCTTGCAGTATATGAGAAAGAGATTCAATTCGCCCACATCCGGAACGACAGGAGCGATGGCACCGGTTAGCTGGAGAGCCTCGACAGGGTAATACAATCTATTACCGTAATTTCAATTTTTTCAGAAATTCTCGTCCATCTGGATCTGTAGCGTGATTGTTCAACCAATGGTTGGATATTGGGACCGTCACCTTGCTGCAAGCCTGCTCCATACACCGTATTATTGAACTTCGTGGCCATCATTCGCTTCAGTTCTGACTTGTCGTTAGGAAGGCCGTCCAGAAAACCCAACACCCGATTCTTAATCTCAGAAATCAGTGGCGTTGAGACAAGGTTCGTAATTACATCCCACCGATTCGAATAAAGACCATCCAGGCGAGACAGGAAACTTAAGGGCATACTAATGGCGTAGCTCTGGAGGCCAAGTCCTCCATCCCTGGCCGGAGTATAGAAGATAGCATCAGGTGTGTAGTGCGGCAATCGAAGCTTGGTTTTCACGAAGTTGCGGACTGTGGAGTCGAATCGCTTCAAGACCTTCCGAGTGAGAACTGAAAGAGACATGGTATGGACAAAGCGGGGAAGCAGGTAGGAACGGAGTATAACAAGAGTTGGTGGGGTTTTGAGAGGAGCTGAGCCAAGCTCGGTAAGTAATGTTTCAAGAGTAACAGTTTGCGGTTCATTAGGACTAAAGTCTATGCCAAGATATTTAAATGAGTCCGTAGATGTAATTGACTTAATGTCTTTGTCATTAATAGCAAATACCGGGCGCGTAACTGGCGTAATGCGGCCACTCTTGCCGTGCTTCCGAAAAACCAAAGAAGTACATTTACCGGGGTTAATAGCAAGATTGCGATGACTCATAAAGCCCGTAAGACTATTTAATAATAAAGTCATACCGACTTCTGACGACGCGACCAATGTTAAATCGTCAGGGAAACATACGGCGCGAACCGACGAATTGCCAACTGGGACACCAACGGTAGTTGGAAGGATACATAAAAGTTCGTCCATTTCCGCGTTATAAAGTAAAGGTGACAAGGGATCGCCTTGTTTAACACCGCATGTTAGCCCGAACGGACCCACAACCGAAAGCCCACACGTGATAGTAGTTCCGGCACCCTGGTATGAATTCATAATGTAAGTAATTAAGTCAGTTATAAAGGCCTGTTGTGCGGGATAAAGGTCCAGTACGTGTCGTAGGCGAGGATATTATGGAAGAGTCGTACCAACAGAGATAGGATAGTTATCGGACGCCAGTTAGAAGCCATGGTAAGATCGCCCTTCTTCGGGATTAAGACTGTCCGGCATTGCTCAAGGTCGATTGGTAAGTCTCGCAAAAACAAAAAGGTGTTAAAAATAAATAGTAACACCTTCCGATCAAGTCTCAAAATGTCTTTTAGAATAAGACCATCAAGCCCCGGTGACGAAGAGTGCTGGCGTTTAATGGCACTGTCCGATTCCAAGATGGTCACCGGGAAGTATGTCCTAACCAGGGCTGACTTGCGATCATAAGGCTCTGCATCTGATGGTGAAGGCTTGGAGAAAAGACTACCAAACGTATTAGTGATATCATTGTTATCTGGAACGGACGCCGTGTCAACTGATGGTGTAAAAATTTCCTGAGATAATTTACGCTTGTTCCATTTATAAAGACGTTGATAATAACCGTATTTTTTTCCTTTTAGAATATCGCGAACCAAGGACAGAAAGCGATGGCCGAGACTGAACCGGCTGCGAGTCTGATTTACGTGGTAACAACTCATGAAGGATGGTGGATAGTTCCGGAAGTACTGAAACGTCACGCGAAAGAATCTTAGGTACGAGAGCCGACAAACGACAGGAAGCTTGTGGAAGAGTATCTGAGTTTTTGACAAGGGGATCAACAAGTATACACTTATGTCTCTTACATAAATTAAAGTGGCTAAAGTGGTATTATCGATAGAATAGTCAAACATGGAATTACGGGTACCTAGATGGAGCGTTTTACACTTGGCAAAGTTTTATATGCCAAATAAGAACTGAAGTATGTGAACCATGAATATGAGTCTTCACCAAGAGGTCAGACGCTCCCTCAAATCTCGTACAGTAGATTTGAAATCTTTAAATCTTTCAAAACTCAAAAATCTTCAATCCCCTGAAAATATTTAAAATCCTCGTTAATTAATCTTCCAATCCATAACAAATCACAGATCCAAGAAATTTGCATAGATTTCAAATGTCGTACAGATTTTCGAGTGACGGACCCCTCGGTGTTGACCTTTCGTCAGGACCCTCAGAGGTCCTATAATTCCTATAAAATGCTATATTTTTAAAACTGTCTTATAAAATCCTATAATTTTGGATAAAATTGCCAACATTTTGCTTCTTATCCTATATTTTCATGAAAAAATACCTAAAATTCCTATAAATATTTTCGAAATTCGGCTGGGGGCCCTGTTCTGTAGATAGTTTTTAGATGTAGCCAATACAGAAACCCAAATTACTGCAGGCTGCAAGATCAACAATGTAGGTCTACCCCTAGTCGTTTTCCCCGAATTTTTCAGTGGCGAAAACTACCAAAGGAATTTGTGACTTTAGTATAATAGTGTTCAGTGCAGCTCATTCCGAACCAAATCTTTGTCGCAGTGACATGGAAACCACTTCAGGAAAAAAATCAAACTCTGAAAGTTTCAAGCAAGATGGCTATATTTATGAGAAGGACAAGGTCACGGCAACTACGACATATTTACGGTGCTACCGGAAACAACAAGGGTGTCGCGCTAGGGTTATTTTTCAACGAGTGGAAGGCCAAAATCTCGAAGTTAAGGATGTGCCCCACAATCACCCACCTCAAGTAGAAGATATTAATGACATGCTCTTTAAAACGGATCTAAGGAAGAGCGCCGCAAATCAAAGCTTTTACCGGGGGAACAGGAAGATCTTTGACCAGGAACGTGCAAAGTATGATTTTATTTTCAAACGGGGGCTTTGGCAACTTTCATTCCCTATGAGGTAATTAACAATGGAGATTTGACAATTACGGGCGTAGCTCCACCTTCTTTTCGCTATACACGTCTTGTGTAAAAAATCATCTCAGAACTATCACCATAAACATTAATTTATTCCTTTATTAAGGGTGTTTCTGAAAGGGTTTCCAACTTTCCATCTCGCCATTGGTTGGAAACAGCATTCCAACCAGAAAGGAGAAGCCCCTTTCATGTTTATATCTTCTCCTTGACCAACTGTTAGCTCCCTATTGTGTCACTGACCAGATTGTTCACGAATTTAGTAATCAGCTATGTACTTCTGGGTTTATCAGGGTTTCAAAAGATCCACCCTTTTCGGGGTATAAAGAATTTTAAAGGCAAAGTACTACGTCACATCGTCACAAGTCTTATCACTGTTCTGGCAGCCATATTGGTGGGTTCCAGGCTTCATTAGTGCAATAAATCCACCATTATGGCGGCGTAAATTTATGTTACGAGTCTCAGCTTCTCCTCCAACTGAAAACTCACTATTGTAGACCCTTGGCTTTATCAATTAAAACTTAAGTTCCCCGAACTCAAGATTTTTCTTATGTTCACAGAGTGAGCGGCATGATACGTATTTTAAAGGACAGTTTATTAATTACTTTTTATGGTCCGTTGAAATTACTATAATCCCCTCTCTCTGCGAACATAACAAACATACAAAGTTAGAGAAACCTAGAGTTTAGTAATTAAATTGGGTGTGATTTCATGTGAAACGATCACCATTTTTCACCTCAGAGCTGCCAGCCATTGGTGAGCCAGGAAAATACACAGCGAAAAGACATGGATAAAGAATGCGCGTGAGGAATTTTGTTTTCACGCTATAGGATCGGCAACTGCCTATCACAAACGACAGCTTATTCTGTATATACTCTGTTACAACATCGGTTTTGAGCACGATCAAAGCTAGGTCTCTATGAAACGTAGCTTTGTACGTGCTGTCAAGAGACAAAAAACTTAAGGATCTTCAGGAATTAAAATATCCGCGAGTTTTTTTAGCTCAAGTGCACGGACCACTAGGCTTTGGTTTCAAATACGTGTAGCAATTTCACACGTACTTGAAAGCCTGGGTGAAATACTTTGATTTTCGTATCATCCCCAGTAGCAAATTACAGTCGGGCCGACTGTAAATATTTTTGGTCGGGCCTACTGAAAAACGAAAGAGTCGGGCCGACGGTTACCATGTCCAAGCCACATGCCAGTTTTTTCTCTATATAAAATTCTGGTCAAATTACTGCTTGCCGACTGAAAATTATCTACTTAAAATCTAGTCGGCATCTGGTCGTTTTGAAGTTTTAGAACCACTTTCCGACCTTATTTCGACCACAAATTTTAATGGTGATTTATCGGCCTTTCCATAGCATGTGCCGCCCTAAGTCGACCATTTCAAGGCTAGTGGTTTAACTACATATTTCGTAGTATATTGTCTTGTCTCCCGACCGGGTTTTCTCTGGCATTTTTAATACTAACTTTACAGTCGGTAAATAGCCTAAATTTATCGACACCGACCTTTTTTTTATTGGTAAATTTATCACATTGTTTGCAGTCGGTAAATGATCCTTTTTTACTAAAAGCGACACAGCAATTACTGTTCTTAACTTGCGGAAATACATGATGGAAAGTCAATAGGAATATTTATCTGCCTAATGTTCCCCTCGAATACATAGAAACTGTTTTAATTTAAGTGTTTTCATTAACCATCATTAAGATGTATAAAGCTTGTGATTTACTTCAAGCTCAATACATGCAGAAATGAAACTGTACCATCAATCAACACTACCCCATTAGTTATTGTAAATAAAAAGTAGGCAAATTTGAAAGATTTGATTATTTTTATTTTCAAATGAATGAGTAAATTATCTTCTGATTGCTTATTTTCTCGAAGTTTTCGTCCGCCTTGTTGGTCAGCTTTGTGCTTAACAAATGCCTTCATTATTTTTTCTATTTCAAAGTCAGTTGCTTGAGAATGATTCGCTTGTCTCCTTACAGCGCCTTTCAGGAAGGAAATATATTATTAATAATATTGTTTTACATTAGTGATAGAAATAATCATTAAACTTACTTTTAATAGCATTGGTCAATGTCAGTTCTCTGAAAGCTTCTTTCCCATTTGCTCCAATCCAATTAAAATTATCAATAAGAGGTTTCGGTATAACCTCGTACAATATCCTTCGAGTGGTATTTTTAACATTATTTCCACCCCATGATGATAATTTTCTTATCTGTCAAGGAAATTATTTGTGTTATATGTTTTAATATTATTATCTATAATAGAGGAGATTACAATTTTGTCACTAAATTCCCTATCACTCATTCGCTCCTCCAAATCTCTAAGTTGCGCAAGGGTTTTCAGTGGAAACTGAATATCACAAAGTTCAACATCTCTCATATTTTCCTCCTTTTCGAGCAGAACGGAAGAAATATGTCGCACAACAGCTGACATATGAGCAACTTGCTGTTTGAGGTCACTCAAAATGTAAAGAACTTCTTTCTGGAACCCTATTTTAATCCAAAAATTAAGTTTTGGTTTCTTCTGTCCAAACCCCATTTACTCCCTAATTTATAGAAAAAATAGTCTGTTTATGCTTACTTTCTTCAGGTATCAGTTTACTCTGATTTGAAGGTGATGATTTATTTTGATTCTTATAATTGGATGGTTTTTCTTTCATAAGACTTCTACTCGAACCGCTATCACGAGGCCAAGATTTATTCACCCAAACTCTATTCATCCTCTTCACTATCACTGCTTAGACCAGAAACTTCTCTCCTACGTGCGATACTTCTACCTTTGAGAATAACAGAATTAGAGAATATTAATATTCCACGAGGGTTGCATTTCCAGCCTTAAATTTATAGAAATGTTTTTCCGACCTCCATTTACTGAACGTTACTTACTAATTTTGCGTTGCTTTGAACTACTTGAATCAGATTCAGTTTCAGTTTCACTGATTTTTGGGCTACCTGTAGGTGTCTTTTCAGTTTCTTGCTGATCCTTTTTTCTTGAGGTTATTTTCTCAGTTTTTGAGGTAGCCCCGCCACGCTTTGGTATTCCATTATAGTCTTTGTTTGTTCTGGACTCACAGAGACTACTATATTCATGTCGTTTTCTTTTATGATTTGTAACAATTGACTTCGGTGATGGGGAAGCAGACTGCACTCCATGTTTAGCGATTTTTATTGAGGTAGGTTTGCCTGGAAAATTATGGAAATGCAAGAAAAAAAAATAAATTTTGATGCTCTTCCAAGGTTTTTTAAGGGTGTTAACAAACCTCACTCGCCCGAAAAATATTAAATTTTAATTTGTCAAAGCCCCGGGGTAAAGTATATTCAAAAACGTTTTACAAGCTCACCATTTTTACCATTTGATAGAACCTCAGTGTTAGTATCATGTGCACCGTTGTCAACCCCATAAACATTTTCTCCGGTAGATGGATCACCTAGCGCTCTGTCATCCAATGAATTCGATCCTTCAATTAAAGGAGATCTCTCAAAGATATCATTTTCAGCTGAAATAATTGTTAAAAATTAATATATTTTATTCAAATGCCTTTTAAAAACACTTTATTCTATTACCGTTCGTTCTCGAAATTTCTTCAACGTGATCATTATGTTGTGACTCAATTAGCTTTGCATTTTCACCTTCAGCTTCAACGGAATTATCATCTAAAAACGTGTTCATAATTAGATTTGAAATTATATTACTCTACTATATACACATTTTAAGAGCAAACCATCAAGTACAAGAACAGGAAAGAGAGGTGCAGCTGGTGGTTCATACTGAGGTTTATTTTTTCCCATTTTATTTGTTTTCAAAGGTTTTTCTTTAGTTATGGTTTCAAATTCGTCATGTGGATACTCGTTAACTGCTTTTTTGGCTTTACGTTTTATATTAGCTTCTTCATTATCCGTGCTTCTATAAACTTCAGAATCATCACTCGATCTTTTAGCTTTGTCTTGCGCTTTTCATAATCATCTGAAGTTTAAAAACAAAAACAAAAAATTACATCCTCCATAGCATAATATAAAATCCAACTACTAACTTGTTGACAGAAGTAGTTCACAGTCATATTGTGGCCAAGTATTATCAGCTGATAATGAATTTTTCATAGCTTTGGAAAAGAAAGACGGTCCTCCCTTGCTAGGCATAAAGCATTTTTTTCCATTTTCTCGCAACCAGATGGAAAGAACAACTTCTATTGTATTATCATCAATGAAAAACACAACAGCATATTTCTGCGAGTCAGGAATAAAGCACAATTATTAGGTTTAGTTACGGCGAGGTATTATGTCATTCTTCACAAAATCTAGCCGAAAACAATTTTTACCTAAAATTTATTGTAACATCGGAATGACAGCCATTTCACCTTTATATGGAAGTGCAACACACTTTTGGCTAATAAATGATAACGGGAAAACGCTAACATTTGTAACTAGTTCTGAAGCTCTCACTATTCCAAGCTGCGTTGATTTAAGGGGATAGTCAAACAAATCCCTAAAGGATTTATATGCACGGCCAAAAAATAAAACTTCATCGTTCTCATCTTTAAAAATATTTATGATCCTAACGTAATCTCCATTTTTTAGCAAGAAACAAGAATCACTAGGAGAGATCGAAATTACAAATCTATCTGTTTTTATTTTTTTGAATGATTTGCCATTTTTGGGTAGATTTCTGCAGTGACTTGAACTGTAGTCGAAGTCGTGCGGGCTAATAAACTGTATTTCAGTTTTTGTTAAAAGCGAAGTTAAGTCAAAATTATCTTTCTCGCTCAATCTTTTGCAAATCTGTTGCAGGGGTTTATTAGGAGTCCTCAATTCTCTTTTGATAAAATGAAGTTCGTTTTCAAATGAAAATGCACTAAACCCGTCAAGAGCTCCGTATTTTAAAACGTCTAAATATAAGTGCAATAAGCTATGGACATTCATAACTACGAATTTCTCTCCATATAGTTTGGGTAATTCTTCCACAAACATCTTGATAAGTTGACAAGCATAAGTACAATGTGTTTTGCAGAATTTTCGACTCGATAAAATGTAAATGGCGCAATGAAACAGTCTAAAATGCTTAAGAACATTCACTCCAAGAACCCCAATCAACACAACTGGGCTGGTATAAAGTAAAAACTGTCTTAATTCAGTTCCTTTCCATTTGTCAATGTGTTTAAGGCTCTGGGCTTACGCGCAAATTCACTCGGGATATGAAAAATGGCACTTTTTAGCTTTTCTGATATTGTAGATATGTTTTTTTGACCCAAACGGATACAGAAAGGCCCTTGTCTCATCCAAAAATAGGCTAGCCTACGCATAACTCCTAAACACACAAGATGTAAATAATCATAGGGGAACTGGCTAACCATTCCAATATTTAGTTCCACCAAAGGACTGTGTTCTCCAACTGAGTGATGATCATCATCCAACTTGTCAACAAAAGACTTGTCAGTACGCATTTCTGAATCACTTCCTATAAACACCATGCGATTTTCCCTATGCTCTCCTTCAATAACGCATTTGTCACACGAACTATACCCTGTGTGTCCTTTGGTGCACTTAATGAATGATTTTGCAGGAGTGTCTAGAATAAAGGGACCTTTCAAATTAACTGTGTATACTTTTCCACCAAGAGGAAAGCCGTTCATTTCTAAATTTCTAAGCTCTTTTATAAAGCCCCCAAGGTAATCTTTCAAAGGACACGGTTTTGTTTGCCCGCAAAATAAGGCTACCATAAATGGCTTCCCTACAAGCCCGTCAGCGAAATTAAAAACGGAAACGAAAATTGGCCAAAAGTCTCTATTCCCACTTTTTGATATAGGAACTCCATCAATATTCACTGCTAAAGATATATCTGGTTCATAAGGATAATTGCTCATGAGAAATTTTGCAAGGCCATTTCTTATACCGAAATATACATATTCTCCTGATTCTAAAATTTTTATTTTTGACACCGAACTTTTAGTCTTTAAAATTGTTCGACTGTCCTTGGGTACTTCAAAACAATTTCTACGTAACAAAGCCATTAAATCATTCAGGGCAACATGGGTAATACGATTTTTTAAAGCCCAAATAGCCAAATCCGTTTGAAAATTTCCCGACTGCCTACTACCATCGTGTATTTCGCCAGTTTCTGAATCTGTTTCATTGCTTTCAAAATTAACTTCATCTAGTTCAGATTCTATCCCTTCATAATAATTATTATCGAGTTCTAATTCTTCTGATATTTCTGTGTCACTATACACTATCTCATAATCTCTATCAACAGTATAATTAGCCTCATCAATTTCAATGTTTCTGTCATTCTCAGCCTCTTTTGACAAGCCATAATTGCAGTTTTCATTATAAAGCAGTTGCTCATACAGTTGTTTGTTTACTCTATTTCGTTGCCTTGAAGATACGGCCTTTGGAATTGAATACATGTTCAGTCCTGTTTTGATAATGATAAGCATCAGAATTTTTACAACATTGCCGAACGTTCGCATCGTGCACGAAATGTTCTACCAACTACATAATTAAACCTCACTCTAGCTAAGAAATTTACCAAGAGAGGATGAAATAGCTTGTACTCTTCAAAAAAAAAAAAGGAATACTAGTAATAGTGGCAGGGAGCGGTGCTACGATCGAATTACCAAGACAATATAGCTCGTTTGCTTAAAATAACACTAAAATAGGAAAATGCCTTAACACTATTTTCTCGGAAAGAAGGAAAGACTTTCATATCGCTTACCTCCGCGGGGGGGGGGGTTGTGACGTCATTAACGACATTCGAAAAAAAATGGAAATCCAAGAGATTGACCAGTTCTTTACAGACCCTTTAAACCAAACCAGAGCAGAGCCTACCCTAAACTTAACGTAAACCAAACTCTCACTAAACCCTTACACTAATCTTAGCTTACCTAACTCTAACCAAACCATAACATAAAACGGATCTGGTAATTGTCCCCTATATGCTAAATTAGATAAAATATAACTCATTATTCTAGGAGAGCGATAGCTCTCTTAGATAAGACCTCATACCGACTTTAATGTATGAGGATTGTTTTTTGATTGGTTATAACTTTTTTTCTATCATATTAACTGCTTTTAAAAAATTCCACAGAACTACAATTCGGGCCCTCAATATGTGGTTAAAATTTCAAGAAGATCCACCCATTAGTTTATTGTATAAAAAATAAAGTTGCTAAGGGTGGTTTTCATTTCCATAAAATTAATCAGCCCTTTTGGTGAAAAAGTTAAATTTTCCCATAGAAGTAACATGGAGTTTTTTTCAAATTTAGCCATTTTGTCGCCACCCTTTTGAAATGAAATATTCGTTTGTTACGTTTGGGAACGGTTTTATATCAAAATTTAAACCTTTTTCTAGGACCATTTTTAAGGTTTTTGAGAAAAATTAATTTTAAGTATGTTTAATTTTAAATTTTAAAAACTACCCCAATCTGCGATATTTTAGCATGGATACGCTGTTTTATTGGTAAATATCAGCACGACCAATATTGGCCTTTTTTTACGTATAGTTGCGTCATAATAATCCGATTGTTTTTTCTTAATGCCTTTTGGTTGAAATGGCCTATCGATAGTGAGATAAGACTGCTTTAATATTGCCGCCGTGATAAATTACCCCGTTTGTGGCCGCCATTTTTTTAAGGGGAAAAAAATTTGAGAGTGGGTCCTTTTTCGTAGCCATTTTCATATTTTTTGAGGATTTGCTAATGGATGGATTTTAAATATAATATAAAGTAGGTTTCAAGCTTTAATATAAGCCTAATTTCATAATTTTCCACCTTTTTATTGTCCCACAATCTATTTCTAAACTTGGCACTTTTTTTAAGGCGGTGAAATTGCGCTAAGCCTTGGCTTACCATTAATTTTTGCCGTTTAAAAAAATGTTTACCTCTCGTTGCCCGTTACTTCGCTTTCTCGTATCGTCGTACTTAAGTTTAGACTTTGAAAGTAGTGCTTTGTTTTCTTAAATATTACTTAATTGTATAAAATTTCAATATTATAATTGCGTAAAAAGAATTCAATGTTGTTTGTTGATGGGACGCGCCTTGCGTTTGAATTTCGTTCCCTCCCTTTATGGGCCGGAGAATTTTTCTTTACCGCCGCCTTTCGGTCGCTTCAGCCCTGGAAACAGCTGTAGTGAGAAATTTTATTTACTATTCTGAGAGAGAGAGAGAGCTCTCTCAGATATGACTTCATACTGCTCTTAATGTATAAGGAGGGTTTTTTGCTTTAAATGTATGAGGTCAGTGTGTTGTTGTGTTTGCATTTTAATGCTTCTAATCGTTGTGCGCGTCGAGGTTTACGAATCCAACGTGTGTTACGAAATGAAAATCAAGGGTGGATACTAGTATGATTTAGGCTTTATAAAAGGAATTTGACGGCGACATGCAGTCAAGCAAAACGGTATTAGGCCTTGCATATGAAAATTTAAACCTTTTTCTAGGACCATTTTTATGGATTTTGAGAAAAATTAAGTTTAAGTGCTAAATTTCATGTCTTTTTGCAAACTCTACGCATAAGGGTTTGTTAACAGGTTTCTAAACTTGTGTCACCGGCCAATGATAACAAATACGTACATCATTTTGTTCGTTGAAATTGCTGGTAAATTAATCGATAGATCACACGATCACTAAACCCTGTCAACAAACCAATTAATATTTTTTATTCAGACTCTTCCAATCATTTTTGTTGGGTAACTATTAAATTTTTTATTATTTTTTTAGTGCTTATTTTTAGTTACCTAAGAAAAAATTAAACGATGACCAGTTTATTTATATAATGATTATTTTAACATTGCCCAAGAAAACAATAAGCAATAGCCTGTTTTTAATTCTCACCAGGTGCCAATGATAACTGCTACGAAGATAAATTGTTTGTCAAATTGCTGGTAGAATAAATGATTGATTAAGTCGCACGATCACAAAACCGTGTCACCAAAAAAACCAGAGCTGTGCTAATTAACTGGCAACTAATTGAATTGGAATTAGCAATTGGACAATTATGACTTAATTAGCAATTAGGCATAGAGGCTAATTAAATCCCTTTACACACTGATAAACAAATAAACCCTGTCAACCCCACTCTTGGACTACGGGACCATCTAGTAACGTTTGTTTAATAGAAACCACACCATTTATTTGCTTTAAAATTCGACAAAATTTCATTGAGTTATGAAGATTGAAGAAATTAATTAACGCGAGTTGATAAAAAAATATTTTATTTAAATTATTAGTATTTGTTTACAGCAATTAACGATACATTCATATTAGTATAAATTGTTTATTTCTGTTAATAGGAGTTAAAGGGATAAGAAAATGTTTTTATGAAATATATTTGTAGCTTCAAACGGGTCAACCATTTTTTAGATAACTGGAAAACTAAATGGTTTTGAATCAAAAAGAATGGAATAAGGAAGGAAAAGTTAGTTTATTTTTTCAAAAGATAACAAAATGGTTGGGAAATCATTTCCTACGTTCAAGGGGTAATGAAATGACTGGTAAATCTTTTCTTCAGTTAAAGGGATAATATTTATTAAAATGGATTAATTAGAACGAACATTAATTTATTAAAATGGATCAAAAAGAATGGAATAATGATGGGAAAGTTAATTGAACTTTTTAAAAAATAACAACATGGATGGGAAAATGAGTCTTCAATTCAAGGGATAAAGAAATAACTGGGAAACGTTTTCTTAAGTTCAAGGGATAAAGAAATCACTGGGAAACATTTTCTTAAGTTCAAGGGATAAAATTTATTAAAATGGATTAATTAGAACGGTCCTTTAATTTATTAAATAGATGAATATTGATGAAAAAAATTATTTGGTTCATGAGATAACCATTTTTAAGTCAAGGAATAACGTAATTGCGGGTCAAAAGTGTCTTAAGTTTAAGGTATTACAAAATGGCTGGGAAACCATTTCTCCCGTTACAAAGCATAAACAAATGATTGGGGTAACCATTTGTTATTTTATAGGAAATGAAAATTTTCTAAAATTGATTAATAAGAATGGAATATTAGTCCATTAAAATGAATTAAAAAGAATGCAATAATTTTGGATGAAATTAATTTATTTGGTTAAATGCTTAAATATTATTTATAAATGTTTTGACAAGAAATTGAATGAAAATTAATATGGTGATGATGCTACAAAAAATATAAGAAAAAATATATTAATTATCTTCAATGAAAATTTTTAATTGAAACTCAAGAAAAGAATTGAGAATGCAAAAATATTTAAAACTTAGGCTTTCAAGATATTAATGAAAAAAAAAAAACCCCAATAGTAACTTCTTTTCCTGTGCCCCAATATAATAAAAGTGTTAACTTTTTTAAATGTGGTTTAATACTTACAAAATATTTACAGTGAGGTTTCCATATTGTTGGTTGAGGTGGTGGTGGTTGTGGTTGTGCTTGGGGTGGTGGTGGTAGTGGTGGTTGTGGTGGTTGCATTACCTATCATGTAACCGTATATAAGACAATTATATATATGCTTGAGCCTTTAACACCTTTTGCTGGTTTGTGTGCGATATACTTTTTTATAATTCATTTTGGTCTTACATGCAGAGTTTCTCAGTCCTACAATTTCAGTTTAATATCCCATTTTCTTTAGATACTTTTATACCATAGAATATCTTTCTACCCCATTGCCAATATTAGAACAAAATTACGCTATGAAAGCCATGGCGATAAAGGGCTCTAACTAAGATTGCTTGCATTAGGGCTACCTAGGGATAGCAGAGAACTTCACAGTCTTTTTTAAATTCAGTAGGGAGCTTTCAGATGGAATAGTAGTACACCCACCCAAGTCTTCTGGGAGCCATATTGGGTGGTCTCGGCTTCATTCCTGCTTTAAACCCTCCAATATGGCAGCGTAAATTATGTCACGAGACTCAGCTCCAACTGAAAGCTCTCTATAACATTTTATTAAATATAAAACTAGTTTCCCTAAATGAGATTTTTAACGAAGTGCATAGAAGTTTTTAGGTAGCCCTGGGAAAAGCAATCGAAAATATTTAGTACCTCCGTTTTGCGGACATTCCCGCATTATGTGGCCGGCCTTCTTGCACTTGTAGCAAGTCCGGACCCATTGCCACCGTCCGCGACCGCCGCCGCCGTAGAAGTAGGCGTTAACAACTTTTATGTTTTTGCCTTCCATTACTAAGCCCAAACCGACAAACAAGAAATTTTATTGAATAGTTTACAATCAATTACTTTTTATCTAGTTTAAAGTTTGACAATAAATTTAAACATTATAACTTCAAATTTTATGACTTAGCTTCAAAACCCGTTAATTAATAATTTTAACTATTAAAAATTGTGTTTAAAACATACTTACGAGGTTGATAAACGGCTTGCTTTAACAAGTAATAGTACTTTCCCGCCAAATGTATTCCCCGGGCTAGGGGAAGTACCATAGAGCAATTAGACTGGAGTGATAGCATGATTTTACAGAAACGTTTCCAGGTATAATTGCTCCATGCTACTGTTCCAGACTCCAGACTCCAGAGGGCAATAAGTTAAAAAAGCTTATTCTCTTGGCTTCTTTTTTGGCGGGAATTGTTACAATTTCCACGTCGATCCGTTCTCTTACAATTCCGAAGACTTGTAAAAGAATATTAATTGCCACGAATCTTAATTTTTAAGGTTTTATATGATTTATAAACTTAAGTATTTTTGGTTTTTTATGTTCCTATTGTACAATAACTTTTGTTCTCATTTCAGATTGTGAAATTGTCTTATTTACTCTTAGTCTTAATAGGTTTCACTTTCCCTTGTAATTATATTATCTTCATTAATTTATATTGTATTTTTTTTTCTTTTTACAATTTGCAATTCTGTCAGAAGTTTTTTTTTGACACTGGGTTCTTTCTGTGCGCCTAAAAGGTACCCTGTGTACCTTTTATTCAGCCAATTCTTTGTGTTTGGCAAGTGGGTTCTCTGTGCTCTCATTAATTGGGTTCTTTGTGATCTCATTAATTGGGTTCTCTGTGCTCCCATTAATTGGGTTTCTTTGTGTTCCCATTAATTGGATCTCTTTGTGTATCCAAATTGCAAGTTCCAGTGTGGGATTAAGGTTTCCTTGTGACCCATTGCAAACCTTGTCAAATACGGTACTGCTTGAACTGATTACAACTCTGCAGAGGTTGAAAAAGATTTGCTTTCTTTGCGATTCGTAAATTTTCGTAATGTTTTGTCGGGAGAAAATAAAGAGAAAAAATAAATGCTAAGCAAAGCAAAAAGAAAGAGCCCAAAATAAAATGGAACTGTTAGTTAACAGTAAAGCTTTGCAAAAAAAGAAAGCTAAGCGAGTTAAGAATAAGAAATTATATCTGAAAAACCAAGACAATTTTCAGAGAAGAAATGCAAATAACTATGTTCAGCGTAAACTTGCGCTTGGTACAGCAAAAGGTTGTAAAAGGGCTATGGCACCAGGTGGCACCACTAATGTTGCTTTTTGCTCAAAATAATTAAAATCCAAACATAAACCAACTAAAGTAGATAAATTTGGTTTTGCGAAAAAGCTCTTCAATGCGGGGATTTTCAAAACGAAAAACAAAAAAATTATAGCCGAAAGCTATAAAAGGTTTTTAGTCAATTGTCTAACTGAAAGACTGGTGGCGTCAGAGTCTTTTAACGGTGAGACTAAAAAACAACGCACGAAGTCTATCTCTCACAAGCTAAAATGCCAAGTGCTAGCTGGTAGAATATTGCATTTGAAAAGGCAATTATATTCGGCTTACCACGCCCAACTAACGAGCATTGTTAGTGAATTTAAGGATTTTGTTCAGAAAATCAAACAAATTGGGTCCATTGACCCTGGCAATTTGGCAGAAGTTGTGGGTGGGAAAAGGCTTCACAGTAGCATGAAAGAGGCCTATTTTCATGAAACTACCTATTATGTGATGGGAAATAATGGTAAAATATTGAAAAATGGCGATGAGTCACATTACGGCAAAAATTTTAAATTGGATTCTGATGGTAGTATAAGAAAAGTTCTAAGAGACCGTGCTACCAGTTCGACTAAAGAATTGTTTGTTGACGAAATGGGAAATATCGTTGACATGAAAAACAATAACGCAACTAGTAATGTTGAACTAGTTTTACAAGTTAATGAGTCGGGTGTTGTTACGAATCTCTTCAACATTGTTGAAACTGAAGAGAAGAATCCAAAAGCAAATTTTGTGATCAATGAAGGTGGGTTTATTGAAACCTTAAACAAAACTGTATATTGGGAATGCAGTGATATTTGTAATGTTCGAACTCGAGCCATTGCAAAAGTTCTAGCTTTCGTAAACACAGTTGCCAATGCGAATGAAAAATCTTTGACTAAAATTTTTGACTCTGATTTGGACCTTTGCAAATTAAGAAAACAATTTTGCAAAAAATCAAACGTGTCTATACCACCAGATGGGGACGAAATAGTGGTGAGAATAGTTCCGTTCCTAGGACACACTGCTTACTGCGCTGATAGCGAAGAGTGCCAAAGTCATTTGCGTGCTTTAGCTGAACTGGCTCCTCACTATTCGGGAATTAGAAATATTCTGAATAATATTTATCACGTCAAAGCGTTACTCAACGCGTTAACTAAAATCTCAACTGAAATTGAAAGTGGTGATTACGAGTCTGTGACGAATGTCATGGCGGAATTAAGGAAAACCCTTGCTACACGTGGGAAAAATTTAAATAAGGAACAAAACGATGATCCCGAAGGAAGCGTTAACGCTCCTCAGCCGAGTCTCGATGAAAGTCAAATCTTGAGTCTTTACGAGAATCAATTCGCTCGGGCAATGCTAAACACCAACGAGTTTCACGACACGCCCTGCGACTGCTGTTTAAGATTACTGAAAAAATCTGATTTAAGAGCAGTAGAAAAACTGGTAAACAGAGCTGTTTTTGAGAACGAGGCCTATCTGATTTTAAGAGCTAGCTGGATAATGAATAATTCCGACACGAGAGAAGCAGACATGCTACTATGTCGTTACTGCGCTACGGATTTGGGAAAGGGTAAAGTTCCCATCAGATGTTTTCTGAACAACTTGGCGGTTGACAATCCTCCACTAGATGCCACCAGTTTAAACATGTTTGAGAAAGTTTTAATTCAGCTTGTGAAGGCCTTCCACACTGTGGTGCGGTTAGGCACCAAAACCAATTCCAACATGCAGTTTGGCACGGTTAAAGCTTTGAAGGGAAGAGTAATTTATCTTCCAACACCCGTGGAGAAAAATTTGAAGATGATTCCCAAGACATTGCCCAAAAATCACGAACTGCATATCTTGGTCAATGGCGTTCCCACAGCGGACAAAAAAGTTTGGCAACAGGTTGTTTGCCTCGAAAAAGTGTTGAAAGCATTCAGTGTGCTGAAAAAGATAAACTCTTTTTACAAAGACATTGATATTTCGACAATGAACGAGGATTATATTTGTGGCACGCAAGAAATTGATGGAAATGAAAATTCATTGACTCCCGAAGAATTACTGAGCGTAACAGATCCACTTGCGTTAATTAATGATGGATCTGATGCGTTGACACGCGCTTCCGCTGCGCTTCCAACAGAAGGACCAGCGGATAGTAGTCACGACGTCCAAGGTGACCAAAACGCTTCGAACATGCAGGAGCACGATGAAAATCAGTCTAGCCTTGCACCAGGCGACGCCTACAAAATTCTAACACAGCCCGAGGCTTTGTTGCGAAAACTTTCTGAAGGCGAAGCCAATGATCTGTACGATCATTACTCTATTCATCCGGTGAACGTCCAACCACCGAAGGATTTATTGGGTGCTTACCAAATGAAGCGCGTCGAGGCGGAGCCGGTTAGCACTTGGGACAAAAATCTGGAATACATGAGCTTCGTTCATTTGTTCCCTCGGGGTCGATTTGGCAAGCACGATGATAGACCATTTGGGAAAATAACGGAAACCGAGTATCGTTTATCCCGTCTTTTGAACAAAAGTCCAATTTTTAGACGAGATTACGCCTATTTGTTCCATTCTTATCAAGAATGCGAAATGAAAGCGATTTCTAGCAGTTTGAACTACGTTCTTCGTGTTAAAAAACCCATGCCAATTGGGGTTGAAAATTTGCTCAATCGAGTTGAATCTGGCGATAAAGAACTTGAGAGTAATTTAGCTACTTTCTTGGGTCATATTCGAGGAACGAAGGACTACTGGTATAAAGTTCTTAGATACGTTTTAGCGATGATTCGGGAATTTGGTCCTCCCACCTGGCTTCTAACTTTTAATCCGGCCGAGTACGATGATATGGAACTGCACGATCACTTGAGAAAAGTGAATTCAGACGTTCCAGGAGTAGAGTCGATGACGGTCGCTGAATTGTTGAATTTAGACCCACTTAGCGTCAATTTGCACTTTCACAACAAAGTGCGGTCGCTGTTAAACAACTTTGTCTTGTGTAAGCAAAATCCAGTTCTTGGCATGATAGAACATCATTTTTGGAGGGTTGAATATCAATCTCGGGGTTTACCTCACTACCATATGCTTTTGTGGGCCAAGACGCTCCAAAGATTGGAACTTCTTCGACCGAGACTATTTTGGATTACGTGCAAAAACACGTCACGTGTTCGATGCCAAGAGCATCGGTAAGTCCGGAACTACACCGGCTGTTAAAAAAATTCCAAACTCACAAATGCACCTCCAGTTGTTATAAGAAGGTGAAAAATTCTAAAAAAGGATTGAAAGTGTGTCGTTACGGTTTCCCTCGAAACGTAACAAACATTGCCACTATGAATTCTGTTAAATCAGTTACTCGTCACCGTAAAATGAAAAAGGTGAAGAAACGACTGTACGACTTGCCGAGAAAACAGCACGAAGTTTTAATCAATGATTACAATCCCACGCTACTTTTGGCTTCCAAAGCCAACATGGATTTGCAATTTGTCGCTGACAAATCGGAAATAGTGGCAAACTATGTCACGGCTTACGTGACAAAGGGAGACCGGGCTGACATGGACCAAACTTTTGCCGAGTTAGGGCACGAAAGTTTGTCCAAAAGATTATTTGCCTATAGATTGAAATCACTGACTTCTAAGTCAGTAGGCATATACGAAGCTACACTGTAAAAAAGTGAGGTTCATCTTTGAATGCTTAGGCGTGCATAGCCCCGACACTGTGGTGGTACGATTTAACGTTCAAATTTGAATAATTTCGTTGCGTTAAAATTTGAACAGAGCACTATATTTCAAAATTAAACGCTCACGCATTCATATTTGAACGGCGCGTAAGAGGTTAGTATATCGTGTAAATTTAAGCAGAAAACCGCTCAAATTTAATTGGAAAATTGAACGTTTAATAGTGAATTTTTATGCATTAATTTTTGAGCAACATCGGAGAGTTTGATCAAGCGTTCATATTCAATTGCTTACGTTCACCATTTAATAATACATGGTGGACAAGCGTTTGATGAAGTATTGAAATTTGATAGTTATAGCGTTGAATTTTGAATAGAGAAATTTGATTTCAAAATTTGAAACACATAAACCATAAACGTTGTGTTAAATAGTAATTCAGCTATATGAAGAAAGTCTGAACTTAAGGAAAGTGTTCATTATCAAGTTCTTTCCGATTATAACCTTGTAGCAATAAATTACATTATCAAACTATTTGAAGGCCTTTGTAAATATAAGGGGATGGTGAAATACGCAATAATCCGTAACATTTCCTTTGATATTATAGTATAATTATGATTATACAGACAAATATATATTAAATTCACAGTAAATAAGCAAGTTATAGTAAATTGTTGAGAAGTTATTGTATTTTTAATGAAAGCTTTGTTTGTAGTACAAATTTACAGCAGCGGAATCAACTAAATTTAGGGCAGAATTAATTTTATTTTGCACACCTTTTGCGATTGGACAATTTCGTTCATATTTGAATACCCATTAAACGCTTTGTTCTTAGAGTGTTGTTTTAAATCCAAAAACAAATCCATTTGAACGCCCATATCGCTGTCGTTTGAACGCCCATATCGCACTCGTTTGAATGCCCATATCGCGTTCTTTTCAATGCGCATATCGCATTCGTTTGAACGCCCATAATGCACTCGTTTGAAAGTCAAAAAGTTCTTTTTTGAACGCCTAAAACGCTCTTGTTTTATTACTAATACTAATACAATTCTATTAGAACGCCAAAACTACCATATCTGAACACTTCATTAGCGCAAGGCGGTTATTAAAAATTGAATGGGATAAGGATTCATTTTTGAATGGTAATATATAAGCTGTTCAAAATTAATGCTAGAGTTAAGTTTTCATTCAAAAATGAATGCTCATGGTTGGGTTTGAACGCCTAAAACACTCCTTGTTCAAAATTGAATGCCTCTGGTTAAATGTGAACGCTTCAATACAGGCTTGTTCAAAATTTAACGGTCCCTATCATTTTTGAATGCCAAAAGCACGCTTATTTTTTACAGTGTATGGATCTTATGTTGGGCCAAGACCTTTACAATAAATCCGACAGCACTAAATTTATAAACACAAACTTGAAAGAAAACCGATCGAGAGTTTTGAAAGGTTACAAGGAACTCGCACGTTTGAGGGAAACTGACCCCGAAAGCAAGGACACTTGCCAAAAAGGGTTCGTCGACGACAAGTATCCGAATCGTCCCGACAGCTTGGAGAATCTTAGTTTGCGGGAATTTGGTCAGTTTTACGATTATGCGAAGCACTCTGATGGTGTCGAGAAAAATGCGAGTGTAATCGTGTTGAAAAACAATCTGGGTTTCATGAGAAAGAGAATTAAGCCCTACATAGTAGAGCACTACATTCACGACCCGATAGAGGAGAAAGAAAAGTATTGTCACGCTCTACTGATCCTCTTCAAACCGTGGCGCGACGAAAATGAGCTATTGGGCGAGTTTGAAACCTTCGCGGATGCTTTCGAAAACTCGCTTTCGGTGTTGAAGGACATGAGAGAATATCACGAGAAACTGTCGGTTTCCAAAGAACTTGAAAAGAAACGGAAGGCTTCTAAAAAGGCGAAAGAGCCAGAAACCATAATTTCGGAGGCAGAAAGTGAGGACGATGAAAATGCGCTGCAAGGTAAAGAAATTGTTATCGAAACCGAAAACGCGATGGCTGATGTGGAAGCTGCCATGGAAATGAATTTCGAGACTGATGTTGACAATGTGGCGTCACTAAACTCGGATCAAAAGAGAATTTATGATCAGATCATGAATCACTTCTCCCAAGAGGTAGAAATATCTAGAAACAAGTGCCTTTTTGTGTCGGGACCTGGTGGAACTGGCAAATCGTTTCTTATCGAAACTCTCGCCAGCGCCGTAAGGCGACGCTTCCAAAATCCTGCTAGCGTGGCCATTGCCGCGCCAACGGGTTTGGCAGCGTTGAATGTTAATGGCGTAACGTTACACAGATTACTTATGTTGCCGGTAGATCATGGGCGTATCGCCGAATACCATTCCCTGAGTTCTGAGAATATAAGCATTATGAAAGAAACTTTGGGTAATTTAAAACTGTTAATTATTGATGAAATTTCTATGGTCTCATCGGTTTTACTGACTCACGTTCACTTGAGGCTGAACGAATTTTGGGAAATGAACCAACCATTTGGTGGAGTTGTATTTATTCTTGTTTTGGGAGACTTTTTCCAATTGCCACCGGTTCAAGGAAATCCCGCGTTTATCAAAATCACTTCCGAAGAAGCCAGACTTAGATTCAATTGCATCGGAGGAAGTGATCTTTGGAAGTTTTTTAAATACGATGAACTAACGCAAAATGTTAGACAAGCCAACGACCAAAGTTACGGCGACATTCTAAGCAGAGTTAGAATTGGAAATATTTCCGAAGCTGATGTTGCAACCTTAGGAACTAGATTGGTTGCTGGAGGAAATAACATCGAAGTGGCTATGGAGCTTTTCATTAAGCTGTCCAATGAAGGGTTTCACCCAATTTGTTTGATGCCTAAATTAGCCATGTGCGTAAAATTCAACTTTGATATGCTGCGAAAAAACGGCCAGAAAGTTGAAGTCATTCCTTGTCAGGATAGACTGGCAGAAAAATGAATAAAAACATTCTCAGGAGACTGCAAGGGCTACAAAACGAACCGTCCAAAACAGGCGGTTTGGAGAGCGAGTTAGTTCTTTGCGTTGGTTGCCGAATAATGGTCAGAAGGAATATCAGTTTTGGAAAAGGCGTTGTAAATGGTACGATGGGTCTCGTAACTGGGTTCAAGAAGGACGAACTAGGAAACGTTACTGGAATTTTTCTAAGAGTAGATCGCGAACCGAATAACGACGACGCTAACACTGACTGTTTAGTTGAGAAAATTTGCGTCAAATTTTTCCTCATGGTAAACATTTACGTTAAACGCTCCCAGTTTCCCGTCATCGTGGCGTACGCTATTACGATACACAAAAGCCAAGGCATGAGTTTAAAATGCGCCATTATGGATTTGGGTCCGAATTTATTCGGAACGGGCATGGCGTATGTGGCTTTATCGAGAGTGACGTCCTTGGCCGGACTCCATCTATTACAGTTTGATCCGACTAAAATTAAGGCGGATGGACGGAAAACCAGTTTTACGTTGCCTCCATAACACGATAAACGACATCGAGAGTTCTCAAGGAAGCTTGAGTCGTAAAGGGTTGGAACTGAGAATGGCTGTCGGAAATCATTTTACGCAAAACGATCAACAAGACGCCAGTGAATTTTTGATAGTCCTTTTGACGACACTAAGCCAAGAAATGGAAGCCGATTACTCTAAGGCTCTGAAAGATCTTTTTGGTCAAAGTCGCGAAACGTTACCAAATGCCCCAAATGTCAAGTTGAACAAAATTCGGAGAATATTGTTGAAAGCAACATTTTCAATCTTCCACTAGAAAACCGAGACAAAATTGATTGGAAATCTCTAGAAAAAAGGATGAGATTAACAGAGGTGCCATGCGTATTTTGTAACAACCCAAAAATACAAGAGCGTGATGTATTGATATCCAGCGGGAAGTACGTATTTTTGTGTCTTCTCCGTGGCGATTACAAAGATGGTCGACCAATTAAGATTTCGACCAAAATATCAAGTTTTGAAAATCAAAATGTCACTATGAGTAAGATGCTTTTTAAAACTAAAGGGGTGATTATTCATAAAGGTGAATCTTTGGCCGAGGGACATTATGTGAACTTTGTGAGAAAAGACAACGGCTGGTACGAGGTCAGTGATACAATGATCAGAAAAAGGGAGAGATTCGTCAGTAACTTGACTGACGTCACTGTTCTGCTCTTGGAAAGAGTCCAGACACATTAAAGGGAATCTAACGTGCTTGAAGAATCCATATCAAATTTACCCCGAGTAAAGTCCAAAATTTCAATATTCGTACCAGAAAGGAGCATCATATCTGTCAAAGATATACTAATACTTTCATATTCCCTTTAAAGTAATTTATGACTGGGTAAGATTGTTAATCCTAGAGCAAGTTTAAGGTTAACGATGGTTCTGGAGTAATATTGATGTTGCCTACTATAATCACCATGAAAGGGAGAGGAGGGAGGATTGTAGGGCCATGTTATTGTTACGAAAAAAAGGCGATGATTCTTGCATTAATTTTAGAATTTTCTAGTGAAGGGTTTTTAGTACTCTGTATTAGTCTTGCCCCAATGGTGTTTTGTGTAAAAAACACGCTAAAAACGTAACCCCTGTTGGTAATGCTATGTGATTAAATATAATTCTTTAATAAGCTGGTGAAACTATTGAGACAAACTCATCCTATTAGTTAACATTGAACAGATTTTTTGAACTGAGATTTAGACACTCTTATCCAAATTTTAAATAAATACTTATTAAAATTAATATATTCAAAGAGTTTTCTAAATATCTGTTTCGCATCTTCCATTTTTTTCTCTTTTAAGCGCGCTATTTTTTTTAAATTAAGACGCCCATAACCTTTTTACATTAACCATTCAAAAACATTAAATTAAATTAATCTAATCTAATATTATCCTGTTACAATATCAAAGATTAGCAAAGATTTTATGTTTAAATATTATCTATTAATATAACCTTTTCTTTCTATA
Source organism: Phalangium opilio (assembly GCF_054372755.1). Lineage (NCBI taxonomy): Eukaryota > Metazoa > Arthropoda > Arachnida > Opiliones > Phalangiidae > Phalangium > Phalangium opilio. Next base: position 196,605 of record NW_028324159.1, on the reverse strand, counting down.
ACTTATCAATAATGTTTACCCGTCCCAATCCGATGCCACTTACAAAAATTGATTTTTAAACTATTTATTAGTTAGGCTTAAAAAAAGCCATATGAACTTATTAATTTGTCCTATAACTAATATCCTATTATTGTTGTATAATTTGTTTTTATAAAGTGTGAAAATTATTTCCCAAATTGTGGTTACCAATATATATAGACATTACCCTTGTTATTAAAACAACTAAACCATTTTTCCAATTAATATTCCAGGAAGTTCTGCATAGTCTCTTTGTGTTTCCCACCAGCTGGGGTAGTCTGCGTGGCAGGTTGCACTGCGTAAATCCAACAGGGGTACAATTTGCAAAGCCTTCTGGAATATTTTTTTCCCCAAAAATTAATAACCTTTTCCTTGTAGCTTAGGTAACGCACGCGCAAAACAATAATTGCCATGTTCTAGCAGCACTGTTTCCAAACTTAAAGTTAAGAGTTGCGTGACAAAATTTTAAAAATAGACCCTCAAAATCTTATATTTAAATGAACATATAATTGCCAGTAAATTGTAGTTTTCTTTCAACCCCCGCCCCTTTACATAACTAATATAACGAAGATCAAAATTATTCCGAAATAAATACTACAAGCAGTGTATATTTTCAAGTTTGAAACATACAATTTAAAGACTAATTTCGTACAACTACATGCGTATCGTATCAACACGTGCCAACTGCTAAGCTTCAACAGAAAGATAATTCATCATAGCTATTACCAGTGTAGTAAAAGATTAAACCTACAGAGTTCAAAAATATGATGATCATCATCATTATAAAAAAAACCCACAACAAGACTTCGATAGACAAATCAAGAAATATATTCAACTTCTCCACCGAAATAACAGACACTTTATACTGGCGTGTTCAAAGAGTGAGAGCGTCTTTGGATTAAGAACAGCAAAGATATTCAAAGAAATAATCTTTCTATTGGCTTGAGTCAGTGTCTATAGAACATCAAGCTGTATCAAGGCCAAATAATACATGTCAACTCTTTAGTTTCCATATATAATTACGTTACGGTTTGGCAAACCGTGCCTACAAGTTCATCAACACAATAGAAGTTCATAACAGCTATAGATTCGCAAAAAAACCATTTTCGGGCAAAAAGTTGCCTCAACGTTGTTAAAATTTAGAACAGCAATGGTTTGTTACTAAAATTATGTGCTTGACTATGTTGGGAGTTGGGCGCACTCCTGTAAGCCAAGCTTCTGGGTAACAAAGTTTTGAGGGAATAAGGGACTTGTCAGCATGCCTACCCTACAGGAACTGACTACCCCGCGTCCGCGGATGGTGAAATACCCCAAATCCCCCCTCCTTCACCACTCGATTAAACCTCAAGTACTTCACTCGTTACTCTAAAATACCAACTGATTAATCTTGGATTTCAATTTTCATCAAAACGCCTTAAAGCTAATATACCATGATGGTATATTACATTGTTTAACGGACGTTTGCCAAACAAAGCAAGGTCGAGGGAACCAGTAAAAAATGCTGCCAATTAATGACGTTAAGCAGTAATGCCTTCTGAGTTCAATAGTAATAAATATAGAAAAAAAATAAAATCAACTGGATTGGAGATGTCGCTACCAAACACAAGGCACCTCATTAACTCTCTGAACTGAACTGCAGATTCTACATCAACAAAACAAAATCAAGCGCGATGGAACCAGTAAAAAAACTACAATTAATGACATTAACTCCCAACGCCATCTGAGTTCAATAGTAATAAATATAGAAAAAACCTAAAATCAACTGGATTGGAGATGTCACTTACGAAATACAAGGCACCTCATTAACTCTCTGACCTAAACTGCAGATTCTACACCAACAAATCACTACCAATTTTAAAAAGCATCTTTAAGTATATTAGGACTAATTTAACAAACTCCCCTTCCTTTTTTTATACCTTAAAAAGATATAATATTGAAACACATGCTTACTATTTTTCTGGCAATTATATAGTCTCAATTTGACAATCCTAGGATTAAATGTGTGTAAATATTTTTTCATCATTGAATTGTTCACTTGAGAGATTAACAAAATTATTATAGGCATTCATACGATAATGTTGAAGTCTCTCACTTTTTAAATCCAACCTTCACGTATGACTGTCCTTGAACATTTTTTTTAATCCCTCTCACGCATTCATTGTGAAACTTACATTTTAGATTCATTTAAAATTAATTATAGTTACTCTTAGCTTTTCCCTGTTAAGGTCTATTTTTTTGCAGCAGGACGCAATCGCTAATTATCCTCAAAAGCCTTTCTGGTGTCAAAAACAATTTTCTTTGGAAAAACCCTTTAAAATATGCAACTTTTACCTTTAAACGTAAAAAACAATATTTTTATTGACTGGAATAAATTTATAATGAATACCATAATTAAATACCAACTAGGGAAATTAAGCCCAAATTACATGCTGTAAATAAACGTGGCAAGTATCAAACCAAATGTTTATTTAAATAAATATTTTGCGCCTTCCAATATCATAATCATGCGTGTTTAAAAACTTGAAAATAGTCAAACAAAAACATTCTTAATGCAGTTTAGTACTTGAAAGTAATTTTTGAACAGGCATTACTTAAAAACATTCCTATTTGTATTTTAACTATTATATGAAATAATATTATTAACCCTAAATTTTGTCATCAATAAATTACCGTAACTGTCATTTAACTTTATTTATTAAAAATAAAATAGTTTACAGGGCATAAAATAACATTAATTTCATGATTACAAGTAAATAATAATTTAATCCTGTTATTTCCTATATTTAATGATAAATCAAAGCATACTTCCATTGGCTGACCTCCTAGCATTCTGGCAAATCATTTAAACACCAACTTCAATTTCCCAAAGGCTGAATCCAATTAGAATTGTACTTAAGGGCGGAGCTAATAACATTAAAACTAAATGTGTGCCTGTTATTGTATTTCTTATTATTATCGAATTGACATCTTTCCCAAAATATTGCAAAATTGGATTTGTTTTCACCCCGAAATATTGCTAAAGAATTGCTAGTTTACTAATTTAATGCCATTTTCGACAAAAAAATACTATCTTAGTTCTTTAAACTAGGTTAAAGTTAGAGCGCCACAAAAGATGGGATATTCTATATGTTTCATTTCCTATCAAGGTTAAAAGAAATTATCCATTTTGAATAAGATCTTGTTAAAACAATGACATTGGAAATGGGGCTCAAAAATTTGTAATAGAGCATCTGGTCTAGGTCCACCTGATATAGAGAGCTTTCAGTTGGAGGAGGAGCCGAGTCTCGTGACGTAATTTACGCCGCCATATTGGTGGGTTTAAAGCAGGGATGAAGCTGAGACCACCCAATATGGCTACCAGAACCGCGGTAAGACTTGGGAGGGTGTGACGTACTACTATCCCATCTGAAAGCTCTCTATAGTGTGATACTACAATCTTTGTCAGCTTTGGTCTTACAATTTAGACTAAAAATATTGATGTGACATTCCCATAGCTCCGATCTCTCAACAATTTTCTATTGAATGATGAACTACTTCCTATACGGAGCTAACAACTGGCTAGGGGGAAGAGATAGTCTGATGTCACGCAGCCCCTATCTGGTCGGCATTTTTGCGCGTAGAATACTGTTTCCAACCGTTAGGGGGGATGAAACTCCAGTAAGAGATAGAAGGGTGTGACGTTTCAGGGTCAGAACTGTTAGCTCCTTATTCTACGGCATGCAGAAATAAGCGTTGAAATAATCAATATAAAATCACCAACGTGTCTACACAAAATTAATAAAAATTAAGACCGAAGTCCCAGATATTAATCAAAACGTCTTGGATTTAACCAAGACCTAAAAAGTATCGATAAGAAGAGAGTTAAGCAAGTGACTGAAGGCCCAGATATTAAAAGTTTTTTTTAAATTAAGACTTACATGCTTAAGATGCTGTTCGGACAGTGGGACAAAGGACGATCTTCCTCGTAGAGCTTAACATGCCGGGTGGGTAAAAAAGGAGAGGGCGTCGGACAGCCCCTTTAAGAAACTTATGTTCCATCACCCTATTCCATTGAATAAACTTAATTTACTGGTAGCAAATTTATTCCCTCTCAATAATTTGAAAAATTTACTTATCTCGGGTTTTCGAGCACAATTCCATTCCCCGTTTACATTTTATAACCACATTTATCATTTTTAGGGGATTTCGTGATGAAAAATACCATAACACGCGTATCTCTATGATAACACGTAACAATGACAAAACGATTTAGTCGTAGTCTGCTTTAGCCTCTGCTATGCCCGATACGAGCAAGGAGGATGCGTTGTTACAGGGTGGGAAATAAGGATTTTTTTAAAACTGGACATTGGGCCAGCGACCCCCTTGGCCTGGAATAAATAAACTGGTCCATGACCCTTGACCAGGGCGCGTCGTCTGCTAAACTAAAGAAGTGGGTAATTAAAATAGTTGAGATAATGTCTGGACTCTGGTTACCCTTGAATTTTCTTAGTGGTCCCGTGGACCACTGACCCCCCTCCGATTTAATTTTTAAACTGGTCCAGGCATTTTTTAAACTGGTCATTTGCCCTGTGCCACCGCCTTATTTACCACGCTGGTTGTATACATCGTCCTGGCTAGAAGTACGCCTTGTGCCACTCTCATGCGGCGTCAATGCGTCATGCCTTCTTTCGCTGGCCTCGTCACCAAGGCAATAGCCCACTCAATTACGCGTTAAGCTGATCCAAAATTCCGTGTGAACGTACTTTTTAAGGTATTCGTCACCAAATAGTAATTGTTTTTGAGAACATTCCTCGGCTTGAAATAGGACAACTACGAAATAATTCGACCAAATTTTATTTTATAAATATTTTTTACTATTTCAATTTCTATAAAAGTATTCTACCAAATGCATACAGAGTGCCACCAGAAGTCTCTGCGGCTACTAGAAATACTGCATTTATATAGGAAGATAAGATAAGCAGCGACAAGTATATAAATGCAGGGCTATCCCTGATAAATCCCATATTCCTTTAAAAACCGTTAATACTTTCATTATCCTTGTTCCTGAATATATACAGACTAAGTAGCAGAGTCGAGTCACAGCCTCCTAGATCACGCGACTCGGTGAACGCAGGCTATATTGCAAAATAGCCAAGTCAGAATTTTCGGCCTACGACCAAGCTGAGTCCAGCTGACACTCTCACACCCTTAAAAAAACTCGAAGAGTATGCACCCCCCTACTGCTTGCGAACCATAGAAATGATAGAGACGCCATGGGCCTGGCATAGAACCGTGTGACCCTTGTCTGTCGTAGCGCTGCTATAGACCCTTTCTACTTAAAAAAGAGACATGTCAATCCTTCCTCAGTTTCGGGATATACAGGGGGTTGACCCCTCGACGTCTCTACACTTTTTATGATCTTTCCATCGACCGAGATGGAAGGCAAACTATTTTCCCCGTGTCTTTCCCTCTTACATATATTCAGTTTAACCAAGACTAAAAATCATAACTTCCCTATTGAATTTGCCGCCATTGTTGAAATTTGCACAAAAACAATTGGTTTCACTATAAATCGTTCAGGCCATGAACGCGGATATGTTAGCAACCTATTAACGACACAATGTCATACACGTACCATGGATAAAGAATGCGCGTGAGGAAAATAGTTTTCACGCTATAGGATAGGCAACTACCTATCTCGAACGACAGCTTATTCTGTATATACTCTTTACAACATCGGTTGTCAGCACGAGTAAACCTAGGTCTCTATGTAACGTAGCTTTGTACGTGCTGTCAAGAGACAAAAAACTTCAGGATCTTCAGGATTTAAAAACGTTTAAAATATCCTGAAGTTTTTTGTCTCTTGTCAGCACGCGCAAGGCTAGATTACATAGAGACCTAGCTTTACGCCTGCTGACAACCCATGTTGTAACAGAGTATATACAGAATAGGCTGTCGTTCGAGATAGGGAGTTGCCTATCCTGTAGAGTGAAAACCAATTTCCTCACGCGCATTCTTTATCCATGCACGTACTCTCCTAAAAATGATAAATGTGGTTATAAAATGTAAACAGGGAATGGAATTGTGCTCGAAAACCCGAGATAAGTAAATTTTTCAAATTATTGAGAGGGAATAAATTGACTACCAGTAAATTAAGTTTATTCAATGGAATAGGGTGATGGAACATAAGTTTCTTAAAGGGGCTGTCCGACGACCTCTCCTTTTTTACCCACCCGCCATGTTAAGCTCTACGAGGAAGATCGTCCTTTGTCCCACTGTCCGAACAGCATCTTAAGCATGTAAGTCTTAATTTAAAAAAAACTTTTAATATCTGGGCCTTCAGTCACTTGCTTAACTCTCTTCTTATCGATATTTTTTAGGTCTTGGTTAAATCCAAGACGTTTTGATTAATAGAGCTAGGCTCAGTGAATCTTTTGTAACAATTCTAGCATACACGCCCAGTCTTAAACTTTCAAACACAACTACCCATATCGGCCATTTTATTTGTTTACATTATTTGCACTCTACTTCAGGGAGAGTAACTTGGGGCATGGGTTGGGAATAACAGAAAAGTTTGACCAGTCCTGAAAAAAAGGGTCTGAGATGCAAACTCCTAAACCTCACTCCTCCTTCTCAATCGTAGGAAATTAAGCTTATCTCGGGATTCGTAGAGTGGAGTAACGGGAAGAAATTGATCTGTCGTCTGCTACAAAGGCCAAATATATGTACTGTAGCAGACGACAGGCGAATTTCTTCCCCTTTCTTCCTCCCTAGATAAGCCGTACTTCTGGCGATAGCCGATAGGGAATAAGGTGGATTGGTCAGACTTAAAAACCGGATGTTGCCCTTCTCGTTTAACGTCAGATCATTGATAAAGAATGCGCTTGATTAATTTTTTTCACACTACGGGATAGGCAACTCCATATCTCGAACGATAGCTTATTCTGTATATACTCTGTTACAGAATCGGTTGTCAGCACACGCAAAGCTAGGTCTCTCTCTAACCAACCTTTGTGCGTGCTGACAAGAGACGAAAAATTTCAGGATTTAAAATATCCGCGAGTTTTTTAGCTCGAGTGTACGGACCTCTAGGCTTTAGTTTCAAATACGTGCAAAATTGCCTACAGCCTACTACACGTATTTCAATTTAAATCCTAAAATTCGCGGATATTTTTAATCCTGAAAATTCTAAATTTTTTCGTCTCTTGTCAGCACACGCAAAGCTAGGTTACATAGAGACCTAGCTTTGCGCGTGCTGACAACCGATGTTGTAACAGAGTATATACAGAATAACCTGCCGTAGGAGATAAGGAGTTTCATATCCTCTAAGCGTGAGAACCAATATCCTCAAGCGTATCCTTTATCCATGGTTTACGAAGGGACTGTAAAGAGGTCGGCGGACCATTGAATTTTTTTTAAAAAAAAACTCACCCGACCCATCCTCCCCTCTCTTGTGATTGGTTGAGTGCCGCTTTGCTTCGGCGTTTCCCCAGTTCTGACCCGCGAGAGTCCGAGACCCCCGCTGCGTTTGCTAGAAGGAAAGACTTTCGTTTTGCTCACCCCCGGGGATTGTGACGTCAATAACGACGTTTTCAAAAAAAAAATCCAACGGTCCGCCAATTTTTTTAGAGACCCTTTAATGGCTAGCATAAACTTTATTAACAAGGAAATTTCGAATTTTATGTAAATCTTCCCAACATACGCCCACGCCATATAATCCTTAAAACTATGTTTTAACTCACAGCCTTGGATTTGAGAAAAATATCTTAAAATAATCTTTTTTAAATTGCGAATTACTTATTAATTTACGTTATTTTTATATAGAAGAAAAATTGCGAACGTTCTTATTTAATTGAAATAAATACAAAATAGGTTTATTAGAAAATAAACTTACCTTAATTGAAGGTGAATTCATTTTGGTAGTTTTGCCCAGGTCCTTTTTCTTTGTGGTAGTTCAGGTAGAAAATGGCGATAAAGTAACTCAAAGCGCGAACCGAACGTCCCTAACACCGATGGCGACCGAAGAAGAAATAAAACAAGCTGGTCCAGCAACCAGGACATTTTTGCACACCCAATCAATTTATAGGACATTGGTCCAGTGAGGCAGTGACCCCTATAAGTGTCTCAAAGTTATCTTATTTCCGTCCCTGCTTAAAATAAAACCGACGAAATAAATCACAGCTAGAAAAGGTTGAATTGGGGCGGAAATAAGTCAAATACTTTGAGCCTCCTGGAAATTCGTGAGAGCGGAAATAAGCGGAACACTTGAAATGTATCCAGGGACACTATTCTCTAAACATTTCAATGATTAAATACCCAAATCCAAATGTAAACATTAGGGTTGGTTCCATAAGGAGAGAGAGCTTAAAACCTTATTCTCTAACCCAAATCCAAATCGACATTTGAATCTCCCGCCAAACATTTCACCATCTCAAATTATTCTCTTATTTCTTTAACCCAAATCGACATTTGTATCTCCCGCGAAACACTTACCCAAATGTACGTCACTTCCTCTTTCATTGCATAATTTTATTTCAGCATAAATTACACTAAGGCAGTAAATTAATTACCTACGATAAATTAATTTATTACTTTAAAATTAGAATTTTATTCATTATAAAACTAAGCTTTTCCTGAAGGTTTTGAACCGTTTAATTGAAATTATTTAAACTATTAGTGATGATCAATTGGCCAATATCGTAAATTAACCGATGTCAATACCAATTTATTTAAAATCAATGAAACGAAAATATCAATATCAAACAACTATCCATTGGAAAAGATATCAAGCTATTCTTTAATTTAAATTTCTCAGGTTAAGTTTCAAAAGAAGATGAATTTTATTATTTTCTGACAGCAAAATTGGCAGCTTCTTTGCATAATTCCCGAAGTTTTTCTATTCCAAAATAGAAATGTTAACGTTTTGTGATATTAAAGGAGAAATATAAATATAATTTTCGTTTCTTTTGAACTAGTTTCTATAAAGGAACTTTAAACAAATGGCCATTTGTATGAGTACACTTACCGATAATGGATTTTACTAATCTAGACAATTACTACGTCTTTTAATTAATATTTTATAAATACTACCTGAATATTTTTTTAAATATGAAAGATTATATTTTTATTTTAGATTAATGAGTTAAAAAAATTGGTATCCGTGTTTCAGTTAAGCTTTGATATTGACATCGGTTAATTTACGATATCGGCTAACGATCCTAGTCTGTTTATAACATTAAATCGGAACTTCACTTGACGCAATCTTCTAAGGAGCTATGACTATAATTTTGTTTAATTATAAGATTTTTAGCTTAATGTTTAAGCAATACGTTTAATCTTGAAAAGGGAGTGAAAGTACTAAAATAATTTTTTTATAAAACTAATTAACTATGAACATTTTTAACCATTTTTGGATATAATCGATTGTAACACACTTGTCATTAAATTTTCAGGGCTTATACTTAACTTGAAAAATCGATATTTAAATCTAAGTAGGAGATTCAGTTAAGATTTGATATTCGGCTCTAAACTAAGCCTTAATAACAATGTTTAGTAAATAAATCATTATTAATGATTTATTTACTAAAGTTACATTAATCACAACGTTTAGAGCCCGGCATTATCTATCCATTATCCAAGTTATTTTATCTTCATCCATACTTGAAAATTATCCATATAACTCACATGCTAAATCGTATTATAATCCACAACTTTGTTTATAAATAATCGGTTATCCACCAATTTGTGGATAATGGATAGATAATGCCGAGCTCTAAACATTAATCACAATGTTTAGTAAATAATACAATTAATCGCAGTGTCTACAAAAATTATACTTAGCTTGAAAAATTGATATTTAAATCTAAGTAGGAAATTCAGTTAAGATTTGATAATTTTCGTTTTATTTGAACTAGTTTCTATATAGGAACTTAACTCAATTGGCCATTTGTATACACTTACCGACAATTGATTTCACTAATCGGGCCAATTACTGCGTCTTTTAATTAATATTTCATAAATACTACCTGAATAAATTCAGTTAAGCAAAGGCTTATAGCATTGCCGTCGTCCCGCGTACATAATATAAGACTCCCGGTCTACCGTAAAATCTGGCGTGTTTAGACCAGAGATCTCTCCTTCGTTTATTCTCAGTATCATCTTAAGCTAAAAAAACGAGGTTCCCTACGTACATATTTTACGATACCCCTGATAACGCGCGCGGTCTCTAGAGCCGCGCCAATACGAGGTTACTAACCCGCACCCCGCGAGAGCGCTCGGCATTCGAGGGATCAGGCAACTAGCGTAATACGCTTCCCGTCGTACACGCTCAGATAGACTTTATTACGGAGCGGCTTTCCCCTCGACAACTAGAAACGCACGACGCCATTCGAGGGATCAGGCACTGGCGTATTCCCCCGGTATTACCTTTTTGGTGGTTTTATTGCCGTAAATTCGGGAGATATGCCTTTAATCCGTTCTAATATTGAAATAAAACTATAAAAAGTAATCCCGAGTGTATTTCCGCGTTAAACGGCGTAATACGCTTCCCATCTTACACCCTCAGAAAGACTTTATTACAGAGTGGCTTCTCCCTCGTCAATTGTCCCGTATAGAGACTAACATTTTTGCTCCGCCACTAGATGGCGTGTGCAAAAATAAAAAACAGTCCTCGTGGGTCCTCACAGACCACGCGACAAAGGGGCGTTCCGGCCCCCAGGTGGGTAAATGGAGCATACAGAGGCCCCGTTTTTTACTAAATAAATTCCTTAAATATTATTTAAAAAGTGCACAGGGCATAAACTTTTAATAGCTGTGTTTTTTTTTCATATTTTTTAAAGCAAAGAAATATTTTACACATTTTTAAAGTGGATGGAACATAGAGTATTAACATTCCTCGCTGTGCATAATTAATACAATTGAAGTGGGTTGCTTTGTTACATGAAAAAAATGTGCCTTAAAATTAAAATTTAAATAATTTGAGCATATGAGTAATACGTCTTTTAACATTTCACCTGTAAGCAAGTGAGTGTTTTTGTATAAAACGCAGGAATTAACCAAATATATAATTCTGATTAGTCCATTCTCCTTCTTGAACATATATATATATATTTTTAAAAACGCTTCACTTCAATCATGGACTAATTATTACTACCACGCTGCTTAGTCCATGGCCTGCAGTCGGCAAAGGAGCTTTTTCTGTCACTCACCCGACGCCGACTGCAGGACTATTTGGCCGACTATTACCCGACTCTTAAGGTAGACGTCATAGTCGGTACCGAGGGTCGTTCTGACCAACAGCCGACCTCGACTGCATACCGACTAGTCTGACTAGGATCCGACCATAAAATGGACACCCAATGGTACTGGGGATTACACTTAGAACAGTTCGATTTTTTGAGGTCTTCCAAAATTATTATTATTCTTAATAAATCTAATTTTATGTTTAATTTGTCACTTTTACATCTAATATGGGAAAATTCATTAACGATTTTCATGTGGTTTTTTTCTCTCTTTAGGGAATTACAAAATTTAATAAGGCATTGTATAGTACACTTCAAGTTACCCATTAAGTATTCAAATATTGATTTCTTAGCTCCGTTATGGACTTTAAGAACCTCTCAGTTTTGGTATTTTCCGACGTAATGGAAATTAGGAATCTATAGGTGTTTATCTATATATATATTATACATTAGAGGCGTTATGCTCTCTTATCTTAGAGGCTTACATAAACTTAAATATTGCCTAAACCGTACAATTTTATTCATACTATTATTATCATTTGAAATTAAAAGTTCTTAAATTTTTATTAATACAGTACCACTGGCAACACATTTGCCTTTCCATAGTCGTTTTATATAAAAGCTACTTTAGATAGCAAGAATTCATGTGCTTATCTTCTCAAAATAAAGAAAACGGTGCCTTTGTGTTTAATTTTTATGATCATTGTTGAAATACCGCTCTTATGGGAACTTCACTCATACCGGAAGTAGTAGTGTGTGATTTCTAGTTCTTGCGAGGACCGATAAGGGGGCGCTATTATCAGTCCGTGTGTTACACAAAATCGGCAATGTGTAATTTACCGCCTTTGTGGGGACCACCTTAAAAACGAATTTTAAGCAATTAAAATCAAAAATAATTAATTTGAGCATATGTTTTTTTTGGGTTTAATGGGGACCGGGGTGTGCGTTCCCATAAGTGACTACGGTCCCCACAGGATTGGTGTGTTTTCTCGTCGCGGTCCTCATAAGTATAGTAATGCAAACACACACACACAGACATGTCCAACGTAAAACCTCTCCGTGACGTCATCGTCACTCGGAGAGGTAATAAGTTATTTCAACGGAAAACGGTAATGGAACGTGGTTTTTTTAAGCATGCCTTTAAGTTTCAATTAAAAAGAAAAATTAATATCTGATCCTTCAGTCAAGTGATTACCTCAGCCTTATCGATACTTTTCAGGTCTTGATTCTATTAAGACATTTTTGATTAATAGCAATGTTTTTCTTTAAACGTTTTCTTAATAAGCACTTTATAATATTTAAGATTAGATTTAAACGTCGTAAATTAAAAATTCAGGCTTAAAAATACGAAAACTTAAACAAGGAGCTTTGCCTACTGTTTTTCCTGGATATCTGTCCACAGTCAAACTGTTTCATCAACACGTGAGCAGTTGAATAACCCAGTTAATGAAGTCGTTTTTCAGAACGTTTAGCACTAACGATAGAGGTATCAGTATTTGCAGATGATACTGATAAAAAATTAATCCATTAAAATGTAAAGTCTATCGTCAAAATTAAAAATAACAGAATCTTCAAGGAAAGTCGACAAATATGGAATTTCACCAAAATAAATGTTTAAATTTGTCAGTCACTCTCCACTACTAAGATCTAGTAGGCCGCTCGAGCGTAGGGCTTTGACCCTTCATCATCATAATTAGTAATTATTATTTAAATTATTTAATTCAAGTTGGTATTTAGTTATTATAATAAAGTATGAATGAACCTAAGGAACCGGAGTCGTTTAATTTTAGTATTAGCCAAGGCTTTTATGGCCACGTGGGGCGAGTTTAGAAATCTAGCAACCACGGTTATAATGCAAAAATTCACGTACACTATAATTGTATCCACTATTAAATATTTTAATCTTTTCTTTCGAATTAGGTCAAAAATCGCTTCCTCTTTTCAGGCAATCAGTAGAATATTTCAGATGTTCAGGATCCCTCAACACGTACTCCCTTCAAAACTATTAGTTTCACGATAGAATGTTTTCGCATGATGGAATTGATCTTGAAAAAGCTTAGATATGCAGTTTCTTCAATTAATTTAGAGGGAATAGATCGATTAACAGTAAAATCAGTTGATTGAATGAAATAGTTATTGAGGATTAAATGAATAGAAACAATTTAAAAAAATACAATATCTGAATTTCAGTCAATTGATAAACGTCACTCATATCGTTTGTTTTTCGGACTTGGTTTAAAGCAAGACGTTTTTATATAATTCTTGAAAGAGTTGATTACTTTTGAATGAAATAAAATATTCGGTGATAGAGGATTAATTTTTGTAGGGTTCATTAAATGAAACAAAACCAAATGAAAATTTAAATGTTGCTACTTACATCATATCCTAAACGAAACCATGTTTACAAGATGTCAGGATTTTAGCCAATTTATTACAAAGTTAAACTAAAAATCTAAACCTCCAAATAAACCTCATTTCCTTCCCTTGATTAACCGCATACTCCCCAACGTTCCTTGAAGCCTTTCAAGAAAAAATAATAATAATGTTTTTTCGATCAACTATATATGAATAGTGTATGTTCAGGTTTATTTTTAACACTTCTCGTGAACAGAAATTTGTAGTATTTTTTTGATCAACTATATATGAATAGTGTATGTTCAGGTTTATTTTTAACACTTCTCATGCACAGAAATTTCCAACAATTTATGCAGAAAATATGATATATTCATAAAGTGTTTAAAGTTCTAGTGTCCCATATTATATGGCTTTTTTTGTGATATCTATGTGTAATATGTGTGCTTTAATGAGGAAATGATGGGAAAAAATTTAATGTCATGGGTTATTTTGTACATTTGAGTACATCCCGTATCAGATTTGTTTCTACCGGGTCTTATAAAATTGTTCCTTAAGGTAGTTTAATGATAGTTAAGTAAAAAAAAAACAAGTTGGAAAAACCAAAATTTTACCTCTCCGAGTCAAGAGGTCTACTACTACAAACTTATTTACCTAGATAAGGTGGGGTGGCGTAGCGGTTAGCGCTTTCGCCTCGCAGCAAGAGGATCCCGGGTTCGATCCCGGACTGTGGCACCGGGTGAAAATCTGGGAACAAATCCTTCTGCGTAGAGTTTGCAAGTTCTCTCCCCGCTTGTTAAAAGGAGTTTTCCTCCGCGGTCTAACCCGGTTTCTCCTTTCCATCAAAACTTGCAGAGGTTAACGGTAATAGTTAGTATAGGGCGCTGTAGGTTAGCTGTGGCATAGGGGCTAGCCACCACCCCTCTATGCATTGTAAAGGGACCCACCTGTAAATTCTAGAGGGCCGGTAGGCCCTTCTAGATAAGAACCCACACCCTCCCTTAATGTTAAAGAAATAATTCACAGATTTTAGGCTTAGCGTCCCATAGAAAAAGCATGGGATTTTTGGTGTTCCACTCCATCGAATAACTCAGAAACTACTGCGAAGTTAAGGTTCGGAACACTTTTGAATTATCAAGCAACTATGGAATGTTGAACTTCTGAAGTTTGATTAAGAACAATTAAGTCTAAGTATTTTATTTTAATTAATTTATAAATCATGGTAAAACCGTTACATATATTACACTGTTTGCATAGCATTTATTCTGCCTCCAACGGGTTTGTGCGAATAGGATAACGCTTCTGCCTACGGAGCAGAATATTGCAGGTTCGAGTCCTGGCAAGCTCGGTGTTTATTTTTACGGATCATTTATACGTCATAAAAGAAATAATCCTATAAATACAATGTTTGGATAATTTTTTTTTTGTTCTTACAAACACGGGCATGTGGCGTAATGGATAACGCGTTTGCATTCGAGGCAAAACATTGCAGGTTCGAGTCTTGGAACGCTCGTTGTCAATGTTTGATGAAGATTCTTAGTATATGGAAGGGAAAATTCTTAAATAACAAACTTTCAATGAAATGTGCGCGTGCTGGCGCATGATTTAGAAATAACTTTTTTTAAAACCTATACAAAATGGTTAACTAAACTTTACACTGAGAGATGCGCCTTTGCTAATCTATTGCTGTAAAGTTTTGTTGTGAAACCTTGGGTCTAACTCTGAAAATTCTTTTCACGTCGTAATGTTAAGTTCCGTAAAGATTAACAATAAGAGTTAGGATTGAGTATAAATAGAAAATCCCTGACGTCATTTTCTAATTAATGGGTCATTTAAAAATTTTATTGGACAAAGTTCAGTGTGCTGTTTTTATTTCCGGCCCAGGTCAGGATAGGTGAAACTATCTCAGGGCCGTAAATAAGCACAGGACACTGGACATTGTCCAATAAATATTTAAAATATTACATAATTATAATTTAAAACTAAACGAGTCACCGGACGGTTGACCATAAATTTTTCCGAAGTTTTGATGGCTTGACCATTGATAAAGGATGCGCGTGAAAAACTTTCGTCACACTATATTATGTGCAACTCCCTATACTAAAAAGTATACAAGTAGATACTAGCGCCACCTGGCTACCAGTGCTGGAAAGCATAGCGTGAAAAATAAAATGTATTTAATACAAATTAAGGCTGAAGGAACAGTTATTATATAAAAAAGACTTCGTTTGCCCAAGTCTTAAAAACAAAACGATAAGAGTTTTTCCAGTTGACTGAAGCGTGGATATTATTTTTTTCTTTTGAATTTTAAAGACAATCCGTATTTTACTTCTCTATAGAATTTAATTCAATCACCTGATTTTACTGCTAATGGATTAGTTTCCTATAAATTAATTGAAATAAAAAATTACTTATCTCAGATTTTTCAACAACAATTCCATTTTCCTGAAACATTTTATCGTGCAGCTATTATTTTGATCAAATTGACACTTAATTTTTTAATTACCGGGAATATTCCTTTCAAAAGGTTTTAAACACATCAAGTTTTCATAATGTTGTCAACTAAACAGCAACTAAACAAACACTCCTAAAATCTTCCCCACAAGTACTGATTTACAAGAAACGGACCCCTTTACTAAATATGTATAAGAAAGATGATAACAGCCCCTTTTGTATTCGAAAAGACCGCATATAATACATTATTAATGAGAGTATTATTTGAAAATTAAAGTACGTTCTCCCTTGAAAAGAGAACATTTCAGGAAAATGGAAATTTTTTGAAAAATCTGAGATAAGTAATTTTTTATTTCAATTAATTTATAGGAAACTAATCCATTAGCAGTAAAATCAGGTGATTGAATTAAATTCTATAGAGAAGTAAAATACGGATTGTCTTTAAAATTCAAAAGAAAAAAATAATATCCACGCTTCAGTCAACTGGAAAAACTCTTATCGTTTTGTTTTTAAGACTTGGGCAAACGAAGTCTTTTTTATATAATAAGCCACTGGCTTAGTGTGGAAATCCCTTCGTAGACAAAGCTTAGATTATTATTATTATTATATGGAATTATTTCTCTTTTTTGAAGTAAAAATTTACGAATTATTGAAGCAGTATTCCAAGCAGTATTCCAATAAGGATAAATCTTGGACACATGGAAATTAGTCAATGGAGAAAAGAACAGGAAATGAAGTGTATAAATTTTGGAGAGATATAACCTTTATGTGTTTGTAAAGGCCCAATTGTATACGCTTCAGCAGTTTACCCTATATACTCATGGCTACATTCACAACTAGTTTTCAGTGTAAACACTATTGTCTCGTCTCACTTCAAACAAACAATATTCTTAGTTTGCTAACATGAGTGCTAACGTTAAATTACACCAAAGCTGATTTGTGGCTAGACGCACTGAACGTTTTGCGCACCATGAAAAGAATGTACACTCCGTAGCTACTACCCGTTTAACATGATCTTTTCTTCTATTATAATATCTATACAGAGACGAAAATCAAAACCCATAGTTTACTACACCTTGAGCCTCAATTATTCACTCTTTAGTTCACTAGGCCTATAACGGTTAATACTTGATATAAGCGATAGAGTGTAAGCCTTACTGTTCTTCTTTTAATAACTAAAGCAAGGATTATTCTAAATAGCGATGTAGTATAGTTTAAGTAATATAAAAACAGCCATTTCAAATAATAATATTAAAAAATATCCTTGGAATATCAAAATGAAACAGAGCTTTAAAGCTACAAAACTACTAAAGGCAAATATTTCCACATATTCACTTCATATTATGGAAAAAATGAATATTGAGAGGTAAAAATTGCTTTCTGCGAACACGTTTGCTCCGATTTGCCAGCTGCGAACGCGGTGACAGACAAACACGCATACACTGCCAGTGTAATACCTCTCCGTGACGTCATCTTCACTCGGAGAGGTAAAAACTACGAATTCATTTAAAATATAGTTAAAGATTAATTATCCCCTTAAATAAAACCTTTAACACAAGGAGTACTATAAACCCACTACTGGAACCGGTATTTTTATTTAAATGTAAAACCATTTCGCTTAAGTTTATCATCTCTAGACATCGGTAAAAATGTCTCTATCACTTCTAGGTAACTGTATGCACAGGGTTTTACGACATTGTAACTCAAATTCATCTGATTATGTTTCAACGAGGTTAAATCTAACTAGGACTAAGATGAAAGGAGTAGAAGCTTATCTGTCTTAGGAAATATGAAATTTTATCTTAACCGTTCGTTAAAGTTTATAACGAAAAAACGCGGAAGGGGAAAACGAGCAGACAACAGCGATTTTTGGGAGTAGAAGGTTAAGAGCGCCATCTGTCGTCCGTGCCAAAGTTGAACTTCCTCTCGAAACGCAATGAGAAAGTGGATAAAAAATGCCGTCGATATATTTAACGACTTGACCCATGACATGCCCTTAACACTGGCTTCTATGAATCCTATTTATTCTTGGATGCTAGGAAACTTGGTAGACGTAACAGTCTGAACCAAGTACCCTAGCATCCTTCAATAAACGCCTGGCAACATTGTGGTACGCATGGTACAATTAAAAAATAGGAGGTGTATTTATCTTTCAACTCACTCCAAGCCGTTAAAGCCCTCATTTCAGAGGATTTAAAACACTATCGTAATTCATAGTGTCTCGAATCTCGACGTTCCTGTGCCAGTCTCGACACCACGGTTCATACGAAATTTCCAAAGCCAATTTCCCTGATATTTCCAGGTTTTCCAGAGTACTTATAAATTACCAGGTGCATTTTTTACATTGAAGGAGTGTTATAATTTCCAATAGGGTAACCAGACCATACCTACAACCATATGTTTACCATTCTTTGTTAGCTTATAACAGACAGGACCAAAATACAGAATTCCATTCACAGAAGAAATATATTTCTCTCCACTGAGACAACTAACATCGATTTTTTTCGTGCACCAAATTAGATTATGGGTCCCACTGAAGTGTATTTGTTTCACTTTATTTAATTTCCCTGATTTTTTGGAAAAAAAATTAATTTTCCCTGATTTTTCGAAGAAATTTTCATTTTCACTGATATTTCCCTGATTTTTTTCCTTTACACCAATTTCCCAGATATTTCCAGGTTTTCCCTGTTTTCCACGTTCGTATGAACCCACACTCCTCCTTGTTCCTCGGAGTTACACACTTCTAATTTGTACGGGAGAAATTAACTGAATAGTAATGATGTCTCTGCACAGTGTTTCCCAAGCTCACTTTGTCGCCACAAATTTTGTGCCTTGAAATTTTAAAACTGTGACGCAATATTCAACTTTTATATTCACAAAAAACAATCTTTGTGAACAAACATGGGAAAATTTAAAAGATAAGTGGACAAGATGTAATAACTGAAGTCCAGATATTGAAATATTTCTGTTTAAAGAGATGATCTTTAACATCAATTATGCGAAAAAATAAGATTTTTCACATTTCGGTTCTAACGACATTACTACAAAGATATGTGAAAAGCTGATAAGTTATATTTCATTACTTGAGAATTTATAATATTATTGGGAAGCGGAAAGTAAAATAGGCTATAAAATAACATTTTCATGATCAAATTTGGTAGTACAATTAAAATCCAAAAAAAGTCATTCTTCAAATTGAAGTTCTCTGAAATTAAATAAAAATGTTCATCGAAAAATTTTACATATAGTTATAATTGGGCAAAGATGAGTTTAAAATTTGGGAAAGTAAATTTTAATAAGCAAAATTAAAAAAAGTTACAAAAGCACTATTAACAAATGTAAATCCAGCTAAGAGAAGTGTCTAGATCGGTCTAGGTTTAAGTTTGAGATAAATATTTTCTTGCTATTTCTGCATTTAAACGCATCCGCTTAGAGAAGCTACACTTCATATCAAAGTGTTACAAGTTATTCTTTACGAGTATTGTTAATTTTGCAGAGCCTTATGTCTAGCAAGGAAAATGTAGAGAAGTCATTCTTTTACCACTTTGGAAAACCTTGGTTTCTAAACGCGCTATTTACCAGGTATAACTGTAATCTACAAAGTTAAAAATATTATTGATGATAACGTTTACATTTGTTCAAATTAAATAGAACTTTGCAGTGAGAAACGATTTTGGCGAGATCGCAGGAAGAAGATAGCACAAACCTTGCACCTGAAATTGGTAAACTTGTATTTGCCCATTTTCCACGAATTCGCCCTGACTCTATCAAACAAGTTATTGAAAACGCAGGGCCAAGAAGTGAAAATCTTGGCTCTCCTTAGTTACTGCACCCTCGACGCTATCACTGGTAATATACATTACCAAATGCATGATATGTTCCTTGAATTAACTGTGAAAGAACTGTCGCGGCTGGCATACAGCTCATACGCTAGACTTATGGATCTGAAATATATTAATTTTGTCCCCTTTTTCTCTTGATGTTGGCATCATTCCATCGCGTTTAAATGGTTGTTCCTAACGTTAAATCAGGGATAGATTTAATTTTAGAAGTAGGAATGGAGAACGGTTAGTATTTGCTTCAGTCCGACTCATTGCCCAGTATAGAGCCCTCCCTCTAACACGTAACGAAAAGTTTAAATTTTCTTATTGGCTCACTTACACTACGTTTTGATGACGTTGCTGATGGAGACGGCGAAAACTACGTAATTACATTTTACCATTGTCGCTATGACCCGCCTCTTCTTTCATACCGCCCCCGTCCCGTGAAAGAGGGCCCGAGACTATGACGTGCGCTCAGATTACTCCGTTCTCCATTCCTACATCTAAAATTAATCCCATCCCTGGTTAAATAGGGTAGAATAAAATATCCTAGAAGAAAAATAATATCTGTTCTGGAGAGAATTTGAGCGTATACTTAGTCACTAGAATTAAGGAAATATAAAAACTAGCTATGGAACATAATGAATGAATGAATGAATGCTTTATTCGCTCTCTTTACAAAGATCCCTTTTAGATAAGGGAGTAACCATTTAAAATGGCTCGCAAGCTTAATACTACAACATGAAGATTAAATATTACATCACAATGTTTAAAAAAAAGGTAAAATTAGAAGTGAAAATGTTATTATGATATTTACAATGAGAATAGTCCTGCATGAACATGGATAAATAGCGCAGGGAGAGACGTAGGGGGTATGGAATTTAAATTTACTGTAGAAGTTCGAGGATTTTAAGAGATTGGTCTGTCGTTGCAACTCGTAAAACGAGGGCGACTCCATTGGGCCAAGAGGTACTTTGTTGAAGGTACGTGCGATGGATTTGGGGTAAACCCGAGTAACTCGCTCAGAGGAAGCTCTTTATGCCATGAGCAACGAAAGGGTTCAACTTGGGGACACACTTGTAATACGTGAGCCACGTCCTCAATATCGTTATGACATAAGGGACAAATAGGGTCTTCGAAGAATATCTGCGACAGACGAAAAGCTGTAGGAAGGGCCCCCACACGAGCCTGGAAGAAAAGAGAGCTCCCTTTTTCATTTGAGTAAAAAACTTCAGTTGCTGGGGCTCCCTTTATCGCATAAACTTCTTGGCTCGCAGATGTCCGAACCTCTTGATGCCAAAGGTCTTCATTCGCCTCCAGAACTGAATGCCGCGTACCACTCTTTGAGGGTAAATAGATTTGCCCGAGAACGTCGATTGCCATATTTACCATCTAGATTCGACAGACGGTTCATCCAGGACGTTCTCAGCCCAGAGTATCGTACATAGTCAAACGTTTTCTTAATTATTCGTTCCTGTCCTAGAAAACGAAGACGCCCTAAATAGCGAAGTTTGCTCTTCGCTTCCCGAGCGGTAAAGGAGGACCAGTCGAGTTCACCCGTGATCGCTGACTTGGGAGTTAGGAATTTCAATCCCACTGCAGGTTTCCCCGCAGCGAATTGTGACTGTTCAAGCTTATCCATCGTCGCTTTACCAAAAACTAGGGCTTTATTGGCATAGGTCAGACTCGGAACGGCCACCGCTTTCCAGTGAATTCGGATAACGCGGTATCTATCATAAGAGTGTTTTATGGCTCCCAACAGCCTGCGGGCCTTTTTTGTCACCCCATCTTCTTGGGGCCCCACATACGTTGTGCTGGAGTTGATGTCAATGTTTTTTATTTTTTTTTTTTTTTTGAAATCATAAAAAATTAATATAATCTTTATTTTATCTTAAAATGGCATTCGAAAGTAGAGGAATAAAATGTACACAGATATATAAAAAATGAACATACAGTAAATCAAAAAAAAAACATACATGACCAACTGAATTGTGAGTGTTGTCTAACAGTTTTGTATTTTTTTTGGAAAAAAGTTCTTTTTAGTAGCGAGTTAAGTCTTATTCTGAAATGTCTTTAAAAACTTTAAAAATCAATTCTTTGGTGGAGTTGCAATTGTCAATGCCCTCCAAATATTTATTCATCCTATTGCTAGAAACATAGTCTTGTTTGAAAATATCTTCATAGCGATAACGAAGCTTTTTCATTAGAAACTCCAACCACAAAATATTTGTTATGGCTTGACTTGGTGCCATTGTTCCTTTGTCTTGTCCCTCATGTCGCGATAAACATCATATTGTTCATCTCCCGTTCCGGCAAATAATTGATCGTCAAAACCTTTATAGACGGGAGTTCCGTCTTACTGCAGTCTCGACACAAGAAGTCAATGACTTTTACATCGCATCCGTACGTTAAAACTTTATAACTTTTCCGTTCAAAATAAAATCCGCGAATTTTCTTCGTGTTTTTGAAACCAAGATATTTCCTTCGTGTAAATCTTGATGTTCAAATTCGCACGACAGTTCCGCGACGACTAATCCAATGGATAATTGTTTAACAACGGAAATTACTTGTGTCGCCTTTTTCAAAATGTTCTAAATCAGTGCCCCAATAGGCGTATCGGAACACGATGTAACGCTGTTTATCGTCAACTTGACTTGGGTCGTCATTAACAGCATCGGGAAAGTTCAAAGGGAAGAATTCCCTCGCCATACGATATTTCTTTCACTTCGATGAAAATGGGCGCCTTATTTTCACCGTTACTTCTTAAAGAATTAATTTCTTTCGAAATGATTATTTCCGAAAGCGCTTCGTGCAGTGTCAGTTGCTTCGTTCCAGATTCGAAAGTTCCATCAACAGGGACTATTTTCAAAACTACGACTTCACCTTTACATTTTATTTTGTAAACGTCCGCAAAGGATCCTTCTCCGATTTTTTTAGCGGTAGATAATTCCTTTTCGTCAAACAAGGTGACCATTGACACCACATCCTCTTGTTGACAGATTTTTAAAACTTTTTCTTCGGTTGTTGTCTCGAAGAACGTATCCCAAGCATCTTAATAATTTATTTCGGAGGAAGAGGGCTGCTCATTCATCTCCGCCTTGGATTGTTCATCACCTTTTTTCAAATTTTTAATAGTACGGTCGACTGCCACATCTTTTCGCTTACAACGACGTTCCAAGACGTTTCTTTTGGGCAAAACTTGGGCTTTTCTTTGGGGTGATACGGCTTTTAAAATAGTATTCTCATTTAATCTTTCCAAAGAAACAAAGGGTGAGATGATTTTCTTGGAGTTGACGTGAATATTTGCAGATTCGGTGGATTTTTCGTCATCCATTTGAACATAGGAAGTGCTTTGAGCAGTCGAGGTAGTGTTTTTAACACGTGGAAATGCATTTTTTTAAGGATGTTTCTTCATTTGAACTAATACAGGATTTTGTTTTAGGTTTTTCAGTCAATGGATCTTTTAAGGCACTGATAATTTTAGAGGCACTTTCAGTCGCTTTTATATCACAGAAAATGTTGTTTCCATTGTTGCCACTGATCACTTAAGTATTTTTTGACGAAGCATTTCGCTTTACATGGACGTCAATTGGAAGCTCTTTCGCCAATACTGGTGGTGTACGTCTCAAGGCACTAGTAACCTCTAGTTTGACATTTTCGTTTTGTCGTCTATAATAGTGAAGAAGCTAAATCCTGAACTCTTTGAGAAGCTTCCAAGAGGAGCATTTCCAGAGGTTTCGTTAGAAGTTCCAAGCGGCTTGGTCCTTTTTAGCCATATCGTAGTATACGATAGGCTCTTAGTTTGACCCGAGCCGTCGTAGTAGTAGTAGTAGTGGCCGGGGTTGTCGCTTCGTTATCGTCAGATTTTAGCTTAAAAGGAACTTTATATTACCACAACCCACCCATAGGGGTTACTGGGCTCGGTTAGAGATTTAATTTTAATTAAAATATTTTCAGGTCAGACCCGGGAATCGTACCCGAGTCGCTGGCGCAATAGGCAGACATTCAACCAACTGAACTATAGAGACTTGATAGAAACTCCGAGTTTTTTATTATTTATTCTTATCTCTAAAATGTCGGGGTGATGTGGGGTGGGTACCTCTTAATCTGTGGGGTCGGAAACTTTTGAATTTTTATCTGTGGGGTCGGATACTTATGAATTTGTATGTTTGGGGTTTTTATATTTATTTTCTTTTTATGTATGTGCTAATTATTTTCCTACCGCGCTCCTCATGTGTTTCGTTCTCGTTCGGTAGCTATCGTTATCTGTGTTATGTTTGACTGGAACGATTTGGCGGTTAATTCAAATGTGGGTTTAGATAGAGCTAACATAGTGTTAAATGAGCGTTATGCGTTTGATCATTTTAGCATTGCTAAAGGTAATTCGAGAGGATAATCACTAAAATGTGTAATCACTATAACTAAACTTTCTCTTTCAAAAGTTTCTGGGCATAAGTCCTTGTTAGAAATTTATAAGATGCGATAAGTGTGCATCGGCATAAGTCTATGTTGTAAACTCATCGAGGGGATTATCACTAAAAACAATCTGTTCTTCGATTCGCCGGAATATTAGAATTACAGCATAAGTAAATTTATACGGTTATAATTTAATCACTGTTTAGAGTAGGGAATCGAGGGGCTATTCACTCTGATTTTATGCACGGTAAATCATTTAAGCATTGAAAAGATAGCGCTATTCACTCATTAGGGTAAGGTATAGAGGGGTTATCCACTCATTAGGGTAGGGTATAGAGGGGCTATTCACTCGTACGATATGGCTACTATTACGAGCCCTTGGGCCGTCTTGTTTATGGCAGCTTTTATGCTGACCGAAAACGTGGTTATGGACATTCCTTATATCTTTTCTTAGCATTTCCGCGTATTTTTGGTGAAGATGAACCAGGTCGAAGTTTAATTTGAGATTACAACCTCTACCATCCATTGGGCTACGCTTTTAATGGCGGAGCGCATCCCTTTGCCTGACATAACGATCCTGGATTGAGATAGGGCGGCTTTGTATTTGGAATTTTTCGCCAATAAGTAGACTTTCATGCGATAATTTCGCACAACGTGATTTGCGCATTTGCTTTTACTTATTTCGTGCCCGTAAGAAACATTGTCCTGTATTTTTTTATGTACCGATGAGTCGCCGTCCCCAATAATGGTTTTGTATTGTAGCCCGTGCATTGATTCACTTTTATTAAAGCCTTCTATTAGTATGTCGCTCTCCATGGCTGGAGAGGAACCGTCCCAGTTCTTGTAGCAATCATGAATTTGAAATTTTTACCGCTATGAATGGCGCAAATACAACAATATTTATTTCGAACTCCAATAAATAAAAGCTTTTTAGTTTTTGCTCCAATTATGCAAGCTACACCGCTTTTAGCTGTATATCTCTGGTCATGGCTGCGATGAGACCAGCCACCGTCGACAATAAATGTCACAAAAGTTATCCCCTGTTCATTTACTTTTCCAATTGTTGTTGCTAGCTGCTTTTCTACCTTTCCAGCATCTACCATTTCGTTGGCGAGTATCTTTTCCAAAAGATATAGGTCCAAAGAAATTAAAATATAGTATGGCCTCGCAAATTTTTTTAATCCAAAAACTATTAAATGTATATTTACCCGACCAAGTTCGCTTTCTTGGCGAAAGTACGTAGATTTAGACATATTAAGCATTCCGAGTAGAGAAAAAAACTTCATCTGTATTTTCGAATCCACATCCGATTGATAAAAAAACCCCAAACCGCGAGCGTATTCAAAGACAGTTCTTTGGAATCTTCACCAGTGTCTGGGTTTTTGCGAATTCGTTTACTATCACCACAAGATCCCATAAAGCTGGCTGTGGAAATAGTTTTTGTTTAAGGGCAAGATTTACAAGCAAATACCAATCTCGACCTCCGCAAAAAAAAATAATTCTTTCTGGAACTCAAAAGCAGCGTTTTGTGACTTCTGGCACTTGTGTGTTTCAAGAGATCTTACTTTCGAAATAATATGGCTGATCTCTACTATTCGGTTTCCTTGTAAAATAGGTTTTGGTGTTCTTATTTGAGGTAGAGTCTCTTGCTCTTTCATGAGCATAGAGCTACCGATTGATTTTCTGGGTTTTTTCACTGGATGTTAATGGCTGTAAAACATTTGGGTTTGACGAGACCGACTTAGCAGTAGCAAAATCGTTTTTCAAATCAGTCACACCATTTAAAATTGAAATTTCATCTACGTCTAATGATTCGTAAGTGACCGTGCTTATCGAACACTCTATTCCCGTAGAGACTTTATCATTCGATAGAACCAAACTTTATCGGCATGATCAAACTTGCAATATTGTCAATTTTAAGCACGGCCCCAGTTTCATCTTTTGATATGGCAAGCGAGTCACTGCGCACCATACTAATTAAACTGCTTGCATGTAAATCTACTATCTCAGGCTCTTTGGAAAAATTTGCCCAGCTAGGTTGCACAACCTTACTTTATCCTCCAACCCGCAGAGGTCCCTTACATTTGAAATCACTTCCACAATTGACGGGTCGTCATCCGACTCTACTTGAGGTGTCTCGGGGTCCTTGGGAACTTTTTCCAATGTTGAAAATCTTGTCTCTACACTAATGATTTATATTGCGTCAAAATTGAATCTTCGCATGGTGAAGCCCGTAATAATTGCCACCCCCTTAGAAGCCCTACATTACATAGTTTTCATAAAAAGGGTAATAGAAAATTCGTACCCCCTCTCTTAGCATAACCGCATTTCAGAATTGCCAGGATCTTGTGAGTCCATCTCAGCTTCGGAACTGAACCGAACCAAACTGCTGGCTTTCACTCTGGCGATTGAATTGGGCTTACAAATGTCTGGCAATCGTTTCTTATAAATTATGTATACTCCAGTAAATGTATTAGACGCGCATCACAAGCGTAAATTACTTATTATTTAATTAAGGGATAGTTGCCTAATGTTGAAAATTTTAAATGAAACGAAATAATCTTACCCATACACTAAAAAGCTCATTTTAAACACTACGGTAAGATTAATTAACGATATTCATACAAATAAAAGTATGCTCAAAGTTAGGAATCTAAACATTCTTACCTTTCTGATAATCATTTTTTCCTAATTTGTTTAAAACGGCTCTTTCGTGATAGAGGCTTCCTGCATAGAGGACGAATACTTTTTTTCCTACCCATATTTGATAATTTTTCAAATTCCCGTTTTCAAAATTTTTAATATTACAATAAGTATTGTTTAAAAATTACATGGTCATTATTACAACCAAAAAGAAACTTATTGGCGTTGCAATACTTAGAACACTATAGTGAGAGCCTAATGAAAATTATGGCTATGACCAAAAGTGGATGAGAGGAAAAGTATGAAAATGGCCAAAAGTCGCGAGTCATCAGAGTTTCGCCGTAGTTGACCGTTTTATTGGCGTAGCTATACTGGGTCTGTTCACTCCCTTAAAATAGGTCTTGTGTTAATTCGCGGTTACGCTGTTACCGTCGTCTGCTATTGCGTGTGCTAGAACTTCCTCGATTTGTGTTGTGTAGTCAGGACAGAGTAGCTGGTAATGTTTTAAAATGTATTTGAAGGTATAATATGGATTTAAGTAAGGTTGTCGAAGCAATAGAAGAGCACATAAAAATAGATACGTTTGAAACAAATCTCGGTAATTTAGCTATAGCGCGAGCAGCTTGCGTCGTGATGCGCGTGATCGAGTGGGCTATGGTTAAACCATGGAGCATAAATGTCTGAACTACTTTCAGTCGCGAGTTTGCAAGTCCCTCAGTCACTAGTGAGAAAAATAGTTGTTGGCGAAACTTTGATGTCCGCGGTTTTTAACACAGGCTCTATGGCCATTGTCATACTTTCCCTATCATCCACATTTGTTATAACACATGAGATATCCTATAACGCCCAAAGTCCAAACCATATATGAATAGCTACAAAATTTTCCCACCTGCGAGAAAGGATACACACGAGAATAGTCTATTCAAAAAAAATCTTCCCTTAAGCTCCCTCCCACCATTCAATAGAAGGACTGTGTAGAGAAAGAAAATATGACGGTAAAATTTGGGGAGCGTGGGTTCTACAAGGTCGTGGGGACGAATGATTGACAGGAATGCCTAGAACTAGCCCAGGGTTGAGATGAGGTTTATATCAAAAGCCAACTCATACATAGTGGCGCCATCTTTAGAAAACCTGAAAAGCTGGCTTCGGATTAGAAATTTTGCATTTAATTTAAATCTATTTAAGCTAGAGTCACCAAAGCAAATCATTCGCTACAAAGCCTCGGTGCGGACCGCTGACAATTGGAATTTTACAATTCGAGTGTTTAGAAATAGAGATTTCAGTTCAGGGAGTTGTCCATTTTAAATTGAAATTAACGACTAGTAATTGTACAGTACTTAGAAAATTCTCAAAACTATATCAATTGCTACAATAGATATTAAATTTATTTTTAAAACAAACCGCGATGTTCTATCTTATTTAGTTATCTTGTATTTAGTTCAATAAAATTTGTCTTTATTACTTCAAAACGCTAGACTTCCCCCTTAAGCGTTTCGACAGAAATCGGATAGTACGTATTGCAACGTCTGTCCAGCGGCTTATCGGCAGTGATATCGACTTTCGATGGTTTAGAGAAAAGGTCTGCAATTGTTGCATTGATATCTTCCAGTGTGGATTTAACCTGGATCTCATCGAAATTAAAGAAGTTTTCAGACGACAGCTTCTTACGATTGGTCTTAAATAGCTCCTGGTATCTCTTGCATTGTGCTCTAAGAGCATCACGCCGCTTTGGTCTCTTTCGCTTCGGATCATTCATATTCCAATCGCGTCTCTGTTCGCTCTTATGACTGTTAACAGGTAATATAATTTTAGGGTGTAAAAATTGAACCCCCTCGATTTGGCGTTGATCTTGCTCCAACGACCAAACAGCCAGCGGGTGAACACGCTAGGAGCCCGTTTCATTAGCTTTTCTAAATGAGTCCACAAATAGATCTGTCTGGTGAACTAGAAACGCTTTCAGAGCTCGACATGCTACCCAAGAGATCCTCCCGGCCGGAACAGGGACACACTCGAGTGGGAGCAGCCGGTCTTAGGCGTTCCAGGACAGATCCATAGGCCGCATTTCTTCTACGGGATTTCTTATCATCGAATGAGCGGCTCGAGACATCGACTTTCTGCAGCATTTCAGTTACGTTTTCGTAGAGGTGCCCAATCTTGAGCTCAGCTGAAGCAAGTATGAAGTCCTCCTTATTTCACCATTGCATTTTAGATGAAAGGGTTTAAAATAACACATCCCGCTTCGGGTGTAATTTCTCATGGACTCCTCGCCCGATTTTTCTTTTACTTTTTTTGCAATTTTCAATAATAACATAATTGTTATTATTATTATTAGTGAGTAGGGGGGCTCGCGCCCTAGCACCGATGCCACAGGCATATTGTGCACCCTCGTATTCAGGCCTTGAATAGACCCGTGGCCACAGCGTAGCGAAGAATTCGCTCCACCGTAATAGAGGAGAACAGCGAGGGTTCCAAAGTGTGTGAATCAAAATATTCTAGTCTAAGCGAGGCGAAGCAGTCGCACTCGCAAAGTACGTAAGCGGATGTTTCTTCCTTCTCCTGACACGACCTACAGAGAGGGTCGTCGGCAAAACCCATCAGATGGAGGTGCCTATTAAGCCGACAGTGCCCGGTCAAAAGACGGGTGGTCAGCCTAATATCCCATCTGCTGAGCAAAATTAGGTCTCTAGCACGAGACCTGCAGGGGCCATTGACAAACAGTTTTGTCTGTCTCTGGCCCTCCATGTTATGCCAGAGCTGGTTTTGTATGACAGTCAACCTGTCATGCAAACTCCGTTTGACGTGCCTGTAGGGGATGGGGACGGCCGGCTCCGGCCCCAAGAGCTTGGCCTCCGCACCCCTTTTCGCAAATCTATCGGCTTGCTCATTGCCATGATATCCGCTATGCCCTGGCACCCAGTACAACAGAACCCTGTTGCAGGATGCCAGTCGCGCTAGCAGATCAAGGCAGCTGCGTACCAGTTGAGAGGTAATCTGACACTGGTTCAGCGCGTTCAGGGCGGCCTGACTGTTAATACAGTAATCTGCGCAATAACAGATCGCGGCAATTTCCGCCTGGAACACACTAGCGAAGGTGCCCAGGCAAGCAGAAAAGCCGACCCTTGTGGTTTGGCAGTAATAGCCAGCGCCAGCGCCGGAATCAGTCTTGGAACCATCGGTGAACCAAATAGTTTCACCCCCAGTGCCAAGAGGCAACAGGTTAGTCCACTCTGCTCGACTGGGAAAGTGGATGCTGAATGGCTTAGTGAAATCAAAACTGGTAACAGTTTGTCAGATCACATCGTTAACGACGACTCAAGTGCGGCGTACTCCCGAAAGAGCTTCGTATGGCTGTAATCCCAGAGTCTTGGAACCCAACAGCCATTAATGTTGAGCCTGTAGGCCCCCATGATAGCCTCCTCCTCAATGAAGAGATAAAGAGGGAGCATGTCAAGGAGCACCTCCAGGGAAGCAGTTGGGGTCGATCTCATGGCCCCCGTAACACCAATGCAGGCAAGCCTTTGAAGCTTGCGCAGGGCAGCCTGCACCGTCTTGAGCCGGACCCTTGTCCACCAGACAAGTGCCCCGTAGGAAAGTATGGATCTGATGATCCCAGTATAGAGCCAGTGTACAGCCTTGGGGTAGTAAAGCAACTTCAACCAGTGATGGGAGTTTTACACCCTCGAAATCAAGGAACAAACGAACCCCGAAACCCCTTAATCAACAAATTCTGCAATTATTGCAAGGAATACGGACATTTTGTTTATAACTGCCCAAATAAAAGAAGTAGACCGCAAGAAGTAACCTTACCCCTTGAATCGTATCTTCCATCAGCTAGGCCTAAATACTTTGTATGTAATTCTACGGATCATATGGCTAGGGATTGTCCCCTAAAACCAAATTATCAATCAAGAGAAAGAATAAATGAAGAACAAAATACCACTCCTAAAAGAACGGTTGAGATAACTGTCCCACAACATGAAAACGTAATTCACGTGATACATAATTTTGACCCTGCAACTGGAAGTATACCCTTACAATTACCCAATGGCAATTATGCTGCAATCTTAGACACGGGAGCATGTACATCATTTATGGTCAAGAATGTCGCTGAAAAGGCTTACCCAGAAATGAACTTTGATCAATTGAAAACGACGAGAGAATTCGTTTCAGCTTCCCCTAACAGTCCTCTTAAAGCTGAAGGCCCAATTAAACTTCCTGTACAATTAGATGATGAAATGGGACCCCCTGTGGAAATTGAATTTTACATAATTGATAAAGCGAAATTTTCAATTATATTGGGATCGGATTGGATGAGAGATGTAAGAGCAAAACTGAACTACGAGGATGATAGTATCACTTGCACAATAAATGGACAATACTGGGTGTTTCCATTTATTCAAAACCCTAGCGTAACCCCTATTACTACGATCGTGACAAATGAAATAAGTATGCCAGAAAATATAGAAGCAGAGAGAAAACAAGACTTGCAAAACCGTTTTATCGAAGTAAAGAGCATGAATGAAAATTCCCTTACGGAGGATGAAACAGACGAAGACAAAGAAGAATTGAAACGTAAAACCCGTACCTTTTACCCCCACGACTGGTTTTCTAATAGAAACAAGTTGATGAAGTCTTCAATTACTCAAACCCCTAATACGGAATCGCAACGTGTAACCACGATTAAAGAAGAGGAGAAGAGACTACGACGTTGTCGACGCAACAGAAGATGTACTTCATTCATGGACCCTCAAATGCCTGCAAACTTCTCGAACCCTCCCTCATCCTTAGATGATAATCAAACGCAAGTTTTTGAAAATTTTAGACATACCCCTATCCCCCAAAGACAACGTCCATATGAGACAAAACCCAACGAGAATGACAATCATTTCTTTACTTTAAAACCTTACTACACAAACCAAAGAAACCATTTAAATTACCCTCGCAATATTTATGTCGCCAAAAAATCATCAGCTGGATATCCACGAAACAATGACCCTTACCATAAAGACAGAAGTTCTGCTACACCCCAGAAATATCAAGAAATGGAATTGAGAGTTGACGCTGGAATACTTCCTATACCTACTATTAATTGTGAAACTTGTCATACCGATGGACATCGAGAAAATGAATGCCTTAAAAATATCCCCTTAACCCCTAATGAGAAATCGGAAGATACCCAGGATATTGAAATAACTTTTAATATTACCAGTCCCAATTATTAAACCCCCCATAGACGATGGGTGACACCTAAATTTTATTCCTTAAAGGAAAACACATCCAGTAGATATAAGAGATAAATTTCTTAACCCATTAACCCTTATATTTTAAATCATTTAACTCCTATATATATATATATAAAAGGAAAACAAAAAAAAAAAAAAAACTTTTATTATGGTGATAGTAAGATGGATATGTTAAGTTCGGGGACGAACTTTTCAGAAGAGGTGGGGATATGTAACCATCTTAACCCAAAAATCGAATTAAATTTACAATTAATCATTAAATTAATAACGAAATCCCTTAATCATTAAATTAATAACGAAATCCCTTAAATTAACATTATAAATATATTTCTAGCCCTTTAAACTTAAACTTATCCCTTTAAAATAAACTGAAAAGAGATTCTTTCGTACAATAGAAGAGGAACTAGCCCCTCAATGTTGACACAAAACTTTCTAGAACGATCCTATACCCCTATATCCATAGTGTAAAATGAAATACCTAGAAACTAAAATACTTTCCAAGAACCCAGAGAAATGTCACGCTGATTTAGACCCCAAGCAACAAGACCTTGAGTCACTATCCTGGTACCTGGCCCGAGAAACTTCTAGAACATTTTTTTAACCCTTAAACTGACCAATCCCCATTTGGTCCCAGATTTAAAAGTTTTACCTATTCGTTGATAACATGAATCCGCCCGGCTACGTAATAAATATGGTCCACTATTCGCCAAACCGAAGTCAATCAACAAACGTTATTGTCCCAGAAATCCTTGCGAGAAACTAGAAGTTATATATACGAAGTCCCTCCTGTCCCACCCTCAGTCGATTCCTGAACTGCTTAAAGAAACCCTGTCGGCTCATCCTTAAGAAACCCTTAAAAATCCGGAGTATTATTTTATATCGGAGATATTTTTTATTCATTTTGATACCTTTATTTTTCATCAATTTGAATCCCCAAGTTTTCGGAAGAGAATCGGAGAGATTTTTTATTCAATTTGATACCTTTATTTTTCGTCAATTTGAATCCTTGATTTTTTGGAGAAACTCGGAAACATTTTTTTAAACCCTTAAGTTGAAGGAGAGAAGGAGCGCGAGTGCGCGAGATATTAAAAGAAAAAGAAAATAATTAACCCTTATATCGTGAAACCTGAAAAAAGATCCTGAATTAAAACCCTTAAAACGCGAGAAAAGAAAAAAGATCCTGAACCCTTAAGAAGAATATGGAAAATAGGAGCAACTTGTCGTAAGAAATTAAAAACTTGAAACTATTTTGATAAACTGACTTGAAACTATGGTTAAAGAACTGAGATTATTGTTGACGGATTGATTCATTTTTTTTAAAATCTTAACTTTTTATTTTTTGAACATTATTGTTTTTATTGCATAACTACACGATTTGAATCTAAACAACCCCTAAAATTTAAATTTGAAACTTAAAGGAGGCATTCTATAGAGTATATTACTTTTGATTTTTGTTTAATTTTTTTATTTTGACCCCTATAAAAGTGTGTGGAAATTTATGAACAAGATTGAATATTATGTTGAATATTAAAATTTGGATTAGAATCTATTTTGACTCTCAATTGACACATACCATCAAAAACGCGGTCACTTTTGATTCAGAAATTTTATAAGCCCTCGTTCCCGTTAAAAGGCCTTAACTCTCCACAACTGACTGCATTCTAACATCTTGTCTAGCGTTAGCGAGGTTGAATCATAAGTGAAAAGAGGTAGGTTTTTATCTTATACTCTAACCCCTCTAATAAGAATCGAACACTCCACCTTACCCCCATAAAATCTTAAAAAGCATAAAGAAAAGGCTTATAAAATATATTACTTCGGTTGTGATAAATGCAGTTAGGGAGTAATGGGGATATTAGGGAATTTTGTGTTTTAAGACTTTTATTATGAGGGAAAGAAGACATGCCTTTTTTGAAGAATTTTTCGAAAACTTTTATTATCTTTATTAATAATTAGTTAAAAGCTGACACATATTAATAAAATTTGGAGGAAAATTTTCAAATAACAATACTTCCTACGAGTTTCAAATTACAAGACTTCCTTCGAGTTTTAAATTAAAGATAGTTCGTTTGCTTTATTGAACTATTTATTACAAACAAGACTGTCACTTTCAGTTTCAATTGTTGCTTAATATTTTACTTAACCACCCCTTGCCCTTAAACACTTCTTTTATTTAATGAGAGACATAAACACTAAATAGGGCTCAAGTCGGTCGAAAGAGCGGCCCCGTGAAAAGCGTCACTTCCTTCGTTCGCCCGAAATCTTGCAACGAGTCGGGACGCATGGGCTGGCCAATTGTCCTTCAGAGCCTGAAACCATACACTAAAACTATTTTTTATGTTAGATAAGAATAATTGTTAGCTTATTAATTATATTAATACCGGTCACGATTAGAGCTGGTTAATCTTACGCAGAAAAGAATACCAGCGAACCGAGCGGATCTGTTGAATATTACAATTCTTTACCTCCTAATTTCATTAGACTTTATGTCTGTCTTTAAGAATAAGACTAAGAATGTTTTTAAAGGGAGGTTGAAGTGAAAAACTGTGTTTTTATCGATTCTTCTACTAATTAATAAAAACTGTCATTGTAGACAAAGACGGGAAAGTGTAAAAGATAAGTGTAGAAAATGAATTGCCAGAAGTAACAGATATTAAAATTTTTACTTTTGAAGACATGATCATAAAACATCGATTATTTTAAAAAATTCTTATCTTAGTTTTTTTCACCAAATTTTCATTAAACTCAATATATTTTTCTACATATTTACACAAGGATTTTGCTCTATATAATAGTTCCAGAAAAAAATGGTATCTTCAAGTTTTTTGATACTAGGTTTTAGTTCAAATACTCCAATTTTTATATTTTATAATTGGAAATATTGCCAAGCAGAAAATTACAAAGGCCGTTTGACTGTGATGTAGTTATTAATGTTCAAAAGATATTTTGGGAACTATACATCACGTTAATTTTGATACTTTTAAAACTTTCAAAATAACGACTACGATTTTCACACAGTTTTTTTTCAACCATTTTCTGACTATTTTATTCTCCTTATAGGACCGAATACTCAAAACTCATTGTAAATTTTTGGTATAAAAAAAATGTACACGCGTACTGGTTTTGAAATGATGCACATGTTTCGTGACAAAATGTTTTGACTAATTTTTGTGAAAAAAACTAAGATAAGAATTTTTTAAAATAATCGATGTTTTATGATCATGTCTTCAAAAGTAAAAATTTTAATATCTGTTACTTCTGGCAATTCATTTTCTACACTTATCTTTTACACTTTCCCGTCTTTGTCTACAATGACAGTTTTTATTAATATCTGTTACTTCAGTCTTAATATTAATTCAAATTCAGAAACCTTAGGAGAGTAAAAGTATTGTGCATACATTAGTAAACGCGTTTGAACTAGCCAACCATCTATTATAAAACTGTCATTCCTGACTGCTTGACTTGACAATGAACGTCCGATCAAACTCAAATTGCTTTCACGTCATTTTCACATGCAAATACAGAGGAAGATGTACATAGTTATACCATAAAAAGATTCCGTACACCTGAGCACCAACACATGTCATATACTTATCAAGTTCAATTACCAGTCATCTGTAATCTAGCTTAATTACCAGTCGTCGGTAATCTAGCTTTATTACCAGTCATCTGTAATCTAGCTTAATTACCAGTCGTCGGTAATCTAGCTTTATTACCAGTCGTCGGTAATCTAGCTTAATTACCAGTCGTCGGTAATCTAGCTTAATTACAAGTCGTCGGTAATCTAGCTTAATTACCAGTCGTCGGTAATCTAGCTTAATTACCAGTCGTCGGTAATCTAGCTTAATTAACAGTCGTCGGTAATCTAGCTTAATTACCAGTCGTCGGTAATCTAGCTTAATTACCAGTCGTCGGTAATCTAGCTTAATTACCAGTCGTCGGTAATCTAGCTTAATTACCAGTCGTCGGTAATCTAGCTTAATTACCAGTCGTCGGTAATCTAGCTTAATTACCAGTCGTCGGTAATCTAGCTTAATTACCAGTCGTCGGTAATCTAGCTTAATTACCAGTCGTCGGTAATCTAGCTTAATTACCAGTCGTCGGTAATCTAGCTTAATTACCAGTAGTCGGTAATCTAGCTTAATTACCAGTCGTCGGTAATCTAGCTTAATTACCTGCCGTCGGTAATCTAGCTTAATTACCTGCCGTCGGTAATCTAGCTTAATTACCAGTCGTCGGTAATCTAGCTTAATTACCAGTCGTCGGTAATCTAGCTTAATTACCTGCCGTCGGTAATCTAGCTTAATTACCAGTCGTCGGTAATCTAGCTTAATTACCAGTCGTCGGTAATCTAGCTTAATTACCAGTCGTCGGTAATCTAGCTTAATTACCAGTCGTCGGTAATCTAGCTTAATTACCTGCCGTCGGTAATCTAGCTTAATTACCTGCCGTCGGTAATCTAGCTTAATTACCTGCCGTCGGTAATCTAGCTTAATTACCTGCCGTCGGTAATCTAGCTTAATTACCTGCCGTCGGTAATCTAGCTTAATTACCAGTCGTCGGTAATCTAGCTTAATTACCAGTCGTCGGTAATCTAGCTTAATTACCAGTCGTCGCTGATCTAGCTTAATTACCAGTCGTCGCTGATCTAGCTTAATTACCAGTCGTCGGTAATCTAGCTTAATTACCAGTCGTCGGTAATCTAGCTTAATTACCAGTCGTCGGTAATCTAGCTTAATTACCAGTCGTCGGTAATCTAGCTTAATTACCTGCCATCGGTAATCTTGCTTAATTACCAGTCGTCGGTAATCTAGCTTAATTACCTGCCGTCGGTAATCTAGCTTAATTACCTGCCATCGGTAATCTAGCTTAATTACCTGCCATCGGTAATCTAGCTTAATTACCTGCCATCGGTAATCTAGCTTAATTACCTGCCGTCGGTAATCTAGCTTAATTACCAGTCGTCGGTAATCTAGCTTAATTACCTGCCATCGGTAATCTAGCTTAATTACCAGTCATCGGTAATCTAGCTTAATTACCAGTCATCGGTAATCTTGCTTAATTACCAGTCGTCGGTAATCTAGCTTAATTACCAGTCGTCGGTAATCTAGCTTAATTACCTGCCGTCGGTAATCTAGCTTAATTACCTGCCATCGGTAATCTAGCTTAATTACCTGCCATCGGTAATCTAGCTTAATTACCTGCCGTCGGTAATCTAGCTTAATTACCACTCGTCGGTAATCTAGCTTAATTACCTGCCATCGGTAATCTAGCTTAATTACCAGTCATCGGTAATCTAGCTTAATTACCAGTCATCGGTAATCTAGCTTAATTACCAGTCGTAGGTAATCTAGCTTAATTACCAGTCGTAGGTAATCTAGCTTAATTACCAGT
Organism: Phalangium opilio; assembly: GCF_054372755.1. Taxonomy (NCBI): domain Eukaryota; kingdom Metazoa; phylum Arthropoda; class Arachnida; order Opiliones; family Phalangiidae; genus Phalangium; species Phalangium opilio. The sequence goes on along the minus strand of NW_028324159.1, from coordinate 159,045 downwards.
CGTCGGTAATCTAGCTTAATTACCAGTCGTCGGTAATCTAGGTTAATTACCAGTCGTCGGTAATCTAGCTTAATTACCAGTCGTCGGTAATCTAGCTTAATTACCAGTCGTCGGTAATCTAGCTTAATTACCAGTCGTCGGTAATCTAGCTTAATTACCAGTCGTCGGTAATCTAGCTTAATTACCAGTCGTCGGTAATCTAGCTTAATTACCAGTCGTCGGTAATCTAGCTTAATTACCAGTCGTTGGTAATCTAGCTTAATTACCAGTCGTCGGTAATCTAGCTTAATTTCCAGTCGTCGGTAATCTAGCTTAATTACCAGTCGTCGGTAATCTAGCTTAATTTCCAGTCGTCGGTAATCTAGCTTAATTTCCAGTCGTCGGTAATCTAGCTTAATTTCCAGTCGTCGGTAATCTAGCTTAATTTCCAGTCGTCGGTAATCTAGCTTAATTTCCAGTCGTCGGTAATCTAGCTTAATTTCCAGTCGTCGGTAATCTAGCTTAATTTCCAGTCGTCGGTAATCTAGCTTAATTTCCAGTCGTCGGTAATCTAGCTTAATTTCCAGTCGTAGGTAATCTAGCTTAATTACCAGTCGTAGGTTATCTTGTTAACTTAATATACATGTGTGGGGTCCTTTTCCAACTTAACTTCTTAGCTAACACAAGCTTAGGTTCTCTTGTTTTTTTACCACTACGAAAATTGGACCAAATAGCCTTAACCGTGCTAACATCATAAACTGACTATTATCCATGCTTAAATAACGCAGATTGGGGTAATTTTGAAAATTTAAATTAAACTACTTAAACTTAAAATTAATCAATGAAAGCTGGAAAGCACAAATACTAAATATGAGGCTTTCGTTTAAAATCGTTTTCAAATCAAACAAACGTATAGTTATATCATGACGGCTACAACAAGATGGTTATCTGTAAAATATTTTCCCATGTTATTTCTATGGGAAAATTTCGAGGTTTTCGTCAAAATCTATGATTATTTTTATGGAAATGAAAACCACCCTTAGCAACTTTATTTTTTATAAAATAAACTATTAAATGGATCTCTTTGAAATTTTAACCACATATTTAGAGCCCGAATTGTAGTTCTGTGGAATTTTTTCAAAGCAGTTAATACGATACAAAAAAAGTTATAACCAATCAAAAAACCATCCTTATACATTAAAGTCGGTATGAAGTCTTATCTAAGAGAGCTACCGCTCTCATAGAATTATGAAACTATTCTGCATAGTGAAACATCCAGGAAATATCTCAGAATGATTCTAAAATTCAAATTCGGTTTAGGTTTTATGGATAATTTAAAATAATAACTTTCGACCGATCGCGTAAAGCCCTGCCTTCCTGTTGACAAAATTCTCGTGACACGCTCCATGCCCAATGGAATTTAACGCAAGATTTAATAAAAGTTTCTCACGATGTGACAATCGTGGTGTGCGTGATATAGAGCGGGCAACGGAAATTTTGTTAACAGGATGACAGGGTGTTAAGCGATTGGTCAGACTTGCTTATTTCAAATTATCTATAAATTCTGAGAATAATTTGAATTTTAAAATCATTCGGAGACTTTATTTCCTGGAACTTTCACTATGCAAAATGGACTTATAATTAGAAGAAGAATCGATAAAAAATCACTTAATTTTCCTCTTCATCCTCCCTTTAAAGGCTAGGGGAGGTCCAATAAAAAATCAAGCAACAATTAAAACTGAAAGTGACTGCCTTGTTTGTAAAAAATAGTTCAATAAAGCACACAAACATTCTTCAATTTGAAACTCGAAGGAAGTCTTATTATTTGAAAATTTTCGTCCAAATAATTTTATAGATATTTTTCAACTTTTAAAGAAATTAAAAGTTATTCGAAATAGCTTTAAACAGGCTTGTTTTCTTTCCTTCACAATAAATCTTTTAAAACACAAAATTCCCTAATATCCCATTACCTCCATAAGTTAGTGTTTTTGCCATAGAAAATAAACAAAAGGAGAATTTTCCTCCAAATTTTATTAATATTTGTCAGCTTTTAACTAATTATTAATAAAGATAATAAAAGTTTTCGAAAAATTCTTCAAAAAAGGCATGTCTTCTTTCCCTCATAATAAATGTCTTAAAACACAAAATTCCCTAATATCCCCATTACTCCCTAACTGCATTTATCACGCCCGAAGTAATATATTTATATAAATGATCGAGCAAGTAACTGCATTGATGTTTTTTTTTTACTACCCCTCGATGCCCAAAAATAGTGTTTTTGCCATAGAAAATAAACAAAAGGAGTAGCAGACCAGCAGCGCAGAGACCAACTTCAAGTTTTTACCGTTCGGGCTCGGTTTAGCTGTTAGCTGTTATTTTTAGTTGTGATAATTGTTACCGGCTTTCATTTTTTCCATTTAGTTTTTAGGCTTTTCCATCGGTAGCTTTGAACGTCAGTTTTGAAATACGCCTTTCCCATGCTTTGCTTGCGGTCTACTTTATTATTAAGCCTCACGAGAGATATATTTAATTTTAGAAGTAGGAATAGAGAACGGTTAGTGTTTAATTCAGTCCGACTCATAGACCAGTATACAGCTCCTACCTCCAACACGTAATTAGAAGTTTAAAATTTCAGATTGGCTCACTTAAACTAGGTTTTTATGACGTTACTGACTGGGACGGCGAAAAATACGTAATTCCTTTTTTCCTCTGTCGTTATGAGCCGCCTCTTCTTTCATATCCCACCGTCCCGAGGAAGGGGGTCCGGGACTTTGATGCGCGCCTAGATTACTCTGTCCTATTCCTACCTCTAAAATAAAATCTTTCAATGGCCTGACATTTGCTCTATCCGCGGGAGGCTATAGGCAACCCCAGGCTCCGTTTAGCGAAGCTCAATCGCGTAGCCAACCTTCCTAGCATAGAACTTATAGAAGCCATCTCCTCTGAGGTTGTTTCTTAAATGGAATAGTCGAATATGTCTATTTGAAGGGATCTCCTGAAGCGCATATGCCATCATGAATGAGATTTTCACTAGGCTGCAATGAGTTGGGCTGAAGACCTAGACCTAATTAATATGAGTTCTAAATATTATGATATAATGGCCCAAATAACAATATTTTCAAACCGCTTCTCCTCTTCAAAAGACGCGAGTTTTCTCTTAAAGGGAGGGGGAAGTGGAAATTAAAGTGATTTTTTATCGGTTCTTATAAGTCCAGTCTGCATAATGAAAAATTTAGGAAATACCTCCCATTGATTTTAATATTCAAATTAGGCTAAGATTTTATGAATAATTTTAAATAAGGACCTCCGACCAATCGCGTAACGCCGTGCCTTTTTGTTAACACAATTCTCGTGGCACGCTCCATGTCTCGCGCCACAATTGTCACATCACGCAAATATTTTCAAATCTCGCGATAAATTGATTCAACGCGGAACGTGCCACGAAAAAATTGTTTATAAAAGGACAGGGCTCTAGGCGACTGGTCGGAGATCCTTATTTAAAATAATCCATGAAATTTCAAACTAATTGACGTATAAAAATCGTTCGGTGTTATTTCCTGATAATTCACTATGCAGATTGGTCTTATGTAAGAATCAATAAAAAATTACTTAATTTCCCACTTCACCATCCCTTTAACGAGCGTCTGAATTGTTTCAAAGTATCGCGCCACAAGACCAATCATATATATATGCATAAAGTGCCATAACATCTAACAAAGATTCGATACTCGATTGTGAATTATCGCCATTTAAATCGAAGTTGCCAGATTTTGAATAAAGGCTGATTTCTCGTGACCTATTCATCCGAATTGAATTTGGTGAAAACTTTTCAAATATGAATCGACCCCAAGGAATCCGAAAATCGCAATTATATCCTCGAGAATCCAATATTTTCAAAGTTGATAATTTTGACATTTCCGGTTTCCGGTATAAGTATGCAAAGGACAACTGTGAAACGGGTAAAATATGAAAGAGAAATGCAAAACTTATATAATGCACTTTATTCCAGAGCGCTAGCTTGAATTGTTTTTGAAATATAGTAAAATATGTGCGAAAACTGCAACGCGCAAAGACTTTTTTAACAGTCTGTACGTAGATGACGGTACAATAGAGAAACGCCGGTTGGCATAGAAAAGCGTATGCAATCTGCAAAGAAGTGAGTTCAAAGATAGTTTGTGGAAATTTTGAAATTTGGTTCATAACTGTTGCGTTTACGAATGTGATGATGATATTGATATTGCTTCTTGGTGACTAGATAATTGTTTTCCTTCTGGTGAAAGAAACAAGTACATTTGTTTCTGAACTCATTACTTAATGTGAAGTTGTAGTATTAGGTTTTTAATTATCATGTTAACGATGCTTATTTTGATTACGTTTATAAAAATAATATTGAACTTTTTTCTTAAAGTTAGTGATCATAAGTGATGACTAGTAATTGATTACTCTTATTAGTTAAAATTAAGAGTTAATAGAGTTTATTCAATAAATTATCATTAGCGTTTATAGGTAAATTTAAACTTGAAACGATATTTTGTCTTTGGCAAATATGTAACTGAAAATAACCCAATTAAGAGTTAATTAAATAAATTATCATTATCGTTTTTAGATAATTTAAACTTGTAATGAAAATTTTTCTTTGTCAAAATTTTATACTCAAAAGTGAAGAGAACCTTAGAAAGTGCTTGTGCTTCGTAAAATTTATTATTAGGATTATTTGAGTAAACAAACGTTAATACAAAGATTTTATTGCGAATGCCAATAAAATTAAAAATCAAATTATCATTTTTGTTTGTCCATAATTGTAACTCGCTTAAAGATAAAGTTTTTAGAATTTAGCTTATCCAATCCCAAGACATAAATTCCCAAATTAAATGCACAGGTATAGTTAACCACAAAATTGTATCTGTCTGGAAGCACTTGCAAGTTAATTTAACTAACTTACAATATAAATATATATTTATTAAATTCGAACATAAAGCAAAAAAATAGACCTATTAGATAACTAGATTTATCTGGGTGCACGGCAGTGCACCCGCCAAGTTCACTGAAAAAAAATGAGCGTGCTTTCGGCATTCAAAAATGATGGCGACCGTTCAACTTTGATCAAACCACTATTGTTGAATTCAGATTTAACCAGAAAAATTCAATTTTGAACAAGGACTTTTTACGCGTTCAAAACTAACCACTAGCATTCATTTTTGAACATCTTATATATTACCACTCAAAAAATAATATTTATCCCATTTTGAATAACTGCCTTGCGCCAATGAAACGTTCAGACATGGTCGTTTTGGCGTTCTAATAGGATTGTATTAGTATTCAAACTAGAGCGTTTTAGGCGTTCAAATAAGAACATTTTGGCGTTCAAATGAGATTGTTTTTCGTGTTCTAACAAGAGTGTTTTTGGCTTTCAAACAAGAGCATTATGGGCGTTCAAAGGTGACTGTTTTTGATATTCAAATGAGACCGTTTTTGGCTTTTTAACGAGAGCGTTATGAGTGTTCACACGGGAGCTTTTTTTCTGTTCAAAGGAGAGCTTTTTGGGCGTTCACGCGAGCAATTCCTGGCGAGTTTTCTGGGTGTAATATTTACAATGGTAAAAATCCAGGTTCATTTAATCAAAATTTTAATATTATAATGCAACAAATCATTTTTATTATATTTTGATGTTCAAGAACATAATAATTTGCCAATTATTCATTACCATTATTAATTCGATTTTCTTGGCTCAGACTATTGATTTTTTCAGGAACACAAGCACACTCAGACTCAAATTACACAATATTATTAGAAAATGGAGGTTCAACGTAAACTAAATTACTTGCTTAATTGGGTGATTAATTACATAACTAAGTTTGATTGGCGATCGTCCTCTCTAAATAATCGTGAAAACTACTAGCTAAGTTTATATACAATAAACACCTGCCTTTTTCAAAATATTGCTTGTTTTGAAGGTCAGGTTTTGTTAGGGTTAGAAAAGGCTTAGGTTAGGTTTGGTAAGTGTTAGGTAAGACTTAGTTTAGGTTGGGTGTCTTTAATACCTACGGTTCCAAATTTAAGCTTTGATCCTCTTAATACTAGACGTGTGCATATACACACATCCTATAAATTGAATTTTTACCTCTCCGCGTGACGTATGTCACGGAGAGGTTCAAATTTCGACGTGTCTGTCTGTCTGTCTAAAGTTACACCCCAGGGGACCGCGTTCGCAGTTGGAAAATCGGGGTAAATGTGTTCTCAATTTCCGAAGCTGAAGTTTGTAAAATTGTATTCCACTTATAATGGCTATTACTCCATTGTCTGTCTAATACCACTATCCTCTGGTCTTTTGTCCATCCCACATGGACACCAGTCTGTACTCACTGGCTTCTAAATACCACCATCATCCGGTATTTTGTCCATCCCACACGGGCACCAGTCTGAACTCACTGGCTTCTAAATTCCACCATCATCCGGTCTTTTGCCCATCCCACATACTGGCTTTTATCTCCATCATCATCGTTAAAGTTAAGACATAAGCGACGATCGGCTAGGGTTACGAGAAACGTCTAGCCTCCCAATGGCGGGGTCTTTTTCCAAAGGTTCACGCAATTGCGATATTCTTATCAACAGCTGCGATTCGAGTCCTTTATATACTACCTATTTCAGTAAGGCGAAGCAGCAGTCGTATGCTTCATTCCAAACGTCAATATTAGTCAAGTCTGTCAAGAATGATTCATTGTTATTTTTTAAAACGATGTAACGCTCAATAAGGCGAACAACTAACGAAGAAAATGATTAATATTAATTATACTTATTTTAGTATTTAAGATAATCTTGTTTCTCAAATTAAAGTTAATACGAAAAGGGTTAAAAAGCAGTCTATGTGATTGTCTGTGTGTGTCTGTCCGTTGTTACACTAGTGCTTTAGCAGTTTGTTTTGTGTTGATGTGTAAAGAAATCCTACACATTTTCATAATGTAAAGTGAATATGTGGAAATATATTTCGTATTTACGATGCCTTTAATAGTTTTGTAGCTTTAATGCTCTGTTTCATTTTGATATTCCAAGGGTATTTTCTAATATTATTATTTGAAATGGCTGTTTATATATTACTTAAGCTTTAGTACATCTGTATATAAAATAATCCTTGCTATAGTGATTACAATATGTAAGCTAAAGCCACGACACCGTCGGGTAAATCAAGTATTATTCGTAATAGGCTTAGTGAACCAAAGCGGAGGTAATTGAGACCCGAGATTCAGTAAATTATGGGTTTTGATTTTCTTGTCTGTATTGAAGAGACATTAACGGTTCAGAGTGAACCGAAAGTTAAGTACACGTTAAAAAAGGTCTAGTTTTTAAAACAGATGTAAGGACCATGGTGGCAATTTGATCATTGAAAGGGCTTATCGTAATTGGGTTGTAGCTTCGGAGTTTTCATTCTTATTGTGGTGCACATTGACTTTCATTGCGTCTACCCTGAAATCAGCTTTGCTGATATTAACGTTAAAACCCGCATTGGCAAACTAAGAATATATATAAGGTGAAACGAGACAATATTGTTTATATTGCAAAACCAGTTGTGAATGTAGTTATGAGAATACAGGGTTAACAGTTGAGCCGTAGACAACTGGGCCTTTTAAACACATAAAGACTATATCTCTCCCAAAAGTTATGCACTTAATTTCCTGTTTTTTCCCCATTGACTGATTTCATGTGTCCAAGGCACATTCTTATTGGATGTAAAATGTCATCTGCTTTACTATATATTCTCTATGCTTGGAATACTGCTTTAAGCTTAGTTCCCACTTGACCGAAAACACGACGGAAACACTGCGTAAGTACCTCTGCGGTAAAACATCTTCCGCCTAACGTGACCGAAACAAAATTAGTGTTCTATTTTTGAAGCAGAGGCCGACGTAAAATTATTTTCATAACCAATCAAAATTCGTTTCGGGATGAAGATTCTGCTGACGTCATAATAGGGGAGTTTTTTATCGCCGCTTTGAGTTTTGTTTCAACTCGCCAGTCGCCATTTCCACCTTTGCATGCTATGAATTTTTGAGTTTGAATTCCCTAATCGGATTTGATCGCTAGTCGCTATTGCCGTGTTTGTACGAAATAAACCTTTGATTTGAATCTCTGACCTTAATTTGGTAGAAGTAAGCTCTCTAATTTAGATACCATCAAGGGAAAATCAAGGGCCAAGGCTTAAGTGCCACGTGACTACCTGCCGACCGCCCCTTTTGGTCTGAATTCGGTCGTATGTGTGAACCAAACTAAAATCTTGCCGTCAAAGGCCTGCGTAAAACTCAATTTTTGACGCAGCGCTATAGTTTTAATAATTCGTAAATTTTTACATCAAAAAGAGAGAGATATAATTCCTTATCTAGGTAAATCCGTTTGGGGTCATTCCAATTTTAGAGGCCGTTTTCCATAGTGGTAAATGTTTTGGTAGGATGGTAGTAAAAATAGTAGTATTCCCCCTACATGGAAAAGCAAAACTTATGATGGAGAAAATAGTATGAATTGCTACATTGTGCCGACTAACCATAAATTGCCGCCTTTTCCAAAATATTGCTGACTAACCATAAATTTCCGCCTTTTCTAAATACTGCTTACTAACCATAAATTGTCGCCTTTTCCAAAATATTGCTGACTAACCATAAATTGCCGCCTTTTCCATATTATTTCTGACTAACCATAAATTGCCGCCTTTTCCAAAATATTGCTGACTAACCATAAATTGCCGCCTTTTCCAAATTATTTCTGATTAACCATAAATTGCCGCCTTTTCCATAATATTGCTATATTACTGTCTTTTTCCGTGTAAAGAGGCGCATACTTAGCCTTACTGAATAAACAGGAAAAATGAAATGGGGTAATGCACTGGCCTTTTAACAAGGCGTTTTAAGTGTTCTAATTGCGAGGCCAGTAAAGAATGAACATGCAAAACGAAATGTTGGAATAATACATTGGCCTTTTAACTAGGGGTCCTAAGAGACTTAATTGCGAGGCCAGTACAGATATACCCTTACGTTCAAACGAGATTAGACCAGGTTATGTTAGGTTTGGTTTAGGCGAGGCGGGTGAAATTTCATGTCGGGCCTCTCAAGTAGGCGTTGGTAGTGGCCTACTTGAGAGGCCTTTAGAAAATAAACATGCAAAACGGAACCGTGGACAATTACACGGGCCTCTGAACTAAGCGTTTGTAGTGGCCTACTTAAGAGGCCAGTAGAGAATAAACACGCAAAATTAAACTAGGGACAATACATGGGTCTCTTATCTATGTTTTTATCGTCGGCTACATTGCCGTTCATGAATAAATATTAAAAACGAAATGGAAGTATCACATTGGCCTTTAAACTAGGTGTCCTAAGTGGCCTAATTGCGAGGCCAGTACAGATATGTCCTAACGTTCAAACTAGATAAGTATAGGTTAGGATAGGTTAGGTTAGGTTGGGTTGGGTTGGGTTGGGTTAGGTTAGGTGTCGGGCCGCTCATCTTCGCGTCAGGCCAGTAGAGAATAATCAAGCAAAATGCAACCATGGACTATTACACGGGCCGCCAAACTATAGGCGTCAGTAGTGGCCTACCTGAGAGGCCAGTAGAGAATAAACAAGCAAAATGGAACCATGGACTATTACACGGGCCGCTCAACTAGGCGTCAATAGTGGCCTACTTGAGAGGCCAGTAGAGAAAAAACAAGCAAAATGGAACCATGGACTATTACACTGGCCGCTCAACTAGGCGTCAGTAGTGGCCTACTTTAGAGGCCCGTCTATCTATTTTGAGCGCATTTAGAGTTCAAATAGATTTTATTTTTTGGAAATATGGTAGAGAAGATTATATTAAATGCGGTTCTGGTGCTCGAAAATCTCTTAATGAAAAGCGATTATTATATTTCACAAAAACGTCTGTATCTACTGCTTGAATATTATGGCCTCCAAAACCGATTTAATACCCCATACATTTATACAAATTGAAAACTTTCTGCTTTTCCCGAAATTTTTAATTGGTCATACGACCAGAGCCTCCGGGATGAACTAGGCCCATGCGTGTGGCGAAGCGAGAATATTTTTTTAACTAATTTAGTTCGCCGTGTTTTCCCGTTTGGGGGCGCTGATACGACCGAAAAAATAAACAAAGTCTAACCCCGTGACCCTGTCGACTGCTTAAGTATTTGAGCCAAGGTCGCGGTTCGTAAGTATACGTTTTTATAACTCTTACTGAATTACTTTAATTGAAATAATTTATTTTGTTGTCATCAATACCATCTAACCGAAAGATTAAGTAAAAAGTGAATAGCCCCAAAAACATTTACGTTAATTTTAGGATGAAACTTTTCTCTATCATAAAAATTTTATGACTGACCCCTAAAATATCAACGATAATTTAAGGAAGACCCCTGTCACAACGGAAAAATAAGCGCCATCTATGGTGAAAATATTTTTCCTAACAAACTGGATATTTCCCCACATAAAATTTGACATGCATGGGCCTAGTTCATCCCGGAGGCTCCGATACGACTAACTTTTAAATGCAGTTTCATACCGCGTTTAAGTCGATCAAATGGCCGACTTTGTATGCAGTTTTACACTGCATGCGAGAACTACCCTCACTTAAACGGGTATAGTTCTGCATGAAAGAACTGCCCTAGCGACATGGGATTTCGTTCCCTCAAGGCGGAACCTTGCTATAAATATGGCATTAATCACTAATAATAATCATAAATTATATATAGAGTAAAACCATATGAAAGCGTTTTAGTCAGAATTGAGTTATCCATAGTATTTTCTCCCTCATCGGTTTAGCTTTTCGGTTCTAGGAAAAATATTACTATTTTTACTACTATCCTACTAAAAAAAAATTCCCACTATCGAAGGCGGCCTCTAAAATAGGAAAGATCCTAAGTTTGTAAGTAGTCCTCTTGACTCGGAGAGGTAGTATTTTGGTTTTTCCAACTTGGTTTTTTCAATAATAAGAAATTTTTTAACGACGGCAGCGTTTAAAAATAAAATATTTGCTGATGTCTTTTTTATAGGTAGTGTATTACGTTAGGAAATCATATTTAGGTACTCGTTTTATGTTCAAATTACTTTGCAGTGTTATGTGATGCATATGACTTAAAAGTGAAAATAAATGCCAAGAAATGTTTTTATAAAGGTACATTTCTTTAATTTAGAATTATTTGGTTCTTGTAAAGTATTAATTTTGCTAAATATTTTACAAAATAATTGGGTTTAGTGCTCATTTTATCTAGCCACTCAATTGTTATAGATTAAGTAGATTTTTGCAGTATAAGATAGAATCTTTCCGTTCCCAGGAATTAGTATTTAATTTCACTGGGAACATTTAACCCAAGATGTTTGTCCCATTTGATGAATCCGACAATTTGCGGCGTTGGTCGGCAGAATGGGAGGAAAGCGGTTAACTACTATAGTCAAATCAACTTGAAATGCTGTAGATAGGGTACTAAAATGAGGTAAATTAGGTGAATAGAGGCTTAAATTAAGGTATTAATAAGGACAAATAATATTTGACCATGGCGTGAATTGATCACACCAAAATCGTTCTCGTTAAATAGTTAATGCAATCCTATTATAACGCGAAACAGTTACTTTTGAATGCCAATTTGTTCTCGTTTGAACGCCAAAATCGCTTACCTTTGAACGCCAAAATCGCTTACCTTTGAACGCCAAACACGATCTCGTTTGAACGCCAATCACGATCTCGTTTGAACGCCAATCACGATCTCGTTTGAACGCCAAACACGATCTCGTTTGAACGACAAAACGCTTTCGGTTTAAATGCAAGTGCAATGATATTTGAATGCCAAAGTGACCTAATCTGAATGCTTCGTTAGCGTGAATTTTTGAATATCAATATTAGCGTTCAAATATGAACATTTTCTTAACGTGTACAATTGAATACCACTTTATGGGTTAATATTTGAATGCTAAGGCGTACCACCACAGTGGCAAGGTATTGAACGCTGAAACATTCAATTTCGGATGTTCTTTTTTTACTGTGCATTGCAAAGGAAAAGACAACCCTGCCGATCTGCCTACGCGAGGTCTCAAGGCCAGTAGCCTTCTCACCAATGCCATGTGGTGGAGGGGCCCTATTTGGCTAAGCGAACCAGGAGAGATCCCTATCTCCAACCCAAAACCAGAAGACGCCCTGAACTCTGAGATCAAACGAGAATTTCGAGCCACCATCTTCCAAGGTGTTTCCGCAACCGTAGCTAATCCAGAGCAGCCTTTCCGGCTAAAAGACTACAGCTGTCTGTCTCGAATCTGTCGACTGACTGCGTGGATGAATCGTTTCATACACAATTCAAGGAAGCCAAACCACAGCCTTTCCGGTCCCTTATCGGCAGTTGAAATGCACAATGCAGAAATGAAGTGGGTCAAGATCACGCAAAGAGAATCCTATCCAGACGAAGTCCGAAGCCTCTCTAGCGGCCAAGCCATCGACCGGAAATCGACCATTCTTTCTCTGGATCCCTTCTTAGACGCAGACGGAATTCTCAGTGTAGAAGGGAGGGTCACTGGCACAACTCTCACTTTTCGCGAGCGCCACCCATGGATCATGCCGTACGATCATACCCTATCACGCCTACTCGTATAATTTCACCACCATCGCCTTATGCACGCTGGGGTAAATGATACTTTGGTAGAAATCCGTGAGAAATTTTGGATCGTACGTGGACGACAACTCATCAAGAAACAAATATCCAAATGTGTCATATCTTTCAAGTATCGAGCCAGACCGTCTGCAGCACCTATGGCTCCGCTACCACCACTACGAAACACTCCAGCTCCCGCTTTCGAAATCACCGGGCTTGATTTTGCAGGACCTTTCTACACGAAGAAAAGAGACAAGAATTACATATCTCTCTTTACGTGATCCGTTAAACGTGCGGTACATTTCGAGCGTGTGACAGATCTCACAACGGAGAAGTTTCTGATGGCATTCAGCTGGTTTATGGCAAGACGAGGCATTGTCAAAACCGTTTTCTCTGACAATGCAAAAACATTCAATCGCATGATTTGGACTTACAAGCTATCTTTCAGAACTTGAGAAGCTCAGAAGTCACCAGCTACCTGGGAGAACACCGAATAACCTGGAAGTTCATTGCTGATCGCGCCGCCTGGTGGGGCGGGTTTTACGAACGTCTTGTTCGCAGTTGTAAAACCGCCCTGAAAAAAACCATTGGGAAAGCCAAACTAACAGCGGAAGAACACCAAACAATTCTAACCGAAGCGGAAGCCACGATCAACTCCAGATCTCTGACGTTTCTGTATGAACACCCTGGCAAACAAACAGTTCTCATGCCTGCTCAATTCCTGGTGGGTCGACGTATCACCACTTTGCCATCTCGATCGTTCCCTCAAACTGAAGTTGCTCCTGTGACCAGAGACGCACTCGTCAAACGTTACAATTACCGCCAAACACTGAACGACCGATTCTGGACAAGATGGAAAGATGACTACCTTTTGGAGCTACGCTCCGCTCATCATCGCACAGGGTGCAATCCAACCAAGGAATTAAAACCAAACGACCTTGTCCTTATCAAGGAGGAAAAAATCCCGTGCCAATGTTGGAAGACTGCCATGGTAACAGAAGCTTTTGGTGGACGAGATGGCGTAACCAGATCCTGCATCCTCCGCACTGCAAATGGAACAATCTGCAAACGTCCTGTACAACTTTTGTACCTGCTTGAGTTCCAACCATAACTTGAGCCTGCTGAGGCTCAAGGGGGGAGCGTGTTAAAACTAATTCTTAAACAATGCTATTTTTTAATCTGAGTAATAGAACTGTAACCTTTAAACTGTAAAAAAAAGTATATCTTTAAGCTTGTTTAAAAAACTAAGATAATCAACCATATGTATTGAACCTTTGCCCTCTCTCTCATGCCCAAAATTGTTTAAATAGAGAAGGCAGAAAGGGCAGATGTGTGATTAGTTTTGAATTCGTAGTCGCGTAGAGGGAGGAGTTGAGGGAAGCCCAGAATGTCAACACGGAACCTAAAACCGGTTCCGAGACGACAGCAGTTTTGAGTTCGTAGACGCGTAGAGACAAAGCTCCTTCTTTTGTTTAAACGATACGCTATACAGCGCGATGTCAATTTACCATTTTAACATTAAATAAAATTAGTTACTGTTATACCTCGAGTTTTCAATCAACCGTCGGTTTATTTCGCACAAATGATTTAAGTTAATTTTACGAACCACGTAGCGGTATATTTTTCAGTCTAAACTGTAAGCTCTCTCCCCAAATCTTGTAGCCCATTCAACAACTCTAAAAATGAAGTTGTTTACGAATCATTTCTGAAAATTGTATATGATAAACTTAAATATTCAGAAACGACCAAAGACAAATTGAACTTTATTCTAGGTGGCTCTAATAACTCAAAACATTTAAATGCATTAATAATACACCAAAATATCTGGGAAAATTATCCTGTTGACATGTTATCTTTCGTGTTGTATACAACGCAAATCAACTGCTTAATGGATTTCGCAAAGTCGTGGAGTGAGGAAGATACTTTTACCTCAAGAATCCAATTTAAGAAGTGGACTCAAATAATGAAACATCTACCGTTCAGGACAAAAGTTTACTTCGAATATATTCTAGTTGAATCACTAAAAGCAAAAGTATATAGATCTATAAAAACAAAAAGTACAGTTCATAGGTTCTTCCTCGCGCCGTGTAATATGAGAATCCCCGCTTCATTTCAAAATAGTGCCGACCCCCCTCCGCGTATGATTACATTCACGACCGTAGCACAGGTACATGCGTTAAAAGGCTCTCACAAAGTAGAGCCAAGAAAACTTGGTCATCTAGTTAAGCATCGCGTCTGTGGTCATACATAGCCCACTCGATTACGCGCATCACGACGCTGCGCTGCTCGCGCTATAGCGCTATAGCGCGAGCAGCGCAGCGTCCGGGACCGGGAGCGCGGATCGAATGGGCTATGGGTCATAATATCGGGTTCTTGGCTCTTGCATTTTTTTTTACAGTGAGTCCGGTAACGGTTTCTACAATCTTTTGACATAATAAGACAATTAATAAAGCAAATAATGCCACGGAAGAAAAGCCAAGCGCAATTGGATGCAATAACTTCCAAAAACCAGCAAACTCAGTGTAACTTTTATGTAGTATTTAAAGATGATGTTGGTGTACAAACGTATGAAACCAGCGCCAGTGAGTTAAAGAGCAAAGGCTTAGGGAAAGTTAGCGCTGAAATCCAGACAGACTTTGGTTTAAACATAAGAAATGTTGAAACTCAAACGGAGATTTTTGGATTTAACGTACCATCTCAGAAATGGGAAGAAATAAATTGCTTTAATAGTTTAAACCTAGTTGAAAATAGTCGTAAACGAAAGTTATATTTGGATAAAGAGACTTGCACAGCCGATGACAGTTTTGGACCCAAACGAAGACGAGCTCTATCAATTTCAACAGAAGCCACTGCGTTTGATACGACGTTCAATGAATTAGAACTTATTTCTCCAGCCATATTAGCTTTAAAAACATTTACAGAGAGTTTAAGTCAAGGTATGTAAATCCTTTTGTTTACCTCGCAATAATAATAATTGATGAATAATTGGACATATTATATGCTTAGCAGGAGCTTCTATTAGAATTTTAAAAGACCATAATGGACTTGTGGAATACCTTGAGATTTACCAGGAGAATGGGTTACTGGCTGTAGCAAATTATTATGATGCTCCGCGACGCTTGTTGTTTTCTTGTGATGGAACCTTGTCAATATTGACACTTTTCAAAGGTGTAGAACAAATTAAGTACTACAATTTTGAAACTCAAACCCTAAATGTGGAAATAGTCACCAATGCCATGGCGTCACTGGATAAAAAATACGTTTTTTGTACTGGAATAAGGAAGGTATGATGAACTCTAATGTTGTCATTGTTAAATGTGACTTAATACTTAAAAAACAATGGATCTCTCCAATAGGATGAAGCAATGGGGATGGAATGTACCAAAAAGCTTCAAAAACATGTTTATCCATTTGAGCGTTATCAAGCTACTGATTGTTTTGTATGGTTTGTACCTCCACCCAATGCTGCTAAAGAAAAAATTCGGGAAAGGCTGTACCAATGTACAAATTGTCGTAGCCTTAACTGGTAAAAGCTTACAATCCACCAAGCTGTGGAGCTTGAATTTGACTTGGGAATAACATAACACATTACTTTCAGGTACATGACGGATTGCAAAAAGAAAAAAGAACAAGTCACCCCGAGATCCAAACTAAAGAGGCAGTCTGTTGATTCACGATGCAGGATTACCATTTTGACTCCCAAGTCCAAGCGAAAAAGGTTGTTGCAAAGTAAACGCAAACGATCATCACTAGTTCGAAAAGTAAAGGATCTAGAAAGCAAACTTATAGCGACCTCCTTGGAACTAAACCAAGAACACGATGGGGAAATGAAAAAAATCGTTGCTGAAATTAACATGAAAGGACGTAACGATTTGGATCAAATATTTAGTGAAGCCATGAAAAAAAACAAGACTATTGGATTGGCATTAAGAAAAGCATGGGAGCTAAACAGTCAACCCTCAACAAAAAATGACTTTTTGAATGATCAGGAAAAATGTAGAAAAGGATCGCAAGGGAACAGATGGAGTCCACTTACTTATAGAATTGCGCTCAGTGTCTATTCTCGTTCACCTGCAGCGTACGAGGCTCTTGCATCATTTGACGTTTTGCAATTACCAAGTACTCACACCTTAAAGGCCAAAGTGAGACAGATTGAAAGTAAGCCAGGAATCGATCTTGTTCACCTCAAGAAGGAATCCAAAAGGTTTGATGAGTTCGTTGGAGATCACCCCGAATATTATAATCCTGTCAAGGAAGGCGCATTGATTTTTGATGAGGTCAAAATCATTGGAAAATTAATGTGGAATTCAACGAATGGTGAATTCATGGGGGCTGCAATGGATCCCAATGAATATGCGTCTTTAGAAGATTTATACAAAGTCAGAAACCTCTCGGAAGTTTTGGAAGCTGAATATGCTCTTCAATATCTTTGGCGCTGCACCACTACATCTTTTGACATTATAGGCCCCTATTTCATGTTTTCGAAGCCAGTCACTCATGCAGCTATAACTAGCACACTGTTGAAGACTGTTTTCGCATTCCATTCTGTAGGGTTGGAGGTAGGAGTTTTCGTTTGCGATGGAGGGAGCAGCAACATTTCTTCCCTAAGACAAAGTTTAGGTATCAGCAAAGCCCTCGAACCTTCTGCGAATGAAGATGGATCACTAAATTTCCGGTTCAGCACAAAAATAAGAAATTGGTGTGTCCAGGAGAGATGGATTTATTGGATGGTGTGCCCAAGCCACCAACTAAAGAATATGATAAATGCCTTAAATCATTCCCAAGATGAAGGAACTAGAGATTTCACAAAACAAGGTGTAAGATTTGGGTGGAAACAAATTGCTGAAATGAAAAAGCGAGAAGATGACAGAAGGGACAGTGGCGAATTGGTTCAGGTCAAGCGTCTTCTGCAATCCCATATTGACCGTGATTCCTGGACGAAACTAAATGTTACCCCAGCTAGAATCTTGCAACAAATGGAAGTGATGGGAGAACTTTACAATTATGCCAATCCAACGTTTGAAGACGTCCCAAATGACAGGGAAAATGTGATGGCTTGCTATGACTTTTTAAAAGCGTGTCATGACATATTTGAAGAAGGCCTGCTCTCTAAGGAACGAGTTTATAGCCTAGAGTCGCCACCCATAAGATCCATGTTAAATGGACTAAAGTATTTTGAAAATTGGGCGATTGAACGAATGACTGATAGTAAGAAAATGACAAATAACCCCAAGTTTCTTGCATGGCAAACATTTG
Organism: Phalangium opilio; assembly: GCF_054372755.1. Lineage (NCBI taxonomy): Eukaryota > Metazoa > Arthropoda > Arachnida > Opiliones > Phalangiidae > Phalangium > Phalangium opilio. The sequence continues at coordinate 141,197 of NW_028324159.1, read as the reverse complement.
AGCTTCTTCGAATATCTATTTATGGTTTCATTGACTACTTGCAAGATTTCACGACGCGCCATCCTTCAAAATACATTTATCCTCTTCGGTTAAACGGCTCTGCGGTAGAAACACTATTCAGCCAAATGAAATATGTAACAGCCGGTAAATTAACAAGTTTAAACTATAGCAACGCGCGACGAGCCTTATTGATTAAGGGGTGCACAAAAACCTCTCAAAATGCAGAGGCATCTTACCGCAAAGTTGGCTTGGATATTTGTGAAAAATAGGAATTGAATTTTCGTATCTCCTTTCATTCCCAATGTAGTTGCATTTTCAGAAAACTATACAACTTTATAAAAGTAATAAAGGTTTTAGAAAAGTTTTGAAAAACATTTCATTGTTCTCGACTTATTATCAGCAATATTTTCTATTTGACATATTTTCAAATTGCATTGTAAGAGTCAAAATAAGATATGTTCTTATTTTGTATTTAACAATCTATTTAGGTATTTTAACTTTTAACATTCAGTTAAAATTATAAAAATAGGAACTAAGGTGTTATAACTTTTAACATTCAATATATGTTCTTATTTTGTATTTAACAATCTATTTAGGTATTTTAACTTTTAACATTCAGTTAAAATTATAATAGGAACTAAGGTGTCATAACATTCAATAAAATTATAAGAACAGGAACTTATATAACCAAACTATATAACAACCATCAAAACGTCAACAACTATACTTGATCTATATACGCTTGGTGACAATTACACATTTTAAAATAGTACCATAAAATTTTAATGGTAACAAAAGTCTTTTAATTGTTTCTTTTTAATATGTCTCCCTGATCTTGATCTCGTTATTTCCCCTACATGTCCTTCGATAGTAAACCCAGAAGTTGATGGCGTTGGGCTTACTATGCCTTTGTTGCTGCACTCGCTTTCCCCTGCTATTAATCTATTTTTTGACGTTTTTTCAGCTTCTATTAATTTGTTTGGCGTAGTTGAATCATTGTTTATGCTGTTAATTTGAGTGTTCTCCGAGAGTAAGTTATCTTCAATGTCTCTTAATTTTCTAGGTGCTCTGAAAGAACTTGACTTGATTGGCCTAGTTGGGCTTATTATTTGAGTGTTGCTGCAGTCTGTGTCTTGATTTGGAAGATCAGGATCCAAGATGTTTTGTTTATGGCAGTTTTCATCTTCATAAGGAGTTTTTTGTTTTTGAGACTTATTTTGTTTATCAAATTTTTTTTTGTTTATCACATTTTGTTTGTCTATCACATTTTGTTTGTCTATCACATTTTGTTTGTCTATCACATTTTGTTTGTTTATCACATTTTGTTTGTTTATCACATTTTGTTTGTTTATCTCATTTTTTTTGTTAATCACCTTTTTTTTCTTAATTACATTTTTTTTTGCTAATCACATTTTTTTTGCTAATCACATTTTTTTTGTTAATCACAACCTTTTTGTTAATCACAGTTTTTTTCTTAGTCCCATACAGCATACACCGTAAATTTTGCCCTCCTACACCTCGATTACCCCTCCTTTCGTTTCTCCGACGTGTTGCACCTCTTATGAGGTCAGCCAACTTGGCGTGGACCAATTTCCTTTGAAATATTATTCTGAAGTCTTCCAACTGACTAGTTGTAAATCCATGTTCCTGAACTTCAGGAATTTCCGACACTATTGCGTGAAATTGTGCTTTCAAAGATTCATCCTCTCTTATAATTTTTGTGGTCTCCTCTGCAATAGTAAAGGTTTCAAAATCAGGGATATAAAAGCTTACCAAAAGGACTAAAATTACTTACTAATTGTTTTCCCGGGGGTTGGAGTAGTTGACCAATATCTATATAGGTCCACAACCATTTTGCATAAGCGAGATACAAACGGTATCAATGTTGGATGCGCAATAAATAATCCGCCTCTGTTGATCATTCTTATAACTGATGGAATTTCTGGGACTAGTTGTTCAGTATTTCTTATTGATAAAGCAATTCTATACAACAAGTGTGCCTTATCCCTTTGCTTTGCACTTAAAGGTTTTTTGCCCTTTTTAATTTTTTTAAGAATTTGCATCCCTTCTTTGTTAACAGACCAGATCTCTCCCATAACTCCACCAACCAGCCTATTTATTGTATAAAGCCTGTCGGTTTTTAAATGTCTCAATTTAGATGTTTTTGCAGCGATTATGTCTTCCTCGTATTCTATAAATGTTTGGTCATAAGACCGCTTTTGTGGTAGAACATCATTGATTTGTTTGTCACTGGCCTTAAGATCAATGAACCGCCAACCCACCCACTGAATAACATTTAGTAATTCACTTTCACATTCGTCATCACATAAGATTACTGGATCTGTTCCAGTTTCAGAAAAGACTAAATTGTGAACCCACTTGCACCATGAATATAAAAAAGCCGAATAACCTCCGCGATCTCCTTCATGTTTTGAATAGAGTAAATTATATTGTATATTCATATTTTCTACAGTTCCCTTTAAAGAGCCAGAATCCTTCATAAACATAATCTGTTTTTTCCTCTTTTCCGACGGGTCCGTTGTAAAAAAATCATTATTTTCAAAGTCTTTTAAAATTAAGTCGACAGATACGTCGTTTTCCATTTTTCACTGTTATATTCTAGCAGAAAAGATAGCAGACGCTACTAGACTAGTACAAAGAATTAACGTTTGGGGCGTCAGCGTGATGTACTATTTTCAGAAAAAAAATCGATAAACCTATGACGTCAAAAACCGCTTCTCCGATTGGTTAGTTCGTGTTGGGGTTGAGAGGAGGACCGTTAGCTTCTCAGTTTACATGCCGTCTACAGCCAAAGGCAGGGAATTGCTCATGAACTGTACTTTTTGTTTTTATAGATCTATATACTTTTGCTAAAAGACTATGTCAAAGAAAGCTCTGAACCAGTTAACGCACAATTTGATAAGCACAATCTCGCAAAAACGGTTTTAGGTCAAAACTGGATCTCTATAGAGCGGTGGCGCTAAGGTGTGGTGAAACATCATAGCGAGAAGTGAGGGGGAATGAAACAGCGTGCTGTCATCTATAATGCAAGAAGAAACGTCCATAAGTTTATGGTAGCCATCTTGGGAGAGTTTAAGCCTGATAATGTCGCGTAAACATGGACGTTGTGTTAAAAAATGCAAAATAGGGAACAATAAACAAGAATACCGAAAGTTATTCAAAGCCAGGGTGAAAAAACATTTAAAATTTTGCGGAAAAGACATAATATTTTCTAAGAAGGCTAAGGCTTAACAGTATAGATGTTGAAAATTCCGATAAACGAGTTTGCTCAAGACATTATATCACAGGCTTTTCATTTTTAATTAAGTTTTTTCCGCTTTGTTATGCAAATCAGTAAGTTAGTTTTTACCTCTCCGAGTGACGATGACGTCACGGAGAGGTATTGAACTGGACGTGTGGGGGTGTGGGTGTGTGTGTCTGTGTGTGTGTCTGTCACACCCCACGTGACCGCGTTCGCAGTTTGCGTATCGGAGCAAACGTGTTCCCAATTTCCGGAATGCATTGACAGTTCAAGGAAATTTAGAAAATTGTGTTTGTCTCCGTTGGCTATTCTACTTGAGTTCCCACACCACCAGTTTTGGTTTTCGTCCACTACACATGGACACTAGTCTGTACAGACTGTTAAAAAGTCTTTGCGCGTTGCAGTTTTCGCACATATTTTGCTATATTTCAAAAACTATTCAAGCTAGCGCTCTGGAATAAAGTGCGTTAAAAAAGTTTTGCATTTCTCTTTCATATTTTACCCGTTTCACAGTTGTCCTTTGCATACTTATACCGGAAACCGGAAATGTCAAAATTATCAACTTTGAAAATATTGGATTCTCGGGGATATAAATGCGATTTTCGGATTCCTTGGGGTCGATTCATATTTGAAAAGTTTTCACCAAATTCATTTCGGATGAATAGGTCACGAGTAATCAGCCTTTATTCAAAATCTGGCAACTTCGATTTAAATGGCGATAATTCATAATCGAGTATCGAATCTTTGTCGTAATAATGCTTGTTAGATGTTATGGCACTTTATGCATATATATATGATTGGTCTTGTGGCGCGATACTTTGAAACAATTCAGACGCTCATTAAAGGGATGGTGAAGTGGAAAATTAAGTAATTTTTTTATTGATTCTTCTATAAGACCAATCTGCATAGTGAATTATCCAGGAAATAACACCGAACGATTTTTATACGTCAATTAGTTTGAAATTTCATGGATAATTTTAAATGAGAATCTCCGACCAATCGCGTAGAGCCCTGTCCTTTTATAAACAATTTTCTCGTGGCACGTTCCGTGTTGAATCAATTTATTGCGAGATTTGAAAAAATTTGCTTGATGTGAAAATTGTGGCGCGAGACATGGAGCGTGCCACGAGAATTTTGTTAACAAAAAGGCACGGCGTCACGCGATTGGTCGGAGGTCCTGATTTAAAATTATTCTTAAAATCTTAGCCTAATTTGAATATTAAAATCAATGGGAGGTATTTCCTAAATTTTTCATTATGCAGACTGGTCTTATAAGAACCGATAAAAAATCACTTTAATTTCCACTTCCCCCTCCCTTTAAGAGAAAACTCGCGTCTTTTGAAGAGGAGAAGCGGTTTGAAAATATTGTTATTTGGGCCATGATATCATAATATTTAGAACTCATATTAATTACGTCTAGGTCTTCAGCCCCACTCATTGCAGCCTAGTGAAAATCTCATTGATGATGGCATATGCGCTTCACGAGATCCCTTCAAGTAGACATATTCGACTATTCCTTTTAAGAAACAACTTCAGAGGAGATGGCTTCTATGCTAGGAAGGTTCGCTACGCAATTGAGCTTCGCTAAACGGAGCCTAGGGTTGCCTATAGCCTCCCGCCAGTCCCACGTATAGAGCGAATGTCAGGCCATTGAAAGATTTTATTTTAGAGGTAGGAACAAGCCGCGCGTCAAAGTCCCGGACCCCCTTCCTCGGGACGGTGGGATATGAAAGAAGAGGCGGGTCATAGCGACAGAGGTAAAAAGGAATTACTTTTTTTTCGCCGTCCCAGTCAGTAATGTCATGAAAACCTAGTTTAAGTGAGCAGTCAGTAACGTCATAAAAACCTAGTTTAAGTGAGCCAATCTGAAATTTTAAACTTTTAATTACGTGCTGGAGGGAGGGGCTCTATACTGGGCCATGAGTCGGACTGAATTAAACACTAACCGTTCTCAATTGCTACTTCTAAAATTAAATATATTTCTGGTGAGGCTTAATAATAAAGCCGACCACAACCAAAGCATGGGCAAAGGCGAATTTCACAACTGACGTTCAAAGCTACCGATGGAAAAGCCAAAAAATTAAATGAAAAAAAAAAATAAAAGCTGGTAACAACGATCGGAACTAAAAATAACAGCTAAACCGAGCCCGAACGGTAAAAACTTGAAGTCAGTCTCTGCGCTGCTGGTCTGCTACTCCTTTTGTTTATTTTCTATGGCAAAAAACACTAACTTAGGGAGGTATTAAGATATTAGGGCGTTTTGTGTTTTAAAAAATTTATTGTGAAAGAAAGAAAACAAGCCTGTTTAAAGGGTATCGTTCCTTTCAACCGAATTCCCAATGGACCGAAATCCCATTCGACCGAAAATCCCGCAATGGTTTTAGATTTCCAGCCCAATGGCTATATTCCCGATGGACCGAAATCCCTATCGTCCGAATATGCCCCTAAAAATACATCAATATAACTTGAAACACTGTAGCCGTCAGCAATTCGGTGGTGTAGTGGATACGATGTTGGACTGCGAAGCCATAGGTTGTTGGTTCGAATCTCCGAAAGGTATGTTAATAATATTAAAAGTAAATATTTCGTTATACTAATTAAAACGCTCACTTTCATTCCTTTCAAGGCAAGAGATATATAGAATTAGTAAACAAATTAGTAAACAAATTGCGCTTAAAATGAAGTACAGTCTTAATGGTAGTTCCATCAATGTCTTTAAGTTTTAAATTAAAATTATAATATTTTGGTTTCGGGTGGGTAAGGTTAGGTTAGGTAAGGTTAGGTAAGGTAAGGTAAGGTTAGGTAAGGTAAGGTTAGGTTAGGTTAGGTTAGGTTTGGTTCCGATAATTCGTTGACACCTTTTCCAAAATATGCTCCTTTTAATTAGCTTTCACCTTTTCCAAAATATTCTCCCTTCAAATAGCTACCACCTTTTCCAAAACATTCTCCCTTTAATTAGCTGCCACCTTTTCGAAAAGATTTTCCTATTAATTAGCTGACACCTTTTCCTAAATATTCTCCTATTAATTAGCTGCAACCTTTTCCAAAACATTCTCCTACTAATTAGCTGCCACATTTTCCAAAACATTCTCCTATTAATTAGCTGCCACCTTTTCCAAAATATTCTCCCATTATTTAGCTGCAACCTTTTCCAAAACATTCTCCTACTAATTAGCTGCCACATTTTCCAAAACATTCTCCTACTAATTACTGCCACATTTTCCAAAATATTCTCCTTTTAATTAGCTGCCACATTTTCCAAAATATTCTCCTTTTAATTAGCTGCCACCTTTTCCAAAATATTCTCCTATTAATTAGCTGCCACCTTTTCCAAAATATTCTCCAATTAATTATCTGACATCTTTTCCAAAATATTTCTATTATTGCTAATAAATTGTTCGTGGTAAGAGGCGGGCTTTTAATACTTATATAAATAATCTTTTTACCTCCAAAAAAGTTTGGGTTAGGTTAGGTTAGGTTTGGTTAGGTTAGGTTAGGTTTGGTTAGGTTAGGTTACGTTTGGTTAGGTTAGGTTACGTTTGGTTAGGTTAGGTTACGTTTGGTTAGGTTAGGTTAGGCTAGGGTAGGGTAGGTGAGGTTCGCCGTAATTAAAACGCTGTTAAAATAAGTGCAGTAATACATTTTCAACTCACATTTATTTTAACAATAATAAGTTGTGAAATTAAAAATATATTTAATGCAAAACCACACAGTATGTCTTCTTCCAGTTCAATAGAATTTCGGTCCAATGGGACTATAATAAAATCGCACCTTTGGCTACGTTCGGTCGAATGGGACACCGCAAAAAAAGCCGTTCTGTCGAATGGGAATTCGGTTCAATGGGACCAAAGCGTTTAAAGATATTTCGAATAAATTTTAATATCTTTAAAAGTTGAAAAATATCTATAAAATTATTTGGACGAAAATTTTCAAATAACAAGACTTCCTTCGAGTTTCAAATTGAAGAATGTTCGTGTGCTGTATTGATCTATTTTTTACAAACAAGGCAGTCACTTTCAGTTTTAATTGTTGCTTGATTTTTTATTGGACCTCCCCTAGCCTTTAAAGGGAGGATGAAGAGGAAAATAAAGTGATTTTTTATCGATTCTTCTACTAATTTTAAGTCCATTTTGCATAGTGAAACTTCCAGGAAATAAAGTCTCCGAAAGATTTTAAAATTCAAATTAGGCTCAGACTTTATAGAAAATTTGAAATAAGCAAGTCTGACCAATCGCTTAACGCCCTGCCTTCCTGTTAACAAAATTTCCGTTGCCCGCCCTATATCACGCACCACGATTGTCACATCGTGAGAAACTTTTATTAAATCTCGCGATAAATTCCATTGGGCATGGAGCGTTCCACGAGAATTTTGTCAACAGGAAGGCAGGGTGTTACGCGATCGGTCGGAGGTTATTATTCATAAAACCTAAACCGAATTTGAATTTTAAAATCATTCTGAGATATTTTCTGGATGTTTCACTATGCAGAATAGTCTCATAATTAGTAGAAGAATCGATAAAAACACATTTTTTCACTTCACCCTCCCTTTAAAAACATTCTTAGTCTTATTCTCAAAGACAGACATAATGCCTAATGAAATTAATCAAAACGCGTCTTGGATTTAACCAAGGCCTAAAAAGTATCGATAAGAACAAGGTTAATCACTTGACTGAATGCGCCGATATTGAAACTTTTTTTTAATTAAAACTTACAAGCTTAAGAAAGTATGTTCCATCACCCTATTCCATTGAATAAACTTACTTTACTGGTAGTAAATTTTTTCCCTCTCAATAATTTGAAAAATTTACTTATCTCGGGTTTTCAAGCACAATTCCATTCCCCGAAAACATTTTATAACTGCATTTATTATCACTTTTAAGAGAGTACGTGTATGACATTGTGTCGTTAATAGGTTGCTAACATATCCCCGTTCATGCCCTGAACGCTCCATAGTGAAACCCTTTGTTAATTTTAGTGCAAATTTCAACAATGGCAGCACATTCAATAGGGACGTTATGATTTTTACTCTTGGTTAAACTGAATTATGTAATAGACCACTTCGACATGGAAAGACACGGGGGTAAAACTTTGCCTTCCATCTCGCTCGAGTCGATGGAAAGATCATAAATAGAGCAGAGACGGCGAGGGGTCAAACCCCTCTCCCGTATGTCCCGATACTGAGGATTGACATCTCTTTTTTTTTACGTAGAAAGGGTCTATAGCAGCAGTACAACAGACAATGGTCAAACGGTTCTGCCATGGCGTTTCTATGGTTCGCAAGCAGTAGGGGCGTGAATGATATTCGTAATTTTTTGATGTTCTTTGTTGTAATTGTTAACTTAAGCGTGGTCGTAGCCTGAAAATTATGACTTGGTTATTTTGCAAAATAGCCTGCGTTCACCGAGTAGCGTGATCTACGACGCTGTGGCTCGACTCTGCTACTTAGTCTATATATCTTCAGGAACAAGGATAATGTATTAACGGTTTTTAATGGAATATGGGATTTTTAAACTTCTCGCTGCGAATCTTCATATAGTAAATGTAGTATTTCTAGTAGCCCCAGAGACTTCTGGTAGCCCTCTGTATGCATTTGGTAGAACAGTTTTATAGAAATTGAAATGGTAGAAGATATTTATAAAATAAGATTTGTTCGAATATTTAAACTTCAATTTGGTCGAATTATTTCGTAGTTGTCCTATTTCAAGGCGAGGAATGCTCTCAAAAACAATTACTATTTCTGACCTTAAAAAGTGATTCACACAGAATTCTCGAGCAGCTTAACGCGTAAATGAGTGGGCTATTGCCTTGGTGACAAGGTCAGCGAAAGACAAGGCATGAGAATGGCACAAGGCGTACTTCTATCAAGGGTTGTATACAACTATACATCCTCCTTGTTCGTATCGGGCGCAACAGAGACTAAAGCAGACTACCCTAAATCGTTTTGTCAAATTTGTCATTGTTACCGTTACCGTCCGTTACGTGTAGTTACTAGTTATATGGTATTTTTCCACACAAAAACTCTTAAAAGTGATAATAAATGTAGTTATAAAATGTTTTCGGGGAATGGAATTGTGCTCGAAAACCCGAGATAAGTAAATTTTTCAAATTATTGAGAGGGAAAAAATTTACTACCAGTACAGTAAGTTTATTCAATGGAATAGGGTGATGGAACATACTTTCTTAAGCATGTAAGTTTTAATTAAAAAAAAGTTTCAATATCTGCGCATTCAGTCAAGTGATTAACCTTGTTCTTATCGATACTCTTTAGGTCTTGGTTAAATCAAGACGCGTTTTGATTAATATCTGTTACTTCGGTCTTACTCTCAGTTATTTCGCAAAAAAAAAAAGAATTCGCTGGCAACCACAGAGGCAAGCTTATATGTTAGCTGTGGCATAGGGGCTAGCTACAGCTCCTCTATGCATTGTAAAGGGACCCACCTCGCAGGGCCGGAAATAAGCACAGGACACTGGACATTGTCCAATAAAATTTTAAAATGTCCCATAATTTTTTAAAAAACTAAGGGGGTCACTGGACATTTTGACCAATAAATTTTCCCAAGTTTTGATAGCTTGACTATGGAGATGCGACACTATTTTTGCACATTCCAGTGGACAATGTCCTATAAATTTTCCAGTCAAACAGGGGGTCACTGGACACATGCCCTATAAGAAATTTTTCTTATTTCCGGCCCTGCCCACCTGTAAACAAGGCACATGCTTAATGTGGCCATCCCTTCCCAGACAAAAGCTTAGATTATATTTCGTTATCCCTTGGGCTTAAGAAACAGTTGACCAGCCATTTTGTTATCCCTTGAACTTAAGAAACGGTTGACTAGCAATTTTGTTATCCCTTGAACCGTAAGTTTATAAGATATGTTCCATAAGTATAACTGATAGTTGAAGAACGGCGCAAGAATTGGCCTCACACGTTTTCTAGCCCATCTTCCTACTTAGTGCATGATAAGCTTTTGACAGAACCTCACCAGCTGTCGCTTTACGAGAATAGACGTTCCGCTAGCGCCACTTCATTACAAGCTCTCAGTCACCTTGACAAATTTATGGTTGAAGTTAAGAAACGATTGAACAGCCATTTCGTTATCCCTTGAAGTTAAGAAAAGGTTTTTTCAGTCATTTCATCATCCCTTGACGTTAAGAAACGGTTTCACAGCCATTTTGGTATCTCTTAAAAAGATTCATTTCGCCATCATTATTCCATTTTTTTTTATTAATTTTAATAAATTAACGTTCTGTTCTCATTAATCCATTTTAATAATTATTATCCCTGAACTTAAGAAAACGTTTCCTAGTCATTTTGCTATCCCTTTATCTTACAAATGGTTATCTAGCCATTTCCTTAGCAACACAAATGAATAATTTATTGTAACATAAATGAATCATTAATTACTGTAAACAAATATTAACTTTTATTAAATAATTAATTTCTTGATCAACTTGCGTTAATCAATTTCTTCATAACTTAATGACATTTCGACGAATTTTTAAAGAAAATAACTAATTATTTGCCTTTCTTTAAGTTTCTGCCTGCAAGCATAGCCCACTCGATCCGCGCTCATGGACGCAAGCTGCTCGCGCTATATAATAATAATTGACCAGGTCACGTCGTCTGATAAATTTATGAATTGGACAGTTAAACTTTTTGAGTTAATGTCTGGACTCTGGTTACCCTTGAATTTTCTTAGTTGTCCCGTGGTTTTATTTTTAAACTGATCATTTGCCCTGTGCCATCGCCTTATTTCCCACACTGGACAAGGAAGCATTTCTCATGAAGGATAATGGCCATCATTGTTGTGTAAGAGACAGCCTGGCACAGCGTGGGAAATAAAACGGTGGCACAGGGCAAATGAACAGTTTAAAAATTGCCTGAAGCAGTTTAAAAATTAAATCGGAGGGGGTCAGTGGTCCACAGGACCACTAAGAAAATTCAAGGGTTTCAGAATCCAGGCATTAGCTAATATATTGTAATTATCCACTTGTTCAATTTAGCAGACGACGCGCCCTGGTCAGTGGTCATGGACCTGTTTATTTATTCTAGACCAGAGGGGTCGCTGGCCCAATGTCCAGTTTAAAAAATCCTTATTTCCCACCCTGGCCTGGCAGAACCGTATTTGTTTATCCTGCCCATAGCCCACTCCATCACGCGTAACACGACGCAAGTTGCAGAGCAGCGTCCGTGAGGATCGAGTGGGCTAAGCCCTGCCTGGCCAAGTCAGCTGACTTAGGTGAAATATTTATTACTTCTATCATGAATCTATATAACGCTGTCTAACCTCCCGATAAGGTTTGGGCGGGGATTAGCGAAAGGAAACATCAGTCACGTGTCTGATAGGAGCGGGAGAAGGGAGGGGGAGTCCGGGGGTGTGTAAATTCGAAGCGTCACTTCCTCTGTCTCGTGATTGGCTATTAGAGGTACGCAAAACGCGTCAAAGCTAGGAGGGTAACACCCAAATCAAATCGACATGATAGAAGGGGCATATGACAGAGCTGTATATTCATAGATATATAGATTCATGCTTCTATGCGACTTAATTCTAGACATTCTTGAACGAATAATCTTGTGAAAATTTTATACGACAGGCTTCTGGCGCTGGGTTTTTTTTTTGAGCCAAATTTGCTTTTAAAATTTAAAGAAAAATAATTTCAACCTTTTTTCCTCTCTTCAGAAATTTAATAATGATAGTGTGTTACATATTTATCCAAAATTTATATTAATTAATTAACACACTATCATTCCTTTAATTTGTAATTTCGTGCTTGGAAGAGGCTGAATTAATAATATTGATTTGATGACAGGAATTAGTGATAGTGTGATTGAATCTATCATTTATTTTGCCAGCAAAAAACGTATCTTCGTAGCGGTAACCGTTGTCAAGAAACCAGGAAATGAACCCTTCTGCGTAGTTTGAATTAATCTACTTTACACATCAAAAACGTATCTAATTTAAACAAAAAAGTTTATTCTAAATAGCGGTTATAAATAGTAATTAAAAACGTAACTGTTACCTAATAAAAATGATTGCAAGAGCCGGGATAAAAAACTGGTCTGTTAACAGGGTTTAGTGATCGTGTGATTTAATCTATCAATTATTTTACCACTAATGAAACATTCAAAATGATCTAAGCAGTGGTTATCGTTTGCCGGTTGCACCAGATATAATCTTTGTAGCGTTTATCGTTGGCAATCTGGCCATTGTTCACTGTTTTCTTAGGTAACGTTAGAATTGGCACATAATAATTAATAATTCAATTGTTACCTAGTACAAATGATTGGAAGGACCTGAATTAAAAATATTGGTTGATTTGGTGACAGGATTTAGTGATAGTGTAATTGAATCTATCATTTATTTTACCAGTAAAAAACGTATCTTCGTAGCGGTAACCGTTGGCACTTGGCTGGCAGCTGGTGGAACCAGTCGAGAAACCAGGGAACGAGCCCTGGTGCGTAGTTTGCATTAATAAACTTTAAACAACAAAAATTGATTTAATTTAAACAAATTACTTAATTAGCGGCTATCGTTGGCCGATGGCACCAGGTGAAACACCTAAAAACGAACCCAACACGGCCAATTGGTCTCTAGTTTCTCTACATACAATCAGCTGTATTTAAATTTTGACCAAGGCTTAGTGAAATCAGTGAATTTAAAAATTATCGGCTAAATCCTAAATTTAAATTCATTTGTATTAAATTATAATAAGGTTTAACTTACGAAATTAAAATAAAATGAGGACGAATTAACCCCTTCTTTTTTGTAAAAAGTTAAAAAATTCGCCTTAAGCTCGACATAGCCACACTCGTTGTCTTAACAAAATTCTTCGCTCAGTCACTCTATTAGCGGTAAAACAGCGTAAGTCCAACAGTACGTTTCTCTATGATTTTAGCTAGGATTAAACCACGTAAGTCCAACAGAATAAAAGGTCGTAAGTTTAAGTATGTGCTTAAAAGTACAAAATGTAATTGTTTTCAATAAAACTTCGAAACGCACCAGTTTAATGTTCAACCTTTCATTTAAAACCATTTTCAGACCTATCGAATAAATGGTCTTCAAAAAATGGTCGAGTAGCTTTGGCCATCACAGCAAACATTTCCCCATGTTATTCCTATGGGAAAATTTCCCTTTTTTTGCCAAAATGACTGAATATTTTTATGGAAATGAAAACCACCCTTAGCAACTTTATTTTCTATAAAAAAACTAATGGATGGATCTCTTTGAAATTTTAACCACAAATTCAGGGTCCGAATTTTAGGTCAGTGGATTTTTTTCAAAACAATTAATACAATACAAAAAAACTACATCCAAACAAAAAACCCTACTTATACATTAAGAGCAGTATGAGGTCTTATCTAAGAGAGCTACCACTCTCCTAGAATTAGGAGGTAAAGCATTGTAATATTCAACAGATCCGCCCGGTTCGCTGGTATTCTTTTCTGCGTAACATTAACCAGCCCTAATCGTGACCGGTATTAATATAATTAATAAGCTAACAATTATTCTTATCTAACATAAAAAATAGTTTTAGTGTATGGTTTCAGGCTCTGAAGGACAATTGGCCAGCCCATGCGTCCCGACTCGTTGCAAGATTTCGGGCGAACGAAGGAAGTGACGCTTTTCACGGGGCCGCTCTTTCGCCAGACTTGAACCCTATTTAGTGTTTATGTCTCATTGAATAAAAGAAGTGTTTAAGGGCTAAGGGAGGTTAAGTTAAATATTAAGCAACAATTGAAACTGAAACTGAAAGTGACAGTCTTGTTTGTAATAAATAGTTCAATAAAGCAAACGAACTATCTTTAATTTAAAACTCGAAGGAAGTCTTATAATTTGAAACTCGTAGGAAGTATAGTTATTTGAAAATTTTTCTCCAAATTTTATTAATATTTGTCAGCTTTAACTAATTATTAATAAAGATAATAAAAGTTTCCGAAAAATTCTTCAAAAAAGGCATGTCTTCTTTCCCTCATAATAAGTCTTAAAACACAAAATGCCCTAATATCCCCATTACTCCCTAACTGCATTTATCAAACCCGAAGTAATATAATTATATAAATGATCGAGCAAGTAACTGCATTGATGTTTTTTTTCACTACTCCTCGATGCCCAAAAATAGTGTTTTTGCCATAGAAAATAAACAAAAGGAGTAGCAGACCAGCAGCACAGAGACTGACTTCAAGTTTTTACCGTTCGGGCTCGTTTTAGCTGTTAGCTGTGATTTTCAGTTGTGATCATTGTTACCGGCTTTCATTTTTTTTTCATTTAATTTTTTGGCTTTTCCATCGGTAGCTTTAAACGTCAGTTGTGAAATTCGCCTTTGCCCATGCTTTGGTTGTGGTCGGCTTTATTATTAAGCCTCACCAGAGATATATTTAATTTTAGAAGTAGGAATAGAGAACGGTTAGTGTTTAATTCAGTCCGACTCATGGCCCAGTATAGAGCCCCTCCCTCCAACACGTAATTAAAAGTTTAAAATTTCAGATTGGCTCACTTAAACTAGGTTTTTATGACGTTACTGACTGGGACGGCGAAAAATACGTAATTCCTATTCCTTTTTACCTCTGTCGCTATGACCCGCCTCTTCTTTCATATGTCACCGGCCCGAGGAGGGGGGTCCGGGACTTTGAAGCGCGCCTAGATTACTCTGTTCCCTATTCCTACCTCTAAAATAAAATCTTTCAATGGTCTGACATTTGCTCTATACCCGGGAGGCTATGGCTCCGTTTAGCGAAGCTCAATCGCGTAGCGAACCTTTCTAGCATACAAGCCATCTCCTCTGAAGTTGTTTCTCAAATGGAATAGTCGAATATGTCTATTTGAAGGGATCTCGTGAAGCGCATATGCCATCATCAATGAGATTTTCACTAGGCTGCAATGAGTGGGGCTGAAGACCTAGACGTAATTAATATGAGTTCTAAATATTATGATATCATGGCCCAAATAACAATATTTTCAAACCGCTTCTCCTCTTCAAAAGACGCGAGTTTTCTCTTAAAGGGAGGGGGAGGGGGAAGTGGAAATTAAAGTGATTTTTTATCGG
Organism: Phalangium opilio; assembly: GCF_054372755.1. Classification (NCBI taxonomy): domain Eukaryota; kingdom Metazoa; phylum Arthropoda; class Arachnida; order Opiliones; family Phalangiidae; genus Phalangium; species Phalangium opilio. The sequence continues at coordinate 125,890 of NW_028324159.1, read as the reverse complement.
TTCTTATAAGACCAGTCTGCATAATGAAAAATTTAGGAAATACCTCCCATTGATTTTAATATTCAAATTAGGCTAAGATTTTAAGAATAATTTTAAATAAGGACCTCCGACCAATCGCGTAACGCCGTGCCTTTTTGTTAACAAAATTCTCGAGGCACGCTCCATGTCTCGCGCCACAATTGTCACATCAAGCAAATTTTTTCAAATCTCGCAATAAATTGATTCAACACGGAACGTGCCACGAGAAAATTGTTTATAAAAGGACAGGGCTCTACGCGATTGGTCGGAGATCCTCATTTAAAATTATCCATGAAATTTCAAACTAATTGACGTATAAAAATCGTTCGGTGTTATTTCCTGGATAATTCACTATGCAGATTGGTCTTATAGAAGAATCAATAAAAAAATTACTTAATTTTCCACTTCACCATCCCTTTAATGAGCGTCTGAATTGTTTCAAAGTATCGCGCCACAAGACCAATCATATATTTATGCATAAAGTGCCATAACATCTAACAAGCATTATTACGACAAAGATTCGATACTCGATTATGAATTATCGGCATTTAAATCGAAGTTGCCAGATTTTGAATAAAGGCTGATTACTCGTGACCTATTCATCCGAAATGAATTTGGTGAAAACTTTTCAAATATGAATCGACCCCAAGGAATCCGAAAATCGCATTTATATCCACGAGAATCCAATATTTTCAAAGTTGATAATTTTGACATTTCCGGTTTCCGGTATAAGTATGCAAAGGACAACTGTGAAATGGATAAAATATGAAAGAGAAATGCAAAACTTTTTTAACGCACTTTATTCCAGAGCGCTAGCTTGAATAGTTTTTGAAATATAGCAAAATATGTGCGAAAACTGCAACGCGCAAAGACTTTTTTAACAGTCTTTACATTTGGATTATTTAGACGCTCATGTCGAAACTTATTCTGTAGAGCTGTAATCCAACTACCCTATTAAAATAATGGTAATTAATTTGAGATCTTTAACAATTTAAAATATATATCAATATCCACTCATAAATATTCAATTGCTAATTTGGTATGGCGCTTGGGTGGTGGGGTATAAATCAAGCTCATACGCTTATTCACCTCTATCTGTCCAACAATACACCCTCCCTGTTGCCAGGCCTGCTCAAATTTATTGGTGGATATTGATAGACTCTTGATTTTATGTTCATAGCCGCTAGTGCCAGTCAGCCTGTCTCTCAAAAATGGATATTTCTCAATCAAAGCTTCTCCTATGTTCTGGTAATCACGCCCAGTAGGGTACCTAGAATATATAAAAATTTATAGGGTATTTGTACTTAAGAATGAGTTCAAAATAGCGAGTAAACTGAAGGTATAATATTGTGACGGCCAATTTCGCTAGGCATTGGTGAAACTAGTCATTAAGATATATTTTCAATTTAATAAAAATCTTACCAAGTATATTTGTTAACATCCTCGAACAAGGTTTTTACCACTTGAGTTGAAAATTTTCGCTGGAATATTTTCGAATCCTTGTTTTTAATGAGGTCCATCACACCTGTGCTTAAACTTGGAACAACATATATCCTTGGCAGTTTTGATAACATCGGGCAGTGTCTAGTATCATCGGATGGCAGTCCAGCTCCTCCGTTCCGACTTTCGATTCCTCCGTTCCCACTTTCGACTCCTTCGTTAACTTTTCCGACTCCCGATGGTCCGGACCCCAAATTTGTAACGCTATTTTCCTGCTACGCTACAAATGATTCATTTAGAGTATAATGGTGGTCCGGGCGTCCGCTAAGCTGGCACTATTTGGGCTTGCGGTAAATATAGAGATCGTTGTCTAGGGGCTTATTTAGATTTAAGTATAATTAACGATAGGAAATTGAATATTGCCATATCAGAATTTAACATATTTATTCTATCAATTAAGCAAGTAAATATTGATAAACACTAGCTAACACTACGTACGTACGGAAATACTAAAAAGTAATAAACTAACAATTAAACTTAAGACTAACAGATGTGGTAATAAGGTAAACAGAACAATGGACCATTTTAGGCCGTCGTAATTAAAATAGAGTTTTGAATGGTACTTAAGTGGTTGGGTTTCATCGAGGTCCGTTGTTAGAGCACTGTGTATAAGTTCGTTCCGGTGACGCGGCACAATGGGGTACGGTTCACTCTGCTGTGGACGGGAACATCGAGATCAGTACGGCGGAGGGAATCGTTCCGGATCCGCTTGCGGACGGTTGTTTATGGCGTACACGCGAATCCGTGATAAGTAACTTTTATATCGTGAAGCGTTAACGCGTACGCGGGACCCTTCTAGGTCCGGAAAGACTAGCTCGTACGTGGGAGCGGCGACTTGGGCCTCGTAAACGTGGCCGATTTGTCCATAGACGTGTTGGGGTTCCCAATTAGCGCTGCTGCTGGTTAAGGGAAGACGGTCATCCTTTGTCCCTAATTCGCCTTCCCGTTTCTCGTCCGTAATTCGCCTTCTCGCGCTATTTCTCGGAAAAAGAGTTGTCCCGTTCTTCGAATCTGACACGTCTCTCTCTGTCTTTTTAGGACCTGTTCGGTCCTATTTATAGATTTTAAGGTACTTGAAACCACAATTGGTCACTGCCAATCAAAATCACCCAAATCTCATCTCGCGCACCAATCATATTGACGCGTTGCACTCGTATTAGCTTTTTAGTTTACAAGGTATATAAAAGTTCATGGATATTTACAAAAACATATAACAAAAGACTTATTTTTCAACAACATGGCAACGTTCAAATCCTCGCCTTTTTGGTTTTCCCCCGATAGGGTTGTTAAAGTTCGTGAGGGGAATGGACGGTTACATTTCATTTTTAAACTGGTTAACAATGTAAGCTTAGCGGTTCTCACGGTCAACACCTGCACAGCTCTATGTACTTTAGGTCCTACGGACAATACTATAGAGTGAAGTTTTCGTGTCTCCACAAAGGAGGTCAAGGGTGAGGTTTAAGAATTTAAAATTTAGTGTAACGAGGAATTTTTAGGTATTGCTTGGTAGAAGTTAATAAATGGATGTGAATAGTTTAAATTTTGAATAATCCTGAAATTACACGTTACACTCTTCCCCGCTTTAAGTCTCATGTCCTCATGAGATCACATGGTCAGACAGGGATAGCACTGACAGGGGTAAACACTTAGAATTTAAAAAAATAACTGGCGCACCAATAAGAGCATCTCTCATATCCACAGGGATACCATGCAATCAAATTTTGAATATAAATAACATGGGCAGCAAGCATAAACAAAAAAAATATTAACTGGACTGTCGAGGGTCCCGCACCTACGGTACGCAACCATCCAGAAAAAAAATATCTATGGTTCTTGGGGTTTTGTGAGACCTTCTAAGGGATAGAACCTGGAATATACATTGTTGGATTGAAATATGAAAGTTTCATAGGTCACGTCATTTACGCGACAATCCATTATAATAATAAGATAATTAACAGGGTTTTATAGAACCTCTTAGAGCAGATTTGTTCGGGTGTCGAGACAATCATAAATAAACATGTAGTGTGATGGGTTTTAGGGAAATTAAGGGTGGCCCCCGTTTGGTTTCGGGATTCTTGGTCGCAAGTTGTATCCACCAAAGGGCTTGGGATCCTTTGCATTTGGAATGTGAATTGCGGGATCGCTAGTGCCATCGGCCAAATCAGAAGCTTGTAAAATATGGGCGGTTCGAGGTACAAATAGCTTTAAATCTCTGATGTGAAACGTGCCTTTAAGAGGACGTCCGTTCCTGGTCTCTAACTTATAGGTTAAAGGAGATAACTTAGCCGATATACGAAAGGGGCCATTGTATCGCGGGGCACGTTTACGGGAAAAATTGTCCGAGGCCTTGGATAGGTAATGTGATTTTTTATAAACCCAGTCCCCTTCATCAAATTCGACGTCCCTATGCCGCTTATCGTATTGCGCCTTCTGAGAGGCTTTTGCCTTACGAGCGTTTTTATTGGCTATCTTTAGGGCGTCGTGAATCTTAGTTTGCTCTGTCAACCCATAAACTTTGGACGTTTCACCATTGTCATAGTAGTTGGGATTTTGGGGTTTTAAGGGGCTAGCGGCTGTCCGCATTTCTCGGCCGTACATAAGGAAAGCGGGCGTAAAGCCCGTGGTATCCTGCACCGCTGAGCGAATTGCCATAGCAAATTGTTGGAGTCCCCTGTCCCATTCTTGTTGGTTTCCATAGATATATGAGGAGATCATTGTGCCTATGGTTCTGTTGAACCGTTCGGTAGGGTTGGATTGTGGAGAGTACACCGAAGTGCATCTATGTTTAACGAGAAGTTTTTCACACACGCTTTCAAATAGCTTACCTATGAATTGACTACCGTTTTCTGAGACTATTGTGTCAGGGAGGCCATATCTCGTGAAAACATCGTCTACCAAATGGCGGACAATGGGGGGTGTAGCCACTACACCCCCCATTGTCCGTTGGACCTAAAGTACATAGAGCTGTGCAGGTGTTGACCGTGAGTACCGCTAAGCTTACATTGTTAACCAGTTTAAAAATGAAATGTAACCGTCCATTCCCCTCACGAACTTTAACAACCCTATCGGGGGAAAACCAAAAAGGCGAGGATTTGAACGTTGCCATGTTGTTGAAAAATAAGTCTTTTGTTATATGTTTTTGTAAATATCCATGAACTTTTATAAACCTTGTAAACTAAAAAGCTAATACGAGTGCAACGCGTCAATATGATTGGTGTGCGAGATGAGATTTGGGTGATTTTGATTGGCAGTGACCAATTGTGGTTTCAAGTACCTTAAAATCTATAAATAGGACCGAACAGGTCCTAAAAAGACAGAGAGAGACGTGTCAGATTCGAAGAACGGGACAACTCTTTTTCCGAGAAATGGCGCGAGAAGGCGAATTACGGACGAGAAACGGGAAGGCGAATTAGGGACAAAGAATGACCGTCTTCCCTTAACCAGCATCAGCGCTAATTGGGAACCCCAACACGTCTATGGACAAATCGGCCACGTTTACGAGGCCCAAGTCGCCGCTCCCACGTACGAGCTAGTCTTTCCGGACCTAGAAGGGTCCCGCGTACGCGTTAACGCTTCACGATATAAAAGTTACTTATCACGGATTCGCGTGAACGCCATAAACAACCGTCCGCAAGCGGATCCGGAACGATTCCCTCCGCCGTACTGATCTCGATGTTCCCGTCCACAGCAGAGTGAACGTACCCCATTGTGCCGCGTCACCGGAACGAACTTATACACAGTGCTCTAACAACGGACCTCGATGAAACCCAACCACTTAAGTACCATTCAAAACTCTATTTTAATTACGACGGCCTAAAATTGTCCATTGTTCTGTTTACCTTATTACCACATCTGTTAGTCTTAAGTTTAATTGTTAGTTTATTACTTTTTAGTATTTCCGTACGTACGTAGTGTTAGCTAGTGTTTATCAATATTTACTTGCTTAATTGATAGAATAAATATGTTAAATTCTGATATGGCAAAATTCAATTTCCTACCCTTTATCGTTAATTATACCTAAATCTAAATAAGCCCCTAGACAACGATCTCTATATTTACCGCAAGCCCAAATAGTGCCAGCTTAGCGGACGCCCGGACCACCATTATACTCTAAATGAATCATTTGTAGCGTAGCAGGAAAATAGCGTTACAAATTTGGGGTCCATCCGGGATCACATGTGTTAATAACAATAGCAATGACTACTAATTGAATTCCCCTTTTTGACCGATTACGTAAAATTCGTAGAGTATCTCACATATCCCTGAAATCCCATGTTTTTGCACGATTGTGCCTATTTTTTTTAAATATTTTGGTAGGAATTTTCCCTAGTTTTTTTTATATATGTATATATATTTGTGTGACCTTTTCAGGGTTAGGGAATTACTCTAGTGAAAATTGTTATTCGTCAATATTGGCTAATTATATCCCCCTTTTACTTATTTTTATGAACCGATCAAGTGATAAAGCCCATAAAGCTTATAGCGACCGTCTTAGAGCAGCCCGTTTGGAAAGTAGAAACCAACGTAGGCTATCACTCCCCGTAATAATTAAAACTAAAACTAAGAAGTCTAAATCCAAAATAAAACAAACCCCAATCACCATGTCAGTCAGCCCTAGCTCCTCCCGAAATAATTCTCCGGTTAGGACAATTGCCCTCACACCACAATTGGGTATTCCCCCCTTTACCAGTATGGCTAATTTAAGCACTAACGTTAGTAACACTACTCTAGCGGGAGGATTACCCCTCAATCCGTTAGGAAGCGGTTTCAGCAACGCCCCCGGCCTACCAGGTATTAATATCAGTAGTTTTTCAGGGAGTAGCCAGGTCTCAAACCCATCTATTTTTACGAATGCTAACCCCCCTCCTGTAGTGAATACCACAAGTACTAGCGCAAATCTTACTCCCAGCGGCTCAGCCACAGTATCAATCCCAGGAGATGCGCTTACCCAAATTCTTAATCAGCTATCGTTGTTATCTACCCAAAATCAACAAAATGCCATTGCGATAGCGAACCTTCAGAATCCAAACGTTCCTACCCTTAATCAAACCTCGGTTGGTTCCGGCCCAAGCCTAACAGGCCCCCCTAGCAATCACCCCATTAACACCAATCCAGGTTTTATTCCTCCACTACCCGCTAATGCAATAGTACCGAGTAGCCCAGCCTTATCAGTTTGTCCACAACAACCACCTGCTAGTCAGATAAATTCAAGTCAGGCACCCGTTTTATGGGTCCCGCAATCGGTAGTTCCGAATAGCACTCCCCATTTGCAGACTAATATTTCCGCTGCCGGCGTTAGCCCTTTGTCCGTAGCGCCCCCTACCAACTCGGCCGTTTTGTCTCAACCTCTAAATTGCCCACCTCCCACTCCCTTAATGTTCTCTAATCCTTTACCGGCGCCAACTTATGCAGGAAATCCAACCGATTCTGGACCTAAGCTATTCCTCTGTAGAATAAAACAAATGAGACTGACATATAACGTCCCAGAGGCCATGTTTATTCAGCATTGGGTTCCTACTCTCTTAACAGGCCCTGCCCTAGAATGGTTTTATAATCAGAACAACATCACACCTTTTAGTGATTGGACTTATTTTGAGTACGCCTTGCGTGCTAGATTTGAGAGAAAAGAAAATGACGAACACATCACTGACCGGCTGCAAAGAGCCCAAGAATCAGTTCATGAATTCGCCGAAGCCATTTTAAAATTATGCAACCAATTAGTTAATCCCCCAACCGAAAAGAAGCAAATTAAATATGTTTTCCGAAATATGAGAGATGATCTACAGCCCTATCTAGCTACTAAGACTTATACAACTCTCCGGGAACTCCTAGACGATGCCTCTAGCGTAGAAAGGTCAGTGACCAAACAGAAACGTAGCGCAGTCCCCCCAGCTCCTATTCTAAGTCCGCCCGCTAATCACCCAAAATACAATAGCGGGCCGATCTCCAATAATTCGTGGCGCTCAAAGCCAGCCTATAACCCTGTAAACCCATTTCGAGGAAATAATTATCAGTCTTCTTTTAATCAGAATACCCAACCAAAGACTATAGCTCCTAGCACCCCTAACCAAAGGTGGGTCCCAACTTGCCACAAATGTGGAGAAAGTGGACACATTAGTCCCGCTTGTCCCACGTACCCGTCTAGCTATATGCCACCCATCAATCCTCCACGGTCGGGAAACGCCTACCCGGGTGGTGCCCCCGGGTCCGGCAGCCAGCCTGTGTCGCAATCCATGATAGAGACCCCGAGACCGCAAAACCCAAACCCTTTTGTTTAGACCAACCGGCATCCAAACCTTTTGAGACCGAATCACAAGATTTTTTGAACATTTTCCTAGGAACACTTCCATGTCTAGCACTTGTAGATGGAGGCTCCACACACACACTAATTAGTACAGAATTGAAACCCATATTAGAAACATTAGGCTATGCAACCGAGAACTCCTCAGTACTGGCACTACATCAACCAGATGGAACTCTTTTAGCTACTCACGGAACAGTAAAACTACCTATTTGTCTACCCCGTAAACAAACTGATTTTCAGGCAGTATATGTGTCCGGCCTTCTTACCATTCCGTCTTAGGAAAGGATTTTTTGCGCCATGTAGGAATGATAATAGATTACGGAAGCAATAATTTTAGATGTAGCGGAGATTTAGAATCGAGCTTTTGTACTATCAGGAGCCCATTAAGTACTGGCCGCCTTTCTGCAATTAATCATCTCATTCCAAACGAAAGCGTAACAAATTCTCCAAATTTAATTGACGAGGAAGGCATATCTAAGACTTTAGCTGCAGTTTCCCTACCGGCTGATCAATATCAAGCCTTAAAGAATACTGTTTTCAAATATAAACAAATTTTCTCCACCGTCCCAGGTAGAATCTCCAGTGTAGAGCACTACATAGACCTTACTAACCCGAGGCCAATTTCTACTCCCCCTATCGAGTATCACCCCCGAAACGTATTTTAATAGACGAAACGATCAATGAAATGCTAGAGCAGGACATTATACAATGGCCCCTTTCGAATATCGGCTAAGTTATCTCCTTTAACCTATAAGTTAGAGACCAGGAACGGACGTCCTCTTAAAGGCACGTTTCACATAAGAGATTTAAATCTATTTGTACCTCGAACCGCCCATATTTTACAAGCTTCTGATTTGGCCGATGGCACTAGCGATCCCGCAATTCACATTCCAAATGCAAAGGATCCCAAGCCCTTTGGTGGATACAACTTGCGACCAAGAATCCCGAAACCAAACGGGGGCCACCCTTAATTTCCCTAAAACCCATCACACTACATGTTTATTTATGATTGTCTCGACAACCGAACAAATCTGCTCTAAGAGGTTCTATAAAACCCTGTTAATTATCTTATTATTATAATGGATTGTCGCGTAAATGACGTGACCTATGAAAATTTCATATTTCAATCCAACAATGTATATTCCAGGTTCTATCCCTTAGAAGGTCTCACAAAACCCCAAGAACCATAGATATTTTTTTTTCTGGATGGTTGCGTACCGTAGGTGCGGGACCCTCGACAGTCCAGTTAATATTTTTTTTGTTTATGCTTGCTGCCCCATGTTATTTATATTCAAAATTTGATTGCATGGTATACCTGTGGATATGAGAGATGCTCTTATTGGTGCGCCAGTTATTTTTTTTAAATTCTAAGTGTTTACCCCTGTCAGTGCTATCCCTGTCTGACCATGTGATCTCATGAGGACATGAGACTTAAAGCGGGGGAGAGTGTAACGTGTAATTTCAGGATTATTCAAAATTTAAACTATTCACATCCATTTATTAACTTCTACCAAGCAATACCTAAAAATTCCTCGTTTGTAAATATCCATGAACTTTTATAAACCTTGTAAACTAAAAAGCTAATACGAGTGCAACGCGTCAATATGATTGGTGCGCGAGATGAGATTTGGGTGATTTTGATTGGCAGTGACCAATTGTGGTTTCAAGTACCTTAAAATCTATAAATAGGACCGAACAGGTCCTAAAAAGACAGAGAGAGACGTGTCAGATTCGAAGAACGGGACAACTCTTTTTCCGAGAAATAGCGCGAGAAGGCGAATTACGGACGAGAAACGGGAAGGCGAATTAGGGACAAAGGATGCCCGTCTTCCCTTAACCAGCAGCAGCGCTAATTGGGAACCCCAACACGTCTATGGACAAATCGGCCACGTTTACGAGGCCCAAGTCGCCGCTCCCACGTACGAGCTAGTCTTTCCGGACCTAGAAGGGTCCCGCGTACGCGTTAACGCTTCACGATATAAAAGTTACTTATCACGGATTCGCGTGAACGCCATAAACAACCGTCCGCAAGCGGATCCGGAACGATTCCCTCCGCCGTACTGATCTCGATGTTCCCGTCCACAGCAGAGTGAACCGTACCCCATTGTGCCGCGTCACCGGAACGAACTTATACACAGTGCTCTAACAACGGACCTCGATGAAACCCAACCACTTAAGTACCATTCAAAACTCTATTTTAATTACGACGGCCTAAAATGGTCCATTGTTCTGTTTACCTTATTACCACATCTGTTAGTCTTAAGTTTAATTGTTAGTTTATTACTTTTTAGTATTTCCGTACGTACGTAGTGTTAGCTAGTGTTTTACTTGCTTAATTGATAGAATAAATATGTTAAATTCTGATATGGCAATATTCAATTTCCTATCGTTAATTATACTTAAATCTAAATAAGCCCCTAGACAACGATCTCTATATTTACCGCAAGCCCAAATAGTGCCAGCTTAGCGGACGCCCGGACCACCATTATACTCTAAATGAATCATTTGTAGCGTAGCAGGAAAATAGCGTTACAATGCATTATCTTATTCACTACCCGAGATTAATTAGAATGTATGGACCTCTAATACGTCTATGGTGTATGCGATTTGAGGCTAAACACCAATACTTTGAATATATCGCAAGCATGTCTAGAAATTTTAGAAACATTAGTTCCACACTTGTAAACGCCACCAGTTTCTCCAATGCTGGGAGCAAAGTAGTGAAAACGGTTTAGAAACTGGCGATTATTATAACCTTCCAACTTGAAATTTGATCAACTACCACAGGGACTAAAAACTGTACTTAAGAAATTTATAAACTTTGAATCCAATGTTGAACAGATTTCCTTGGAAGTATGTTACAATTCCGTATGTTACAAAGTAGGCTATTTATACCCTTTAAACTGTAAGGACGAGTGCGTTTTCCTAAGGCTATATTACATGGTTAAAATTAACGAATTATGGCATATGTGTGGTAGAATTGGTCACTGTACAAAATATTTAGAACACTATAATGCATACACTGTAAACGAAGAAAAAAATGGCATAATATGAATCGTGGTGACGAAATTGACAGCTGGCCTTTGCAAATATATAGGCTGGGTCAAGAAAATGTGTGTCTAAACCATAAACTAATTAACCAAGACTGAATTGTTATAGAATGACTCTACTTCTGTACCATGTGACATGTGAAGAAAGTAAAAAAAAAATTTCAATGCAACGAACTATCCGCAAAAGAATTTCTGAAGAAGCTGCAAGATTTATTTAATGTAGATTCGATTAAAATCGTCCAAGTATTTGAAAATGATATTTTCAAAGAGTGGGTGGACCACGATCTGGAAGTTGAAGGTCTCCCCCCCAACCACATCCAGACTAAACTTAATATTGGAGAAAGTCAAAAAAGAAACGGCTGTTTTGCATAATGAGTAAGTTTCTTTTATGTTCAATTTGGAAATGATTTTAGAAATCGTAATTTGTTGTATTTTAGTCCTCTGCAGACAAAACAAAGTTTCAATTTCCCAAACAAATCATCAGTTTAAAAGATATTGTTAGAAAGTATCCATTTAGTTCAATTTAAGGTATACTAATGTACGTTTGAATCATAGGCCCTCTGAAGCCGGACCATCGGGAGTCGGAAAAGTTAACGAAGGAGTCGAAAGTGGGAACGGAGGAACCGAAAGTGGGAACGGAGGAATCGAAAGTCGGAACGGAGGAGCTGGACTGCCATCCGATGATACTAGACACTGCCCGATGTTATCAAAACTGCCAAGGATATATGTTGTTCCAAGTTTAAGCACAGTTGTGATGGACCTCATTAAAAACAAGGATTCGAAAATATTCCAGCGAAAATTTTCAACTCAAGTGGTAAAAACCTTGTTCGAGGATGTTAACAAATATACTTGGTAAGATTTTTATTAAATTGAAAATATATCTTAATGACTAGTTTCACCAATGCCTAGCGAAATTGGCCGTCACAATATTATACGTTCAGTTTACTCGCTATTTTGAACTCATTCTTAAGTACAAATACCCTATAAATTTTTATATATTCTAGGTACCCTACTGGGCGTGATTACCAGAACATAGGAGAAGCTTTGATTGAGAAATATCCATTTTTGAGAGACAGGCTGACTGGCACTAGCGGCTATGAACATAAAATCATGAGTCTATCAATATCCACCAATAAATTTGAGCAGGCATGGCAACAGGGAGGGTGTATTGTTGGACAGATAGAGGTGAATAAGCGTATGAGCTTGATTTATACCCCACCACCCAAGCGCCATACCAAATTAGCAATTGAATATTTATGAGTGGATATTGATATATATTTTAAATTGTTAAAGATCTCAAATTAATTACCATTATTTTAATAGGGTAGTTGGATTACAGCTCTACAGAATAAGTTTCGACATGAGCGTCTAAATAATCCAAATGTAAAGACTGTTAAAAAAGTCTTTGCGCGTTGCAGTTTTCGCACATATTTAGCTATATTTCAAAAACTATTCAAGCTAGCGCTCTGGAATAAAGTGCGTTAAAAAAGTTTTGCATTTCTCTTTCATATTTTACCCGTTTCACAGTTGTCCTTTGCATACTTATACCGGAAACCGGAAATGTCAAAATTATCAACTTTGAAAATATTGGATTCTCGAGGATATAAATGCGATTTTCGGATTCCTTGGGGTCGATTCATATTTGAAAAGTTTTCACCAAATTCATTTCGGATGAATAGGTCACGAGTAATCAGCCTTTATTCAAAATCTGGCAACTTCGATTTAAATGGCGATAATTTATAATCGAGTATCGAATCTTTGTCGTAATAATGCTTGTTAGATGTTATGGCACTTTATGCATATATATATGATTGGTCTTGTGGCGCGATACTTTGAAACAATTCAGACGCTCATTAAAGGGATGGTGAAGTGGAAAATTAAGTAATTTTTTTATTGATTCTTCTATAGGACCAATCTGCATAGTGAATTATCCAGGAAATAACACCGAACGATTTTTATTCGTCAATTAGTTTGAAATTTCATCGATAATTTTAAATGAGGATCTCCGACCAACCGCGTAGAGCCCTGTCCTTTTATAAACAATTTTCTCGTGGCACGTTTCGTGTTGAATCAATTTATTGCGAGATTTGAAAAAATTTGCTTGATGTGACAATTGTGGCGCGAGACATGGAGCGTGCCTCGAGAATTTTGTTAACAAAAAGGCACGGCGTTACGCGATTGGTCGGAGGTCCTTATTTAAAAATATTCTTAAAATCTTAGCCTAATTTGAATATTAAAATCAATGGGAGGTATTTCCTAAATTTTTCATTATGCAGACTGGTCTTATAAGAACCGATAAAAAATCACTTTAATTTCCACTTCCCCCTCCCCCTCCCTTTAAGAGAAAACTCGCGTCTTTTGAAGAGGAGAAGCGGTTTGAAAATATTGTTATTTGGGCCATGATATCATAATATTTAGAACTCATATTAATTACGTCTAGGTCTTCAGCCCCACTCATTGCAGCCTAGTGAAAATCTCATTGATGATGGCATATGCGCTTCACGAGATCCCTTCAAATAGACATATTCGACTATTCCATTTGAGAAACAACTTCAGAGGAGATGGCTTGTATGCTAGAAAGGTTCGCTACGCGATTGAGCTTCGCTAAACGGAGCCATAGCCTCCCGGGTATAGAGCAAATGTCAGACCATTGAAAGATTTTATTTTAGAGGTAGGAATAGGGAACAGAGTAATCTAGGCGCGCTTCAAAGTCCCGGACCCCCCTCCTCGGGACGGTGACATATGAAAGAAGAGGCGGGTCATAGCGACAGAGGTATAAAGGAATAGGAATTACGTATTTTTCGCCGTCCCAGGTGAGGCTTAATAATAAAGCCGACCACAACCAAAGCATGGGCAAAGGCGAATTTCACAACTGACGTTCAAAGCTACCGATGGAAAAGCCAAAAAATTAAATGAAAAAAAAAAATGAAAGCCGGTAACAATGATCACAACTGAAAATCACAGCTAACAGCTAAAACGAGCCCGAACGGTAAAAACTTGAAGTCAGTCTCTGCGCTGCTGGTCTGCTACTCCTTTTGTTTATTTTCTATGGCAAAAACACTATTTTTGGGCATCGAGGAGTAGTGAAAAAAACATCAATGCAGTTACTTGCTCGATCATTTATATAATTATATTACTTCGGGTTTGATAAATGCAGTTAGGGAGTAATGGGGATATTAGGGCATTTTGTGTTTTAAGACTTATTATGAGGGAAAGAAGACATGCCTTTTTTGAAGAATTTTTCGGAAACTTTTATTATCTTTATTAATAATTAGTTAAAGCTGACAAATATTAATAAAATTTGGAGAAAAATTTTCAAATAACTATACTTCCTACGAGTTTCAAATTATAAGACTTCCTTCGAGTTTTAAATTAAAGATAGTTCGTTTGCTTTATTGAACTATTTATTACAAACAAGACTGTCACTTTCAGTTTCAGTTTCAATTGTTGCTTAATATTTAACTTAACCTCCCCTAGCCCTTAAACACTTCTTTTATTCAATGAGACATAAACACTAAATAGGGTTCAAGTCTGGCGAAAGAGCGGCCCCGTGAAAAGCGTCACTTCCTTCGTTCGCCCGAAATCTTGCAACGAGTCGGGACGCATGGGCTGGCCAATTGTCCTTCAGAGCCTGAAACCATACACTAAAACTATTTTTTATGTTAGATAAGAAAAATTGTTAGCTTATTAATTATATTAATACCGGTCACGATTAGGGCTGGTTAATGTTACGCAGAAAAGAATACCAGCGAACCGGGCGGATCTGTTGAATATTACAATGCTTTACCTCCTAATTCTAGGAGAGCGGTAGCTCTCTTAGATAAGACCTCATACTGCTCTTAATGTATAAGTAGGGTTTTTTGTTTGGATGTAGTTTTTTTTGTATTGTATTAATTGTTTTGAAAAAATTCCATTGACCTTAAATTCGGACCCTGAATTTGTGGTTAAAATTTCAAAGAGATCCCTCCATTAGTTTTTTTTATAGAAAATAAAGTTGCTAAGGGTGGTTTTCACTTCCATAAAAAAATTCAGTCATTTTGGCAAGTCCAAGTGAGGATTGCTAACTTCTTTCTCGGTCTCAAAGTTCAATTTCTATTTTCCACCCCATATTAAAAGTTTAGTTTTGTTTTTACCAATTGCATTTATGGCCAGAGCATCGGCCTTTACCCTTATTATTCTATCCCCTCATTTTCTCTATTATTTTTCTTAATCTTAACTTTGAAACAGTGCACGTGCATTTCATATAATACCCTGAATCTTTGAACAGTCCTATCCAAACTAACTAGTCTTTCTACTTTGTTTTTCAAGCGAACCGATCCCTTCGGTCAAAGATTCTATTTAAAGCAGTTATATTTATTTTTCTTATACAAAATATCCGACTAAAGCTATCTATACTGTTTTGCAAGGAACAATAATAATCCAAAGTCTACAAAAATATATAAAACACAAATTAATGCAAACAAAAAGCATGAATATTTCGCGCGCGCGTGATTAGGCCTAATTCTTTAAAAAATATTCATACAAAAATGCACATCAATTTAAACCTTATATACTTATTTTCAACAAAGCTATAGACAACACTAGGTTCCGTTTAGCGACGCTCAATGGTGTAGCGAATGTTCCTAGCTTGAAAGCTATCTCCTCTGAAGTTGTTTTATATATATGGAATAGTCCAATTTGTCTATTTGAAGGTCTCTCGTGCAGCGCATATGCCATCATGAATGAAATTTTCACTGGGCTGCAATGAGTCGGGCTGAAGACCCAGACATAATTAATGAGTTCTAGATATTATTATGTCATGGCCCAATTGACAACTTTTTCAAACCGCTTATCCTCTTCAAAATACGCGGGTTTTCTCTTAATGAACGACGGATTTGTTTCAAAGCATTGCGCCACAAGACCTAACATATATATATATGCATAAAGCGCCATAACATCTAACAAGCATTATTTCGACAAAGATTCGATTCTCGATTATTAATTATCGCCATTTAAATCGAAGTTGCCAGATTTTGAATAAAGGCTGATTACTCGTGACCTATTCATCCGAATTGAATTTGGTGAAAACTTTTCAAATATGAATCGACCCCAAGGAATCCGAAAATCGCATTTATAACCGCGAGAATCCAATATTTAAAAAGTTGCTAATTTGGACACTTCCGGTTTCCGGTAAAAGTTTGCAATGGACAACTATGAAACGGATAAAATATGAAAGAGAATTGAAAAATTATTATAATGCAATTTATTCCAGAGCGCTACGGGATAGGCAACTCCATATCTCGAACGATAGCTTATTCTGTATATACTCTGTTACAGAATCGGTTGTCAGCACACGCAAAGCTAGGTCTCTCTCTAACCAACCTTTGTGCGTGCTGACAAGAGACGAAAAATTTCAGGATTTAAAATATCCGCGAGTTTTTTAGCTCGAGTGTACGGACCTCTAGGCTTTAGTTTCAAATACGTGCAAAATTGCCTACAGCCTACTACACGTATTTCAATTTAAATCCTAAAATTCGCGGATATTTTTAATCCTGAAAATTCTAAATTTTTTCGTCTCTTGTCAGCACACGCAAAGCTAGGTTACATAGAGACCTAGCTTTGCGCGTGCTGACAACCGATGTTGTAACAGAGTATATACAGAATAACCTGCCGTAGGAGATAAGGAGTTTCATATCCTCTAAGCGTGAGAACCAATATCCTCAAGCGTATCCTTTATCCATGGTTTACGAAGGGACTGTAAAGAGGTCGGCGGACCATTGAATTTTTTTTAAAAAAAAACTCACCCGACCCATCCTCCCCTCTCTTGTGATTGGTTGAGTGCCGCTTTGCTTCGGCGTTTCCCCAGTTCTGACCCGCGAGAGTCCGAGACCCCCGCTGCGTTTGCTAGAAGGAAAGACTTTCGTTTTGCTCACCCCCGGGGATTGTGACGTCAATAACGACGTTTTCAAAAAAAAAATCCAACGGTCCGCCAATTTTTTTAGAGACCCTTTAATGGCTAGCATAAACTTTATTAACAAGGAAATTTCGAATTTTATGTAAATCTTCCCAACATACGCCCACGCCATATAATCCTTAAAACTATGTTTTAACTCACAGCCTTGGATTTGAGAAAAATATCTTAAAATAATCTTTTTTAAATTGCGAATTACTTATTAATTTACGTTATTTTTATATAGAAGAAAAATTGCGAACGTTCTTATTTAATTGAAATAAATACAAAATAGGTTTATTAGAAAATAAACTTACCTTAATTGAAGGTGAATTCATTTTGGTAGTTTTGCCCAGGTCCTTTTTCTTTGTGGTAGTTCAGGTAGAAAATGGCGATAAAGTAACTCAAAGCGCGAACCGAACGTCCCTAACACCGATGGCGACCGAAGAAGAAATAAAAAAAACAGTCCTCGTGGGTCCTCACAGACCACGCGATAAAGGGGCGTTCCGCCCCCAGGTGGGTAAATGGAGCATACAGAGGCCCCGTTTTTTACTAAATAAATTCCTTAAATATTATTTAAAAAGTGCACAGGGCATAAACTTTTAATAGCTGTGTTTTTTTTTCATATTTTTTAAAGCAAAGAAATATTTTACACATTTTTAAAGTGGATGGAACATTAACATTCCTCGCTGTGCATAATTAATACAATTGAAGTGGGTTGCTTTGTTACATGAAAAAAATGTGCCTTAAAATTAAAATTTAAATAATTTGAGCATATGAGTAATACGTCTTTTAACATTTCACCTGAAAGCAAGTGAGTGTTTTTGTATAAAACGCAGGAATTAACCAAATATATAATTCTGATTAGTCCATTCTCCTTCTTGAACATATATATATATATTTTTAAAAACGCTTCACTTCAATCATGGACTAATTATTACTACCACGCTGCTTAGTCCATGGCCTGCAGTCGGCAAAGGAGCTTTTTCTGTCACTCACCCGACGCCGACTGCAGGACTATTTGGCCGACTATTACCCGACTCTTAAGGTAGACGTCATAGTCGGTACCGAGGGTCGTTCTGACCAACAGCCGACCTCGACTGCATACCGACTAGTCTGACTAGGATCCGACCATAAAATGGACACCCAATGGTACTGGGGATTACACTTAGAACAGTTCGATTTTTTGAGGTCTTCCAAAATTATTATTATTCTTAATAAATCTAATTTTATGTTTAATTTGTCACTTTTACATCTAATATGGGAAAATTCATTAACGATTTTCATGTGGTTTTTTTCTCTCTTTAGGGAATTACAAAATTTAATAAGGCATTGTATAGTACACTTCAAGTTACCCATTAAGTATTCAAATATTGATTTCTTAGCTCCGTTATGGACTTTAAGAACCTCTCAGTTTTGGTATTTTCCGACGTAATGGAAATTAGGAATCTATAGGTGTTTATCTATATATATATTATACATTAGAGGCGTTATGCTCTCTTATCTTAGAGGCTTACATAAACTTAAATATTGCCTAAACCGTACAATTTTATTCATACTATTATTATCATTTGAAATTAAAAGTTCTTAAATTTTTATTAATACAGTACCACTGGCAACACATTTGCCTTTCCATAGTCGTTTTATATAAAAGCTACTTTAGATAGCAAGAATTCATGTGCTTATCTTCTCAAAATAAAGAAAACGGTGCCTTTGTGTTTAATTTTTATGATCATTGTTGAAATACCGCTCTTATGGGAACTTCACTCATACCGGAAGTAGTAGTGTGTGATTTCTAGTTCTTGCGAGGACCGATAAGGGGGCGCTATTATCAGTCCGTGTGTTACACAAAATCGGCAATGTGTAATTTACCGCCTTTGTGGGGACCACCTTAAAAACGAATTTTAAGCAATTAAAATCAAAAATAATTAATTTGAGCATATGTTTTTTTTGGGTTTAATGGGGACCGGGGTGTGCGTTCCCATAAGTGACTACGGTCCCCACAGGATTGGTGTGTTTTCTCGTCGCGGTCCTCATAAGTATAGTAATGCAAACACACACACACACAGACATGTCCAACGTAAAACCTCTCCGTGACGTCATCGTCACTCGGAGAGGTAATAAGTTATTTCAACGGAAAACGGTAATGGAACGTGGTTTTTTTAAGCATGCCTTTAAGTTTCAATTAAAAAGAAAAATTAATATCTGATCCTTCAGTCAAGTGATTACCTCAGCCTTATCGATACTTTTCAGGTCTTGATTCTATTAAGACATTTTTGATTAATAGCAATGTTTTTCTTTAAACGTTTTCTTAATAAGCACTTTATAATATTTAAGATTAGATTTAAACGTCGTAAATTAAAAATTCAGGCTTAAAAATACGAAAACTTAAACAAGGAGCTTTGCCTACTGTTTTTCCTGGATATCTGTCCACAGTCAAACTGTTTCATCAACACGTGAGCAGTTGAATAACCCAGTTAATGAAGTCGTTTTTCAGAACGTTTAGCACTAACGATAGAGGTATCAGTATTTGCAGATGATACTGATAAAAAATTAATCCATTAAAATGTAAAGTCTATCGTCAAAATTAAAAATAACAGAATCTTCAAGGAAAGTCGACAAATATGGAATTTCACCAAAATAAATGTTTAAATTTGTCAGTCACTCTCCACTACTAAGATGTAGTAGGCCGCTCGAGCGTAGGGCTTTGACCCTTCATCATCATAATTAGTAATTATTATTTAAATTATTTAATTCAAGTTGGTATTTAGTTATTATAATAAAGTATGAATGAACCTAAGGAACCGGAGTCGTTTAATTTTAGTATTAGCCAAGGCTTTTATGGCCACGTGGGGCGAGTTTAGAAATCTAGCAACCACGGTTATAATGCAAAAATTCACGTACACTATAATTGTATCCACTATTAAATATTTTAATCTTTTCTTTCGAATTAGGTCAAAAATCGCTTCCTCTTTTCAGGCAATCAGTAGAATATTTCAGATGTTCAGGATCCCTCAACACGTACTCCCTTCAAAACTATTAGTTTCACGATAGAATGTTTTCGCATGATGGAATTGATCTTGAAAAAGCTTAGATATGCAGTTTCTTCAATTAATTTAGAGGGAATAGATCGATTAACAGTAAAATCAGTTGATTGAATGAAATAGTTATTGAGGATTAAATGAATAGAAACAATTTAAAAAAAATACAATATCTGAATTTCAGTCAATTGATAAACGTCACTCATATCGTTTGTTTTTCGGACTTGGTTTAAAGCAAGACGTTTTTATATAATTCTTGAAAGAGTTGATTACTTTTGAATGAAATAAAATATTCGGTGATAGAGGATTAATTTTTGTAGGGTTCATTAAATGAAACAAAACCAAATGAAAATTTAAATGTTGCTACTTACATCATATCCTAAACGAAACCATGTTTACAAGATGTCAGGATTTTAGCCAATTTATTACAAAGTTAAACTAAAAATCTAAACCTCCAAATAAACCTCATTTCCTTCCCTTGATTAACCGCATACTCCCCAACGTTCCTTGAAGCCTTTCAAGAAAAAATAATAATAATGTTTTTTCGATCAACTATATATGAATAGTGTATGTTCAGGTTTATTTTTAACACTTCTCGTGAACAGAAATTTGTAGTATTTTTTTGATCAACTATATATGAATAGTGTATGTTCAGGTTTATTTTTAACACTTCTCATGCACAGAAATTTCCAACAATTTATGCAGAAAATATGATATATTCATAAAGTGTTTAAAGTTCTAGTGTCCCATATTATATGGCTTTTTTTGTGATATCTATGTGTAATATGTGTGCTTTAATGAGGAAATGATGGGAAAAAATTTAATGTCATGGGTTATTTTGTACATTTGAGTACATCCCGTATCAGATTTGTTTCTACCGGGTCTTATAAAATTGTTCCTTAAGGTAGTTTAATGATAGTTAAGTAAAAAAAAACAAGTTGGAAAAACCAAAATTTTACCTCTCCGAGTCAAGAGGTCTACTACTACAAACTTATTTACCTAGATAAGGTGGGGTGGCGTAGCGGTTAGCGCTTTCGCCTCGCAGCAAGAGGATCCCGGGTTCGATCCCGGACTGTGGCACCGGGTGAAAATCTGGGAACAAATCCTTCTGCGTAGAGTTTGCAAGTTCTCTCCCCGCTTGTTAAAAGGAGTTTTCCTCCGCGGTCTAACCCGGTTTCTCCTTTCCATCAAAACTTGCAGAGGTTAACGGTAATAGTTAGTATAGGGCGCTGTAGGTTAGCTGTGGCATAGGGGCTAGCCACCACCCCTCTATGCATTGTAAAGGGACCCACCTGTAAATAAGCCACTGGCTTAGTGTGGAAATCCCTTCGTAGACAAAGCTTAGATTATTATTATTATTATATGGAATTATTTCTCTTTTTTGAAGTAAAAATTTACGAATTATTGAAGCAGTATTCCAAGCAGTATTCCAATAAGGATAAATCTTGGACACATGGAAATTAGTCAATGGAGAAAAGAACAGGAAATGAAGTGTATAAATTTTGGAGAGATATAACCTTTATGTGTTTGTAAAGGCCCAATTGTATACGCTTCAGCAGTTTACCCTATATACTCATGGCTACATTCACAACTGGTTTTCAGTGTAAACACTATTGTCTCGTCTCACTTCAAACAAACAATATTCTTAGTTTGCTAACATGAGTGCTAACGTTAAATTACACCAAAGCTGATTTGTGGCTAGACGCACTGAACGTTTTGCGCACCATGAAAAGAATGTACACTCCGTAGCTACTACCCGTTTAACATGATCTTTTCTTCTATTATAATATCTATACAGAGACGAAAATCAAAACCCATAGTTTACTACACCTTGAGCCTCAATTATTCACTCTTTAGTTCACTAGGCCTATAACGGTTAATACTTGATATAAGCGATAGAGTGTAAGCCTTACTGTTCTTCTTTTAATAACTAAAGCAAGGATTATTCTAAATAGCGATGTAGTATAGTTTAAGTAATATAAAAACAGCCATTTCAAATAATAATATTAAAAAATATCCTTGGAATATCAAAATGAAACAGAGCTTTAAAGCTACAAAACTACTAAAGGCAAATATTTCCACATATTCACTTCATATTATGGAAAAAATGAATATTGAGAGGTAAAAATTGCTTTCTGCGAACACGTTTGCTCCGATTTGCCAGCTGCGAACGCGGTGACAGACAAACACGCATACACTGCCAGTGTAATACCTCTCCGTGACGTCATCTTCACTCGGAGAGGTAAAAACTACGAATTCATTTAAAATATAGTTAAAGATTAATTATCCCCTTAAATAAAACCTTTAACACAAGGAGTACTATAAACCCACTACTGGAACCGGTATTTTTATTTAAATGTAAAACCATTTCGCTTAAGTTTATCATCTCTAGACATCGGTAAAAATGTCTCTATCACTTCTAGGTAACTGTATGCACAGGGTTTTACGACATTGTAACTCAAATTCATCTGATTATGTTTCAACGAGGTTAAATCTAACTAGGACTAAGATGAAAGGAGTAGAAGCTTATCTGTCTTAGGAAATATGAAATTTTATCTTAACCGTTCGTTAAAGTTTATAACGAAAAAACGCGGAAGGGGAAAACGAGCAGACAACAGCGATTTTTGGGAGTAGAAGGTTAAGAGCGCCATCTGTCGTCCGTGCCAAAGTTGAACTTCCTCTCGAAACGCAATGAGAAAGTGGATAAAAAATGCCGTCGATATATTTAACGACTTGACCCATGACATGCCCTTAACACTGGCTTCTATGAATCCTATTTATTCTTGGATGCTAGGAAACTTGGTAGACGTAACAGTCTGAACCAAGTACCCTAGCATCCTTCAATAAACGCCTGGCAACATTGTGGTACGCATGGTACAATTAAAAAATAGGAGGTGTATTTATCTTTCAACTCACTCCAAGCCGTTAAAGCCCTCATTTCAGAGGATTTAAAACACTATCGTAATTCATAGTGTCTCGAATCTCGACGTTCCTGTGCCAGTCTCGACACCACGGTTCATACGAAATTTCCAAAGCCAATTTCCCTGATATTTCCAGGTTTTCCAGAGTACTTATAAATTACCAGGTGCATTTTTTACATTGAAGGAGTGTTATAATTTCCAATAGGGTAACCAGACCATACCTACAACCATATGTTTACCATTCTTTGTTAGCTTATAACAGACAGGACCAAAATACAGAATTCCATTCACAGAAGAAATATATTTCTCTCCACTGAGACAACTAACATCGATTTTTTTCGTGCACCAAATTAGATTATGGGTCCCACTGAAGTGTATTTGTTTCACTTTATTTAATTTCCCTGATTTTTTGGAAAAAAAATTAATTTTCCCTGATTTTTCGAAGAAATTTTCATTTTCACTGATATTTCCCTGATTTTTTTCCTTTACACCAATTTCCCAGATATTTCCAGGTTTTCCCTGTTTTCCACGTTCGTATGAACCCACACTCCTCCTTGTTCCTCGGAGTTACACACTTCTAATTTGTACGGGAGAAATTAACTGAATAGTAATGATGTCTCTGCACAGTGTTTCCCAAGCTCACTTTGTCGCCACAAATTTTGTGCCTTGAAATTTTAAAACTGTGACGCAATATTCAACTTTTATATTCACAAAAAACAATCTTTGTGAACAAACATGGGAAAATTTAAAAGATAAGTGGACAAGATGTAATAACTGAAGTCCAGATATTGAAATATTTCTGTTTAAAGAGATGATCTTTAACATCAATTATGCGAAAAAATAAGATTTTTCACATTTCGGTTCTAACGACATTACTACAAAGATATGTGAAAAGCTGATAAGTTATATTTCATTACTTGAGAATTTATAATATTATTGGGAAGCGGAAAGTAAAATAGGCTATAAAATAACATTTTCATGATCAAATTTGGTAGTACAATTAAAATCCAAAAAAAGTCATTCTTCAAATTGAAGTTCTCTGAAATTAAATAAAAATGTTCATCGAAAAATTTTACATATAGTTATAATTGGGCAAAGATGAGTTTAAAATTTGGGAAAGTAAATTTTAATAAGCAAAATTAAAAAAAGTTACAAAAGCACTATTAACAAATGTAAATCCAGCTAAGAGAAGTGTCTAGATCGGTCTAGGTTTAAGTTTGAGATAAATCTTTTCTTGCTATTTCTGCATTTAAACGCATCCGCTTAGAGAAGCTACACTTCATATCAAAGTGTTACAAGTTATTCTTTACGAGTATTGTTAATTTTGCAGAGCCTTATGTCTAGCAAGGAAAATGTAGAGAAGTCATTCTTTTACCACTTTGGAAAACCTTGGTTTCGAAACGCGCTATTTACCAGGTATAACTGTAATCTACAAAGTTAAAAATATTATTGATGATAACGTTTACATTTGTTCAAATTAAATAGAACTTTGCAGTGAGAAACGATTTTGGCGAGATCGCAGGAAGAAGATAGCACAAACCTTGCACCTGAAATTGGTAAACTTGTATTTGCCCATTTTCCACGAATTCGCCCTGACTCTATCGAACAAGTTATTGAAAACGCAGGGCCAAGAAGTGAAAATCTTGGCTCTCCTTAGTTACTGCACCCTCGACGCTATCACTGGTAATATACATTACCAAATGCATGATATGTTCCTTGAATTAACTGTGAAAGAACTGTCGCGGCTGGCATACAGCTCATACGCTAGACTTACGGCCCAGTATAGAGCCCTCCCTCTAACACGTAACGAAAAGTTTAAATTTTCTTATTGGCTCACTTACACTACGTTTTGATGACGTTGCTGATGAGGGCCCGAGACTATGACGTGCGCTCAGATTACTCCGTTCTCCATTCCTACATCTAAAATTAATCCCATCCCTGGTTAAATAGGGTAGAATAAAATATCCTAGAAGAAAAATAATATCTGTTCTGGAGAGAATTTGAGCGTATACTTAGTCACTAGAATTAAGGAAATATAAAAACTAGCTATGGAACATAATGAATGAATGAATGAATGCTTTATTCGCTCTCTTTACAAAGATCCCTTTTAGATAAGGGAGTAACCATTTAAAATGGCTCGCAAGCTTAATACTACAACATGAAGATTAAATATTACATCACAATGTTTAAAAAAAAGGTAAAATTAGAAGTGAAAATGTTATTATGATATTTACAATGAGAATAGTCCTGCATGAACATGGATAAATAGCGCAGGGAGAGACGTAGGGGGTATGGAATTTAAATTTACTGTAGAAGTTCGAGGATTTTAAGAGATTGGTCTGTCGTTGCAACTCGTAAAACGAGGGCGACTCCATTGGGCCAAGAGGTACTTTGTTGAAGGTACGTGCGATGGATTTGGGGTAAACCCGAGTAACTCGCTCAGAGGAAGCTCTTTATGCCATGAGCAACGAAAGGGTTCAACTTGGGGACACACTTGTAATACGTGAGCCACGTCCTCAATATCGTTATGACATAAGGGACAAATAGGGTCTTCGAAGAATATCTGCGACAGACGAAAAGCTGTAGGAAGGGCCCCCACACGAGCCTGGAAGAAAAGAGAGCTCCCTTTTTCATTTGAGTAAAAAACTTCAGTTGCTGGGGCTCCCTTTATCGCATAAACTTCTTGGCTCGCAGATGTCCGAACCTCTTGATGCCAAAGGTCTTCATTCGCCTCCAGAACTGAATGCCGCGTACCACTCTTTGAGGGTAAATAGATTTGCCCGAGAACGTCGATTGCCATATTTACCATCTAGATTCGACAGACGGTTCATCCAGGACGTTCTCAGCCCAGAGTATCGTACATAGTCAAACGTTTTCTTAATTATTCGTTCCTGTCCTAGAAAACGAAGACGCCCTAAATAGCGAAGTTTGCTCTTCGCTTCCCGAGCGGTAAAGGAGGACCAGTCGAGTTCACCCGTGATCGCTGACTTGGGAGTTAGGAATTTCAATCCCACTGCAGGTTTCCCCGCAGCGAATTGTGACTGTTCAAGCTTATCCATCGTCGCTTTACCAAAAACTAGGGCTTTATTGGCATAGGTCAGACTCGGAACGGCCACCGCTTTCCAGTGAATTCGGATAACGCGGTATCTATCATAAGAGTGTTTTATGGCTCCCAACAGCCTGCGGGCCTTTTTTGTCACCCCATCTTCTTGGGGCCCCACATACGTTGTGCTGGAGTTGATGTCAATGTTTTTTATTTTTTTTTTTTTGAAATCATAAAAAATTAATATAATCTTTATTTTATCTTAAAATGGCATTCGAAAGTAGAGGAATAAAATGTACACAGATATATAAAAAATGAACATACAGTAAATCAAAAAAAAAACATACATGACCAACTGAATTGTGAGTGTTGTCTAACAGTTTTGTATTTTTTTTGGAAAAAAGTTCTTTTTAGTAGCGAGTTAAGTCTTATTCTGAAATGTCTTTAAAAACTTTAAAAATCAATTCTTTGGTGGAGTTGCAATTGTCAATGCCCTCCAAATATTTATTCATCCTATTGCTAGAAACATAGTCTTGTTTGAAAATATCTTCATAGCGATAACGAAGCTTTTTCATTAGAAACTCCAACCACAAAATATTTGTTATGGCTTGACTTGGTGCCATTGTTCCTTTGTCTTGTCCCTCATGTCGCGATAAACATCATATTGTTCATCTCCCGTTCCGGCAAATAATTGATCGTCAAAACCTTTATAGACGGGAGTTCCGTCTTACTGCAGTCTCGACACAAGAAGTCAATGACTTTTACATCGCATCCGTACGTTAAAACTTTATAACTTTTCCGTTCAAAATAAAATCCGCGAATTTTCTTCGTGTTTTTGAAACCAAGATATTTCCTTCGTGTAAATCTTGATGTTCAAATTCGCACGACAGTTCCGCGACGACTAATCCAATGGATAATTGTTTAACAACGGAAATTCCTTGTGTCGCCTTTTTCAAAATGTTCTAAATCAGTGCCCCAATAGGCGTATCGGAACACGATGTAACGCTGTTTATCGTCAACTTGACTTGGGTCGTCATTAACAGCATCGGGAAAGTTCAAAGGGAAGAATTCCCTCGCCATACGATATTTCTTTCACTTCGATGAAAATGGGCGCCTTATTTTCACCGTTACTTCTTAAAGAATTAATTTCTTTCGAAATGATTATTTCCGAAAGCGCTTCGTGCAGTGTCAGTTGCTTCGTTCCAGATTCGAAAGTTCCATCAACAGGGACTATTTTCAAAACTACGACTTCACCTTTACATTTTATTTTGTAAACGTCCGCAAAGGATCCTTCTCCGATTTTTTTAGCGGTAGATAATTCCTTTTCGTCAAACAAGGTGACCATTGACACCACATCCTCTTGTTGACAGATTTTTAAAACTTTTTCTTCGGTTGTTGTCTCGAAGAACGTATCCCAAGCATCTTAATAATTTATTTCGGAGGAAGAGGGCTGCTCATTCATCTCCGCCTTGGATTGTTCATCACCTTTTTTCAAATTTTTAATAGTACGGTCGACTGCCACATCTTTTCGCTTACAACGACGTTCCAAGACGTTTCTTTTGGGCAAAACTTGGGCTTTTCTTTGGGGTGATACGGCTTTTAAAATAGTATTCTCATTTAATCTTTCCAAAGAAACAAAGGGTGAGATGATTTTCTTGGAGTTGACGTGAATATTTGCAGATTCGGTGGATTTTTCGTCATCCATTTGAACATAGGAAGTGCTTTGAGCAGTCGAGGTAGTGTTTTTAACACGTGGAAATGCATTTTTTTAAGGATGTTTCTTCATTTGAACTAATACAGGATTTTGTTTTAGGTTTTTCAGTCAATGGATCTTTTAAGGCACTGATAGTTTTAGAGGCACTTTCAGTCGCTTTTATATCACAGAAAATGTTGTTTCCATTGTTGCCACTGATCACTTAAGTATTTTTTGAGGAAGCATTTCGCTTTACATGGACGTCAATTGGAAGCTCTTTCGCCAATACTGGTGGTGTACGTCTCAAGGCACTAGTAACCTCTAGTTTGACATTTTCGTTTTGTCGTCTATAATAGTGAAGAAGCTAAATCCTGAACTCTTTGAGAAGCTTCCAAGAGGAGCATTTCCAGAGGTTTCGTTAGAAGTTCCAAGCGGCTTGGTCCTTTTTAGCCATATCGTAGTATACGATAGGCTCTTAGTTTGACCCGAGCCGTCGTAGTAGTAGTAGTAGTGGCCGGGGTTGTCGCTTCGTTATCGTCAGATTTTAGCTTAAAAGGAACTTTATATTACCACAACCCACCCATAGGGGTTACTGGGCTCGGTTAGAGATTTAATTTTAATTAAAATATTTTCAGGTCAGACCCGGGAATCGTACCCGAGTCGCTGGCGCAATAGGCAGACATTCTACCAACTGAACTATAGAGACTTGATAGAAACTCCGAGTTTTTTATTATTTATTCTTATCTCTAAAATGTCGGGGTGATGTGGGGTGGGGTACCTCTTAATCTGTGGGGTCGGAAACTTTTGAATTTTTATCTGTGGGGTCGGATACTTATGAATTTGTATGTTTGGGGTTTTTATATTTATTTTCTTTTTATGTATGTGCTAATTATTTTCCTACCGCGCTCCTCATGTGTTTCGTTCTCGTTCGGTAGCTATCGTTATCTGTGTTATGTTTGACTGGAACGATTTGGCGGTTAATTCAAATGTGGGTTTAGATAGAGCTAACATAGTGTTAAATGAGCGTTATGCGTTTGATCATTTTAGCATTGCTAAAGGTAATTCGAGAGGATAATCACTAAAATGTGTAATCACTATAACTAAACTTTCTCTTTCAAAAGTTTCTGGGCATAAGTCCTTGTTAGAAATTTATAAGATGCGATAAGTGTGCATCGGCATAAGTCTATGTTGTAAACTCATCGAGGGGATTATCACTAAAAACAATCTGTTCTTCGATTCGCCGGAATATTAGAATTACAGCATAAGTAAATTTATACGGTTATAATTTAATCACTGTTTAGAGTAGGGAATCGAGGGGCTATTCACTCTGATTTTATGCACGGTAAATCATTTAAGCATTGAAAAGATAGCGCTATTCACTCATTAGGGTAAGGTATAGAGGGGTTATCCACTCATTAGGGTAGGGTATAGAGGGGCTATTCACTCGTACGATATGGCTACTATTACGAGCCCTTGGACCGTCTTGTTTATCGCAGCTTTTATGCTGACCGAAAACGTGGTTATGGACATTCCTTATATCTTTTCTTAGCATTTCCGCGTATTTTTGGTGAAGATGAACCAGGTCGAAGTTTAATTTGAGATTACAACCTCTACCATCCATTGGGCTACGCTTTTAATGGCGGAGCGCATCCCTTTGCCTGACATAACGATCCTGGATTGAGATAGGGCGGATTTGTATTTGGAATTTTTCGCCAATAAGTAGACTTTCATGCGATAATTTCGCACAACGTGATTTGCGCATTTGCTTTTACTTATTTCGTGCCCGTAAGAAACATTGTCCTGTATTTTTTTATGTACCGATGAGTCGCCGTCCCCAATAATGGTTTTGTATTGTAGCCCGTGCATTGATTCACTTTTATTAAAGCCTTCTATTAGTATGTCGCTCTCCATGGCTGGAGAGGAACCGTCCCAGTTCTTGTAGCATTCATGAATTTGAAATTTTTACCGCTATGAATGGCGCAAATACAACAATATTTATTTCGAACTCCAATAAATAAAAGCTTTTTAGTTTTTGCTCCAATTATGCAAGCTACACCGCTTTTAGCTGTATATCTCTGGTCATGGCTGCGATGAGACCAGCCACCGTCGACAATAAATGTCACAAAAGTTATCCCCTGTTCATTTACTTTTCCAATTGTTGTTGCTAGCTGCTTTTCTACCTTTCCAGCATCTACCATTTCGTTGGCGAGTATCTTTTCCAAAAGATATAGGTCCAAAGAAATTAAAATATAGTATGGCCTCGCAAATTTTTTTAATCCAAAAACTATTAAATGTATATTTACCCGACCAAGTTCGCTTTCTTGGCGTAAGTACGTAGATTTAGACATATTAAGCATTCCGAGTAGAGAAAAAAACTTCATCTGTATTTTCGAATCCACATCCGATTGATAAAAAACCCCAAACCGCGAGCGTATTCAAAGACAGTTCTTTGGAATCTTCACCAGTGTCTGGGTTTTTGCGAATTCGTTTACTATCACCACAAGATCCCATAAAGCTGGCTGTGGAAATAGTTTTTGTTTAAGGGCAAGATTTACAAGCAAATACCAATCTCGACCTCCGCAAAAAAAATAATTCTTTCTGGAACTCAAAAGCAGCGTTTTGTGACTTCTGGCACTTGTGTGTTTCAAGAGATCTTACTTTCGAAATAATATGGCTGATCTCTACTATTCGGTTTCCTTGTAAAATAGGTTTTGGTGTTCTTATTTGAGGTAGAGTCTCTTGCTCTTTCATGAGCATAGAGCTACCGATTGATTTTCTGGGTTTTTTCACTGGATGTTAATGGCTGTAAAACATTTGGGTTTGACGAGACCGACTTAGCAGTAGCAAAATCGTTTTTCAAATCAGTCACACCATTTAAAATTGAAATTTCATCTACGTCTAATGATTCGTAAGTGACCGTGCTTATCGAACACTCTATTCCCGTAGAGACTTTATCATTCGTTAGAACCAAACTTTATCGGCATGATCAAACTTGCAATATTGTCAATTTTAAGCACGGCCCCAGTTTCATCTTTTGATATGGCAAGCGAGTCACTGCGCACCATACTAATTAAACTGCTTGCATGTAAATCTACTATCTCAGGCTCTTTGGAAAAATTTGCCCAGCTAGGTTGCACAACCTTACTTTATCCTCCAACCCGCAGAGGTCCCTTACATTTGAAATCACTTCCACAATTGACGGGTCGTCATCCGACTCTACTTGAGGTGTCTCGGGGTCCTTGGGAATTTTTTCCAATGTTGAAAATCTTGTCTCTACACAAATGATTTATATTGCGTCAAAATTGAATCTTCGCATGGTGAAGCCCGTAATAATTGCCACCCCCTTAGAAGCCCTACATTACATAGTTTTCATAAAAAGGGTAATAGAAAATTCGTACCCCCTCTCTTAGCATAACCGCATTTCAGAATTGCCAGGATCTTGTGAGTCCATCTCAGCTTCGGAACTGAACCGAACCAAACTGCTGGCTTTCACTCTGGCGATTGAATTGGGCTTACAAATGTCTGGCAATCGTTTCTTATAAATTATGTATACTCCAGTAAATGTATTAGACGCGCATCACAAGCGTAAATTACTTATTATTTAATTAAGGGATAGTTGCCTAATGTTGAAAATTTTAAATGAAACGAAATAATCTTACCCATACACTAAAAAGCTCATTTTAAACACTACGGTAAGATTAATTAACGATATTCATACAAATAAAAGTATGCTCAAAGTTAGGAATCTAAACATTCTTACCTTTCTGATAATCATTTTTTCCTAATTTGTTTAAAACGGCTCTTTCGTGATAGAGGCTTCCTGCATAGAGGACGAATACTTTTTTTCCTACCCATATTTGATAATTTTTCAAATTCCCGTTTTCAAAATTTTTAATATTACAATAAGTATTGTTTAAAAATTACATGGTCATTATTACAACCAAAAAGAAACTTATTGGCGTTGCAATACTTAGAACACTATAGTGAGAGCCTAATGAAAATTATGGCTATGACCAAAAGTGGATGAGAGGAAAAGTATGAAAATGGCCAAAAGTCGCGAGTCATCAGAGTTTCGCCGTAGTTGACCGTTTTATTGGCGTAGCTATACTGGGTCTGTTCACTCCCTTAAAATAGGTCTTGTGTTAATTCGCGGTTACGCTGTTACCGTCGTCTGCTATTGCGTGTGCTAGAACTTCCTCGATTTGTGTTGTGTAGTCAGGACAGAGTAGCTGGTAATGTTTTAAAATGTATTTGAAGGTATAATATGGATTTAAGTAAGGTTGTCGAAGCAATAGAAGAGCACATAAAACTAGATACGTTTGAAACAAATCTCGGTAATTTAGCTATAGCGCGAGCAGCTTGCGTCGTGATGCGCGTGATCGAGTGGGCTATGGTTAAACCATGGAGCATAAATGTCTGAACTACTTTCAGTCGCGAGTTTGCAAGTCCCTCAGTCACTAGTGAGAAAAATAGTTGTTGGCGAAACTTTGATGTCCGCGGTTTTTAACACAGGCTCTATGGCCATTGTCATACTTTCCCTATCATCCACATTTGTTATAACACATGAGATATCCTATCACGCCCAAAGTCCAAACCATATATGAATAGCTACAAAATTTTCCCACCTGCGAGAAAGGATACACACGAGAATAGTCTATTCAAAAAAAATCTTCCCTTAAGCTCCCTCCCACCATTCAATAGAAGGACTGTGTAGAGAAAGAAAATATGACGGTAAAATTTGGGGAGCGTGGGTTCTACAAGGGCGTGGGGACGAATGATTGACAGGAATGCCTAGAACTAGCCCAGGGTTGAGATGAGGTTTATATCAAAAGCCAACTCATACATAGTGGCGCCATCTTTAGAAAACCTGAAAAGCTGGCTTCGGATTAGAAATTTTGCATTTAATTTAAATCTATTTAAGCTAGAGTCACCAAAGCAAATCATTCGCTACAAAGCCTCGGTGCGGACCGCTGACAATTGGAATTTTACAATTCGAGTGTTTAGAAATAGAGATTTCAGTTCAGGGAGTTGTCCATTTTAAATTGAAATTAACGACTAGTAATTGTACAGTACTTAGAAAATTCTCAAAACTATATCAATTGCTACAATAGATATTAAATTTATTTTTAAAACAAACCGCGATGTTCTATCTTATTTAGTTATCTTGTATTTAGTTCAATAAAATTTGTCTTTATTACTTCAAAACGCTAGACTTCCCCCTTAAGCGTTTCGACAGAAATCGGATAGTACGTATTGCAACGTCTGTCCAGCGGCTTATCGGCAGTGATATCGACTTTCGATGGTTTAGAGAAAAGGTCTGCAATTGTTGCATTGATATCTTCCAGTGTGGATTTAACCTGGATCTCATCGAAATTAAAGAAGTTTTCAGACGACAGCTTCTTACGATTGGTCTTAAATAGCTCCTGGTATCTCTTGTATTGTGCTCT
Source organism: Phalangium opilio (assembly GCF_054372755.1). Taxonomy (NCBI): domain Eukaryota; kingdom Metazoa; phylum Arthropoda; class Arachnida; order Opiliones; family Phalangiidae; genus Phalangium; species Phalangium opilio. The sequence goes on along the minus strand of NW_028324159.1, from coordinate 92,944 downwards.
AAGAGCATCACGCCGCTTTGGTCTCTTTCGCTTCGGATCATTCATATTCCAATCGCGTCTCTGTTCGCTCTTATGACTGTTAACAGGTAATATACTTTTAGGGTGTAAAAATTGAACCCCCTCGATTTGGCGTTGATCTTGCTCCAACGACCAAACAGCCAGCGGGTGAACACGCTAGGAGCCCGTTTCATTAGCTTTTCTAAATGAGTCCACAAATAGATCTGTCTGGTGAACTAGAAACGCTTTCAGAGCTCGACATGCTACCCAAGAGATCCTCCCGGCCGGAACAGGGACACACTCGAGTGGGAGCAGCCGGTCTTAGGCGTTCCAGGACAGATCCATAGGCCGCATTTCTTCTACGGGATTTCTTATCATCGAATGAGCGGCTCGAGACATCGACTTTCTGCAGCATTTCAGTTACGTTTTCGTAGAGGTGCCCAATCTTGAGCTCAGCTGAAGCAAGTATGAAGTCCTCCTTATTTCACCATTGCATTTTAGATGAAAGGGTTTAAAATAACACATCCCGCTTCGGGTGTAATTTCTCATGGACTCCTCGCCCGATTTTTCTTTTACTTTTTTTGCAATTTTCAATAATAACATAATTGTTATTATTATTATTAGTGAGTAGGGGGGCTCGCGCCCTAGCACCGATGCCACAGGCATATTGTGCACCCTCGTATTCAGGCCTTGAATAGACCCGTGGCCACAGCGTAGCGAAGAATTCGCTCCACCGTAATAGAGGAGAACAGCGAGGGTTCCAAAGTGTGTGAATCAAAATATTCTAGTCTAAGCGAGGCGAAGCAGTCGCACTCGCAAAGTACGTGAGCGGATGTTTCTTCCTTCTCCTGACACGACCTACAGAGAGGGTCGTCGGCAAAACCCATCAGATGGAGGTGCCTATTAAGCCGACAGTGCCCGGTCAAAAGACGGGTGGCCAGCCTAATATCCCATCTGCTGAGCAAAATTAGGTCTCTAGCACGAGACCTGCAGGGGCCATTGACAAACAGTTTTGTCTGTCTCTGGCCCTCCATGTTATGCCAGAGCTGGTTTTGTATGACAGTCAACCTGTCATGCAAACTCCGTTTGACGTGCCTGTAGGGGATGGGGACGGCCGGCTCCGGCCCCAAGAGCTTGGCCTCCGCACCCCTTTTCGCAAATCTATCGGCTTGCTCATTGCCATGATATCCGCTATGCCCTGGCACCCAGTACAACAGAACCCTGTTGCAGGATGCCAGTCGCGCTAGCAGATCAAGGCAGCTGCGTACCAGTTGAGAGGTAATCTGACACTGGTTCAGCGCGTTCAGGGCGGCCTGACTGTTAATACAGTAATCTGCGCAATAACAGATCGCGGCAATTTCCGCCTGGAACACACTAGCGAAGGTGCCCAGGCAAGCAGAAAAGCCGACCCTTGTGGTTTGGCAGTAATAGCCAGCGCCAGCGCCGGAATCAGTCTTGGAACCATCGGTGAACCAAATAGTTTCACCCCCAGTGCCAAGAGGCAACAGGTTAGTCCACTCTGCTCGACTGGGAAAGTGGATGCTGAATGGCTTAGTGAAATCAAAACTGGTAACAGTTTGTCAGATCACATCGTTAACGACGACTCAAGTGCGGCGTACTCCCGAAAGAGCTTCGTATGGCTGTAATCCCAGAGTCTTGGAACCCAACAGCCATTAATGTTGAGCCTGTAGGCTCCCATGATAGCCTCCTCCTCAATGAAGAGATAAAGAGGGAGCATGTCAAGGAGCACCTCCAGGGAAGCAGTTGGGGTCGATCTCATGGCCCCTGTAACACCAATGCAGGCAAGCCTTTGAAGCTTGCGCAGGGCAGCCTGCACCGTCTTGAGCCGGACCCTTGTCCACCAGACAAGTGCCCCGTAGGAAAGTATGGATCTGATGATCCCAGTATAGAGCCAGTGTACAGCCTTGGGGTTGAGGCCCCAAGTCTGGCCGACAGAGCTCCTGGTCCTCCACAAAAGCATCTTGGCCTTCTTGATGCACCGGTCAAGATGCGACTTCCATGTGAGTCTGCAATCAAAGGTCAGCCCCAGGTCTTTCACCTCGGAGGACTTTGTCTGGACCTAGCCAAAGAAAGAGATATCATTGAATAAATCCTTAGCATTCTTTTTCGTAATAGGAACAAGGACAGTTTTATCAGGATTAACAGTGAGGTTAACCGCCTGACACCATTGCTCCACGCTAGACAGAGTAGATCTCATAAGTGCGGTAACAGTATCCGGGAACTTCCCGGTAAAGACTATCGCTACATCGTCCGCATACCAAAAGCAGCTACAGCCCCCAGCACCCCCGAGCCTCCCCAAGAGTTCGTCCACCACCAGGCACCACAACAGGGGGGAAAGCACTCCACCCTGAGGGCAGCCCCTGCTGGAAGTCACCCCTAGAGTCCCCAAGGAGGGACGCCGACACCTCGCGGTCGGTAAGCATGGACTTGATCCAGCGGCCAAGAGTGTCACTGATGCCAAATCTCTTAACAGCTTCAGTAATAACCGAGCTAGAGACCTTATCAAAGGCCCCCTCAATATCGAGGAAGACGGCCAGTGAAATTTCTTAAAACTCGAATGCCCTATCCAGGCAATTCGTAAGGCCGTGAAGGGCCGTCTCAGTGGATTTGCCTTTTTGGTAAGCGAATTGTGAAGAAGAGAGAGGAGTTACCGAAAGTACCTCGTCTCTAATGTACCTGTCCACCAGCTTCTACAGAATTTAGGGGAAGAAGGAGGTCAGGCATATGGGCCTAAATGCCTTCGCCTCGAGATAGGAGACCTTCCCGGGCTTGGGAATAAAGATGACCCTAGAGCGCTTCCAGTCACGAGGTATGTGACCGAGAGCAATGCAAAGTCTATAGAATTTGCATAACGGAGAGGCGATGTGGTCCAAGCCCTCCTGCATTGGCAGAGGGAAGACCCCATCTGGTCCCGGAGAATTGTAGGGCTCAAAACAGTTCAATGAATTACAATTAAAGTACAGTTCGTTTACAGGTTGAATTTGAGCCATCTTTATTTGTTGACAATGATGAATTTCTTTCATCTGAAGGAAGTAGAAATAAGACTTGAATTTCTAGATATTAGTGACATTTGAATATAATCTTACTTTTAATTCTCTGGGACAAATGTGACGACGGACTGGTCCTTGAAATGGAACTTGGACTTCCATTTCTGGAAATGTTGAAAGAGCATGGCCGAGCAGACGTTTTATTACGGTCGCGTGACGTATTTATCCCTCTTGAAGAAATATTGCCATTTCTTTTTCCAGCAGCTGATGACAGTTTAGTTTTATCAAATGGCTTTGAAAATGTAGAACATTTAAAGCTTCCAGGAATAAGAATTTAAGGACCATTTCTTACTTTTGAAAATAGGGCGTGGTCCAACACAAAAACTCCTCATCTGCTGTTAATAGAAGTTTTTTACTATCATAAATACTGAACATATTAGTATTACAAAATCCTAATGGAACATAAAATTGAGCTAGGGCTTCACATTAATTATTGCAACGAAAGGATGCCAGTTTTTAATTACAAATTGTTTATCAATAATTAAACAAACCTTTATCATTACTACGAAGTTCATCATTACCAATAACTTCATCATCATCCTTTGTATGGTTTTCGGGTCTTTCTGGTGACAAATTATCAATGGAAGCTATTATTTTTTATATTTAAAACATTTCATAAAAAATACCAATCGATTAAACTTTATAAAATATGGCTGAATGTTTCATTAAAAGCTTAAATGAAATTCAAATATTTACCAATATCCGAAAGATCATCATTCACAAAAGATTCATCAAATATCAAAGATTCACGGCTGGAAACTTTATTAAGTCTCTTTAATGAATTATTTTGTGAATTCTTTTCCTTACTCAGTGCGCTGGTCAAACCAGGACCTAAGACAAGTTAAATTACATTAAATTTTCCCCATAAATCAATCAAAAGTAGTAATTTAATAAATGAGCTACATAAAGATTGTATACCTTGGACAGAAGCTACGTTAAATAACGAAGGAATTTCAGTAGTATCTTCAACTGGTACGTTATCATTTTCATTTTCGGATTCTGAGTCAATTCTTTCCGGAAAACTGACTTCCTTGTTTAGCCTTTTCTTCCGTTTTCCACGACCTTTTTCATTTTCACTACTAGATACATCGGTATCTCTTACTTACTTGACCATTTTCTTCCATGCTTCTTCAAAAGTATCTGGAAAAAGCAACAAAGGTTTTAGAATCAAAAATTTTTACAATACTTAAAACACGTACTGCAGCTTTGAAGAATGTTCATTTCGTTTGACTCCCAATCGTCCGTCGGAGATGTTAGCTTTTTTGCCTGACGAGTTTCATTTTTATCACCCGGCCAATAACATTTTGTTTTCTCCAAGTCTTCATAAACCCAAGAACTGGGTATTACAGCTACTCCACCATGAATAAACTCTACTATCTTGAAGTCCATTTTGAACTAAAAAAAATTAGTATAATTAAAACCATGTACAGATATTACTACTAAAAACATGCTTCTACTGCAATAGGCAATTTAATATCATCAAAGCAAGATTATTATGAACTACATTGCATTAAAACAGTCAGTTTTAGCAGTAATGCAATATTACAAAATGTACTCTCTACCTTTTACTCAGAAAGACAGTGTAGAAGTTTGAATATACCAAATTCGTTATAGTCGTCAACTGGGTATTTTATGGCCTTTACGAAAACTTCCTGAAGTGGCCACTTCATTAAGGAAGATAAATTAGATACGCGGAAAATTCCAGTTAATGATGATTGGCATGGCGAAGTAAAATAATTATTCACACGGGTAAATTTTCTTCCTACTAGCAAAATACTTGAAGAGTCCTCATCTGATGTAGCAAAGTTTTCTATAACAACGATTTATGAATCATTTAAAAAGCAACAGTTGTCGTGTTTCCCGACTGTCAGTTGATATTCAGATTTTTTGATTTTTTTAAATTGTGGGTCAGTACAGCCCACTAAGAGGGGCCCACCTTCGTGAGTCATGTGAAAGGAAACACCGATTTCCACCTTAAATGAACTATCTAATTTTCTTTCTTCACTAAGGCGGTTTATGGCTTGTTTCAAAGGATGACCGCTGTTGGATAGTTTATTTTTCGAGGAAAATAAATAGTTTTCAAATTAAAATGCACTGAAAGTATGTAAATGTCCATACTTTAAACAGTCGGTGGGTAGGTGGATTAAACCGTGCACATTATAAGAAACTAAATGTTGACCATCGAGTACAGTATATTTTTTAACGTAGTGCTTTAAGAGCTTCTCTGCAAATTCGATCATTCCCACTGTTTGCTTCGGTGTAGCGATAATGCGAATGGCGACATGCAATGCCCGAAATATATCCTAATGGGGCAACAATACCCGAATAAAGCACAATCTGACGAAACTCTGTTGCCTTATATCTATCGACATCTTTCAATGACCGAGGTTTCCTAACAAATTCCGAACATGTTACCGACGATAACGATTCCAGGGGCTCTGATATTGCTATTATCTCATGAGCTCTAAGTTTATAAGTTGAATTTTTACCCTCGGCTCCCATCCACAATTTCAATGTTTTTTTCATAACGCCCAAGCAAACTAAATGCATGTAATCCAATGGAAAGTCAGTAATAATATCGATGTTTGTTAAAGTTTCTAATATGCTGGTACCGTGATGATGAGCTGCTTGACTTTGTTTCTAAAGTTTTCGTCAGTTCGTAATTGTGCATTAACATCTGGAAAACACAACCGTCCCCTTCGCCTTATGCCAGGTTGAGTACACTTGTCACAGCCAGTAGCCATTATGCCCCTTAACTTTACGAACAAATGTCCTTGCAGGAGTGTCGCAAATAAATCCGAAAATTTGAACAATTTTATCTTTCCCATCTATGACAAGTCCTTCTTCTACGAAATACGAAGCTTCTGTCACAAATGAGGCCAAGTACTGATCAGAAGAATTTGGTTTGCTATATCCATGATACAATCCAATCACGAAGGGCTTACAGTTTTCAAAAGACGCTATTGTACCCAATATAGGCCAAAAGCTGCTTCGAAGCATTTGTGCGTTCTCATTATTTTCAAATGGCCATTAACTGCATTTTTAGAGATTCCATGGCACGAAACCCACCGAGCTAGACTAGAGAAACATTTTGAACATCCGTTCCTTGAAGACTTTCCAAGTCAATTTTAGAATTAAAATCTTCGTTTAAGTGGTTTTCATCTTCAGAGTTTTGCTAAACTCGGGTTCTGAAACGTTTATCTGTTTCTCGTTATCTACTATCCCCATATGTCCACCAACATCACTCTCATGTTCATCCCCCTCCCCCATAACATCGACACTATCAATAGGTTCGCCATCAGGCATTTTACATTCTGATATATCGGATTGAATGCCATTAGTTGCCGAATTAATTAGTCTGAATCGTTGTCTAGAAGACAGTGAAGATAACGGCTTATATCGTCCTTTCGGCATTTTAATCCTGCTTAACACAAACACATATTGTCACCATAAACCTGAAGCCTTTCCACTGTATTAAATTGTTTAACAAGTTGGGAGAGTTTCTCGTACGGCGTTACAATTAGTGACCACGGTGAACATTCTACCGAGTAATTAGACACGAAATTTTTCCAATGCCTAGTTTACAGCCAAATTCTCCAGCTCGCTTGAATGGTACCGACTTTGTTCTGGGTTTGTACGGCGACTTGCATATTGAATAGGGTGAAACAGAGTGTCGTCCCCTCTCTGAAGTAACATCGCTCCGATACCAATAACACAAGCGTCTGTATGGATTTCTGTTTCGGCATCATACTGATATAGTCCCAAGAGCGGGCGTTCTGACAGGCATTTCTTCAGGGTAACAAACGCATTTTCTTCATGTTCAGTCCACGTCCATACGGCGTCTTTCATCAACATTCGAGTCAATGGTTCCGAGACGTAAGCAAATTTGTGAACGAAACGCCGAAAGTAACCCTAGTAGCACAAGCCATCCTTTTTATTGCCGGGCACGTGCCGCAGAATACGTTTTGGTGTCGGAGTCGTTTGTGAGGCTTTTTTTTGTCTGGTACCCGGCACGCGTGACAAATAATAATTTTAGCCGATAGTAAAACACCACATGCCCAGCTACTTACTTTGAAACGCTTGCGTATTTATAGAAAACAGTTTTTTACGCTATTTATGCACTAGATCGTAATGTACACCATAAATTTAAAGATAATTGATGGAATTGGCCTAATTTATCGACGTCCGTTTTACAGTCGGGCCCGTGCCGCACGTCAATTTAGTTTTGATGTCGGTTTTGAATCCAATTGTCGTCTCCTGACCGTCAACCGAGAAATTTGACTTTCAGCCAACAGTAATACACCACATGCCCCGCTACTTACTTTGAAACGCTTGAGTATTCATCGAAAACAATTTTTCCACTATATGTATGACTAGATCGTAACGCACACGGTACACAATGTAAATTTAAAGCATATAATTTCGTCGAATTGGATTAAATTATCTACGCCCATTTTAACGTTGGGCACGTGCCGCACGGTAATTTAGGTTTTGGTGTCGGTTTTGAATCCAATTGCCGTCACCTGACCGTCAACCGAGAATAATTTGACTTTGAGCCAACAGTAATACACCATTTGCCCGGCTGACAATAAGTTAATTTTAAAGGCCCTTATTTAACTGAAAATATGATCGAGTTGTAGGTCATAAACTGATAAAACATGCTTTTCAATTAAAATATACCACAATTATGGAATTGGGTAAAATATTATTTTCATATTTTTGTCATTGCCATCATGGATCGAGTATGCCCATGATAAACTTTGTTTTTACACTATAGGATAGGGAACTCTCTATCACCGACGAAAGCTTATTCTATATACTCTTTTGCCAACCCCCATACTTAAAACGAAGGCTCTGTACCCTCACATAAGACACCGTAGTCCTCCCACAATCCTCAGCCTTTAATAGAGTCGTAGAGAACATAATCGTAAAAGGACGCCCCCTCTGTCTTAAAAAATAGAAGCTATTTCAGTACAAACGCAAGGACGGTCACGATACGCGGCAGAACTTAAAAATCGCCCACCAAAGGGTACACTGAGAGAGTTTCGGTGCGTGTAGCTTGCATCGGGGACCGCGTAATCGAGTGGGCTATGCTTGTACCCGCTAGTCAGAGTTGCCAGATGGGCGGTTTACCGCCCAAATTGAGCTTCTTTTCAATCTATGTAGCGGGAAAAAATGGTTGGGCGGAAGGCGGTTTTTTGGGCTGGTAAGGGCTACGTTCAGTAACTGCTAGCGTACGCAGCAAGTTTATGATATTACCATCTATAAAATATGTTTATATTTAAGTTAATAACCTGGCTTATTGTTAAAAAGACATTGATCTGTATTGGGCGCTTTTCTGAAAAAAACCAAATTTTTGCTTTTTGGGCTGATTTCCGCTTGGGTTGGGCGAGATCTTCAAAACTGATCTGGCAACTCTGCCACTAGTCACAACTCGTGGAGTGTGGACTCTTTTATGGTTGTAACTTGTACAACAGTCAGTTGTAGAGTGATTTTCGACGACTAGGCCTTGGCCTCAGCAAATATTAATTGTATATTTTATTTAAAAATTTAATTTCAAAGGTATGTAGTATGATTATGTTTTTTAAGAATCGTAATTTGTAGTCACTAAACATTTTTAACAGGATTAGTATACGATACGCCTCGTACTTTCGTCGGTATGCATGGATGCTGAATTTGTCAGGTACATTGTTACATGTCATATGGATTAAAAGGAAGAATTTTGGGGTTAAAAATAAGGTATGAAAATTTTCTTTTGTGCTACAATGCTTAGCAAAAATTGAGGTAATATAGTCTTAAACATTTAACATCATGAATCCTGGTCAAAGATGGGGTTCTACTTATGAGAAAGATAATGATTGTAGGCTTAGTAAACGGCAAATGCGTAGAAAACGGGCAAAATATTTAAAAACAATGGTAGAACTGGCTACTGATTCCAACTTGAATTGTCAGGGACCTGCAGCTAATGTTAATAATGATGTATTAGTTACTAGTTCAGAGGATGGTGACAAAAACGTAAATCCTGAAAATGGTACTGATTCCGATATTAGAGAATTGTGTAGTGATAGCGAAATTGAACTTGACCACGATAGTGTAAGCAGGTTTTCAAGCGGTGCTAGTTATGAGAGTAGTTGTAGAAGCTCTTCTGATGACATTCCAAATGATCTACCCTCGGATATTCGAAGTTGGGTCCTTGAACATAACGTTGACACAGTAAAAACTAACAGCCTGCTAAAAATTCTTAGAGCGCACGGTCACCTTGACCTGCCGAAAGATTCTCGAACACTTTTAAAAACACTTAGGCAGACTACGGGAATTTCAGAGGTTTCTAACGGAGAGTATTGGTACATAGGGTTTCGGGATCGGTTAGTTCAGTTTTTGGATACATATCCGGAATATGCAGAAGATATATCATTTGGTATTAATATTGATGGTGTACCTTTATTTAAGAGCTCAAACACGACTTTTTGGCCTATCCTGGCCAGTGTTTTTAGTTTTTCAGAAGGGCTTATTGGTACTATTTTTCCCGTTGCTGTCTTTTGTGGTGAGTCAAAGCCAGAATCTCTCAGTGATTATTTAGGCTCATTCGTTGATGATCTTTTGGATTTAAGTGAAAATGGTTTTGAATATGGTGGGAGAACCTATAGGTGCAAACTAAATGGCCCTTTTATTCTCGACACACCAGCGAGGTCATTTGTTAAAAATTCGAAAGGTCACACTGGGTATTATTCCTGTGACAAATGCACAATAAGGGGTTCACGTTATAAAAATTGCACAGTGTTTTTGCTCGATGAGGTTTCTGATGAAATTGTTACACTACGTACAAATAGTTCATTTAGAAATCAGGAAAATGAAGAGCACCACTTAGTTGGAGAACCTTCTCCGTTAGAAAGATTAGATATAGATATAGTAACCCAATTTCCCCTTGATTATATGCATTTGCTTTGCCTTGGAGTTGTTAAAAGAATGGTAAAATCGTGGGTTTAGAGGGGAAAGTATGTTGTTCGTCTTAGCCACCAACAGATTAAGGAGCTATCGTCTAACCTTAAAAGATGCCGAAAATTTGTTCCTTCGGAGTTTGCGCGAAAGCCAAGGTCTCTTAAACATATTGATCGGTGGAAGGCCACAGAACTCCGACAATTCCTGTTGTATTCTGGACCAGTTTTGTCCCAGGACATTCTATCCCCCGATGTATTAGGGCATTTTAGACTTTTGCACTCTGCAATCTACATTCTTGCATCGCCTGATCTTTGTAAGACTTACTTATACTATGCGGGAGATTTATTGGAAATGTTTGTTTCTTCATGCCCAGAATTATATGGAAAAGAATTTGTGTCATTAAATGTGCATGCTTTGACCCATCTAAAAGCTGAGGTTGAGAGGTTTGGCCCTTTAGATAGATATAGTGCCTTCCCATTTGAGAATCATCTCCAATATCTTAAAAAAATGTTACGATCTCCTAACAAACCTCTTCAACAATTGTTTAAAAGAGTCAATGAAGGCACACATATTTTAAAACATAAACCAAAATACGGTGGTATACTTCTCAAAAAGCCTTTCAAAGACAATAGTTCCCAAATTCCTACTGGTGTTAAATCTTTCAAAAAGGTTCAGTCGGGCGCTTATAGCTTGACAACATCCCCAGCTGATGGCTGCGTTAAATTAACTACAGGGGACGTTATAAAAATTAAACACATTTACCGGAGAATGGATAATGAAATAATGGTGGCTGGCAGTTTATACAAATTTGTTGAGGATAGCTTTGAATATCCTCTACGCTCCTCCATGTTAGGGTTGTATGCAGGTAAAACTTCCAAGCAAGTCAAATCATACCCCTTGAGTATCGTTGAAAGAAAGTGCTTTGCTTACCCAAACCAAAATAAAAACGTACTTTCTATTGTACCATTACTTCATAAATTTTAGTAGCTTTTTAGCTTCATTTGCACTTATAATATTCACGACTGGATGGCCTTAAGCAATTACTATAAAAATCATTTGAAGAAATGCAAAATCTTTTATTTAAACTTTAAAAGTAATTATAATGTAATTCGTCTTTGTTTCACTAAGCAGGTATGTATTTGAATTATTAGAAGAATCCATAAGAACGCTTGCTTTTTTCCGTTCACCCTTCCTTGAAGATAATTTTTGAACTTCTAGATATGTTTGTTATATTTGCTTTTTCGGAGGGAACTGTCGAAGCAGTTCCCAAATCATGGTGTCCAAATTCAGTGACATGTTATTGGCCACCACCTCGATTGCACAAGGATGCTAAAAAATTAATCTTTAACTCAACCACTCCAAAACCTGATTGGGATTTATATGAAGGAAATATTATATATGAAACAAGTGAGTTTGTAATTGATCTAAATATAGACCATAAAAATCCTTACATTTTTTATAGCACTTTACAGTCGTGCTAGAGAGCAACTGAGGAAATCTGAGTTTACATCTGATTTGTCTAGTGAAGCAGAACTTGGTCGTGGAAGAAGGAAAATAGTAAAAAAAACCATTTCCTTGAAGAAATATTAAGAGCCCTCAGTAATTCGTCTTGTGATGATAGTGGTAAGTTGAGATATACTGTTGATAAAAAAGGTGTGCTTAACACATTTTATTTTGTTTTGTTTAAGATGATGAAATATGTTCCTCGAAACAGAATAAAAGTGCAAAAGGCCGACAATTGATAGCTTTGCCAAAACCACCACCACTTCCCGACAGTGAGTAATTGAACTGTTTCTTCATTGTTGTATTATACTTTTTCAATTGATCAAAATTTCTAGGTAAGTCAGTACAAAACACCACCTGTTCACAGTCATTAAGCGCCATAACTACTGAAGGTAATGAAATTCAACTATAGAGTTTTTCTATGCACTTAAATTTAATGGTTTTATACAGAAAACAGTGAAACATCTCTAAAATATCTATCAAGTCGTCCGATTCCAAAGAAACGCAAAGAAAGTGCGGCTTCCACTCTTGAAGCAGTAAAATCTTCCCCTTTGCGAAAGATAAATAAAACTTCAAATCAAAATACTGACAAAAAGAGGATTACTCAGAGAAAACTTACATCATTTTCTCCTAAAAATTATCGACAAACCATTTTCGATAAGCGCGGAATTTTACAATATCCTAGTCTCAGCTCTAACGCTTCTCCCAACAAACGCTTTACTAATTCTATCAATAAAAGCCGCAAGGCTTCTCAAACCATAAACTTGAACAACCGTCCCGCCAAGAGCCTAAGCGGCGTTCCAACCAACAGCATCAACAGTTCTCAGACCAAAAGCCTCATCGATTTCTCGCCTAAGAGTCTTCATGATTCACCCACTAAGTTCCTACAAGATATAATCTCGAAAGATCTACAAGATTCACCCACAAATTTCCTACAAGAAATAACTTTAAAAGGTCTGCAAGATTCCACCACCTATAGCCTCAACAATTCACCCGCTAAAAGTCTCAACAATTCACCCGCTAAAAGTCTCAACAATTCACCCGCTAAAAGTCTCAACAATTCACCCGCTAAAAGTCTCAATGATTCTCGCGTCAATATATTCGACAATTCTCGCGCCAATATACTCGACGATTCTCGCGCCAATATACTCGACGATTCTCGCGCCAATATACTCGACGATTCTCGCGCCAATATACTCGACGATTCTCGCGCCAATAAACTCGACGATTCTCGCGCCAATATACTCGACGATTCTCGCGCCAATATACTCGACGATTCTCGCGCCAATATACTTGACGATTCTCGCGCCAATATACTCGACGATTCTCGCGCCAATATACTCGACGATTCTCGCGCCAATATACTCGACGGTTCTCGCGCCAATATACTCGACGGTTCTCGCGTCAATAAACTCGACGGTTCTCGCGTGAATAGCCTCGACGGTTCTCGCGTCAATAAACTCGACGGTTCTCGCGTCAATAGCCTCGACGGTTCTCGCGTCAATAGCCTCGACGGTTCTCGCGTCAATAGCCTCGACGGTTCTCGCGTCAATAGCCTCGACGGTTCTCGCGTCAATAAACTCGACGGTTCTCGCGTCAATAAACTCGACGGTTCTCGCGTCAATAGCCTCGACGGTTCTCGCGTCAATAAACTCGACGGTTCTCGCGTCAATAAACTCGACGGTTCTCGCGTCAATAGCCTCGACGGTTCTCGCGTCAATAGCCTCGACGGTTCTCGCGTCAATAAACTCGACGGTTCTCGCGTCAATAGCCTCGACGTTTCACCCCCCAATAAACTCGACGGTTCTCGCGTCAATAGCCTCGACGGTTCTCGCGTCAATAAACTCGACGGTTCTCGCGTCAATAGCCTCGACGTTTCACCCCCCAATAGCCTCGACGTTTCACCCCCCAATAGCCTCGACGTTTCACCCCCCAATAGCCTCGAGGATTCACCCCCCAAAAGACTCGACGATTCGCCCCCCAAAAGACTCGACGATTCACCCCCCAAAAGCCTCAACGATTCACCCCCCATTAACCTTGACGATTCACCCAACAAAAGCCTCAACATGTCTCGTGTCAATAAACTCACCTACTTTCGCGCCAATATTCACAACGATTCTAGCGCCAAAAAAGTGAACGATTTTCCCGGCAAAAAGTCAACGATTTTTCCCTCAAAAAAGTCTACGATTATACCGATAAAAAAGTCTTCGATTCTACCGCAAAAAAAGTATTCGATTCTACCGCCTAAAACGTCTACGATTCTTCCGCCAAAAAAGTCTACGATTCTACCGCCAAAAAGGTCTACGATTCTACCGCCAAAAAAGTCAACGATTCTCGTCCCAAAATTCTCAACGATTCACCCACCATGAGCCATAACAAATCTCGCGTCTTTAAACTCAACCATTTTCACGGCAAAAAAAGCAGCGATTCTCCTGCTAATATTCTCGACGATTCTCCGACCGAAAGCCTCGACGATTCTCCGACCGAAAGCCTCGACGATTCTCCGACCGAAAGCCTCGACGATTCTCCGACCGAAAGCCTCGACGATTCTCCGACCGAAAGCCTCGACGATTCTCCGACCGAAAGCCTCGACGATTCTCCGACCGAAAGCCTCGACGATTCTCCGACCGAAAGCCTCGACGATTCTCCGACCGAAAGCCTCGACGATTCTCCGACCGAAAGCCTCGACGATTCTCCGACCGAAAGCCTCGACGATTCTCCGACCGAAAGCCTCGACGATTCTCCGACCGAAAGCCTCGACGATTCTCCGACCGAAAGCCTCGACGGATCACCCACCGAAAGCCTCGACGACTCACCCACCAAAAGCCTCGACGACTCACCCACCAAAAGCCTCGACGACTCACCCACCAAAAGCCTCGACGACTCACCCACCAAAAGCCTCGACGGATCACCCACCAAAAGCCTCGACGGATCACCCACCAAAAACCTCGACGGATCACCCACCAAAAGCCTCGACGGATCACCCACCAAAAGCCTCGACGGATCACCCACCAAAAGCCTCGACGGATCACCCAGCAAAAACCTCGACATGTCTCGCGTCAATAAACTCAACTATTTTCGTGGTCGAAAAGTCAACGCCTCCAAGCAACCCAACAGTTTTTGTGCTAAAATGCTCAACCATTCTCGCTCTGAGATACTCAACAATTTAGGTTCAAAGAAAGTTAACGAATCTCATTCCAAGAAAGTTAACGAATCTCATTCCAAGAAAGTTAACGAATCTCATTCCAAGAAAGTTAACGAATCTCATTCCAAGAAAGTTAACGAATCTCATTCCAAGAAAGTGAACGAATCTCATTCCAAGAAAGTGAACGAATCTCATTCCAAGAAAGTTAACGAGTCTCATTCCAAGAAAGTTAACGAATCTCATTCCAAGAAAGTTAACGAATCTCATTCCAAGAAAGTTAACGAATCTCATTCCAAGAAAGTTAACGAATCTCATTCCAAGAAAGTTAACGAATCTCATTCCAAGAAAGTTAACGAATCTCATTCCAAGAAAGTTAACGAATCTCACTCGAAGGAACTCCACGAGCGTCAAATATCCAACGCTTATTGAGAAAAGTCAGAGAGAGAAAGATTTATCTATCATCAAAAAGTGTCACGAGAATAGAGATTCATTTCAGATCACATCAAACAAGCATCAGCAAGAAAAACATTTTTTGCAAAATGAACGATGTCAACACATGACCAAGAGTGGAAGTCTAAGAAAAGGTTCATCTCAGAGCGGTGTCACACATCAAGGGGAAGGTTTACCTCGATCAAAACGCGGAAGTGAAGAAAGTGGTTCACCTCAAACTAGAGCAAACGACTTCTCTGCTCGTTTAAGAGGTGCTAACGAAACTGTTAAAGACAATCAAACAAATTCCTCGGCCCAAAAAGTAAATAGGCTTAGTGCCCAAGCTTCGGACAAAAACATTCGGAAACATTTGGAACCTTCTAAAAGTGTAGAAAGGAACCATAAAAACATTTCGACATCTAACATTCATCGTGGCGATAATGGCGAACAAAGTGAGAACAATGTCTATGAATCCACTATTCCAGTCTGCTCCGACATTTTATCAAGTATGTTATTGAACTCGTTTTTAATGTTAAACATTTACCTAATTAACATGACGAACTATTAGCTCCGTCAATGGAATTTAATAATGGGATAGTTAGTCAATCAAACAAAAGGCAACGTCTATGTGAGTATATTTTCAATAACTAAGTGCTCATTTGTGGTAAGTTACCATGATGTGAAATATTTAGTCACTCGTAAGTCTTCTTGAACTGCTAGTAAAATTATACTGTATATAAGATATAGGCACCGATTTGAAACCAATAGACTATTGCATTAATATCGACACATATCCACATCTTAGCGGAAGGTTACTCTGATTTACCTCACAATAAACCCTGGAGCTCCGCTGATCATGAGTTATCATTAAGTAGAAATAGGATGGATGATTCTGATGTTCGTACAACTTCATCACTTTCAAGATTGTCCGTTAACGACTATCTTACATCAAATTCAGCGAAACCGGACTATTTAAAAGGTGAAATGCATTATATACTATATACTGCGAAATATTTCCTGAAATGTGTAATGTTCCTTTTATTCATTTTGGTATTTATAGTTCTTAAACCAGAAGTATTCCAAAAGACAGTTTTAATGATGCTGACCGATGCTATTACAAAAATAGAAGTTTTAAGTAACAGGGTTGAAGGACTGGCAAACATATCCACTAGTCTTGTAACCCAAGAAATGGAAATTGAAGGTTTTCCGGAATTACCTATAGCTTCAATTGAAGATCTTGAAAACTTAGAACAACTTTTGGAAAATCCTGATATTAGAATTAAAACTGTAAGTGAAACATGGGGACTTCGCAAAAAGCTACGTTATGGAAGGAGTCTTGTTTATGTACACATCTATTGATTGATACTTGTTTTTTAAGATAACTAAGTTTGCATCTTACGGTGGTAGAAAATTGCCTCAATGTTGCAGGGCGATACTAACAAGAGTATTCTCGCACAAGGTAGTTCTCCAATTTAATTGGATTGGTGTAAACGGGAAGTATGCCTTTGAAAAATTACGCACGAAAAACGTCATAATTGGTAAATATCCACAATTACCCTATTTTTGGAAAGCACTTCCCTAGAAACATATTAAAATTGCTGTATATGTGCAGGTGCTGTTTTAAGAAACATCAAAGGAAGCAAAGAGCTGGAAGTTGAGGACGTAATGAAAAAGTGGGTTAGACTCTCTGGTGACAGAGACGGTGGAAGCGCAAGGCGAGAAAAAGGAGGACGCAAACGAAAATGTTCTGACGACGAAGACTACCTAATTCAAATCAATGCTCAAAACTTGTATCTTTCTTGAATAAAACTATGCATTTCAAACGTGTGTTTATTACATTTCATTCTAACATTTAAACTGCAATCAATTTTAAATAAATAGCATTGTCAGCACGCTCTAGTTAATAGTAATTATAGTTTAGAGTAGAAGTAACCATGTCGTACATGGTAAATTTGAGATGGAAACGAGTATGTATAGGCTGACAAGAGAGGTCGGTGATGGAAGGAAAGTGGTAAGGATCGAAAAGAGTTAGTAATGGGAGGAGTATGTAGGAAAGGGTTAGGACCGGTAATGGTCCGTAAGTAGAGGCAAGGAAACGGATTAGAAGCGGCAAGGAGGCGGGTGGTCTGGAGACTGTGTAGAAATGGCAAAGAGGCGGGTGGTCTGGAGACTGTGTAGAAGTGGCAAAGAGCGGGTTCGAACCGGCTAGGAAGTGAGTTAGAAACGGCTTAGAGTCTGTAAGGGCGGTAAGGTGATGGCTAGATGGCAGAGAAGGCGTTTCGCAGGCATTAACAGACGGCAGGGTGTCGGGTAAGAGACGGCAAGGTGTCGGGTAAGAGACGGCAAGGTGTCGGGTAAGAGACGGCAAGGTGTCGGGTAAGAGACGGCAAGGTGTCGGGTAAGAGACGGCAAGGTATCGGGTAAGAGATGGCAAGGTGTCGGGTAAGAGACGGCAAGATGTCGGGTAAGAGACGGCAAGATGTCGGGTAAGAGACGGCAAGGTGTCGGGTAAGAGACGGCAAGGTGTCGGGTAAGAGACGGCAAGTTGAATTGGATAAGACGGGAAAGACGCGTCATAGAGTTGGTAAAGTGCCTGTTCAGTCTAATTAACTTCTACTTTCCCCGGCACTAAGAAGTACTACGGGCCAAGTAGGACATTTCGACTCGATAAAGTGTGGTGAAACGACACTGCTGGCCAACACGCGCCCAGAAGCAATTGGCCCGTTTCTTTTGTGCTACTAGGGAACTTGTCAGTCCGAGAAACCTCCTGACGTCGTGGACGCTGGTTGGTTGTGAAAAATGTTGGACGCATTCAATCTACCTTTTCCCAGGACGTATACCATGCTGACCAACTTCGAATCCCAGGTAATCGATTTCATTGCGTAGGAAAAAGCATTTCCGCAGGTTCAAGGTGAGGTTGGCGTTTCGGAAGACGTCGAGAATTTGACGTAGGTGGTCGAGGCCTTCTTCAACTGTCGTTGTTGGTATGAGGATATCATCCATATACGCTACGGCGATCGTGAATCTCAACGGACCAAGCACGGCATTGACCATCCTCTGAAATACTGCTGGTGCGTTCGTTAGTCCGAAAGGCATCGTCTTGAAGTTATATTGTCCATACGGTGTGATGAACGACGTTTTATCTTGGGACTCTTTATCGACCGGGATCTGATAATATCCTGAAGCCATGTCCAGAGCGGTGAACCATTTATTCCCGCTAAGTCTTTCGAGCTGGTCATCGATAAGAGGTAATGGATAGGCATCTCGTTTCGTAATTTTGTTTAACCCTCTATAGTCGATGCAGAGTCGTTCATCACCCGTCTTCTTTTTGACCACCAGGACAGGACTGGAGTAGGGATAGAATGAATCTTCGATTACGTTGGCCTGTTTCTATTCGGCAACCATGTTCCGGACCTTCTCTCGTTGACTGTGAAGTAAACGATAAGGTCTAAACGTGACGGGTTGGTCAGTCGTCAGTTCGATCGTCATTTTCGTAGCCGTGGTCCTTCCAAGCTCGTAGATGTTGTCTGCAAAGCAGTCGCGGTACTCGGTGATGAGATCATGCAAGGACTGTTTTTGTTTAGCCGATACTGATGGCCCAACGTTGACTTCGGTTATGTCTATCGGTCGCCTTTTACGCTGATCAGTGGCCAGGACCTGAAGTATGGCAGGGTCAATAGACTGTTCTTCGCACCGGTCCACTCTAAGTTCCCTCTGATTGGACTTGAACTGTAAATCCGTGTTCGATACGTTGACGACTGGTAGTATGGTGCATCCATCCGCATCGATGTTCACTATGCTTCTGGCTATGTAGTGTTCTCTCCCAGCCTGTGTTCGTAGCTGGGCTTCGACGTAAACATCCTGATCAAACCAGTTTTCCTCCGTCGTATATAACGCAACCAAACCAATGTAATTGGGTGGTATGACGGTGGCTTCTTTTACCGATAAGCTGACATTCTGTTTGGGTAGTTCTGGTATTTTCATCTTCGTCAGACACTCGTCGTCGTTATCGTTAGTATCATGTTCTTCGTTGAAAAGTCGCGTTGCTTTTCTTCGAATGACGGTGACATGTGGTTTATCGGTGAACGGCTGTTCGACGAGTAAAGGTATGGCTTGAGAGGTGCTGGGTACTACGTAAACTTCAACTGTCCCGCTGGCTTGATCAATGATAATTTCATCCGTAAAGACGCCGATCGGAATAACACGGCCAGCTCCATAGCTGCCTATGGTGCAATTAGATGGTGGTTTTTGATATTCCAGCTGAAGTTCAAGGGCTTTGTCCAGACGGATGGTAACGCATTGGCTTCTCAAATCAACGTACGCTTGAATAGGGTGACCATTGATGGTAGCATCCTTGAAATATTTCAGGTTCGTGTTTTGATTCGATGTATTGTCGTCCAAATGCGCTGACGTGAGATTGGATTTCGATTTGCCTTTGTCCGGACAGTTATCTTATACTGGAATGAGCTGATCTCCGTCACCCCATCGGTGTTGTTGAACTTGAGACGTCCCCTGACCACCTTGTGCCCCGGGTTGTTGGATCGTAGTGACAGCGGCAACGGCTTGTTGAACAGCGGTGGTTATCGCGGCTTGCATGACATCCTGTAGTTCTTTTGCGGTTAGGGTGGCCATGGAAGCGTCTTTAACGGTGGATCGTGTCCCAACAACCATGGAACGTATTCTAACTCCGGTGTTGAACCGAAATGGATTGCTAATCCCACTTCTGATTTGTTAACTTATGTAATTAAAGTGAAAACGAACGTTCTCTCATACCAAGATTTAATTTAATGTTTTTAAATACAAGTTGGGAAGCCAAAATGAACCTCTCCGAGCCGAGACGTATTTACTTTCTAAACACAGGTCCACCAGCCAATGAGATAAACCGGAAGTACATAGTTCAAATTGGCGAAATATTGCCAAGGTCTTTAGCAAAGGCTTAAGCGTTTAACAATTTCCTTTGTATCCTCAATAATTCTAATGAGGACCTAAAATGTTTCAGTGAAGGGTGTATTTAACTTTCGGCTCACTCTGAACCGTTAACACCTCCTATAAGATGAGGTGAAACAAGGTCATTTCTAGTATAAATCTAGGGTATCTTATTTCACAGACCCAATCGTTTCAACACTTGTGGATAGATGAAGAATTAACATCCATATTATCTATTGAATATAAAAAATGCGTTTACACTATATATAAATGTAGTAAAGCTGAATTAAAAAGTAAACACCAAATTTGAAATGTTAATACCAAAAGATGTTCTTGGAATTTAAAGATGAAACAGAGCTTTATAGCTACACAACTACTTAAAGAATCGTAATGCCGAAAAATATTTAAAATATTTCCATTTAATATTCTGCAAAAAGGAAATGTTATCGTTTTGTAAGAGATCTTATCATCCTACTCGCTTTATATTAACTTTGATGTGCGTGTAGTGTTTCGACTCGGATGCAATCTTCATTACTCGTTCTATATAAACTCTCACTTGTGTCATTACATAGAAATAAGTTTATCTTAAATAATTAATTAAATATTAATGATATTAATTATTTTAATCGCCAGTAAATAACTTTAAAAATAGTTAAATCGTTTTAAATAAAGTTGTTCATAATATCTTTCGAAACTTTGCTAATATTGACGTTTAAAGTGAAGGGTACCCTTCTTGCCCGCTTTCTTCAAATTTTGGGGTATATATACGATCCGTTTCCATTATAATAATAGATAAAAACGCATTCGCGTGAACCTTTGGTGGAAGCCCTGCCATTGGGAGGCTAGACGTTTCTCGTAACCCTAGCTGATCGCCGCGTATATCTTAAAACCAAATAATAGATAAAAGCGCATTCGCGTGAACCGATGGTGGAAGCCCTGCCATTGGGAGGCTAGACGTTTCTCGTAACCCTAGCCGATCGCCGCGTATATCTTGATACCAAACGATGACGGTGGAAAAGAAGCCAGAGTGTACTGACCGGCGTCCATGTGGAATGGACAAAAGACCTGAAGATGGTGGTGCATAGAAGCTGGTGTCAGTGTGGAATTGACGAAGAACAGAAGATGGTGGTGCATAGAAGCTGGTGTCAATGTGAAATTGACGAAGAACAGAAGATGGTAGTGCATAGAAGCTGGTGTCAATGTGGAATTGACGAAGAACAGAAGATGGTGGTGCATAGAAGCTGGAGTCAAGATAAAATTGACGAAGAACAGAAGTTGGTGGTGCTTGGAAGCAAGCACGTACAGACTAGTGTCCATGTGGAGTGGACGAAAACCAAAGCTGGTGGTGTTGGAACTCAAGTAGAATAGCCAGAGGAGACAAACCCAAATTTCCGTGAACTGTCAATGCAGTCCGGAAATTGGGAACACGTTTGCTCCGATACGCAAACTGCGAACGCGGTCACGTGGGGTCTGACAGACAGACACGGCCGGTGTAATACCTCTCACGTGACATACGTCACTCGGAGAGGTAAAAAGTGAAAAAAAAAGTTACAGTAACGTAGCGGGCCGGTCTCGAACGACTATATCTCGATTACAAAATATTTTCCTTATATATAGCTTAACACAGCGGGTTTAAATAAATCGTTAGTGTATTAAAAATAGTTAGTCTACAGTTTTTTTTCATGAACGATAACATGTGAATGCATCTTGATAAAAAATCTAGGCCCGGCGCGGCCGTGTCTATTTTGGCCTGACGGAATTTGCATCACAAAAAATAGGCGAAAATATCTGGCCGTTAGTTCACTTACTATTTTGGCCTGCTAATTCTGACGCCCGAAAAACAGGCCTAAATAGTAGGGCCCGCGCGGCCGTGTCTATTTTGGCCTGAGGGAATTTTAAGCTCAAAAACAGGCGAAAATAGCTGGCCGTTAGTTCACTTGCTATTTTGGCCTGATAATTTTGACGCCGGAAAAACAGGCGTAAATAGGAAGGTCCGCGCGGCCGTGTCTATTTTGGCCTGGTAATTTCGCCGCCCGAAAAACAGGCTTAAATAGTGTAGGAGGACGACGGAGCTATTTAGGCCTAGCCTGAAAAACAGGCCTAAATAGCTCCGTCGTCCTCCTACACTATTTAAGCCTGTTTTTCGGGCCAAAATAGTAGGCCGCTTAGGGGCCGGCTAATTAGGCCCGAAAAACAGGCATAAATAGCCCATGGACTATTTCCGCCCCGAAAACAGGCCGAAACAGACACTACGAAAAGCGCATTACTTGTGCCACAGCTTGTTGAACAACCCAATATTGATGACTGTATCAATGATGATAATGAGGTTATAGACAACGAAGCAAATTTTCAAACTAAAAAGGTTGAATATGAGAACACTCTAAACAATTTACAGAAAGAGGCTGCCTTAATGATACTTGAGCTCCGCGAACATCACAAATTGCCTCTAAATGTATCTACTAGTATTTCCAATAGTTTTGCTGGATTACTGGAAAATTGTATTGAGGCCTGTATGAAATTTACAGCGTCAAATAAGGATAATGAAACTATTAGTGAAATATATGCCTCTAAAATATCGCTTACTGTTTTAGGGGTTGTTAAAAGCAACTTTCTTCTTGAAATATATTGTAGAGAAAATTTAAATTTAGTTGAGCCCGTGGAGTTTATTCTGGTAACCGAAAGAATTGGTGGAAAGACATATAAAAATAGATTTAGCTATGTACCTATAATATCAGTCCTTAAACATTTACTTTCTCATTGTGACGTTTGGCGGGAAATCACAAAAGAGGAAAAGGAGAATAGTTCGCATTTAATCACTGATTTTGATGATGGTGAAATTTGTAAAAGCAACCCCCTATTTTCTAACAATCCCCGCTGCTTGAGGCTTCATTTCTATTTGGGTGAAGTCGAGTTAAACAATCCATTGGGAGCTAAACGAGGGAAACTTAAGGTTACCCTTATTTATTTTATGCTTGGAAACTTGAATCCTTTATATCGCAGTAAACTGAGCTGCATTAAATTGCTTTGGTTGTTAGGTACCCGTTAGTAAAAAAATACGGTTATAGTAAGATTTAAAAGCCACTCTTAGATGATTTAGAAATTTTACAGACATGTGGCTTTGATTTTAAGGGAATGATGATTAAACGTGGATTAGCTTCTATTTCGGGTGATAACCTTTCAAGTCACAGTATCGGAGGTTTTATGCAATCATTCTCTACCGGCCGTATTTGTAGATACTGTATGACGAAAAAAGAAAACATTTCTCATTGTTTCGAAGAGAAAAACATGATTGTAAGAAATGAAGTTGTACACGCTTATCACTTTGATGCAATTCTAGATAACCCTGACAACTGTTCTATCTATGGAGTTAAAGGTCCCTCTCCATTTGCTATTCTTCCACATTTTAAAGTTAAGGAATCACTTCCTCCTGACCTCATGCATGACTTTTTCAAAGGAGTAGCACCAAAAGTAATGAAAGTTATTATATGCCACATTATCAAATCAGGTTTTTTAGACTTAGATGGAGTTAATGAGAAAATACAAAATTTTCCCTATGATAGTTTGCATTTAAAAAACAAAAGTGTACCCATATCCCAACACGTTCTCAAAGGAAAAGGATCTTTAATTGGTACCGCAGCTCAAAAAAAACCCTCTTTCATCTTTTCCTTTCATTTTTGGTTCGTCAGTTCCGTATGATGATATATTTTGGCCCATGCTTTTAACCCTATCAACAATTTCAGAAATAATAACAGCTCCTGTAGTAAATTTGAACTGGCTACCGTACTTGTATGATCGACTAATTGAATTTAATGAGATGGATAAAGAAATTCCTGATGCAGCATTTACACCCAAAATGCTTTAACGTGTAATTTCAGGATTATTCAAAATTTAAACTATTCACATCCATTTATTAACTTCTACCAAGCAATACCTAAAAATTCCTCGTTACACTAAATTTTAAATTCTTAAACCTCACCCTTGACCTCCTTTGTGGAGACACGGATACATTCACTCTATAGTATTGTCCGTAGGACCTAAAGTACATAGAGCTGTGCAGGTGTTGACCGTGGGTACCGCTAAGCTTACATTGTTAACCAGTTTAAAAATGAAAAGTAACGGTCCATTCCCCTCACGAACTTTAACAACCCTATCGGGGGAAAACCAAAAAGGCGAGGATTTGAACGTTGCCATGTTGTTGAAAAATAAGTCTTTTGTTATATGTTTTTGTAAATATCCATGAACTTTTATAAACCTTGTAAACTAAAAAGCTAATACGAGTGCAACGCGTCAATATGACTGGTGCGCGAGATGAGATTTGGGTGATTTTGATTGGCAGTGACCAATTGTGGTTTCAAGTACCTTAAAATCTATAAATAGGACCGAACAGGTCCTAAAAAGACAGAGAGAGACGTGTCAGATTCGAAGAACGGGACAACTCTTTTTCCGAGAAATAGCGCGAGAAGGCGAATTACGGACGAGAAACGGGAAGGCGAATTAGGGACAAAGGATGCCCGTCATCCCTTAACCAGCAGCAGCGCTAATTGGGAACCCCAACACGTCTATGGACAAATCCCTTTATCGTTAATTATACTTAAATCTAAATAAGCCCCTAGACAACGATCTCTATATTTACCGCAAGCCCAAATAGTGCCAGCTTAGCGGACGCCCGGACCACCATTATACTCTAAATGAATCATTTGTAGCGTAGCAGGAAAATAGCGTTACAAATTTGGGGGTCCGTCCGGGATCACATGTGTTAATAACAATAGCAATGACTACTAATTGAATTCCCCTTTTTGACCGATTACGTAAAATTCGTAGAGTATCTCACATATCCCTGAAATCCCATGTTTTTGCACGATTGTGCCTATTTTTTTAAATATTTTGGTAGGAATTTTCCCTAGTTTTTTTTATATATGTATATATATTTATGTGACCTTTTCAGAGTTAGGGAATTACTCTAGTGAAAATTGTTATTCGTCAATATTGGCTAATTATATCCCTCTTTTACTTATTGTTATGAACCGATCAAGTGATAAAGCCCATAAAGCTTATAGCGACCGTCTAAGAGCAGCCCGTTTGGAAAGTAGAAACCAAAGTAGGCTATCACTCCCCGTAATAATTAAAACTAAAACTAAGAAGTCTAAATCCACCATAAAACAAACCCCAATCACCATGTCAGTCAGCCCTAGCTCCTCCCGAAATAATTCTCCGGTTAGGACAATTGCCCTCACACCACAATTGGGTATTCCCCCCTTTACCAGTATGGCTAATTTAAGCACTAACGTTAGTAACACTACTCTAGCGGGAGGATTACCCCTCAATCCGTTAGGAAGCGGTTTCAGCAACGCCCCCGGCCTACCAGGTATTAATATCAGTAGTTTTTCAGGGAGTAGCCAGGTCTCAAACCCATCTATTTTTACGAATGCTAACCCCCCTCCTGTAGTGAATACCACAAGTACTAGCGCAAATCTTACTCCCAGCGGCTCAGCCACAGTATCAATCCCAGGAGATGTGCTTACCCAAATTCTTAATCAGCTATCGTTGTTATCTACTCAAAATCAACAAGATGCCATTGCGATAGCGAACCTTCAGAATCCAAACGTTCCTACCCTTAATCAAACCTCGGTAGGTTCCGGCCCAAGCCTAACAGGCCCCCCTAGCAATCACCCCATTAACACCAATCCAGTTTTTATTCCTCCACTACCCGCTAATGCAATAGTACCGAGTAGCCCAGCCTTATCAGTTTGTCCACAACAACCACCTGCTAGTCAGATAAATTCAAGTCAGGCACCCGCTTCATGGGTCCCGCAATCGGTGGTTCCGAATAGCACTCCCCATTTGCAGACTAATATTCCCGCTGCCGGCGTTAGCCCTTTGTCCGTAGCGCCCCCTACCAACTCGGCCTTTTTGTCTCAACCTCTAAATTGCCCACCTCCCACTCCCTTCATGTTCTCTAATCCTTAACCGGCGCCAACTTCTGCAGGAAATCCAACCGATTCTGGACCTAAGCTATTCCTCTGTAGAATAAAACAAAGAGACTGACATATAACGTCCCAGAGGCTATGTTTTTTCAGCATTGGGTTCCTACACTCTTAACAGGCCCTGCCCTAGAATGGTTTTATAATCAGAACAACATCACACCTTTTAGTGATTGGACTTATTTTGAGTACGCCTTGCGTGCTAGATTTGAGAGAAAAGAAAATGACGAACACATTAAAGGGAAAATCACTGACCGGCTGCAAAGAGCCCAAGAATCAGTTCATGAATTCGCCGAAGCCATTTTAAAATTATGCAACCAATTAGTTAATCCCCCAACCGAAAAGAAGCAAATTAAATATGTCTTCCGAAATATGAGAGATGATCTAAAGCCCTATCTAGCTACTAAGACTTATACAACTCTCCGGGAACTCCTAGACGATGCCTCTAGCGTAGAAAGGTCAGTGACCAAACAGAAACGTAGCGCAGTCCCCCCAGCTCCCATTCAAAGTCCGCCCGCTAATCACCCAAAATACAATAGCGGGCCGATCTCCAATAATTCGTGGCGCTCAAAGCCAGCCTATAACCCTGTAAACCCAATTCGAGGAAATAATTATCAGTCTTCTTCTAATCAGAATACCCAACCAAAGACTATAGCTCCTAGCACCCCTAACCAAAGGTGGGTCCCAACTTGCCACAAATGTGGAGAAAGTGGACACATTAGTCCCGCTTGTCCCACGTACCCGTCTAGCTATATGCCACCCATCAATCCTCCACGGTCGGGAAACGCCTACCCGGCTGGTGCCCCCGGGTCCGGCAGCCAGCCTGTGTCGCAATCCATGATAGAGACCCCGAGACCGCAAAACCCAAACCCTTCTGTTTAGACCAACCGGCATCCAAACCTTTTGAGACCGAATCACAAGATTTTTTGAACATTTTCCTAGGAACACTTCCATGTCTAGCACTTGTAGATGGAGGCTCCACACACACACTAATTAGTACAGAATTGAAACCCATATTAGAAACATTAGGCTATGCAACCGAGAACTCCTCAGTACTGGCACTACATCAACCAGATGGAACTCTTTTAGCTACTCACGGAACAGTAAAACTACCTATTTGTCTACCCCGTAAACAAACTGATTTTCAGGCAGTATATGTGTCCGGCCTTCTTACCATTCCGTCTTAGGAAAGGATTTTTTGCGCCATGTAGGAATGATAATAGATTACGGAAGCAATAATTTTAGATGTAGCGGAGATTTAGAATCGAGCTTTTGTACTATCAGGAGCCCATTAAGTACTGGCCGCCTTTCTGCAATTAATCATCTCATTCCAAACGAAAGCGTAACAAATTCTCCAAATTTTATTGACGAGGAAGGCATATCTAAGACTTTAGCTGCAGTTTCCCTACCGGCTGATCAATTTCAAGCCTTAAAGAATACTGTTTTCAAATATAAACAAATTTTCTCCACCGTCCCAGGTAGAATCTCCAGTGTAGAGCATTACATAGACCTTACTAACCCGAGGCCAATTTCTACTCCCCCTATCGAGTATCACCCCCGAAACGTATTTTAATAGACGAAACGATCAATGAAATGCTAGAGCAGGACATTATTGAACCGTGTAACGGTCCTTGGGCAAGCCCCATTATAATTATCCCTAAAAAGGATGGAGGTTCGCGTCTTTGCATAGACTATAGAAAAATAAATGGAGTCAGCCGTCGAGATGTTTACCCGTTACCAAGGATTGACGATATCCTAGAATCCATCCACACCCCAAAATATATTACTACTCTCGACATGCGGGCGGGATATTGGCAAGTCAAACTCCATGAAGCCCACCGCGATATGGCGGCCTTCATTACCCATCGTGGTCTTTTTCGGCCTAAGGTCTTGATGTTCGGAATGACAAACGCGCCCGCCACTTTCCAAAGAATGGTAAACTCGCTCTTTGCACATCTTACAGGGCGGGGCGTTTGTGCATACCTCAATGACTTAATTATCGCGTCCCAGGATTTTAACAGCCACCTGAGTACCTTAGCCGAGGTTTTTGACCGCCTTATGCGAGCCGGTCTAACTATAAAAGCCTCTAAGACCCAGTTTTGTCAGAGTGAAAGTAAAATTTTGGGGCATATAGTATCTGAGTCTGGGATTCAAGTTGATCCCGACAAAACTAGCACTATTCGCGATTTTCCCGCGCCTCAGAATATAAAACAGTTAAGACGATTCCTCGGAATGGCTTCATACTACCGTAGATTTGTGGAAAATTTCTCAAAGGTAGCTAGTCCTTTAAACCTATTATTAAAGAAAGAGTTCAAATGGCATTGGCAAACAGAACAAGAATCGGCTTTTAATATTTTAAAGGAAAAGTTAGGTTCTGCCCCCATTTTGAGCAGTCCCGATTATAACCACGCTTTCGTCATCCATACTGACGCCTCAAATGTAGGGTTAGGCGCGGTTCTAAGTCAATTAATAGATGGGAAAAAGCGCGTCGTGCAATATGCGAGTAGATCCCTCAACGCCGCCGAAAGGAATTATTCTGCAGTCGAAAGGGAAGCGTTGGGTGTGCTATTCGCAGTGGAAACCTTTCGCCCTTATATCGAGGGCACTCGTTTCGAACTTTTCACGGACAATAATGCCATTAAATGGCTACACAAAGCCCCCGACCCAACTGGAAAGTTTGCCCGGTGGAACGCTCGGCTTCAGTCCTTTGACTTTAGCATCACCCACGTCCCTGGTACCAGTAACGTCGTAGCCGACGCTCTTTCGAGAATCCCTGAAGCTACCGAACTTGGTCACGTGGCCGCCGTAACCGGAGGTGACTCGCCGGCCCTAGTGCGTTTTGACAACGACGAGCTCATTATGGCCCAAGGTTCGGACGAAAAGCTAGGCCCCCTAATTTTATACCTGGAAAGCAATCAGTTACCCCAAGATAAGGAGTTACGGGTTTGGGTGGAGGACAGCGCTATTCACTGTGACATTAGAAATGAAATACTCTATAAAGACACGGGAAAAGTGGACGTGTACGGATGGTACAACTTTAAAATTCTAGTTCCTCCCTCTTTAAGAGCCAGATTACTCTACGTTACCCACGATATACCGTCAGCTGGACATCTGGGCATTAAAAAGACCATCAAACGGCTTCAAAGCCAATATACATGGGAGGGGATGACCTTGGATATTACCCGCTACTGCAGGTCTTGTACCATTTGTCAAACCGTCAAGGCCCCTAATCAGGCACCTCCGGGTCTTATGAAGCCGAATGAGGTTGTCAAACCTTGGTCGGTAATCTCCATTGATTTAAAAGGACCCTTCCCTCGATCTAAACGAGGATTCAAGTACAGACTGTTAAAGAAGTCTTTGCGCGTTGCAGTTTTTGCACATATTTTACTATATTTCGAAAATTATGCCAGCTAGCGCTCTGGAATAAATTGCATTATAATAATTTTTCAATTCTCTTTCATATTTTATCCGTTTCATAGTTGTCCATTGCAAACTTTTACCGGAAACCGGAAGTGTCCAAATTAGCAACTTTTTAAATATTGGATTCTCGCGGTTATAAATGCGATTTTCGGATTCCTTGGGGTCGATTCATATTTGAAAAGTTTTCACCAAATTCAATTCGGATGAATAGGTCACGAGTAATCAGCCTTTATTCAAAATCTGGCAACTTCGATTTAAATGGCGATAATTAATAATCGAGAATCGAATCTTTGTCGAAATAATGCTTGTTAGATGTTATGGCGCTTTATGCATATATATATGTTAGGTCTTGTGGCGCAATGCTTTGAAACAAATCCGTCGTTCATTAAGAGAAAACCCGCGTATTTTGAAGAGGATAAGCGGTTTGAAAAAGTTGTCAATTGGGCCATGACATAATATCTAGAACTCATTAATTATGTCTGGGTCTTCAGCCCGACTCATTGCAGCCCAGTGAAAATTTCATTCATGATGGCATATGCGCTGCACGAGAGACCTTCAAATAGACAAATTTGACTATTCCATATATATAAAACAACTTCAGAGGAGATAGCTTTCAAGCTAGGAACATTCGCTACACCATTGAGCGTCGCTAAACGGAACCTAGTGTTGTCTATAGCTTTGTTGAAAATAAGTATATAAGGTTTAAATTGATGTGCATTTTTGTATGAATATTTTTTAAAGAATTAGGCCTAATCACGCGCGCGCGAAATATTCATGCTTTTTGTTTGCATTAATTTGTGTTTTATATATTTTTGTAGACTTTGGATTATTATTGTTCCTTGCAAAACAGTATAGATAGCTTTAGTCGGATATTTTGTATAAGAAAAATAAATATAACTGCTTTAAATAGAATCTTTGACCGAAGGGATCGGTTCGCTTGAAAAACAAAGTAGAAAGACTAGTTAGTTTGGATAGGACTGTTCAAAGATTCAGGGTATTATATGAAATGCACGTGCACTGTTTCAAAGTTAAGATTAAGAAAAATAATAGAGAAAATGAGGGGATAGAATAATAAGGGTAAAGGCCGATGCTCTGGCCATAAATGCAATTGGTAAAAACAAAACTAAACTTTTAATATGGGGTGGAAAATAGAAATTGAACTTTGAGACCGAGAAAGAAGTTAGGAATCCTCACTTGGACTTGCCAAAATGACTGAATTTTTTTATGGAAATGAAAACCACCCTTAGCAACTTTATTTTCTATAAAAAAAACTAATGGAGGGATCTCTTTGAAATTTTAACCACAAATTCAGGGTCCGAATTTAAGGTCAGTGGAATTTTTTCAAAACAATTAATACAATACAAAAAAAACTACATCCAAACAAAAAACCCTACTTATACATTAAGAGCAGTATGAGGTCTTATCTAAGAGAGCTACCGCTCTCCTAGAATTAGGAGGTAAAGCATTGTAATATTCAACAGATCCGCCCGGTTCGCTGGTATTCTTTTCTGCGTAACATTAACCAGCCCTAATCGTGACCGGTATTAATATAATTAATAAGCTAACAATTTTTCTTATCTAACATAAAAAATAGTTTTAGTGTATGGTTTCAGGCTCTGAAGGACAATTGGCCAGCCCATGCGTCCCGACTCGTTGCAAGATTTCGGGCGAACGAAGGAAGTGACGCTTTTCACGGGGCCGCTCTTTCGCCAGACTTGAACCCTATTTAGTGTTTATGTCTCATTGAATAAAAGAAGTGTTTAAGGGCTAGGGGAGGTTAAGTTAAATATTAAGCAACAATTGAAACTGAAACTGAAAGTGACAGTCTTGTTTGTAATAAATAGTTCAATAAAGCAAACGAACTATCTTTAATTTAAAACTCGAAGGAAGTCTTATAATTTGAAACTCGTAGGAAGTATAGTTATTTGAAAATTTTTCTCCAAATTTTATTAATATTTGTCAGCTTTAACTAATTATTAATAAAGATAATAAAAGTTTCCGAAAAATTCTTCAAAAAAGGCATGTCTTCTTTCCCTCATAATAAGTCTTAAAACACAAAATGCCCTAATATCCCCATTACTCCCTAACTGCATTTATCAAACCCGAAGTAATATAATTATATAAATGATCGAGCAAGTAACTGCATTGATGTTTTTTTCACTACTCCTCGATGCCCAAAAATAGTGTTTTTGCCATAGAAAATAAACAAAAGGAGTAGCAGACCAGCAGCGCAGAGACTGACTTCAAGTTTTTACCGTTCGGGCTCGTTTTAGCTGTTAGCTGTGATTTTCAGTTGTGATCATTGTTACCGGCTTTCATTTTTTTTTTCATTTAATTTTTTGGCTTTTCCATCGGTAGCTTTGAACGTCAGTTGTGAAATTCGCCTTTGCCCATGCTTTGGTTGTGGTCGGCTTTATTATTAAGCCTCACCTGGGACGGCGAAAAATACGTAATTCCTATTCCTTTATACCTCTGTCGCTATGACCCGCCTCTTCTTTCATATGTCACCGTCCCGAGGAGGGGGGTCCGGGACTTTGAAGCGCGCCTAGATTACTCTGTTCCCTATTCCTACCTCTAAAATAAAATCTTTCAATGGTCTGACATTTGCTCTATACCCGGGAGGCTATGGCTCCGTTTAGCGAAGCTCAATCGCGTAGCGAACCTTTCTAGCATACAAGCCATCTCCTCTGAAGTTGTTTCTCAAATGGAATAGTCGAATATGTCTATTTGAAGGGATCTCGTGAAGCGCATATGCCATCATCAATGAGATTTTCACTAGGCAGCAATGAGTGGGGCTGAAGACCTAGACGTAATTAATATGAGTTCTAAATATTATGATATCATGGCCCAAATAACAATATTTTCAAACCGCTTCTCCTCTTCAAAAGACGCGAGTTTTCTCTTAAAGGGAGGGGGAAGTGGAAATTAAAGTGATTTTTTATCGGTTCTTATAAGACCAGTCTGCATAATGAAAAATTTAGGAAATACCTCCCATTGATTTTAATATTCAAATTAGGCTAAGATTTTATGAATAATTTTAAATAAGGACCTCCGACCAATCGCGTAACGCCGTGCCTTTTTGTTAACAAAATTCTCGAGGCACGCTCCATGTCTCGCGCCACAATTGTCACATCAAGCAAATTTTTTCAAATCTCGAAATAAATTGATTCAACACGAAACGTGCCACGAGAAAATTGTTTATAAAAGGACAGGGCTCTACGCGGTTGGTCGGAGATCCTCATTTAAAATTATCGATGAAATTTCAAACTAATTGACGTATAAAAATCGTTCGGTGTTATTTCCTGGATAATTCACTATGCAGATTGGTCTTATAGAAGAATCAATAAAAAAATTACTTAATTTTCCACTTCACCATCCCTTTAATGAGCGTCTGAATTGTTTCAAAGTATCGCGCCACAAGACCAATCATATATATATGCATAAAGTGCCATAACATCTAACAAGCATTATTACGACAAAGATTCGATACTCGATTATGAATTATCGCCATTTAAATCGAAGTTGCCAGATTTTGAATAAAGGCTGATTACTCGTGACCTATTCATCCGAAATGAATTTGGTGAAAACTTTTCAAATATGAATCGACCCCAAGGAATCCGAAAATCGCATTTATATCCTCGAGAATCCAATATTTTCAAAGTTGATAATTTTGACATTTCCGGTTTCCGGTATAAGCAGTGATGGGCACTATCATATCTTTTTTGAATCTGATACTTTATTTGATAGTTGGAAAAAAATCTAGCTATCATTTGACCGGTTTTGATAGTGATAGATCAACCTAAATGATATGCATGAAAAAATTGAGTTTGAAAGTTCCGATTCCTAAGGAATTTTTTTGATACTTTTCCTGATTCATTAGTTTTTAAGAATATTTAATTTGATTTAAATTTGATAGGTAAAAATATTTGAAAGCAAAAATGATATTTCTAATATATTTAATAAAATTTTAGTGAATTCCTTCCTTCCCTCTTCCCGGTATACAGCAGCGGTAGGTCATAAGATGGTCTACGAACCACGTGAGACAGTGAGATGGGAGGCCGAGGGCAAGGCTGAACTAGAATTGGGTTTCTCCCTTCTACGGAGAGCTTTAACTCCTCACCCTCGCATATTTTACAATGAGCTCGTCCAGTTCAGTCGTTTTCTAACTCTCGCCACCCCTCCCACGGTCCCACCCTCCCGGTGTGAACGAAAGTTTCAAGCGATGGACAATATGCCGAAGGAATGAAAGGCTGTAACTCCTCAGTTATTTTGAAGCTGTCCCTTTTCGCGGTATTTCTCCCTCCGAAGCTGGCCTGCAGATTCATTGGATTGTTTCCGCTAATCGGTTTATTTATTCTAGTGATCAGTCAAAAGAAATTACACATAAAATTAATCGGAAATTTCGCGGTAGTAACTAAGCTCCTTCTCCTTATGTCTGTTATCTATTTCATCAAGGGAACTTGTAAAAACCTATCGTTTTAGTCATCGGCTTGGCTTGAACACGTGACTTTTTTTAAGTTGCGTTTGAATTTTAATGTGTTTAGTATGATATTGAGACGGTGAGAGTTCGCCATTTGATAGGTATAAAAATTGATTGGTGCAAAACTAAAATATTTTTATAGGTATAAAAATTGATAGGTGCAAAATCCAAAATATATTGATAGGTAAAAAATTTATAGGTGCGAAATCCAAAATATTTTGATAGGTACAAAATTGATAGGTGCGAAATCCAAAATATTTTGATAGGTAAAAAATTGATAGGTACGAAATCCAAAATATTTTGATAGGTAAAAAATTGATAGGTGCGAAATCCAAAATATTTTGATAGGTAAAAAATTGATAGGTGCGAAATCCAAAATATTTTTATAGGTAAAAAATTGATAGGTGCGAAATCCAAAATATTTTTATAGGTAAAAAATTGATAGGTGCGAAATCCAAAATATTTTGATAGGTAAAAAATTGATAGGGGCGAAAACAAAAATATTTTGATAGGTAAAAAGATATATCGAAATAATTGTGCCCAACACTGGGTATAAGTATGCAAAGGACAACTGTGAAACGGGTAAAATATGAAAGAGAAATGCAAAACTTTTTTAACGCACTTTATTCCAGAGCGCTAGCTTGAATAGTTTTTGAAATATAGCAAAATATGTGCGAAAACTGCAACGCGCAAAGACTTTTTTAACAGTCTTTACATTTGGATTATTTAGACGCTCATGTCGAAACTTATTCTGTAGAGCTGTAATCCAACTACCCTATTAAAATAATGGTAATTAATTTGAGATCTTTAACAATTTAAAATATATATCAATATCCACTCATAAATATTCAATTGCTAATTTGGTATGGCGCTTGGGTGGTGGGGTATAAATCAAGCTCATACGCTTATTCACCTCTATCTGTCCAACAATACACCCTCCCTGTTGCCATGCCTGCTCAAATTTATTGGTGGATATTGATAGACTCATGATTTTATGTTCATAGCCGCTAGTGCCAGTCAGCCTGTCTCTCAAAAATGGATATTTCTCAATCAAAGCTTCTCCTATGTTCTGGTAATCACGCCCAGTAGGGTACCTAGAATATATAAAAATTTATAGGGTATTTGTACTTAAGAATGAGTTCAAAATAGCGAGTAAACTGAACGTATAATATTGTGACGGCCAATTTCGCTAGGCATTGGTGAAACTAGTCATTAAGATATATTTTCAATTTAATAAAAATCTTACCAAGTATATTTGTTAACATCCTCGAACAAGGTTTTTACCACTTGAGTTGAAAATTTTCGCTGGAATATTTTCGAATCCTTGTTTTTAATGAGGTCCGTCACAACTGTGCTTAAACTTGGAACAACATATATCCTTGGCAGTTTTGATAACATCGGGCAGTGTCTAGTATCATCGGATGGCAGTCCAGCTCCTCCGTTCCGACTTTCGATTCCTCCGTTCCCACTTTCGGTTCCTCCGTTCCCACTTTCGACTCCTTCGTTAACTTTTCCGACTCCCGATGGTCCGGCTTCAGAGGGCCTATGATTCAAACGTACATTAGTATACCTTAAATTGAACTAAATGGATACTTTCTAACAATATCTTTTAAACTGATGATTTGTTTGGGAAATTGAAACTTTGTTTTGTCTGCAGAGGACTAAATTCAACAAATTACGATTTCTAAAATCATTTCCAAATTGAACATAAAAGAAACTTACTCATTATGCAAAACAGCCGTTTCTTTTTTGACTTTCTCCAATATTAAGTTTAGTCTGGATGTGGTTGGGGGGGAGACCTTCAACTTCCAGATCGTGGTCCACCCACTCTTTGAAAATATCATTTTCAAATACTTGGACGATTTTAATCGAATCTACATTAAATAAATCTTGCAGCTTCTTCAGAAATTCTTTTGCGGATAGTTCGTTGCATTGAAATTTTTTTTTTACTTTCTTCACATGTCACATGGTACAGAAGTAGAGTCATTCTATAACAATTCAGTCTTGGTTAATTAGTTTATGGTTTAGACACACATTTTCTTGACCCAGCCTATATATTTGCAAAGGCCAGCTGTCAATTTCGTCACCACGATTCATATTATGCCATTTTTTTCTTCGTTTACAGTGTATGCATTATAGTGTTCTAAATATTTTGTACAGTGACCAATTCTACCACACATATGCCATAACTCGTTAATTTTAACCATGTAATATAGCCTTAGGAAAACGCACTCGTCCTTACAGTTTAAAGGGTATAAATAGCCTACTTTGTAACATACGGAATTGTAACATACTTCCAAGGAAATCTGTTCAACATTGGATTCAAAGTTTATAAATTTCTTAAGTACAGTTTTTAGTCCCTGTGGTAGTTGATCAAATTTCAAGTTGGAAGGTTATAATAATCGCCAGTTTCTAAACCGTTTTCACTACTTTGCTCCCAGCATTGGAGAAACTGGTGGCGTTTACAAGTGTGGAACTAATGTTTCTAAAATTTCTAGACATGCTTGCGCCAAAGACGTATTAGAGGTCCATAAATTTTAATTAATCTCGGGTAGTGAATAAGATAATGCATTGTAACGCTATTTTCCTGCTACGCTACAAATGATTCATTTAGAGTATAATGGTGGTCCGGGCGTCCGCTAAGCTGGCACTATTTGGGCTTGCGGTAAATATAGAGATCGTTGTCTAGGGGCTTATTTAGATTTAAGTATAATTAACGATAGGAAATTGAATATTGCCATATCAGAATTTAACATATTTATTCTATCAATTAAGCAAGTAAAACACTAGCTAACACTACGTACGTACGGAAATACTAAAAAGTAATAAACTAACAATTAAACTTAAGACTAACAGATGTGGTAATAAGGTAAACAGAACAATGGACCATTTTAGGCCGTCGTAATTAAAATAGAGTTTTGAATGGTACTTAAGTGGTTGGGTTTCATCGAGGTCCGTTGTTAGAGCACTGTGTATAAGTTCGTTCCGGTGACGCGGCACAATGGGGTACGGTTCACTCTGCTGTGGACGGGAACATCGAGATCAGTACGGCGGAGGGAATCGTTCCGGATCCGCTTGCGGAGGGTTGTTTATGGCGTTCACGCGAATCCGTGATAAGTAACTTTTATATCGTGAAGCGTTAACGCGTACGCGGGACCCTTCTAGGTCCGGAAAGACTAGCTCGTACGTGGGAGCGGCGACTTGGGCCTCGTAAACGTGGCCGATTTGTCCATAGACGTGTTGGGGTTCCCAATTAGCGCTGCTGCTGGTTAAGGGAAGACGGGCATCCTTTGTCCCTAATTCGCCTTCCCGTTTCTCGTCCGTAATTCGCCTTCTCGCGCTATTTCTCGGAAAAAGAGTTGTCCCGTTCTTCGAATCTGACACGTCTCTCTCTGTCTTTTTAGGACCTGTTCGGTCCTATTTATAGATTTTAAGGTACTTGAAACCACAATTGGTCACTGCCAATCAAAATCACCCAAATCTCATCTCGCGCACCAATCATATTGACGCGTTGCACTCGTATTAGCTTTTTAGTTTACAAGGTTTATAAAAGTTCATGGATATTTACAAACGAGGAATTTTTAGGTATTGCTTGGTAGAAGTTAATAAATGGATGTGAATAGTTTAAATTTTGAATAATCCTGAAATTACACGTTACACTCTCCCCCGCTTTAAGTCTCATGTCCTCATGAGATCACATGGTCAGACAGGGATAGCACTGACAGGGGTAAACACTTAGAATTTAAAAAAAATAACTGGCGCACCAATAAGAGCATCTCTCATATCCACAGGTATACCATGCAATCAAATTTTGAATATAAATAACATGGGGCAGCAAGCATAAACAAAAAAAATATTAACTGGACTGTCGAGGGTCCCGCACCTACGGTACGCAACCATCCAGAAAAAAAAATATCTATGGTTCTTGGGGTTTTGTGAGACCTTCTAAGGGATAGAACCTGGAATATACATTGTTGGATTGAAATATGAAATTTTCATAGGTCACGTCATTTACGCGACAATCCATTATAATAATAAGATAATTAACAGGGTTTTATAGAACCTCTTAGAGCAGATT
Source organism: Phalangium opilio (assembly GCF_054372755.1). Taxonomy (NCBI): domain Eukaryota; kingdom Metazoa; phylum Arthropoda; class Arachnida; order Opiliones; family Phalangiidae; genus Phalangium; species Phalangium opilio. The sequence goes on along the minus strand of NW_028324159.1, from coordinate 54,978 downwards.
TGTTCGGGTGTCGAGACAATCATAAATAAACATGTAGTGTGATGGGTTTTAGGGAAATTAAGGGTGGCCCCCGTTTGGTTTCGGGATTCTTGGTCGCAAGTTGTATCCACCAAAGGGCTTGGGATCCTTTGCATTTGGAATGTGAATTGCGGGATCGCTAGTGCCATCGGCCAAATCAGAAGCTTGTAAAATATGGGCGGTTCGAGGTACAAATAGCTTTAAATCTCTTATGTGAAACGTGCCTTTAAGAGGACGTCCGTTCCTGGTCTCTAACTTATAGGTTAAAGGAGATAACTTAGCCGATATTCGAAAGGGGCCATTGTATAATGTCCTGCTCTAGCATTTCATTGATCGTTTCGTCTATTAAAATACGTTTCGGGGGTGATACTCGATAGGGGGAGTAGAAATTGGCCTCGGGTTAGTAAGGTCTATGTAGTGCTCTACACTGGAGATTCTACCTGGGACGGTGGAGAAAATTTGTTTATATTTGAAAACAGTATTCTTTAAGGCTTGATATTGATCAGCCGGTAGGGAAACTGCAGCTAAAGTCTTAGATATGCCTTCCTCGTCAATTAAATTTGGAGAATTTGTTACGCTTTCGTTTGGAATGAGATGATTAATTGCAGAAAGGCGGCCAGTACTTAATGGGCTCCTAATAGTACAAAAGCTCGATTCTAAATCTCCGCTACATCTAAAATTATTGCTTCCGTAATCTATTATCATTCCTACATGGCGCAAAAAATCCTTTCCTAAGACGGAATGGTAAGAAGGCCGGACACATATACTGCCTGAAAATCAGTTTGTTTACGGGGTAGACAAATAGGTAGTTTTACTGTTCCGTGAGTAGCTAAAAGAGTTCCATCTGGTTGATGTAGTGCCAGTACTGAGGAGTTCTCGGTTGCATAGCCTAATGTTTCTAATATGGGTTTCAATTCTGTACTAATTAGTCTGTGTTTGGAGCCTCCATCTACAAGTGCTAGACATGGAAGTGTTCCTAGGAAAATGTTCAAAAAATCTTGTGATTCGGTCTCAAAAGGTTTGGATGCCGGTTGGTCTAAACAAAAGGGTTTGGGTTTTGCGGTCTCGGGGTCTCTATCATGGATTGCGACACAGGCTTTCTGCCGGACCCGGGGGCACCACCCGGGTAGGCGTTTCCCGACCGTGGAGGATTGATGGGTGGCATATAGCTAGACGGGTACGTGGGACAAGCGGGACTAATGTGTCCACTTTCTCCACATTTGTGGCAAGTTGGGACCCACCTTTGGTTAGGGGTGCTAGGAGCTATAGTCTTTGGTTGGGTATTCTGATTATAAGAAGACTGATAATTATTTCCTCGAAATGGGTTTACAGGGTTATAGGCTGGCTTTGAGCGCCACGAATTATTGGAGATCGGCCCGCTATTGTATTTTGGGTGATTAGCGGGCGGACTTAGAATGGGAGCTGGGGGGACTGCGCTACGTTTCTGTTTGGTCACTGACCTTTCTACGCTAGAGGCATCGTCTAGGAGTTCCCGGAGAGTTGTATAAGTCTTAGTAGCTAGATAGGGCTGTAGATCATCTCTCATATTTCGGAAAACATATTTAATTTGCTTCTTTTCGGTTGGGGGATTAACTAATTGGTTGCATAATTTAAAAATGGCTTCGGCGAATTCATGAACTGATTCTTGGGCTCTTTGCAGCCGGTCAGTGATGTGTTCGTCATTTTCTTTTCTCTCAAATCTAGCACGCAAGGCGTACTCAAAATAAGTCCAATCACTAAAAGGTGTGATGTTGTTCTGATTATAAAACCATTCTAGGGCAGGGCCTGTTAAGAGAGTAGGAACCCAATGCTGAAAAAACATGGCCTCTGGGACGTTATATGTCAGTCTCATTTGTTTTATTCTACAGAGGAATAGCTTAGGTCCAGAATCGGTTGGACTTCCTGCATAAGTTGGCGCCGGTAAAGGATTAGAGAACATGAAGGGAGTGGGAGGTGGGCAATTTAGAGGTTGAGACAAAACGGCCGAGTTGGTAGGGGGCGCTACGGACAAAGGGCTAACGCCGGCAGCGGAAATATTAGTCTGCAAATGGGGAGTGCTATTCGGAACTACCGATTGCGGGACCCATGAAACGGGTGCCTGACTTGAATTTATCTGACTAGCAGGTGGTTGTTGTGGACAAACTGATAAGGCTGGGCTACTCGGTACTATTGCATTAGCGGGTAGTGGAGGAATAAAACCTGGATTGGTGTTAATGGGGTGATTGCTAGGGGGGCCTGTTAGGCTTGGGCCGGAACCAACCGAGGTTTGATTAAGGGTAGGAACGTTTGGATTCTGAAGGTTCGCTATCGCAATGGCATTTTGTTGATTTTGGGTAGATAACAACGATAGCTGATTAAGAATTTGGGTAAGCGCATCTCCTGGGATTGATACTGTGGCTGAGCCGCTGGGAGTAAGATTTGCGCTAGTACTTGTGGTATTCACTACAGGAGGGGGGTTAGCATTCGTAAAAATAGATGGGTTTGAGACCTGGCTACTCCCTGAAAAACTACTGATATTAATACCTGGTAGGCCGGGGGCGTTGCTGAAACCGCTTCCTAACGGATTGAGGGGTAATCCTCCCGCTAGAGTAGTGTTACTAACGTTAGTGCTTAAATTAGCCATACTGGTAAAGGGGGGAATACCCAATTGTGGTGTGAGGGCAATTGTCCTAACCGGAGAATTATTTCGGGAGGAGCTAGGGCTGACTGACATGGTGATTGGGGTTTGTTTTATGGTGGATTTAGACTTCTTAGTTTTAGTTTTAATTATTACGGGGAGTGATAGCCTACGTTGGTTTCTACTTTCCAAACGGGCTGCTCTAAGACGGTTGCTATAAGCTTTATGGGCTTTATCACTTGATCGGTTCATAAAAATAAGTAAAAGGGGGATATAATTAGCCAATATTGACGAATAACAATTTTCACTAGAGTAATTCCCTAACCCTGAAAAGGTCACACAAATATATATACATATATAAAAAAAACTAGGGAAAATTCCTACCAAAATATTTAAAAAAAATAGGCACAATCGTGCAAAAACATGGGATTTCAGGGATATGTGAGATACTCTACGAATTTTACGTAATCGGTCAAAAAGGGGAATTCAATTAGTAGTCATTGCTATTGTTATTAACACATGTGATCCCGGACGGACCCCAAATTTGTAACGCTATTTTCCTGCTACGCTACAAATGATTCATTTAGAGTATAATGGTGGTCCGGGCGTCCGCTAAGCTGGCACTATTTGGGCTTGCGGTAAATATAGAGATCGTTGTCTAGGGGCTTATTTAGATTTAAGTATAATTAACGATAAAGGGTAGGAAATTGAATTTTGCCATATCAGAATTTAACATATTTATTCTATCAATTAAACAAGTAAATATTGATAAACACTAGCTAACACTACGTACGTACGAAAATACTAAAAAGTAATAAACTAACAATTAAACTTAAGACTAACAGATGTGGTAATAAGGTAAACAGAACAATGGACCATTTTAGGCCGTCGTAATTAAAATAGCGTTTTGAATGGTACTTAAGTGGTTGGGTTTCATCGAGGTCCGTTGTTAGAGCACTGTGTATAAGTTCGTTCCGGTGACGCGGCACAATGGGGTACGTTCACTCTGCTGTGGACGGGAACATCGAGATCAGTACGGCGGAGGGAATCGTTCCGGATCCGCTTGCGGACGGTTGTTTATGGCGTTCACGCGAATCCGTGATAAGTAACTTTTATATCGTGAAGCGTTAACGCGTACGCGGGACCCTTCTAGGTCCGGAAAGACTAGCTCGTACGTGGGAGCGGCGACTTGGGCCTCGTAAACGTGGCCGATTTGTCCATAGACGTGTTGGGGTTCCCAATTAGCGCTGATGCTGGTTAAGGGAAGACGGTCATTCTTTGTCCCTAATTCGCCTTCCCGTTTCTCGTCCGTAATTCGCCTTCTCGCGCTATTTCTCGGAAAAAGAGTTGTCCCGTTCTTCGAATCTGACACGTCTCTCTCTGTCTTTTTAGGACCTGTTCGGTCCTATTTATAGATTTTAAGGTACTTGAAACCACAATTGGTCACTGCCAATCAAAATCACCCAAATCTCATCTCGCGCACCAATCATATTGACGCGTTGCACTCGTATTAGCTTTTTAGTTTCCAAGGTTTATAAAAGTTCATGGATATTTACAAAAACATATAACAAAAGACTTATTTTTCAACAACATGGCAACGTTCAAATCCTCGCCTTTTTGGTTTTCCCCCGATAGGGTTGTTAAAGTTCGTGAGGGGAATGGATGGTTACATTTCATTTTTAAACTGGTTAACAATGTAAGCTTAGCGGTACTCACGGTCAACACCTGCACAGCTCTATGTACTTTAGGTCCAACGGACAATGGGGGGTGTAGTGGCTACACCCCCCATTGTCTGCCATTTGGTAGACGATGTTTTCACGAGATATGGCCTCCCTGACACAATAGTCTCAGAAAACGGTAGTCAATTCATAGGTAAGCTATTTGAAAGCGTGTGTGAAAAACTTCTCGTTAAACATAGATGCACTTCGGTGTACTCTCCACAATCCAACCCTACCGAACGGTTCAACAGAACCATAGGCACAATGATCTCCTCATATATCTATGGAAACCAACAAGAATGGGACAGGGGACTCCAACAATTTGCTATGGCAATTCGCTCAGCGGTGCAGGATACCACGGGCTTTACGCCCGCTTTCCTTATGTACGGCCGAGAAATGCGGACAGCCGCTAGCCCCTTAAAACCCCAGAATCCCAACTACTATGACAATGGTGAAACGTCCAAAGTTTATGGGTTGACAGAGCAAACTAAGATTCACGACGCCCTAAAGATAGCCAATAAAAACGCTCGTAAGGCAAAAGCCTCTCAGAAGGCGCAATACGATAAGCGGCATAGGGACGTCGAATTTGATGAAGGGGACTGGGTTTATAAAAAATCACATTACCTATCCAAGGCCTCGGACAATTTTTCCCGTAAACGTGCCCCGCGATACAATGGCCCCTTTCTTATATCGGCTAAGTTATCTCCTTTAACCTATAAGTTAGAGACCAGGAACGGACGTCCTCTTAAAGGCACGTTTCACATCAGAGATTTAAAGCTATTTGTACCTCGAACCGCCCATATTTTACAAGCTTCTGATTTGGCCGATGGCACTAGCGATCCCGCAATTCACATTCCAAATGCAAAGGATCCCAAGCCCTTTGGTGGATACAACTTGCGACCAAGAATCCCGAAACCAAACGGGGGCCACCCTTAATTTCCCTAAAACCCATCACACTACATGTTTATTTATGATTGTCTTGACACCCGAACAAATCTGCTCTAAGAGGTTCTATAAAACCCTGTTAATTATCTTATTATTATAATGGATTGTCGCGTAAATGACGTGACCTATGAAACTTTCATATTTCAATCCAACAATGTATATTCCAGGTTCTATCCCTTAGAAGGTCTCACAAAACCCCAAGAACCATAGATATTTTTTTTCTGGATGGTTGCGTACCGTAGGTGCGGGACCCTCGACAGTCCAGTTAATATTTTTTTTGTTTATGCTTGCTGCCCCATGTTATTTATATTCAAAATTTGATTGCATGGTATCCCTGTGGATATGAGAGATGCTCTTATTGGTGCGCCAGTTATTTTTTTTAAATTCTAAGTGTTTACCCCTGTCAGTGCTATCCCTGTCTGACCATGTGATCTCATGAGGACATGAGACTTAAAGCGGGGAAGAGTGTAACGTGTAATTTCAGGATTATTCAAAATTTAAACTATTCACATCCATTTATTAACTTCTACCAAGCAATACCTAAAAATTCCTCGTTACACTAAATTTTAAATTCTTAAACCTCACCCTTGACCTCCTTTGTGGAGACACGAAAACTTCACTCTATAGTATTGTCCGTAGGACCTAAAGTACATAGAGCTGTGCAGGTGTTGACCGTGAGAACCGCTAAGCTTACATTGTTAACCAGTTTAAAAATGAAATGTAACCGTCCATTCCCCTCACGAACTTTAACAACCCTATCGGGGGAAAACCAAAAAGGCGAGGATTTGAACGTTGCCATGTTGTTGAAAAATAAGTCTTTTGTTATATGTTTTTGTAAATATCCATGAACTTTTATATACCTTGTAAACTAAAAAGCTAATACGAGTGCAACGCGTCAATATGATTGGTGCGCGAGATAAGATTTGGGTGATTTTGATTGGCAGTGACCAATTGTGGTTTCAAGTACCTTAAAATCTATAAATAGGACCGAACAGGTCCTAAAAAGACAGAGAGAGACGTGTCAGATTCGAAGAACGGGACAACTCTTTTTCCGAGAAATAGCGCGAGAAGGCGAATTACGGACGAGAAACGGGAAGGCGAATTAGGGACAAAGGATGACCGTCTTCCCTTAACCAGCAGCAGCGCTAATTGGGAACCCCAACACGTCTATGGACAAATCGGCCACGTTTACGAGGCCCAAGTCGCCGCTCCCACGTACGAGCTAGTCTTTCCGGACCTAGAAGGGTCCCGCGTACGCGTTAACGCTTCACGATATAAAAGTTACTTATCACGGATTCGCGTGAACGCCATAAACAACCGTCCGCAAGCGGATCCGGAACGATTCCCTCCGCCGTACTGATCTCGATGTTCCCGTCCACAGCAGAGTGAACGTACCCCATTGTGCCGCGTCACCGGAACGAACTTATACACAGTGCTCTAACAACGGACCTCGATGAAACCCAACCACTTAAGTACCATTCAAAACTCTATTTTAATTACGACGGCCTATAATGGTCCATTGTTCTGTTTACCTTATTACCACATCTGTTAGTCTTAAGTTTAATTGTTAGTTTATTACTTTTTAGTATTTCCGTACGTACGTAGTGTTAGCTAGTGTTTATCAATATTTACTTGCTTAATTGATAGAATAAATATGTTAAATTCTGATATGGCAATATTCAATTTCCTACCCTTTATCGTTAATTATACTTAAATCTAAATAAGCCCCTAGACAACGATCTCTATATTTACCGCAAGCCCAAATAGTGCCAGCTTAGCGGACGCCCGGACCACCATTATACTCTAAATGAATCATTTGTAGCGTAGCAGGAAAATAGCGTTACAAATTTGGGGTCCGTCCGGGATCACATGTGTTAATAACAATAGCAATGACTACTAATTGAATTCCCATTTTTGACCGATTACGTAAATTTCGTAGAGTATCGCACATATCCCTGAAATCCCATGTTTTTGCACGATTGTGCCTATTTTTTTTAAATATTTTGGTAGGAATTTTCCCTAGTTTTTTTTATATATGTATATATATTTGTGTGACCTTTTCAGGGTTAGGGAATTACTCTAGTGAAAATTGTTATTCGTCAATATTGGCTAATTATATCCCCCTTTTACTTATTTTTATGAACCGATCAAGTGATAAAGCCCATAAAGCTTATAGCGACCGTCTTAGAGCAGCCCGTTTGGAAAGTAGAAACCAACGTAGGCTATCACTCCCCGTAATAATTAAAACTAAAACTAAGAAGTCTAAATCCACCATAAAACAAACCCCAATCACCATGTCAGTCAGCCCTAGCTCCTCCCGAAATAATTCTCCGGTTAGGACAATTGCCCTCACACCACAATTGGGTATTCCCCCCTTTACCAGTATGGCTAATTTAAGCACTAACGTTAGTAACACTACTCTAGCGGGAGGATTACCCCTCAATCCGTTAGGAAGCGGTTTCAGCAACGCCCCCGGCCTACCAGGTAATAATATCAGTAGTTTTTCAGGGAGTAGCCAGGTCTCAAACCCATCTATTTTTACGAATGCTAACCCCCCTCCTGTAGGGAATACCACAAGTACTAGCGCAGATCTTACTCCCAGCGGCTCAGCCACAGTATCAATCCCAGGAGATGTGCTTACCCAAATTCTTAATCAGCTATCGTTGTTATCTACCCAAAATCAACAAAATGCCATTGCGATAGCGAACCTTCAGAATCCAAACGTTCCTACCCTTAATCAAACCTCGGTAGGTTCCGGCCCAAGCCTAACAGGCCCCCCTAGCAATCACCCCATTAACACCAATCCAGGTTTTATTCCTCCACTACCCGCTAATGCAATAGTACCGAGTAGCCCAGCCTTATCAGTTTGTCCACAACAACCACCTGCTAGTCAGATAAATTCAAGTCAGGCACCCGCTTCATGGGTCCCGCAATCGGTAGTTCCGAATAGCACTCCCCATTTGCAGACTAATATTCCCGCTGCCGGCGTTAGCCCTTTGTCCGTAGCGCCCCCTACCAACTCGGCCGTTTTGTCTCAACCTCTAAATTGCCCACCTCCCACTCCCTTCATGTTCTCTAATCCTTTACCGGCGCCAACTTCTGCAGGAAATCCAACCGATTCTGGACCTAAGCTATTCCTCTGTAGAATAAAACAAAGAGACTGACATATAACGTCCCAGAGGCCATGTTTATTCAGCATTGGGTTCCTACACTCTTAACAGGCCCTGCCCTAGAATGGTTTTATAATCAGAACAACATCACACCTTTTAGTGATTGGACTTATTTTGAGTACGCCTTGCGTGCTAGATTTGAGAGAAAAGAAAATGACGAACACATTAAAGGGAAAATCACTGACCGGCTGCAAAGAGCCCAAGAATCAGTTCATGAATTCGCCGAAGCCATTTTAAAATTATGCAACCAATTAGTTAATCCCCCAACCGAAAAGAAGCAAATTAAATATGTCTTCCGAAATATGAGAGATGATCTAAAGCCCTATCTAGCTACTAAGACTTATACATCTCTCCGGGAACTCCTAGACGATGCCTCTAGCGTAGAAAGGTCAGTGACCAAACAGAAACGTAGCGCAGTCCCCCCAGCTCCCATTCAAAGTCCGCCCGCTAATCACCCAAAATACAATAGCGGGCCGATCTCCAATAATTCGTGGCGCTCAAAGCCAGCCTATAACCCTGTAAACCCAATTCGAGGAAATAATTATCAGTCTTCTTCTAATCAGAATACCCAACCAAAGACTATAGCTCCTAGCACCCCTAACCAAAGGTGGGTCCCAACTTGCCACAAATGTGGAGAAAGTGGACACATTAGTCCCGCTTGTCCCACGTACCCGTCTAGCTATATGCCACCCATCAATCCTCCACGGTCGGGAAACGCCTACCCGGCTGGTGCCCCCGGGTCCGGCAGCCAGCCTGTGTCGCAATCCATGATAGAGACCCCGAGACCGCAAAACCCAAACCCTTCTGTTTAGACCAACCGGCATCCAAACCTTTTGAGACCGAATCACAAGATTTTTTGAACATTTTCCTAGGAACACTTCCATGTCTAGCACTTGTAGATGGAGGCTCCACACACACACTAATTAGTACAGAATTGAAACCCATATTAGAAACATTAGGCTATGCAACCGAGAACTCCTCAGTACTGGCACTACATCAACCAGATGGAACTCTTTTAGCTACTCACGGAACAGTAAAACTACCTATTTGTCTACCCCGTAAACAAACTGATTTTCAGGCAGTATATGTGTCCGGCCTTCTTACCATTCCGTCTTAGGAAAGGATTTTTTGCGCCATGTAGGAATGATAATAGATTACGGAAGCAATAATTTTAGATGTAGCGGAGATTTAGAATCGAGCTTTTGTACTATCAGGAGCCCATTAAGTACTGGCCGCCTTTCTGCAATTAATCATCTCATTCCAAACGAAAGCGTAACAAATTCTCCAATTTTTATTGACGAGGAAGGCATATCTAAGACTTTAGCTGCAGTTTCCCTACCGGCTGATCAATTTCAAGCCTTAAAGAATACTGTTTTCAAATATAAACAAATTTTCTCCACCGTCCCAGGTAGAATCTCCAGTGTAGAGCATTACATAGACCTTACTAACCCGAGGCCAATTTCTACTCCCCCTATCGAGTATCACCCCCGAAACGTATTTTAATAGACGAAACGATCAATGAAATGCTAGAGCAGGACATTATACAATGGCCCCTTTCGTATATCGGCTAAGTTATCTCCTTTAACCTATAAGTTAGAGACCAGGAACGGACGTCCTCTTAAAGGCACGTTTCACATAAGAGATTTAAAGCTATTTGTACCTCGAACCGCCCATATTTTACAAGCTTCTGATTTGGCCGATGGCACTAGCGATCCCGCAATTCACATTCCAAATGCAAAGGATCCCAAGCCCTTTGGTGGATACAACTTGCGACCAAGAATCCCGAAACCAAACGGGGGCCACCCTTAATTTCCCTAAAACCCATCACACTACATGTTTATTTATGATTGTCTCGACACCCGAACAAATCTGCTCTAAGAGGTTCTATAAAACCCTGTTAATTATCTTATTATTATAATGGATTGTCGCGTAAATGACGTGACCTATGAAAATTTCATATTTCAATCCAACAATGTATATTCGAGGTTCTATCCCTTAGAAGGTCTCACAAAACCCCAAGAACCATAGATATTTTTTTTCTGGATGGTTGCGTACCGTAGGTGCGGGACCCTCGACACTCCAGTTAATATTTTTTTTGTTTATGCTTGCTGCTCCATGTTATTTATATTCAAAATTTGATTGCATGGTATCCCTGTGGATATGAGAGATGCTCTTATTGGTGCGCCAGTTATTTTTTTTTAAATTTACCCCTGTCAGTGCTATCCCTGTCTGACCATGTGATCTCATGGGGACATGAGACTTAAAGCGGGGGAGAGTGTAACGTGTAATTTCAGGATTATTCAAAATTTAAACTATTCACATCCATTTATTAACTTCTACCAAGCAATACCTAAAAATTCCTCGTTACACTAAATTTTAAATTCTTAAACCTCACCCTTGACCTCCTTTGTGGAGACACGAAAACATTCACTCTATAGTATTGTCCGTAGGACCTAAAGTACGTAGAGCTGTGCAGGTGTTGACCGTGGGTACCGCTAAGCTTACATTGTTAACCAGTTTAAAAATGAAATGTAACCGTCCATTCCCCTCACGAACTTTAACAACCCTATCGGGGGAAAACCAAAAAGGCGAGGATTTGAACGTTGCCATGTTGTTGAAAAATAAGTCTTTTGTTATATGTTTTTGTAAATATCCATGAACTTTTATAAACCTTGTAAAATAAAAAGCTAATACGAGTGCAACGCGTCAATATGATTGGTGCGCGAGATGAGAATTGGGTGATTTTGATTGGCAGTGACCAATTGTGGTTTCAAGTACCTTAAAATCTATAAATAGGACCGAACAGGTCCTAAAAAGACAGAGAGAGACGTGTCAGATTCGAAGAACGGGACAACTCTTTTTCCGAGAAATGGCGCGAGAAGGCGAATTACGGACGAGAAACGGGAAGGCGAATTAGGGACAAAGGATGCCCGTCTTCCCTTAACCAGCAGCAGCGCTAATTGGGAACCCCAACACGTCTATGGACAAATCGGCCACATTTACGAGGCCCAAGTCGCCGCTCCCACGTACGAGCTAGTCTTTCCGGACCTAGAAGGGTCCCGCGTACGCGTTAACGCTTCACGATATAAAAGTTACTTATCACGGATTCGCGTGTACGCCATAAACAACCGTCCGCAAGCGGATCCGGAACGATTCCCTCCGCCGTACTGATCTCGATGTTCCCGTCCACAGCAGAGTGAACCGTACCCCATTGTGCCGCGTCACCGGAACGAACTTATACACAGTGCTCTAACAACGGACCTCGATGAAACCCAACCACTTAAGTACCATTCAAAACTCTATTTTAATTACGACGGCCTATAATGGTCCATTGTTCTGTTTACCTTATTACCACATCTGTTAGTCTTAAGTTTAATTGTTAGTTTATTACTTTTTAGTATTTCCGTACGTACGTAGTGTTAGCTAGTGTTTATCAATATTTACTTGCTTAATTGATAGAATAAATATGTTAAATTCTGATATGGCAATATTCAATTTCCTACCCTTTATCGTTAATTATACTTAAATCTAAATAAGCCCCTAGACAACGATCTCTATATTTACCGCAAGCCCAAATAGTGCCAGCTTAGCGGACGCCCGGACCACCATTATACTCTAAATGAATCATTTGTAGCGTAGCAGGAAAATAGCGTTACAATGCATTATCTTATTCACTACCCGAGATTAATTAAAATTTATGGACCTCTAATACGTCTTTGGCGCAAGCATGTCTAGAAATTTTAGAAACATTAGTTCCACACTTGTAAACGCCACCAGTTTCTCCAATGCTGGGAGCAAAGTAGTGAAAACGGTTTAGAAACTGGCGATTATTATAACCTTCCAACTTGAAATTTGATCAACTACCACAGGGACTAAAAACTGTACTTAAGAAATTTATAAACTTTGAATCCAATGTTGAACAGATTTCCTTGGAAGTATGTTACAATTCCGTATGTTACAAAGTAGGCTATTTATACCCTTTAAACTGTAAGGACGAGTGCGTTTTCCTAAGGCTATATTACATGGTTAAAATTAACGAATTATGGCATATGTGTGGTAGAATTGGTCACTGTACAAAATATTTAGAACACTATAATGCATACACTGTAAACGAAGAAAAAAAATGGCATAATATGAATCATGGTGACGAAATTGACAGCTGGCCTTTGCAAATATATAGGCTGGGTCAAGAAAATGTGTGTCTAAACCATAAACTAATTAACCAAGACTGAATTGTTATAGAATGACTCTACTTCTGTACCATGTGACATGTGAAGAAAGTAAAAAAAAAATTTCAATGCAACGAACTATCCGCAAAAGAAGAATTTCTGAAGAAGCTGCAAGATTTATTTAATGTAGATTCGATTAAAATCGTCCAAGTATTTGAAAATGATATTTTCAAAGAGTGGGTGGACCACGATCTGGAAGTTGAAGGTCTCCCCCCAACCACATCCAGACTAAACTTAATATTGGAGAAAGTCAAAAAAGAAACGGCTGTTTTGCATAATGAGTAAGTTTCTTTTATGTTCAATTTGGAAATGATTTTAGAAATCGTAATTTGTTGTATTTTAGTCCTCTGCAGACAAAACAAAGTTTCAATTTCCCAAACAAATCATCAGTTTAAAAGATATTGTTAGAAAGTATCCATTTAGTTCAATTTAAGGTATACTAATGTACGTTTGAATCATAGGCCCTCTGAAGCCGGACCATCGGGAGTCGGAAAAGTTAACGAAGGAGTCGAAAGTGGGAACGGAGGAATCGAAAGTCGGAACGGAGGAGCTGAACTGCCATCCGATGATACTAGACACTGCCCGATGTTATCAAAACTGCCAAGGATATATGTTGTTCCAAGTTTAAGCACAGTTGTGATGGACCTCATTAAAAACAAGGATTCGAAAATATTCCAGCGAAAATTTTCAACTCAAGTGGTAAAAACCTTGTTCGAGGATGTTAACAAATATACTTGGTAAGATTTTTATTAAATTGAAAGTATATCTTAATGACTAGTTTCACCAATGCCTAGCGAAATTGGCCGTCACAATATTATACGTTCAGTTTACTCGCTATTTTGAACTCATTCTTAAGTACAAATACCCTATAAATTTTTATATATTCTAGGTACCCTACTGGGCGTGATTACCAGAACATAGGAGAAGCTTTGATTGAGAAATATCCATTTTTGAGAGACAGGCTGACTGGCACTAGCGGCTATGAACATAAAATCAAGAGTCTATCAATATCCACCAATAAATTTGAGCAGGCCTGGCAACAGGGAGGGTGTATTGTTGGACAGATAGAGGTGAATAAGCGTATGAGCTTGATTTATACCCCACCACCCAAGCGCCATACCAAATTAGCAATTGAATATTTATGAGTGGATATTGATATATATTTTAAGTTGTTAAAGATCTCAAATTAATTACCATTATTTTAATAGGGTAGTTGGATTACAGCTCTACAGAATAAGTTTCGACATGAGCGTCTAAATAATCCAAATGTAAAGACTGTTAAAAAAGTCTTTGCGCGTTGCAGTTTTCGCACATATTTTGCTATATTTCAAAAACTATTCAAGCTAGCGCTCTGGAATAAAGTGCGTTAAAAAAGTTTTGCATTTCTCTTTCATATTTTATCCGTTTCACAGTTGTCCTTTGCATACTTATACCGGAAACCGGAAATGTCAAAATTATCAACTTTGAAAATATTGGATTCTCGTGGATATAAATGCGATTTTCGGATTCCTTGGGGTCGATTCATACTTGAAAAGTTTTCACCAAATTCATTTCGGATGAATAGGTCACGAGTAATCAGCCTTTATTCAAAATCTGGCAACTTCGATTTAAATGGCGATAATTCATAATCGAGTATCGAATCTTTGTCGTAATAATGCTTGTTAGATGTTATGGCACTTTATGCATATATATATGATTGGTCTTGTGGCGCGATACTTTGAAACAATTCAGACGCTCATTAAAGGGATGGTGAAGTGGAAAATTAAGTAATTTTTATATTGATTCTTCTATAAGACCAATCTGCATAGTGAATTATCCAGGAAATAACACCGAACGATTTTTATACGTCAATTAGTTTGAAATTTCATGGATAATTTTAAATGAGGATCTCCGACCAATCGCGTAGAGCCCAGTCCTTTTATAAACAATTTTCTCGTGGCACGTTTCGTGTTGAATCAATTTATTGCGAGATTTGAAAAAATTTGCTTGATGTGACAATTGTGGCGCGAGACATGGAGCGTGCCTCGAGAATTTTGTTAACAAAAAGGCACGGCGTTACGCGATTTGTCGGAGGTCCTTATTTAAAATTATTCTTAAAATCTTAGCCTAATTTGAATATTAAAATCAATGGGAGGTATTTCCTAAATTTTTCATTATGCAGACTGGTCTTATAAGAACCGATAAAAAATCACTTTAATTTCCACTTCCCCCTCCCTTTAAGAGAAAACTCGCGTCTTTTGAAGAGGAGAAGCGGTTTGAAAATATTGTTATTTGGGCCATGATATCATAATATTTAGAACTCATATTAATTACGTCTAGGTCTTCAGCCCCACTCATTGCAGCCTAGTGAAAATCTCATTGATGATGGCATATGCGCTTCACGAGATCCCTTCAAATAGACATATTCGACTATTCCATTTGAGAAACAACTTCAGAGGAGATGGCTTGTATGCTAGAAAGGTTCGCTACGCGATTGAGCTTCGCTAAACGGAGCCATAGCCTCCCGGGTATAGAGCAAATGTCAGACCATTGAAAGATTTTATTTTAGAGGTAGGAATAGGGAACAGAGTAATCTAGGCGCGCTTCAAAGTCCCGGACCCCCCTCCTCGGGACGGTGACATATGAAAGAAGAGGCGGGTCATAGCGACAGAGGTAAAAAGGAATAGGAATTACGTATTTTTCGCCGTCCCAGTCAGTAACGTCATAAAAACCTAGTTTAAGTGAGCCAATCTGAAATTTTAAACTTTTAATTACGTGTTGGAGGGAGGGGCTCTATACTGGGCCATGAGTCGGACTGAATTAAACACTAACCGTTCTCTATT
Organism: Phalangium opilio; assembly: GCF_054372755.1. NCBI lineage: Eukaryota > Metazoa > Arthropoda > Arachnida > Opiliones > Phalangiidae > Phalangium > Phalangium opilio. Next base: position 39,459 of record NW_028324159.1, on the reverse strand, counting down.
CCTACTTCTAAAATTAAATATATCTCTGGTGAGGCTTAATAATAAAGCCGACCACAACCAAAGCATGGGCAAAGGCGAATTTCACAACTGACGTTTAAAGCTACCGATGGAAAAGCCAAAAAAATAAATGAAAAAAAAAATGAAAGCCGGTAACAATGATCACAACTGAAAATCACAGCTAACAGCTAAAACGAGCCCGAACGGTAAAAACTTGAAGTCAGTCTCTGCGCTGCTGGTCTGCTACTCCTTTTGTTTATTTTCTATGGCAAAAACACTATTTTTGGGCATCGAGGAGTAGTGAAAAAAAACATCAATGCAGTTACTTGCTCGATCATTTATATAATTATATTACTTCGGGTTTGATAAATGCAGTTAGGGAGTAATGGGGATATTAGGGCATTTTGTGTTTTAAGACTTATTATGAGGGAAAGAAGACATGCCTTTTTTGAAGAATTTTTCGGAAACTTTTATTATCTTTATTAATAATTAGTTAAAGCTGACAAATATTAATAAAATTTGGAGAAAAATTTTCAAATAACTATACTTCCTACGAGTTTCAAATTATAAGACTTCCTTCGAGTTTTAAATTAAAGATAGTTCGTTTGCTTTATTGAACTATTTATTACAAACAAGACTGTCACTTTCAGTTTCAGTTTCAATTGTTGCTTAATATTTAACTTAACCTCCCTTAGCCCTTAAACACTTCTTTTATTCAATGAGACATAAACACTAAATAGGGTTCAAGTCTGGCGAAAGAGCGGCCCCGTGAAAAGCGTCACTTCCTTCGTTCGCCCGAAATCTTGCAACGAGTCGGGACGCATGGGCTGGCCAATTGTCCTTCAGAGCCTGAAACCATACACTAAAACTATTTTTTATGTTAGATAAGAATAATTGTTAGCTTATTAATTATATTAATACCGGTCACGATTAGGGCTGGTTAATGTTACGCAGAAAAGAATACCAGCGAACCGGGCGGATCTGTTGAATATTACAATGCTTTACCTCCTAATTCTAGGAGAGTGGTAGCTCTCTTAGATAAGACCTCATACTGCTCTTAATGTATAAGTAGGGTTTTTTGTTTGGATGTAGTTTTTTTGTATTGTATTAATTGTTTTGAAAAAAATCCACTGACCTAAAATTCGGACCCTGAATTTGTGGTTAAAATTTCAAAGAGATCCATCCAGTTTTTTTATAGAAAATAAAGTTGCTAAGGGTGGTTTTCATTTCCATAAAAAAATTCAGTCATTTTGGCAAAAAAAGGGAAATTTTCCCATAGGAATAACATGGGGAAATGTTTGCTGTGATGGCCAAAGCTACTCGACCATTTTTTGAAGACTATTTATTCGATAGGTCTGAAAATGGTTTTAAATGAAAGGTTGAACATTAAACTGGTGCGTTTCGAAGTTTTATTGAAAACAATTACATTTTGTACTTTTAAGCACATACTTAAACTTACGACCTTTTATTCTGTTGGACTTACGTGGTTTAATCCTAGCTAAAATCATAGAGAAACGTACTGTTGGACTTACGCTGTTTTACCGCTAATAGAGTGACTGAGCGAAGATTTTTGTTAAGACAACGAGTGTGGCTATGTCGAGCTTAAGGCGAATTTTTTAACTTTTTACATAAAAGAAGGGGTTAATTCGTCCTCATTTTATTTTAATTTCGTAAGTTAAACCTTATTATAATTTAATACAAAAGAATTTAAATTTAGGATTTAGCCGATAATTTTTAAATTCACTGATTTCACTAAGCCTTGGTCAAAATTTAAATACAGCTGATTGTATGTAGAGAGACTAGAGACCAATTGGCCGTGTTGGGTTCGTTTTTAGGTGTTTCACCTGGTGCCATCGGCCAACGATAGCCGCTAATTAAGTAATTTGTTTAAATTAAATCAATTTTTGTTGTTTAAAGTTTATTAATGCAAACTACGCACCAGGGCTCGTTCCCTGGTTTCTCGACTGGTTCCACCAGCTGCCAGCCAAGTGCCAACGGTTACCGCTACGAAGATACGTTTTTTACTGGTAAAATAAATGATAGATTCAATTACACTATCACTAAATCCTGTCACCAAATCAACCAATATTTTTAATTCAGGTCCTTCCAATCATTTGTACTAGGTAACAATTGAATTATTAATTATTTTGTGCCAATTCTAACGTTACCTAAGAAAACAGTGAACAATGGCCAGATTGCCAACGATAAACGCTACAAAGATTATATCTGGTGCAACCGGCAAACGATAACCACTGCTTAGATCATTTTGAATGTTTCATTAGTGGTAAAATAATTGATAGATTAAATCACACGATCACTAAACCCTGTTAACAGACCAGTTTTTTATCCCGGCTCTTGCAATCATTTTTATTAGGTAACAGTTACGTTTTTAATTACTATTTATAACCGCTATTTAGAATAAACTTTTTTGTTTAAATTAGATACGTTTTTGATGTGTAAAGTAGATTAATTCAAACTACGCAGAAGGGTTCATTTCCTGGTTTCTTGTCAACGGTTACCGCTACGAAGATACGTTTTTTGCTGGCAAAATAAATGATAGATTCAATCACACTATCACTAATTCCTGTCATCAAATCAATATTATTAATTCAGCCTCTTCCAAGCACGAAATTACAAATTAAAGGAATGATAGTGTGTTAATTAATTAATATAAATTTTGGATAAATATGTAACACACTATCATTATTAAATTTCTGAAGAGAGGAAAAAAGGTTGAAATTATTTTTCTTTAAATTTTAAAAGCAAATTTGGCTCAAAAAAAAAACCCAGCGCCAGAAGCCTGTCTTATAAAATTTTCACAAGATTATTCGTTCAAGAATGTCTAGAATTAAGTCGCATAGAAGCATGAATCTATATATCTATGAATATACAGCTCTGTCATATGCCCCTTCTATCATGTCGATTTGATTTGGGTGTTACCCTCCTAGCTTTGACGCGTTTTGCGTACCTCTAATAGCCAATCACGAGACAGAGGAAGTGACGCTTCGAATTTACACACCCCCGGACTCCCACTCCCTTCTCCCGCTCCTATCAGACACGTGACTGATGTTTCCTTTCGCTAATCCCCGCCCAAACCTTATCGGGAGGTTAGACAGCGTTATATAGATTCATGATAGAAGTAATAAATATTTCACCTAAGTCAGCTGACTTGGCCAGGCAGGGCTTAGCCCACTCGATCCTCACGGACGCTGCTCTGCAACTTGCGTCGTGTTACGCGTGATGGAGTGGGCTATGGGCAGGATAAACAAATACGGTTCTGCCAGGCCAGGGTGGGAAATAAGGATTTTTTAAACTGGACATTGGGCCAGCGACCCCTCTGGTCTAGAATAAATAAACTGGTCCATGACCACTGACCAGGGCGCGTCGTCTGCTAAATTGAACAAGTGGATAATTACAATATATTAGCTAATGCCTGGATTCTGGAAACCCTTGAATTTTCTTAGTGGTCCTGTGGACCACTGACCCCCTCCGATTTAATTTTTAAACTGCTTCAGGCAATTTTTAAACTGTTCATTTGCCCTGTGCCACCGTTTTATTTCCCACGCTGTGCCAGGCTGTCTCTTACACAACAATGATGGCCATTATCCTTCATGAGAAATGCTTCCTTGTCCAGTGTGGGAAATAAGGCGATGGCACAGGGCAAATGATCAGTTTAAAAATAAAACCACGGGACAACTAAGAAAATTCAAGGGTAACCAGAGTCCAGACATTAACTCAAAAAGTTTAACTGTCCAATTCATAAATTTATCAGACGACGTGACCTGGTCAATTATTATTATATAGCGCGAGCAGCTTGCGTCCATGAGCGCGGATCGAGTGGGCTATGCTTGCAGGCAGAAACTTAAAGAAAGGCAAATAATTAGTTATTTTCTTTAAAAATTCGTCGAAATGTCATTAAGTTATGAAGAAATTGATTAACGCAAGTTGATCAAGAAATTAATTATTTAATAAAAGTTAATATTTGTTTACAGTAATTAATGATTCATTTATGTTACAATAAATTATTCATTTGTGTTGCTAAGGAAATGGCTAGATAACCATTTGTAAGATAAAGGGATAGCAAAATGACTAGGAAACGTTTTCTTAAGTTCAGGGATAATAATTATTAAAATGGATTAATGAGAACAGAACGTTAATTTATTAAAATTAATAAAAAAAAATGGAATAATGATGGCGAAATGAATCTTTTTAAGAGATACCAAAATGGCTGTGAAACCGTTTCTTAACGTCAAGGGATGATGAAATGACTGAAAAAACCTTTTCTTAACTTCAAGGGATAACGAAATGGCTGTTCAATCGTTTCTTAACTTCAACCATAAATTTGTCAAGGTGACTGAGAGCTTGTAATGAAGTGGCGCTAGCGGAACGTCTATTCTCGTAAAGCGACAGCTGGTGAGGTTCTGTCAAAAGCTTATCATGCAATAAGTAGGAAGATGGGCTAGAAAACGTGTGAGGCCAATTCTTGCGCCGTTCTTCAACTATCAGTTATACTTATGGAACATATCTTATAAACTTACGGTTCAAGGGATAAAAAAATTGCTAGTCAACCGTTTCTTAAGTTCAAGGGATAACAAAATGGCTGGTCAACTGTTTCTTAAGCCCAAGGGATAACGAAATATAATCTAAGCTTTTGTCTGGGAAGGGATGGCCACATTAAGCATGTGCCTTGTTTACAGGTGGGCAGGGCCGGAAATAAGAAAAATTTCTTATAGGGCATGTGTCCAGTGACCCCCTGTTTGACTGGAAAATTTATAGGACATTGTCCACTGGAATGTGCAAAAATAGTGTCGCATCTCCATAGTCAAGCTATTCGAACTTGGGAAAATTTATTGGTCAAAATGTCCAGTGACCCCCTTAGTTTTTTAAAAAATTATGGGACATTTTAAAATTTTATTGGACAATGTCCAGTGTCCTGTGCTTATTTCCGGCCCTGCGAGGTGGGTCCCTTTACAATGCATAGAGGAGCTGTAGCTAGCCCCTATGCCACAGCTAACATATAAGCTTGCCTCTGTGGTTGCCAGCGAATTCTTTTTTTTTTTGCGAAATAACTGAGAGTAAGACCGAAGTAACAGATATTAATCAAAACGCGTCTTGATTTAACCAAGACCTAAAGAGTATCGATAAGAACAAGGTTAATCACTTGACTGAATGCGCAGATATTGAAACTTTTTTTTAATTAAAACTTACATGCTTAAGAAAGTATGTTCCATCACCCTATTCCATTGAATAAACTTACTTTACTGGTAGTAAATTTTTTCCCTCTCAATAATTTGAAAAATTTACTTATCTCGGGTTTTCGAGCACAATTCCATTCCCCGAAAACATTTTATAACTACATTTATTATCACTTTTAAGAGTTTTTGTGTGGAAAAATACCATATAACTAGTAACTACACGTAACGGACGGTAACGGTAACAATGACAAATTTGACAAAACGATTTAGGGTAGTCTGCTTTAGTCTCTGTTGCGCCCGATACGAACAAGGAGGATGTATAGTTGTATACAACCCTTGATAGAAGTACGCCTTGTGCCATTCTCATGCCTTGTCTTTCGCTGACCTTGTCACCAAGGCAATAGCCCACTCATTTACGCGTTAAGCTGCTCGAGAATTCTGTGTGAATCACTTTTTAAGGTCAGAAATAGTAATTGTTTTTGAGAGCATTCCTCGCCTTGAAATAGGACAACTACGAAATAATTCGACCAAATTGAAGTTCAAATATTCGAACAAATCTTATTTTATAAATATCTTCTACCATTTCAATTTCTATAAAACTGTTCTACCAAATGCATACAGAGGGCTACCAGAAGTCTCTGGGGCTACTAGAAATACTACATTTACTATATGAAGATTCGCAGCGAGAAGTTTAAAAATCTCATATTCCATTAAAAACCGTTAATACATTATCCTTGTTCCTGAAGATATATAGACTAAGTAGCAGAGTCGAGCCACAGCGTCGTAGATCACGCTACTCGGTGAACGCAGGCTATTTTGCAAAATAACCAAGTCATAATTTTCAGGCTACGACCACGCTTAAGTTAACAATTACAACAAAGAACATCAAAAAATTACGAATATCATTCACGCCCCTACTGCTTGCGAACCATAGAAACGCCATGGCAGAACCGTTTGACCATTGTCTGTCGTACTGCTGCTATAGACCCTTTCTACGTAAAAAAAAGAGATGTCAATCCTCAGTATCGGGACATACGGGAGAGGGGTTTGACCCCTCGCCGTCTCTGCTCTATTTATGATCTTTCCATCGACTCGAGCGAGATGGAAGGCAAAGTTTTACCCCCGTGTCTTTCCATGTCGAAGTGGTCTATTACATAATTCAGTTTAACCAAGAGTAAAAATCATAACGTCCCTATTGAATGTGCTGCCATTGTTGAAATTTGCACTAAAATTAACAAAGGGTTTCACTATGGAGCGTTCAGGGCATGAACGGGGATATGTTAGCAACCTATTAACGACACAATGTCATACACGTACTCTCTTAAAAGTGATAATAAATGCAGTTATAAAATGTTTTCGGGGAATGGAATTGTGCTTGAAAACCCGAGATAAGTAAATTTTTCAAATTATTGAGAGGGAAAAAATTTACTACCAGTAAAGTAAGTTTATTCAATGGAATAGGGTGATGGAACATACTTTCTTAAGCTTGTAAGTTTTAATTAAAAAAAAGTTTCAATTACTGCGCATTCAGTCAAGTGATTAACCTTGTTCTTATCGATACTTTTTAGGCCTTGGTTAAATCCAAGACGCGTTTTGATTAATTTCATTAGGCATTATGTCTGTCTTTGAGAATAAGACTAAGAATGTTTTTAAAGGGAGGGTGAAGTGAAAAAATGTGTTTTTATCGATTCTTCTACTAATTATGAGACTATTCTGCATAGTGAAACATCCAGGAAATATCTCAGAATGATTTTAAAATTCAAATTCGGTTTAGGTTTTATGAATAATAACCTCCGACCGATCGCGTAACACCCTGCCTTCCTGTTGACAAAATTCTCGTGGAACGCTCCATGCCCAATGGAATTTATCGCGAGATTTAATAAAAGTTTCTCACGATGTGACAATCGTGGTGCGTGATATAGGGCGGGCAACGGAAATTTTGTTAACAGGAAGGCAGGGCGTTAAGCGATTGGTCAGACTTGCTTATTTCAAATTTTCTATAAAATCTGAGCCTAATTTGAATTTTAAAATCTTTCGGAGACTTTATTTCCTGGAAGTTTCACTATGCAAAATGGACTTAAAATTAGTAGAAGAATCGATAAAAAATCACTTTATTTTCCTCTTCATCCTCCCTTTAAAGGCTAGGGGAGGTCCAATAAAAAATCAAGCAACAATTAAAACTGAAAGTGACTGCCTTGTTTGTAAAAAATAGATCAATACAGCACACGAACATTCTTCAATTTGAAACTCGAAGGAAGTCTTGTTATTTGAAAATTTTCGTCCAAATAATTTTATAGATATTTTTCAACTTTTAAAGATATTAAAATTTATTCCAAATATCTTTAAACAGGCTTGTTTTCTTTCTTTCACAATAAATTTTTTAAAACACAAAACGCCCTAATATCTTAATACCTCCCTAAGTTAGTGTTTTTTGCCATAGAAAATAAACAAAAGGAGTAGCAGACCAGCACCGCAGAGACTGACTTCAAGTTTTTACCGTTCGGGCTCGGTTTAGCTGTTATTTTTAGTTCCGATCGTTGTTACTAGCTTTTATTTTTTTTTTTTCATTTAATTTTTTGGCTTTCCATCGGTAGCTTTGAACGTCAGTTGTGAAATTCGCCTTTGCCCATGCTTTGGTTGTGGTCGGCTTTATTATTAAGCCTCACCAGAAATATATTTAATTTTAGAAGTAGGAATTGAGAACGGTTAGTGTTTAATTCAGTCCGACTCATGGCCCAGTATAGAGCCCCTCCCTCCAGCACGTAATTAAAAGTTTAAAATTTCAGATTGGCTCACTTAAACTAGGTTTTTATGACGTTACTGACTGCTCACTTAAACTAGGTTTTCATGACATTACTGACTGGGACGGCGAAAAAAAAGTAATTCCTTTTACCTCTGTCGCTATGACCCGCCTCTTCTTTCATATCCCACCGTCCCGAGGAAGGGGGTCCGGGACTTTGACGCGCGGCTTGTTCCTACCTCTAAAATAAAATCTTTCAATGGCCTGACATTCGCTCTATACGCGGGACTGGCGGGAGGCTATAGGCAACCCTAGGCTCCGTTTAGCGAAGCTCAATTGCGTAGCGAACCTTCCTAGCATAGAAGCCATCTCCTATGAAGTTGTTTCTTAAAAGGAATAGTCGAATATGTCTACTTGAAGGGATCTCGTGAAGCGCATATGCCATCATCAATGAGATTTTCACTAGGCTGCAATGAGTGGGGCTGAAGACCTAGACGTAATTAATATGAGTTCTAAATATTATGATATCATGGCCCAAATAACAATATTTTCAAACCGCTTCTCCTCTTCAAAAGACGCGAGTTTTCTCTTAAAGGGAGGGGGAAGTGGAAATTAAAGTGATTTTTTATCGGTTCTTATAAGACCAGTCTGCATAATGAAAAATTTAGGAAATACCTCCCATTGATTTTAATATTCAAATTAGGCTAAGATTTTAAGAATAATTTTAAATCAGGACCTCCGACCAATCGCGTAACGCCGTGCCTTTTTGTTAACAAAATTCTGGTGGCACGCTCCATGTCTCGCGCCACAATTTTCACATCAAGCAAATTTTTTCAAATCTCGCAATAAATTGATTCAACACGGAACGTGCCACGAGAAAATTGTTTATAAAAGGGCAGGGCTCTACGCGATTGGTCGGAGATTCTCATTTAAAATTATCCATGAAATTTCAAACTAATTGACGTATAAAAATCGTTCGGTGTTATTTCCTGGATAATTCACTATGCAGATTGGTCTTATAGAAGAATCAATAAAAAAATTACTTAATTTTCCACTTCACCATCCCTTTAATGAGCGTCTGAATTGTTTCAAAGTATCGCGCCACAAGACCAATCATATATATATGCATAAAGTGCCATAACATCTAACAAGCATTATTACGACAAAGATTCGATACTCGATTATGAATTATCGCCATTTAAATCGAAGTTGCCAGATTTTGAATAAAGGCTGATTACTCGTGACCTATTCATCCGAAATGAATTTGGTGAAAACTTTTCAAATATGAATCGACCCCAAGGAATCCGAAAATCGCATTTATATCTCCGAGAATCCAATATTTTCAAAGTTGATAATTTTGACATTTCCGGTTTCCGGTATAAGTATGCAAAGGACAACTGTGAAACGGGTAAAATATGAAAGAGAAATGCAAAACTTTTTTAACGCACTTTATTCCAGAGCGCTAGCTTGAATAGTTTTTGAAATATAGCAAAATATGTGCGAAAACTGCAACGCGCAAAGACTTTTTAACAGTCTGTACAGACTAGTGTCCATGTGTAGTGGACGAAAACCAAAACTGGTGGTGTGGGAACTCAAGTAGAATAGCCAACGGAGACAAACACAATTTTCTAAATTTCCTTGAACTGTCAATGCATTCCGGAAATTGGGAACACGTTTGCTCCGATACGCAAACTGCGAACGCGGTCACGTGGGGTGTGACAGACACACACACAGACACACACACCCACACCCCCACACGTCCAGTGCAATACCTCTCCGTGACGTCATCGTCACTCGGAGAGGTAAAAACTAACTTACTGATTTGCATAACAAAGCGGAAAAAACTTAATTAAAAATGAAAAGCCTGTGATATAATGTCTTGAGCAAACTCGTTTATCGGAATTTTCAACATCTATACTGTTAAGCCTTAGCCTTCTTAGAAAATATTATGTCTTTTCCGCAAAATTTTAAATGTTTTTTCACCCTGGCTTTGAATAACTTTCGGTATTCTTGTTTATTGTTCCCTATTTTGCATTTTTTAACACAACGTCCATGTTTACGCGACATTATCAGGCTTAAACTCTCCCAAGATGGCTACCATAAACTTATGGACGTTTCTTCTTGCATTATAGATGACAGCACGCTGTTTCATTCCCCCTCACTTCTCGCTATGATGTTTCACCACACCTTAGCGCCACCGCTCTATAGAGATCCAGTTTTGACCTAAAACCGTTTTTGCGAGATTGTGCTTATCAAATTGTGCGTTAACTGGTTCAGAGCTTTCTTTGACATAGTCTTTTAGTGATTCAACTAGAATATATTCGAAGTAAACTCTTGTCCTGAACGGTAGATGTTTCATTATTTGAGTCCACTTCTTAAATTGGATTCTTGAGGTAAAAGTATCTTCCTCACTCCACGACTTTGCGAAATCCATTAAGCAGTTGATTTGCGTTGTATAGAACACGAAAGATAACATGTCAACAGGATAATTTTCCCAGATATTTTGGTGTATTATTAATGCATTTAAATGTTTTGAGTTATTAGAGCCACCTAGAATAAAGTTCAATTTGTCTTTGGTCGTTTCTGAATATTTAAGTTTATCATATACAATTTTCAGAAATGATTCGTAAACAACTTCATTTTTAGAGTTGTTGAATGGGCTACAAGATTTGGGGAGAGAGCTTACAGTTTAGACTGAAAAATATACCGCTACGTGGTTCGTAAAATTAACTTAAATCATTTGTGCGAAATAAACCGACGGTTGATTGAAAACTCGAGGTATAACAGTAACTAATTTTATTTAATGTTAAAATGGTAAATTGACATCGCGCTGTATAGCGTATCGTTTAAACAAAAGAAGGAGCTTTGTCTCTACGCGTCTACGAACTCAAAACTGCTGTCGTCTCGGAACCGGTTTTAGGTTCCGTGTTGACATTCTGGGCTTCCCTCAACTCCTCCCTCTACGCGACTACGAATTCAAAACTAATCACACATCTGCCCTTTCTGCCTTCTCTATTTAAACAATTTTGGGCATGAGAGAGAGAGGGCAAAGGTTCAATACATATGGTTGATTATCTTAGTTTTTTAAACAAGCTTAAAGATATACTTTTTTTTACAGTTTAAAGGTTACAGTTCTATTACTCAGATTAAAAAATAGCATTGTTTAAGAATTAGTTTTAACACGCTCCCCCCTTGAGCCTCAGCAGGCTCAAGTTATGGTTGGAACTCAAGCAGGTACAAAAGTTGTACAGGACGTTTGCAGATGGTTCCATTTGCAGTGCGGAGGATGCAGGATCTGGTTACGCCATCTCGTCCACCAAAAGCTTCTGTTACCATGGCAGTCTTCCAACATTGGCACGGGATTTTTTCCTCCTTGATAAGGACAAGGTCGTTTGGTTTTAATTCCTTGGTTGGATTGCACCCTGTGCGATGATGAGCGGAGCGTAGCTCCAAAAGGTAGTCATCTTTCCATCTTGTCCAGAATCGGTCGTTCAGTGTTTGGCGGTAATTGTAACGTTTGACGAGTGCGTCTCTGGTCACAGGAGCAACTTCAGTTTGAGGGAACGATCGAGATGGCAAAGTGGTGATACGTCGACCCACCAGGAATTGAGCAGGCATGAGAACTGTTTGTTTGCCAGGGTGTTCATACAGAAACGTCAGAGATCTGGAGTTGATCGTGGCTTCCGCTTCGGTTAGAATTGTTTGGTGTTCTTCCGCTGTTAGTTTGGCTTTCCCAATGGTTTTTTTCAGGGCGGTTTTACAACTGCGAACAAGACGTTCGTAAAACCCGCCCCACCAGGCGGCGCGATCAGCAATGAACTTCCAGGTTATTCGGTGTTCTCCCAGGTAGCTGGTGACTTCTGAGCTTCTCAAGTTCTGAAAGATAGCTTGTAAGTCCAAATCATGCGATTGAATGTTTTTGCATTGTCAGAGAAAACGGTTTTGACAATGCCTCGTCTTGCCATAAACCAGCTGAATGCCATCAGAAACTTCTCCGTTGTGAGATCTGTCACACGCTCGAAATGTACCGCACGTTTAACGGATCACGTAAAGAGAGATATGTAATTCTTGTCTCTTTTCTTCGTGTAGAAAGGTCCTGCAAAATCAAGCCCGGTGATTTCGAAAGCGGGAGCTGGAGTGTTTCGTAGTGGTGGTAGCGGAGCCATAGGTGCTGCAGACGGTCTGGCTCGATACTTGAAAGATATGACACATTTGGATATTTGTTTCTTGATGAGTTGTCGTCCACGTACGATCCAAAATTTCTCACGGATTTCTACCAAAGTATCATTTACCCCAGCGTCCATAAGGCGATGGTGGTGAAATTATACGAGTAGGCGTGATAGGGTATGATCGTACGGCATGATCCATGGGTGGCGCTCGCGAAAAGTGAGAGTTGTGCCAGTGACCCTCCCTTCTACACTGAGAATTCCGTCTGCGTCTAAGAAGGGATCCAGAGAAAGAATGGTCGATTTCCGGTCGATGGCTTGGCCGCTAGAGAGGCTTCGGACTTCGTCTGGATAGGATTCTCTTTGCGTGATCTTGACCCACTTCATTTCTGCATTGTGCATTTCAACTGCCGATAAGGGACCGGAAAGGCTGTGGTTTGGCTTCCTTGAATTGTGTATGAAACGATTCATCCACGCAGTCAGTCGACAGATTCGAGACAGACAGCTGTAGTCTTTTAGCCGGAAAGGCTGCTCTGGATTAGCTACGGTTGCGGAAACACCTTGGAAGATGGTGGCTCGAAATTCTCGTTTGATCTCAGAGTTCAGGGCGTCTTCTGGTTTTGGGTTGGAGATAGGGATCTCTCCTGGTTCGCTTAGCCAAATAGGGCCCCTCCACCACATGGCATTGGTGAGAAGGCTACTGGCCTTGAGACCTCGCGTAGGCAGATCGGCAGGGTTGTCTTTTCCTTTGCAATGCACAGTAAAAAAAGAACATTCGAAATTGAATGTTTCAGCGTTCAATACCTTGCCACTGTGGTGGTACGCCTTAGCATTCAAATATTAACCCATAAAGTGGTATTCAATTGTACACGTTAAGAAAATGTTCATATTTGAACGCTAATATTGATATTCAAAAATTCACGCTAACGAAGCATTCAGATTAGGTCACTTTGGCATTCAAATATCATTGCACTTGCATTTAAACCGAAAGCGTTTTGTCGTTCAAACGAGATCGTGTTTGGCGTTCAAACGAGATCGTGATTGGCGTTCAAATGAGATCGTGATTGGCGTTCAAACGAGATCGTGTTTGGCGTTCAAAGGTAAGCGATTTTGGCGTTCAAAGGTAAGCGATTTTGGCGTTCAAACGAGAACAAATTGGCATTCAAAAGTAACTGTTTCGCGTTATAATAGGATTGCATTAACAATTTAACGAGAACGATTTTGGTGTGATCAATTCACGCCATGGTCAAATATTATTTGTCCTTATTAATACCTTAATTTAAGCCTCTATTCACCTAATTTACCTCATTTTAGTACCCTATCTACAGCATTTCAAGTTGATTTGACTATAGTAGTTAACCGCTTTCCTCCCATTCTGCCGACCAACGCCGCAAATTGTCGGATTCATCAAATGGGACAAACATCTTGGGTTAAATGTTCCCAGTGAAATTAAATACTAATTCCTGGGAACGGAAAGATTCTATCTTATACTGCAAAAATCTACTTAATCTATAACGATTGAGTGGCTAGATAAAATGAGCACTAAACCCAATTATTTTGTAAAATATTTAGCAAAATTAATACTTTACAAGAACCAAATAATTCTAAATTAAAGAAATGTACCTTTATAAAAACATTTCTTGGCATTTATTTTCACTTTTAAGTCATATGCATCACATAACACTGCAAAGTAATTTGAACATAAAACGAGTACCCAAATATGATTTCCTAACGTAATACACTACCTATAAAAAAGACATCAGCAAATATTTTATTTTTAAACGCTGCCGTCGTTAAAAAATTTCTTATTATTGAAAAAACCAAGTTGGAAAAACCAAAATACTACCTCTCCGAGTCAAGAGGACTACTTACAAACTTAGGATCTTTCCTATTTTAGAGGCCGCCTTCGATAGTGGGAATTTTTTTTAGTAGGATAGTAGTAAAAATAGTAATATTTTTCCTAGAACCGAAAAGCTAAACCGATGAGGGAGAAAATACTATGGATAACTCAATTCTGACTAAAACGCTTTCATATGGTTTTACTCTATATATAATTTATGATTATTATTAGTGATTAATGCCATATTTATAGCAAGGTTCCGCCTTCAGGGAACGAAATCCCCTGTCGCTAGGGCAGTTCTTTCATGCAGAACTATACCCGTTTAAGTGAGGGTAGTTCTCGCATGCAGTGTAAAACTGCATACAAAGTCGGCCATTTGATCGACTTAAACGCGGTATGAAACTGCATTTAAAAGTTAGTCGTATCGGAGCCTCCGGGATGAACTAGGCCCATGCATGTCAAATTTTATGTGGGGAAATATCCAGTTTGTTAGGAAAAATATTTTCACCATAGATGGCGCTTATTTTTCCGTTGTGACAGGGGTCTTCCTTAAATTATCGTTGATATTTTAGGGGTCAGTCATAAAATTTTTATGAGAGAGAAAAGTTTCATCCTAAAATTAACGTAAATGTTTTTGGGGCTATTCACTTTTTACTTAATCTTTCGGTTAGATGGTATTGATGACAACAAAATAAATTATTTCAATTAAAGTAATTCAGTAAGAGTTATAAAAACGTATACTTACGAACCGCGACCTTGGCTCAAATACTTAAGCAGTCGACAGGGTCACGGGGTTGGACTTTGTTTATTTTTTCGGTCGTATCAGCGCCCCCAAACGGGAAAACACGGCGAACTAAATTAGTTAAAAAAATATTCTCGCTTCGCCACACGCATGGGCCTAGTTCATCCCGGAGGCTCTGGTCGTATGACCAATTAAAAACTTCGGGAAAAGCAGAAAGTTTTCAATTTGTATAAATGTATGGGGTATTAAATCGGTTTTGGAGGCCATAATATTCAAGCAGTAGATACAGACGTTTTTGTGAAATATAATAATCGCTTTTCATTAAGAGATTTTCGAGCACCAGAACCGCATTTAATATAATCTTCTCTACCATATTTCCAAAAAATAAAATCTATTTGAACTCTAAATGCGCTCAAAATAGATAGACGGGCCTCTCAAGTAGGCCACTACTGACGCCTAGTTGAGCGGCCAGTGTAATAGTCCATGGTTCCATTTTGCTTGTTTTTTCTCTACTGGCCTCTCAAGTAGGCCACTATTGACGCCTAGTTGAGCGGCCCGTGTAATAGTCCATGGTTCCATTTTGCTTGTTTATTCTCTACTGGCCTCTCAGGTAGGCCACTACTGACGCCCACCCAGGTAGCAAATTCACGTTGACACAACGTTTAAACGTAGCATTGAATAAACGTGTGTATTAACGTTTTTAAAACGGTGATCATGTCACCTTGAAACACGGTGTTTACACACGTGTTTTTTTTGTCGTAAATACATGAGAAATCTCGTTTATTTCTCGTTTTAAAAACGTGTATTATAAAGTAGGTTAACGTGGATAAATCGTGCGTTAAACGGTTCCAATTAGGTTTATTTTTCGGGTTATTTGAACGTGTGTAATAAGTTAATCTAACGTGTCTCAAAAGTTAATTGAACGAGTGGAACAACTTATTCGAACGTGCACAAAATTTTTTTTAATGTGTTTTATAAGTTAGTTGAACCTGTGTATAACGTTGGTTTAACGTGTTTAATAAGTAAATTACACGTGTTTAATAAGTAAATTACACGTGTTTAATAAGTAAATTACACGTGTTAAATATGTAAATTACACGTGTTAAATATGTAAATTACACTTGTTAAATAAGTAAACTACACGTGTTTAAAAAGTAAATTACACGTGTTTAATAAGTAAATTACACGTGTTAAATAAGTAAATTACACGTGTTTAATAAGTAAATTACACGTGTTTAATAAGTAAATTACACGTGTTTAATAAGTAAATTACACGTGTTAAATAAGTAAATTACACGTGTTTAATAAGTAAATAACACGTGTTAAATAAGTAAATTACACGTGTTAAATAAGTAAATTACACGTGTTTAATAAGTAAATTACACGTGTTAATAAGTAAATTACACGTGTTTAAGAAGAAAATTACACGTGTTTAATAAGTTAATTGAACCTGTGTTTTAAATAATTTGAACGCGTTTAAAAAGTCATTTCAAGTGTAAAATTCGTTAACTGAAGGCGTCTAATAAGATATTTGAGCGTGCGAAATAGTTTAATTTTACGTGTGATAAGACGTTAATTAAAAATGTTAAAGACAATAATTGAACGTGAAAAATAAGTTAATTGAACGTGTAAATTTGTTTAATTAGACGTTTTTAATAAGTTAATTGAACGTGTGCAATGATTTAGTTGAACGTGTGTAATTATTTAACTGGTGTTCTCAAAGTGGAACCGAAACATTGCCAGTATTAGCTTCGGCATTTTCATTTATAGATGCAATCCGAACCAATATCACAGCAATGACAGGACTAATACAAAGCCTAGTTTTCAGTTGTTATCTATAAATGTAGTATAGCAAAATCAAAAGATAACAAGGTTTTTGAAATATTAAAATTAAACGATTTTCTTGGAGTTTTGAAACGAAACATAGCTTTATAGCTATACAACTACTAAAAGAATCGTAATGCTGAAACATATTTACCATATTTTCATTTTATATTTAGCAAAAACGAAAAAATTACAGTTTTGTAAGAGTTCTATTCATGCCAATACAAGGGAAAAAAGCAATAACGGAGTATTAACCGAGGAGTTGAAACTGAAAACTTCTTATAATTATAAAAATTTATAGCTCAGGCCTATGCATTACATGTCAAATGTTTTTTAAATAGGCTATAATTCCTACTACGGCTTTCGTTGTTGATTATGAAAAACCAGCCGTCTCTATCCTAAATCGACTTCTCAACAATGTCATAAGTCCCTTACTAACTGGCTTCTAAGTACCACAATCTGCTAGTCTTTGTCCATGCCACATGGACACTAGCCTGTACTTGCTGGCTCGTAAGCACCACCATCTTCTGTTCTTCGTCAATCCCACATTGACACCAGCTTCTATGCACCACCATCTTCAGGTCTTTGTCCATTCCGGCTTCTTCTCCATCGTTATTGTTTGGTTTTAAGATTTACGCGGTGATCGGCTAGCGTTACGAGAAACGTCTAGCCTCCCAATGGCAGTGCTTCCACCATCGGTTCACGCGAATGCGTTTTTATCTATTATTGTAATGGAAACGAATCGTATATACCCCAAAATTTGAAGAAAGCGGGCAAGAGGGGTACCCTTCACTTTAAACGTCAATATTAGCTGAGTTTCGATAGATAATAGGAACAACTTTATTTTAAACGATTTAACTATTTTTAGAGTTATTTACTGGCGATTAAAATAATTAATATCATTCATATTTAATAAATTATTTAAGATAAACTTATTTCTATGTAATGACACAAGTGAGAGTTTATATAGAACGAGTAATGAAGATTGCATCAGAATCGAAACACTACACGCATATCAAAGTTAATATAAAGCAAGTAGGATGATAAGATCTCTTACAAAACGATAACATTTCCTTTTTGCAGAATATTAAAAGGAAATATTTTAAATATTTTTCGGCATTACGATTCTTTAAGTAGTTGTGTAGCTATAAAGCTCTGTTTCATCTTAATATTCCAAGAACATCTTTTGATATTAACATTTCAAATTTGGTGTTTACTTTTTAATTCAGCTTTACTACATTTAATATAGTGTAAACGCATTTTTTATATTCATTAGATAATATGGATGTTAAATCTTCATCTATCAACAAGTGTTGAAACGATTGGGTCTGTGAAATAAGATACCCTAGATTTAAACTAGAAATGGCCTTGTTTCGCCTCCTCTTATAGGAGGTGTTAACGGTTCAGAGTGAGCCGAAAGTTAAATACACCCTTCAGTGATACATTTTAGGTCCTCATTAGAATTATTGAGAATACAAAGGAAATTTTAAACGCTTAAGCCTTTGCTAAAGACCTTGGCAATATTTCGCCAATTTTAACTATGTACTTCCGGTTTTTCTCATTGGCTGGTGGACCTGTGTTTAGAAAGTAAATTCGTCGCGGCTCGGAGAGGTTTATTTTGGTTTCCCAACTTGTTTTTAACCTGCGAACGCGAGGACAGAGACACGTCCAGTAAAATACCTCCGTGACGTCATCAAAACTCGGAGAGGTGATAACGATTGATTATAGCTTTTTATGACGCAAGACATGTACGAAATATCAACGCTTCCGAAACGTACAGTAATATTTCAAAACTAAGGGTCATTTAAAACCATTTTCACAC
The DNA here is from genome assembly GCF_054372755.1 of Phalangium opilio. Taxonomy (NCBI): domain Eukaryota; kingdom Metazoa; phylum Arthropoda; class Arachnida; order Opiliones; family Phalangiidae; genus Phalangium; species Phalangium opilio. The sequence goes on along the minus strand of NW_028324159.1, from coordinate 21,133 downwards.
GTGTTGTGAACGAACTTCTTATAAAGACTTGAAAATAAAGCTTTTGTAGAATGTGCTTACAAGTTTCTCGAAACTTACATCAAAAACGCAAAACTAACAGTCCACTTAACACCATTTCGAAACGTGATTTTAACCTAAAATAAACGTATTAGTTATCACTTTGTATAATCGTTTTAACAACGTTGCCCAAATATACAGTAATAACGCTAAACCAAGGAAGATGGAGATAGGGAAGTTTCGTGTAACGCTATAACTCCGGTCGCCCAAAAATCCCGTTTTCGGCGTGGATGTGCATGTGCGCATGCGCCACACTTTTCTCGCGTATCGTGCTGAGGATAGGCGGAACTACCGGGTTCCTGCGCAGTTCTAACTAACGCCGAATATAAGTCATGTGACCTGCTACATTTCGTGAAGAGAGATTCCTATACTGACCAAACTTCCCTATCTCCATGTTCCTTGGCTAAACTAACGGTCAATTGAACACTATTCTCAAACGTGTTACGAACGTAACATATAGTCCTGGAATAAACGCTCTTGCATAAACGTTTTAACAACGTTGCCAAAACATACAGTAATAACGCTAACTAACGGTCAATTGAACACCATTCCCAAACGTGTTACGAACGTAACATATAGTCCTGAAATAAACGCTCTTGTATAAACGTTTTAACAACGTTGCCAAAACATACAGTAATAACGCTAAACAAACGGCCAATTGAAAACCATTCCCAAACGTGTTGCAAACGTAACATGTAGACCTGAAATAAATGCTTTAGTTATCACTTTCTATAAACGTGATAACAACATTGCCGAAACATAGAATAATAACGCTAAACTAACGGCCAATTGAACACCATTCCCAAACGTTTTGCAAACGTAACATGTAGACCTGAAATAAACGCTTTAGTTATCACTTTCTATGAACGTGATAACAACGTTTCCGAAACATACAGTAATAACGCTAAACTAACGGCCAATTGAACACCATTCCCAAACGTGTTGCAAACGTAACATGTAGACCTGAAATAAACGCTTTAGTTATCACTTTCTATGAACGTGATAACAACGTTTCCGAAACATACAGTAATAACGCTAAACAAACGGCCAATTGAAAACCATTCCCAAACGAGTTGCAAACGTAACATGTAGACTTGAAATAAACGCTTTAGTTATCACTTTCTATAAACGTATAACAACGTTGCCGAAACATAGAGTAATAACGCTAAACAAACGGCCAATTGAACACCATTCCCAAACGTGTTGCAAACGTAACATATAGACCTGAAATAAACGCTTTAGTTATCACTTTCTATAAACGTGATAACAACATTGCCGAAACATAGAGTAATAACGCTAAACTAACGGCCAATTGAACACCATTCCCAAACGTTTTGCAAACGTAACATGTAGACCTGAAATAAACGCTTTAGTTATCACTTTCTATGAACGTGATAACAACGTTTCCGAAACATACAGTAATAACGCTAAACAAACGGCCAATTGAAAACCATTCCCAAACGAGTTGCAAACGTAACATGTAGACTTGAAATAAACGCTTTAGTTATCACTTTCTATGAACGTGATAACAACGTTTCCGAAACATACAGTAATAACGCTAAACAAACGGCCAATTGAAAACCATTCCCAAACGAGTTGCAAACGTAACATGTAGACTTGAAATAAACGCTTTAGTTATCACTTTCTATAAACGTGATAACAACGTTGCCGAAACATAGAGTAATAACGCTAAACTAACGGCCAATTGAACACCATTCCCAAACGTGTTGCAAACGTAACATGTAGACCTGAAATAAACGCTTTAGTTATCACTTTCTATAAACGTGATAACAACATTGCCGAAACATAGAGTAATAACGCTAAACTAACGGCCAATTGAACACCATTCCCAAACGTTTTGCAAACGTAACATGTAGACCTGAAATAAACGCTTTAGTTATCACTTTCTATGAACGTGATAACAACGTTTCCGAAACATACAGTAATAACGCTAAACTAACCGCCAATTGAACACCATTCCCAAACGTGTTGCAAACGTAACATGTAGACCTGAAATAAACGCTTTAGTTATCACTTTCTATGAACGTGATAACAACGTTTCCGAAACATACAGTAATAACGCTAAACAAACAACCAATTGAAAACCATTCCCAAACGAGTTGCAAACGTAACATGTAGACCTGAATTAAACGCTTTAATTATCACTTTGTAAAAACGTGTTATTGTGACGTTAAGAAAATCCTAATAATCTTGAGGTAACTTATGTACCAAAAATAAACGTTTTTCTTACGTGTGAAGTACACGTGAAACGTTTTCAAAACCTTGGCACCAAAAATCTACTTTAAATCAACGTTAATTTGCTACCTGGGTAGTTTGGCGGCCCGTGTAATAGTCCATGGTTGCATTTTGCTTGATTATTCTCTACTGGCCTGACGCGAAGATGAGCGGCCCGACACCTAACCTAACCCAACCCAACCCAACCTAACCTAACCTAACCTATCCTAACCTATACTTATCTAGTTTGAACGTTAGGACATATCTGTACTGGCCTCGCAATTAGGCCACTTAGGACACCTAGTTTAAAGGCCAATGTGATACTTCCATTTCGTTTTTAATATTTATTCATGAACGGCAATGTAGCCGACGATAAAAACATAGATAAGAGACCCATGTATTGTCCCTAGTTTAATTTTGCGTGTTTATTCTCTACTGGCCTCTTAAGTAGGCCACTACAAACGCTTAGTTCAGAGGCCCGTGTAATTGTCCACGGTTCCGTTTTGCATGTTTATTTTCTAAAGGCCTCTCAAGTAGGCCACTACCAACGCCTACTTGAGAGGCCCGACATGAAATTTCACCCGCCTCGCCTAAACCAAACCTAACATAACCTGGTCTAATCTCGTTTGAACGTAAGGGTATATCTGTACTGGCCTCGCAATTAAGTCTCTTAGGTCTCCTAGTTAAAAGGCCAATGTATTATTCCAACATTTCGTTTTGCATGTTCATTCTTTACTGGCCTCGCAATTAGAACACTTAAAACGCCTTGTTAAAAGGCCAGTGCATTACCCCATTTCATTTTTCCTGTTTATTCAGTAAGGCTAAGTATGCGCCTCTTTACACGGAAAAAGACAGTAATATAGCAATATTATGGAAAAGGCGGCAATTTATGGTTAATCAGAAATAATTTGGAAAAGGCGGCAATTTATGGTTAGTCAGCAATATTTTGGAAAAGGGGGCAATTTATGGTTAGTCAGAAATAATATGGAAAAGGCGGCAATTTATGGTTAGTCAGCAATATTTTGGAAAAGGCGACAATTTATGGTTAGTAAGCAGTATTTGAAAAAGGCGGAAATTTATGGTTAGTCAGCAATATTTTGGAAAAGGCGGCAATTTATGGTTAGTCGGCACAATGTAGCAATTCATACTATTTTCTCCATCATAAGTTTTGCTTTTCCATGTAGGGGGAATACTACTATTTTTACTACCATCCTACCAAAACATTTACCACTATGGAAAACGGCCTCTAAAATTGGAATGACCCCAAACGGATTTACCTAGATAAGGAATTATATCTCTCTCTTTTTGATGTAAAAATTTACGAATTATTAAAACTATAGCGCTGCGTCAAAAATTGAGTTTTACGCAGGCCTTTGACGGCAAGATTTTAGTTTGGTTCACACATACGACCGAATTCAGACCAAAAGGGGCGGTCGGCAGGTAGTCACGTGGCACTTAAGCCTTGGCCCTTGATTTTCCCTTGATGGTATCTTAATTAGAGAGCTTACTTCTACCAAATTAAGGTCAGAGATTCAAATCAAAGGTTTATTTCGTACAAACACGGCAATAGCGACTAGCGATCAAATCCGATTAGGGAATTCAAACTCAAAAATTCATAGCATGCAAAGGTGGAAATGGCGACTGGCGAGTTGAAACAAAACTCAAAGCGGCGATAAAAAACTCCCCTATTATGACGTCAGCAGAATCTTCATCCCGAAACGAATTTTGATTGGTTATGAAAATAATTTTACGTCGGCCTCTGCTTCAAAAATAGAACACTAATTTTGTTTCGGTCACGTTAGGCGGAAGATGTTTTACCGCAGAGGTACTTACGCAGTGTTTCCGTCGTGTTTTCGGTCAAGTGGGAACTAAGCTTAAAGCAGTATTCCAAGCATAGAGAATATATAGTAAAGCAGATGACATTTTACATCCAATAAGAATGTGCCTGGGGAAAAAACAGGAAATTAAGTGCATAACTTTTGGGAGAGATATAGTCTTTATGTGTTTAAAAGGCCCAGTTGGCTACGGCTCAACTGTTAACCCTGTATTCTCATAACTACATTCACAACTGGTTTTGCAATATAAACAATATTGTCTCGTTTCACCTCATATATATTCTTAGTTTGCCAATGCGGGTTTTAACGTTAATATCAGCAAAGCTGATTTCAGGGTAGACGCAATGAAAGTCAATGTGCACCACAATAAGAATGAAAACTCCGAAGCTACAACCCAATTACGATAAGCCCTTTCAATGATCAAATTGCCACCATGGTCCTTACATCTGTTTTAAAAACTAGACCTTATTTAACGTGTACTTAACTTTCGGTTCACTCTGAACCGTTAATGTCTCTTCAATACAGACAAGAAAATCAAAACCCATAATTTACTGAATCTCGGGTCTCAATTACCTCCGCTTTGGTTCACTAAGCCTATTACGAATAATACTTGATTTACCCGACGGTGTCAAGGCTTTAGCTTACATATTGTAATCACTATAGCAAGGATTATTTTATATACAGATGTACTAAAGCTTAAGTAATATATAAACAGCCATTTCAAATAATAATATTAGAAAATACCCTTGGAATATCAAAATGAAACAGAGCATTAAAGCTACAAAACTATTAAAGGCATCGTAAATACGAAATATATTTCCACATATTCACTTTACATTATGAAAATGTGTAGGATTTTTTTACACATCAACACAAAACAAACTGCTAAAGCACTAGTGTAACAACGGACAGACACACACAGACAATCACATAGACTGCTTTTTAACCCTTTTCGTATTAACTTTAATTTGAGAAACAAGATTATCTTAAATACTAAAATAAGTATAATTAATATTAATCATTTTCTTCGTTAGTTGTTCGCCTTATTGAGCGTTACATCGTTTTAAAAAATAACAATGAATCATTCTTGACAGACTTGACTAATATTGACGTTTGGAATGAAGCATACGACTGCTGCTTCGCCTTACTGAAATAGGTAGTATATAAAGGACTCGAATCGCAGCTGTTGATAAGAATATCGCAATTGCGTGAACCTTTGGAAAAAGACCCCGCCATTGGGAGGCTAGACGTTTCTCGTAACCCTAGCCGATCGTCGCTTATGTCTTAACTTTAACGATGATGATGGAGATAAAAGCCAGTATGTGGGATGGGCAAAAGACCGGATGATGGTGGAATTTAGAAGCCAGTGAGTTCAGACTGGTGCCCGTGTGGGATGGACAAAATACCGGATGATGGTGGTATTTAGAAGCCAGTGAGTACAGACTGGTGTCCATGTGGGATGGACAAAAGACCAGAGGATAGTGGTATTAGACAGACAATGGAGTAATAGCCATTATAAGTGGAATACAATTTTACAAACTTCAGCTTCGGAAATTGAGAACACATTTACCCCGATTTTCCAACTGCGAACGCGGTCCCCTGGGGTGTAACTTTAGACAGACAGACAGACACGTCGAAATTTGAACCTCTCCGTGACATACGTCACGCGGAGAGGTAAAAATTCAATTTATAGGATGTGTGTATATGCACACGTCTAGTATTAAGAGGATCAAAGCTTAAATTTGGAACCGTAGGTATTAAAGACACCCAACCTAAACTAAGTCTTACCTAACACTTACCAAACCTAACCTAAGCCTTTTCTAACCCTAACAAAACCTGACCTTCAAAACAAGCAATATTTTGAAAAAGGCAGGTGTTTATTGTATATAAACTTAGCTAGTAGTTTTCACGATTATTTAGAGAGGACGATCGCCAATCAAACTTAGTTATGTAATTAATCACCCAATTAAGCAAGTAATTTAGTTTACGTTGAACCTCCATTTTCTAATAATATTGTGTAATTTGAGTCTGAGTGTGCTTGTGTTCCTGAAAAAATCAGTAGTCTGAGCCAAGAAAATCGAATTAATAATGGTAATGAATAATTGGCAAATTATTATGTTCTTGAACATCAAAATATAATAAAAATGATTTGTTGCATTATAATATTAAAATTTTGATTAAATGAACCTGGATTTTTACCATTGTAAATATTACACCCAGAAAACTCGCCAGGAATTGCTCGCGTGAACGCCCAAAAAGCTCTCCTTTGAACAGAAAAAAAGCTCCCGTGTGAACACTCATAACGCTCTCGTTAAAAAGCCAAAAACGGTCTCATTTGAATATCAAAAACAGTCACCTTTGAACGCCCATAATGCTCTTGTTTGAAAGCCAAAAACACTCTTGTTAGAACACGAAAAACAATCTCATTTGAACGCCAAAATGTTCTTATTTGAACGCCTAAAACGCTCTAGTTTGAATACTAATACAATCCTATTAGAACGCCAAAACGACCATGTCTGAACGTTTCATTGGCGCAAGGCAGTTATTCAAAATGGGATAAATATTATTTTTTGAGTGGTAATATATAAGATGTTCAAAAATGAATGCTAGTGGTTAGTTTTGAACGCGTAAAAAGTCCTTGTTCAAAATTGAATTTTTCTGGTTAAATCTGAATTCAACAATAGTGGTTTGATCAAAGTTGAACGGTCGCCATCATTTTTGAATGCCGAAAGCACGCTCATTTTTTTTCAGTGAACTTGGCGGGTGCACTGCCGTGCACCCAGATAAATCTAGTTATCTAATAGGTCTATTTTTTTGCTTTATGTTCGAATTTAATAAATATATATTTATATTGTAAGTTAGTTAAATTAACTTGCAAGTGCTTCCAGACAGATACAATTTTGTGGTTAACTATACCTGTGCATTTAATTTGGGAATTTATGTCTTGGGATTGGATAAGCTAAATTCTAAAAACTTTATCTTTAAGCGAGTTACAATTTTGGACAAACAAAAATGATAATTTGATGTTTAATTTTATTGGCATTCGCAATAAAATCTTTGTATTAACGTTTGTTTACTCAAATAATCCTAATAATAAATTTTACGAAGCACAAGCACTTTCTAAGGTTCTCTTCACTTTTGAGTATCAAATTTTGACAAAGAAAAATTTTCATTACAAGTTTAAATTATCTAAAAACGATAATGATAATTTATTTAATTAACTCTTAATTGGGTTATTTTCAGTTACATATTTGCCAAAGACAAAGATTTACTCCCATTTAACCCAAAGCGTTTCTCCCAATTCCCATATCTCCCAATCCCATTTGACCCAACACTATGTCTTTTCCCCCAATTTCTTTTCTCCCAATTCAGTATAAAACATATGTTAATAAGTTCAAAGAGAATTTTTTGGTTTTATTAACAATGATATGTTTTACATATTCAGTTTAGTTTGAATTTCAATTTTATGATTTATACATATTCAAATGGAGTTTTTCTCCCCGCATCCAGTTTTTTCCTCCTGAATCTTGTATTTTCTGGTTGGTGGTCGAACAGGTTACCCCCCATTTCACCCAATTTAAAACACCCAATTCCCATTTACCCAAACATCATTCAACCCAATTCCCAGTTCTCCTATTCCAATTAACCCAATATTGCACACTCAAAAAGACTCAAATAGAGTAGAATTTGTCAAGCTCGGAGTTTCTATAATATAAGTCATTTGAATAATGATGGCTATCATGTCATTATACATAATACGATATGCATTAATGGATTGTAACTGAAGTAGACGATGAATTTGTTTATATACAAATATCTATAAACAAACAAAAGAAGTATATATTTATTCAATTTACTGTTATAAACAGTGATAATCGAAATACTTTATCAGTTTAATTATCGTAGCTTTAGACTTGATAACAACCAAGAAAATATAAACAAGGCGTGTCAACAAATAAATGTCGGCGTTCATTCGTATATAGCGTTTTTTATAGATGAAAGAAAATAATTTCGTCATTTACTTTATAATCCATTAAAAGAATTGCAACTTATTACACATCTTTTTAGTACTCATAAGAATTTTTTCAACTAATAGAAATTATAAATCAAAAATATGTTATATTTTGAAGAAATATCTGCAGACCTCATTGACAGTTTAAAATCTTCATGTTTTTAAATCCTACGTTTTGGCTACTCGTTTACGGTTTCATAACTTAGTTGCGATCCATTTTCGTTTCATTATCAATTGAAAAACTAACCCCTTAAGAATAGCTCACTGACCCTTCAAATAAAAAGTTTTATCAATAGTCTTTTTGGGTCTCTCCTGCCCATAGTTCTATTTCCCTTTCGCGTGAGTCACGCTTATGGTTTAAACTTAAAGTAATAATTTTGTTTGTTAAAATCAGTTCATTATTCCACCGAATTACTTCAGATCGACGTTAGTTCGACCAACCCTTTAATTTTATTCAAAGGAATAAAACTGACTTTTAAGTTCTTTTTCAGTCGGGAATTTTAAAGTAATCTTAGCTCTCCCACTCTTGAGCAACCCCTCGGCCAAAATGCCATTACACTAAGTGGGACAGCTATAAACTTGAAAATACAAATGGATTAGGTGTCCCTGTCCAAGCGTACTTAGTTTAGTGGCTTTTGTCGAAATGTTTCAAAGTTTCCCAGAATTCAAGCAAATATATGTGTGATAAGATATCCATGTCCAAGCGCACTTGGTTTATTTTCTTGTAGAGAGCTGCATTTCAGTTTCAAACGTTATTGCAGTTCCAACCATTACCGAAATGAACAAAAGCAGAAAACAATTTCCCTACCATAGTGTTCGAAAGAATATGGCTGTACCTCGTATGAGCAGTTCTCGAAATAGCAACGGCGATTCCAAACAACAGCGGCCTTGTTCAAAACTGCTGTTTTAGAAATAGCGGCTGCTGTTTTGGGAAATAGCAGTCTTTGTGTTGAGATTTGCGCATTTCTTAACAGTACAGTTGTATTCGTTGGTCTCAAAAACTACCTTTTATCAGTAATGTGACCTACTAACGGATCGTGTTAAGTACACTTAACTATTTTACTATTATTCAAGCTGTATCAGTTTACAATTCTCATACCAGGATAGAAAAATAATTCGAGAAAGGTTATTTAATTTCAGAAGTAGATAATTGTAAACAGGATTTTTTTGGAAAAGGCATATTATAATTCGAGAAAGGTTGTTTCATTTCGGAAGTAGATTATTGTAAACAGTATGGTTTTTGGAAAAACAATATTATTATTTGGGAAGTCAATGAAGATAAACAACAATATTTTCCAAAATATTTCTAACCTAAGTCTAACCAAACGAAACAAAACCTAAACTATTAGTTGAAATAAGCAACTTTAACCTAACCAAATTATCCATATCTGACCTAGTTCGTTTTGAGTTGCCAGCTTACACCATTACAAACAACTATCGTTTTTCGCATATCCGTTTTTCCGCTCTTTAGAGAACTGCTGTAACGGTACGCCGTGTTTACGAGAACCGCTGTAACGGATGAACTGCCATTTCGGGGATCTCTATTTAGGGAACTGCAGTTATGAGGACCGTTATTACGAAATCCGCTCATACGGGAACTGCTCATGTGAGGGCTTCCTAAGAATATAACCCTTGAGCGTCTTGGTGTGGCCCAAAATTACCACTGCAATACGGGTTCTTCATCGGAAATTTTTGCAAAAATAAGGAGGATGAAAAACTGTAGAAAAATTTGGCTTTACTGAGGGACTCGTTTTCGCCCGTCGCCAAGTAGCACGAGTCACTTCCCAAAATATCTATTCCGAGAATTTGGCGCGAAAACTTACAATGGACCGATTGACAGCTTTAATAGCCGTGAATCTCGCGTGCTAAAGTAATAGGAATACGAGCTAAAAGAAGGTACTGTGAGCTTAGCTAGCTAGTAACTAGGCTAGAACAAACTAAGTGAGAGGAGTAGTAGTGGCACCTATGTTATATTGCCATATATCGTTTAAAACAGTCAAAGGCAGATATCTGCCATTACTCAGTGGCAAAACACCTTCTATTTATTTTAGAATTTTAGCATCCTCCAAAGAAAATAGATTCTATTTATTTACCAACCATTTCCAACTAAAATGTGTATCAATTTAACCACTGTCATTCCATATTGGTTTTTTCCGTACATTCCCGATCCGAATATGTGATATTACTAGAAAAGCCTTCCATTCCCACGGTTTTCAATGGCTACCGCGGTAAATGGAAATTTACCGTTAACATGGAGCTGTCTAGTTTCTTGGGTTGAAATGTTTTCCAGGTTGTCAAATACAGCCAAATATAAGCCTCAGTAGGTGCCTTTGTCAAACCGTACTTGGTTTAGTGGCTTTGGTTGAGAAGTGTTTCATGTTTATCAGAATACAATCAGATTCAAATGTACTCGGTTTAGTGTAGCGCTCGGAGCCTTTTCGCACTTTAAATTCGTTAAGTTTACAGTTCCTAAGAACTTGAAGTAGTTACGCCTAATGTGACTATTTTGAAATGAAAATGGAAAAGCACCAAATTGAAAGACCTTAAGTTACGTTTTCATTCACGTTGTCAGTCACTACTTAGTTCTGTACCGGAAAATAAATACCTCGTTAATGAAATTGTGGTTAGTTCTTCGTGTATTGTAATAGATGTACATAGTACTTCTCTTCGAGAGACGTGTACCACAAAGCGGGGTAATTGTAACATGATTGTTCTCAACATCAGAATATTTGGAGCAAGGTTACCAAACCTAATCACTTACGCGATATAAAGTTTACTCGTCATTACTCTATTAGGGCTTAACTATTAGAAAAGCCGCGCTTGTGGATTTTTGTCGCGCGTCAAGACGAGGTTTCTGAGGTCATTGCTGAGGACTTAGTGAACGCTTATGGAATGCACTAGATCCATTATTAATTAGCCAAACCTAATTTACAACATTTAAAATTATTTAAAAACATATTTACAAAAAGGAGCATAAACTTAGTAACATAACTCAGCTGACTTGTACATCGCGTTCTGCATGAAGCTATTTAACTTTAACCAAATTGACCTGAGAATTACTTAACGCTAGTGAAATTAACTTAAAGGATATCCACGTAACTAAAGCTTTATTATTATTGTTGTGGCACCGATATTTACAAGTAAACCTAAGTGTGTTTAAATACTTGTCAGTTTCTGAAAGTAGAGTTACCCACCGCGTTTGTAACGTTCGTCCTACGCATACACATCCGTTGACAATCTTTGGATCTCTTGTGAAAGTTCAAAATGTTATTGAGAGGCTATCTCGTTCAAATCATTTCTGATACCAAACACACACGCTATTTCATTAACGTCTTGGTTTAATTTATCATTAAAACACCAGGGAATCAAGCTAAGAGTAATGGTAGCCGTAAAATGACAACCCTTTCGTAGTGAAACATGAGTTTCGTCGCTTACAGCTGTAACGACTGATGTCATCTTGAAGCATATTTTTAAATATTAAACAAAGCCATAACCTATATAGGCACGGAATTTAATTTAAGCCTCTCATGGATATACGTTAGTAACGGTAACGTTGCTATATATTGTCTGTGAGAGACTACTATCAGAAATAAAGCTTGTATGAATGGTTATGGAAAAGAGCCAATATGAAGAAATATGTTATCTTTATCAGTTGCCAATATTATACGGGAATAGAAATATCTAGCGCTAATGTTGTATACTAACAATGTCAATTGAATATCCACTAAGGTCTTCTATATACATATGTTATTGTTTGTAAATAACGTAATCATTAGCATTATTCGTTCCGCTATATTTATAAATAATATATACATCTCAATATCTATAATTTCAGATAATGTATAACGGAGTCCGAGCCCTAAGAATTTGATGGTTTTATTTATTTATTTTTTCATTTCATAAGGGATACACTTACTTGATGTGTATAACCGCTCCAAAGACGAAGAGACGTCCTCCTAACCAAACCAAACTTAACCTAACATAACATAACATAACAGTAATGTTATGGAAAAGGCATATTATTTGAGAAGTCAACGAAGCTAAATGTCAATATTTTGGAAAAGGCGTAACTTTGTTAAATGATTTACAAAATATTACTAACCTAACTAAACCAAACCTAACATATCACAACAGTAATGTTTTGGAAAAGGCATATTATTTGAGAAGTCAACGAAGCTAAACGTCAATATTTTGGAAAAGGCGTAACATTGTTAAATGATTTATAAACTATTACTAACCTAACCTACCCAAACCTAACCTAACATAACAGTAATGTTTTGGAAAAGACATATTATTTGAGAAGTCAATGAAATTAAACATTAATATTTTGGAAAAGGCGTACCATAGTTAAATGATTAATAAATTACGAACTTTCTCGTGGATCCAGCAGAAAAATATAATACATTTAGAATAACACTTCACATTAATTGGTAGGAAAATTATTTAACGTAACCTAACCTAACCTAACCAAACCTAATCAAACCTAACCAAACCTAACCTAGCCTAACCTAACCTAACCTAACCAAACCTAACCAAACCTAACCTAACCTAACCTAACCAAACCTAACCAAACCAAACCTAACCAAACCAAACCTAACCTAACCTAACCTAACCAAACCAAACCTAACCAAACCAAACCAAACCAAACCTAACCAAACCTAACCAAAACAAACCTAACCAAACCTAACCTAACCTAACCTATTCGCATTAAAAATAATCAAAGTAGTTTTGAAAGCAACCCTTTGCAGCATAAAATATTAGACGAAACCATTAGATTGGGAGAAATGAGAATTGAATAGTTTGGGATAAAAATTCCGATTGGGAAATATAAGATTGGGAGAACTGGGAATCGGAAAGTTTGGGATTAAAATGTATTTTGGGAAAGACAGAATTGGGAGAAATGGGACCATACCAAGACAAAATATCGTTTCAAGTTTAAATTTACCTATAAACGCTAATGATAATTTATTGAATAAACTCTATTAACTCTTAATTTTAACTAATAAGAGTAATCAATTACTAGTCATCACTTATGATCACTAACTTTAAGAAAAAAGTTCAATATTATTTTTATAAACGTAATCAAAATAAGCATCGTTAACATGATAATTAAAAACCTAATACTACAACTTCACATTAAGTAATGAGTTCAGAAACAAATGTACTTGTTTCTTTCACCAGAAGGAAAACAATTATCTAGTCACCAAGAAGCAATATCAATATCATCATCCCATTCGTAAACGCAACAGTTATGAACCAAATTTCAAAATTTCCACAAACTATCTTTGAACTCACTTCTTTGCAGATTGCATACGCTTTTCTATGCCAACCGGCGTTTCTCTATTGTACCGTCATCTACGTACAGACTGTTAAAAAAGTCTTTGCGCGTTGCAGTTTTCGCACATATTTTACTATATTTCAAAAACAATTCAAGCTAGCGCTCTGGAATAAAGTGCATTATATAAGTTTTGCATTTCTCTTTCATATTTTACCCGTTTCACAGTTGTCCTTTGCATACTTATACCGGAAACCGGAAATGTCAAAATTATCAACTTTGAAAATATTGGATTCTCGAGGATATAAATGCGATTTTCGGATTCCTTGGGGTCGATTCATATTTGAAAAGTTTTCACCAAATTCAATTCGGATGAATAGGTCACGAGAAATCAGCCTTTATTCAAAATCTGGCAACTTCGATTTAAATGGCGATAATTCACAATCGAGTATCGAATCTTTGTTAGATGTTATGGCACTTTATGCATATATATATGATTGGTCTTGTGGCGCGATACTTTGAAATAATTCAGACGCTCGTTAAAGGGATGGTGAAGTGGAAAATTAAGTAATTTTTTATTGATTCTTACATAAGACCAATCTGCATAGTGAATTATCAGGAAATAACACCGAACGATTCTTATACGTCAATTAGTTTGAAATTTCATGGATTATTTTAAATCAGGATCTCCGACCAATCGCGTAGAGCCCTGTCCTATTATAAACAATTTTCTCGTGGCACGTTCCGCGTTGAATCAATTTATCGCGAGATTTGAAAATATTTGCGTGATGTGACAATTGTGGCGCGAGACATGGAGCGTGCCACGAGAATTGTGTTAACAAAAAGGCACGGCGTTACGCGATTGGTCGGAGGTCCTTATTTAAAATTATTCATAAAATCTTAGCCTAATTTGAATATTAAAATCAATGGGAGGTATTTCCTAAATTTTTCATTATGCAGACTGGACTTATAAGAACCGATAAAAAAATCACTTTAATTTCCACTTCCCCCTCCCTTTAAGAGAAAACTCGCGTCTTTTGAAGAGGAGAAGCGGTTTGAAAATATTGTTATTTGGGCCATTATATCATAATATTTAGAACTCATATTAATTAGGTCTAGGTCTTCAGCCCAACTCATTGCAGCCTAGTGAAAATCTCATTCATGATGGCATATGCGCTTCAGGAGATCCCTTCAAATAGACATATTCGACTATTCCATTTAAGAAACAACCTCAGAGGAGATGGCTTCTATAAGTTCTATGCTAGGAAGGTTGGCTACGCGATTGAGCTTCACTAAACGGAGCCTGGGGTTGCCTATAGCCTCCCGCGGATAGAGCAAATGTCAGGCCATTGAAAGATTTTATTTTAGAGGTAGGAATAGGACAGAGTAATCTAGGCGCGCATCAAAGTCCCGGACCCCCTTCCTCGGGACGGTGGGATATGAAAGAAGAGGCGGCTCATAACGACAGAGGAAAAAAGGAATTACGTATTTTTCGCCGTCCCAGTCAGTAACGTCATAAAAACCTAGTTTAAGTGAGCCAATCTGAAATTTTAAACTTCTAATTACGTGTTGGAGGTAGGAGCTGTATACTGGGCTATGAGTCGGACTGAATTAAACACTAACCGTTCTCTATTCCTACTTCTAAAATTAAATATATCTCTCGTGAGGCTTAATAATAAAGTAGACCGCAAGCAAAGCATGGGAAAGGCGTATTTCAAAACTGACGTTCAAAGCTACCGATGGAAAAGCCTAAAAACTAAATGGAAAAAATGAAAGCCGGTAACAATTATCACAACTAAAAATAACAGCTAACAGCTAAACCGAGCCCGAACGGTAAAAACTTGAAGTTGGTCTCTGCGCTGCTGGTCTGCTACTCCTTTTGTTTATTTTCTATGGCAAAAACACTATTTTTGGGCATCGAGGGGTAGTAAAAAAAAAATCAATGCAGTTACTTGCTCGATCATTTATATAAATATATTACTTCGGGCGTGATAAATGCAGTTAGGGAGTAATGGGGATATTAGGGAATTTTGTGTTTTAAGACATTTATTATGAGGGAAAGAAGACATGCCTTTTTTGAAGAATTTTTCGAAAACTTTTATTATCTTTATTAATAATTAGTTAAAAGCTGACAAATATTAATAAAATTTGGAGGAAAATTCTCCTTTTGTTTATTTTCTATGGCAAAAACACTAACTTATGGAGGTAATGGGATATTAGGGAATTTTGTGTTTTAAAAGATTTATTGTGAAGGAAAGAAAACAAGCCTGTTTAAAGCTATTTCGAATAACTTTTAATTTCTTTAAAAGTTGAAAAATATCTTTAAAATTATTTGGACGAAAATTTTCAAATAACAAGACTTCCTTCGAGTTTCAAATTGAAGAATGTTCGTGTGCTTTATTGAACTATTTTTTACAAACAAGGCAGTCACTTTCAGTTTTAATTGTTGCTTGATTTTTTATTGGACCTCCCCTAGCCTTTAAAGGGAGGATGAAGAGGAAAATTAAGTGATTTTTTATCGATTGTTCTTCTAATTATAAGTCCATTTTGCATAGTGAAAGTTCCAGGAAATAAAGTCTCCGAATGATTTTAAAATTCAAATTATTCTCAGATTTTATAGATAATTTGAAATAAGCAAGTCTGACCAATCGCTTAACACCCTGCCATCCTGTTAACAAAATTTCCGTTGCCCGCTCTATATCACGCACACCACGATTGTCACATCGTGAGAAACTTTTATTAAATCTTGCGTTAAATTCCATTGGGCATGGAGCGTGTCACGAGAATTTGGTCAACAGGAAGGCAGGGCTTTACGCGATCGGTCGAAAGTTATTATTTTAAATTATCCATAAAACCTAAACCGAATTTGAATTTTAGAATCATTCTGAGATATTTCCTGGATGTTTCACTATGCAGAATAGTCTCATAATTAGTAGAAGAATCGATAAAAACACAGTTTTTCACTTCAACCTCCCTTTAAAAACATTCTTAGTCTTATTCTTAAAGACAGACATAAAGTCTAATGAAATTAGGAGGTAAAGAATTGTAATATTCAACAGATCCGCTCGGTTCGCTGGTATTCTTTTCTGCGTAAGATTAACCAGCTCTAATCGTGACCGGTATTAATATAATTAATAAGCTAACAATTATTCTTATCTAACATAAAAAATAGTTTTAGTGTATGGTTTCAGGCTCTGAAGGACAATTGGCCAGCCCATGCGTCCCGACTCGTTGCAAGATTTCGGGCGAACGAAGGAAGTGACGCTTTTCACGGGGCCGCTCTTTCGACCGACTTGAGCCCTATTTAGTGTTTATGTCTCTCATTAAATAAAAGAAGTGTTTAAGGGCAAGGGGTGGTTAAGTAAAATATTAAGCAACAATTGAAACTGAAAGTGACAGTCTTGTTTGTAATAAATAGTTCAATAAAGCAAACGAACTATCTTTAATTTAAAACTCGAAGGAAGTCTTGTAATTTGAAACTCGTAGGAAGTATTGTTATTTGAAAATTTTCCTCCAAATTTTATTAATATGTGTCAGCTTTTAACTAATTATTAATAAAGATAATAAAAGTTTTCGAAAAATTCTTCAAAAAAGGCATGTCTTCTTTCCCTCATAATAAAAGTCTTAAAACACAAAATTCCCTAATATCCCCATTACTCCCTAACTGCATTTATCACGCCCGAAGTAATATATTTTATAAGCCTTTTCTTTATGCTTTTTAAGATTTTATGGGGGTAAGGTGGAGTGTTCGATTCTTATTAGAGGGGTTAGAGTATAAGATAAAAACCTACCTCTTTTCACTTATGATTCAACCTCGCTAACGCTAGACAAGATGTTAGAATGCAGTCAGTTGTGGAGAGTTAAGGCCTTTTAACGGGAACGAGGGCTTATAAAATTTCTGAATCAAAAGTGACCGCGTTTTTGACGGTATGTGTCAATTGAGAGTCAAAATAGATTCTAATCCAAATTTTAATATTCAACATAATATTCAATCTTGTTCATAAATTTCCACACACTTTTATAGGGGTCAAAATAAAAAAATTAAACAAAAATCAAAAGTAATATACTCTATAGAATGCCTCCTTTAAGTTTCAAATTTAAATTTTAGGGGTTGTTTAGATTCAAATCGTGTAGTTATGCAATAAAAACAATAATGTTCAAAAAATAAAAAGTTAAGATTTTAAAAAAAATGAATCAATCCGTCAACAATAATCTCAGTTCTTTAACCATAGTTTCAAGTCAGTTTATCAAAATAGTTTCAAGTTTTTAATTTCTTACGACAAGTTGCTCCTATTTTCCATATTCTTCTTAAGGGTTCAGGATCTTTTTTCTTTTCTCGCGTTTTAAGGGTTTTAATTCAGGATCTTTTTTCAGGTTTCACGATATAAGGGTTAATTATTTTCTTTTTCTTTTAATATCTCGCGCACTCGCGCTCCTTCTCTCCTTCAACTTAAGGGTTTAAAAAAATGTTTCCGAGTTTCTCCAAAAAATCAAGGATTCAAATTGACGAAAAATAAAGGTATCAAATTGAATAAAAAATCTCTCCGATTCTCTTCCGAAAACTTGGGGATTCAAATTGATGAAAAATAAAGGTATCAAAATGAATAAAAAATATCTCCGATATAAAATAATACTCCGGATTTTTAAGGGTTTCTTAAGGATGAGCCGACAGGGTTTCATTAAGCAGTTCAGGAATCGACTGAGGGTGGGACAGGAGGGACTTCGTATATATAACTTCTAGTTTCTCGCAAGGATTTCTGGGACAATAACGTTTGTTGATTGACTTCGGTTTGGCGAATAGTGGACCATATTTATTACGTAGCCGGGCGGATTCATGTTATCAACGAATAGGTAAAACTTTTAAATCTGGGACCAAATGGGGATTGGTCAGTTTAAGGGTTAAAAAAATGTTCTAGAAGTTTCTCGGGCCAGGTACCAGGATAGTGACTCAAGGTCTTGTTGCTTGGGGTCTAAATCAGCGTGACATTTCTCTGGGTTCTTGGAAAGTCTGGGTTCTTGGAAAGTATTTTAGTTCCTAGGTATTTCATTTTACACTATGGATATAGGGGTATAGGATCGTTCTAGAAAGTTTTGTGTCAACATTGAGGGGCTAGTTCCTCTTCTATTGTACGAAAGAATCTCTTTTCAGTTTATTTTAAAGGGATAAGTTTAAGTTTAAAGGGCTAGAAATATATTTATAATGTTAATTTAAGGGATTTCGTTATTAATTTAATGATTAATTGTAAATTTAATTCGATTTTTGGGTTAAGATGGTTACATATCCCCACCTCTTCTGAAAAGTTCGTCCCCGAACTTAACATATCCATCTTACTATCACCATAATAAAAGTTTTTTTTTTTGTTTTCCTTTTATATATATATATATAGGAGTTAAATGATTTAAAATATAAGGGTTAATGGGTTAAGAAATTTATCTCTTATATCTACTGGATGTGTTTTCCTTTAAGGAATAAAATTTAGGTGTCACCCATCGTCTATGGGGGGTTTAATAATTGGGACTGGTAATATTAAAAGTTATTTCAATATCCTGGGTATCTTCCGATTTCTCATTAGGGGTTAAGGGGATATTTTTAAGGCATTCATTTTCTCGATGTCCATCGGTATGACAAGTTTCACAATTAATAGTAGGTATAGGAAGTATTCCAGCGTCAACTCTCAATTCCATTTCTTGATATTTCTGGGGTGTAGCAGAACTTCTGTCTTTATGGTAAGGGTCATTGTTTCGTGGATATCCAGCTGATGATTTTTTGGCGACATAAATATTGCGAGGGTAATTTAAATGGTTTCTTTGGTTTGTGTAGTAAGGTTTTAAAGTAAAGAAATGATTGTCATTCTCGTTGGGTTTTGTCTCATATGGACGTTGTCTTTGGGGGATAGGGGTATGTCTAAAATTTTCAAAAACTTGCGTTTGATTATCATCTAAGGATGAGGGAGGGTTCGAGAAGTTTGCAGGCATTTGAGGGTCCATGAATGAAGTACATCTTCTGTTGCGTCGACAACGTCGTAGTCTCTTCTCCTCTTCTTTAATCGTGGTTACACGTTGCGATTCCGTATTAGGGGTTTGAGTAATTGAAGACTTCATCAACTTGTTTCTATTAGAAAACCAGTCGTGGGGGTAAAAGGTACGGGTTTTACGTTTCAATTCTTCTTTGTCTTCGTCTGTTTCATCCTCCGTAAGGGAATTTTCATTCATGCTCTTTACTTCGATAAAACGGTTTTGCAAGTCTTGTTTTCTCTCTGCTTCTATATTTTCTGGCATACTTATTTCATTTGTCACGATCGTAGTAATAGGGGTTACGCTAGGGTTTTGAATAAATGGAAACACCCAGTATTGTCCATTTATTGTGCAAGTGATACTATCATCCTCGTAGTTCAGTTTTGCTCTTACATCTCTCATCCAATCCGATCCCAATATAATTGAAAATTTCGCTTTATCAATTATGTAAAATTCAATTTCCACAGGGGGTCCCATTTCATCATCTAATTGTACAGGAAGTTTAATTGGGCCTTCAGCTTTAAGAGGACTGTTAGGGGAAGCTGAAACGAATTCTCTCGTCGTTTTCAATTGATCAAAGTTCATTTCTGGGTAAGCTTTTTCAGCGACATTCTTGACCATAAATGATGTACATGCTCCCGTGTCTAAGATTGCAGCATAATTGCCATTGGGTAATTGTAAGGGTATACTTCCAGTTGCAGGGTCAAAATTATGTATCACGTGAATTACGTTTTCATGTTGTGGGACAGTTATCTCAACCGTTCTTTTAGGAGTGGTATTTTGTTCTTCATTTATTCTTTCTCTTGATTGATAATTTGGTTTTAGGGGACAATCCCTAGCCATATGATCCGTAGAATTACATACAAAGCATTTAGGCCTAGCTGATGGAAGATACGATTCAAGGGGTAAGGTTACTTCTTGCGGTCTACTTCTTTTATTTGGGCAGTTATAAACAAAATGTCCGTATTCCTTGCAATAATTGCAGAATTTGTTGATTAAGGGGTTTCGGGGTTCGTTTGTTCCTTGATTTCGAGGGTGTAAAACTCCCATCACTGGTTGAAGTTGCTTTACTACCTCTAAAAGTTCATCAACTGTGGTACATGTTTTCAAGTTCAATAGGGCTTCATATTCGGGCATTAATCCAAAAAATATATGGTCTAATCGATCTTGCTCAGAGGGGATAGAGGGTAATTCATCATAATAGTTAATCATATCCTGCACATAATCTGCAGGGCTCTCATTGGGTCTTTGCCTTCTTGTTTGGATTTTTCTCTTGATTATTTTGGAATAACCATCTCCCAAAAATTTTTCTTTAAACTTATTTTCAAAGTCATTCCAAGTATGAAAATGATTTATATTCTTCCAATACCATTTCTTAGCTTGTCCTTCGAATGCTAGGGGTATATGGGTCAATAATTCCTGACGTGTCACGCCTGTTATCATCCCATACTCGTACGCGCTATATAGGAATTCTATAGGGTTTGATTCTCCATTAAATCTTGCCGTAAATTGAGGAATTGGTAAAGTTCTATTTCTCTGGGTTGAATATTGTAATTTTTCTCCTCTAGGAATTAAGGTAATATCAGGAATATTTGATATCTCTTGTTCTTTCTCGTATACGGGAAATATAGGACTTTTCAACTTGTCTTGGAAGGTATTCTGACTTAGTATAGGGTCGTTTCTTGGAAAAAGTTCCTCTCTATC